>NC_091470.1:145779333-146979333 GCF_036971445.1 Narcine bancroftii | reverse complement strand
AGGCTGGTAGAGCGCTTTTATTGCCATCTAAAAGCAGCCCTCAAATCACTGCTGCATGGGTCCAACTGGATGGATGAACTCCTATAGGTCTTGCTGGGCATCCACACAGCACCTAAACAGGGCCTCCCCACTTGATCGGCAGAAATGGTCTATGGTGTACCGCTCTCCATCCCATGCGATGTTCATTTGGGCTCCACGGAACCACCACCGAACACCCTGGATGTCCTACAGCGGCTGAGGAACCACATCACCTACCCACGTCCACATCCTACCACCAACCAGCCACCTCCCACAAGAACTAAAGCCGCAGACTTTGTCTTTGCAAGATGGGGCAAACCAGGTATCCCCTCCAGTGCCCTTATGAAGGGCCTTTCAAGGTTCTGGGAAGGAAGGAAGTTGTATATACTCTGGATATTGGAAACAGGCACAACATGTTTACAGTCGACTGCCTGAACAAAGCCCACTTGGACTGTTCAGAGCTTTTCCTTGCCCCTACATTATGACCCCAGAGGTGCCCGCCCAAAGACAATTGGGCGGGCACCTCACCTAAAGAGATTGTAGCGGGCCGGGTCAACCCCACACGTGACAGGCCAAATCACCACAGCAAACCGCCAGCACAGCAGGGCACAGGACTCCCCCCACCGTGCAGAAGTTCCAGACTGCAGGAGGCACTGCCAGGGGAACAGCCAGGCCTCACGGTAGCAAAAGGAATGTGCGTGGTTGGTATAAATGCCAGTTACTGGTTTACTTGCTTGGTGTGGACAGCATTTATTTTAGAGAAGTGCTACACTAGAAAATATATTTTATTCATAAAGTATAAAATTGAACAATATAGGACACTGCATTCTTCATTCACTGTACAAAACATCATCACATTCATGAACTATATTTACATCATCTACAAGACATCAATTTTCTATTCCTAAACAGAAGCTTAAGGGATTTATTTTTATATACACAGAATCCAGCCCCTCAATTTTCAATGTTCAGTGATTGGAGGCCTTTCTCCATCCTTTGCTGTGGCTGCACCAGATTTCAGTGTTTTCTTTAGCATGTACTCCAACCTCGTGCATTATTCTAGTCAAAGTCTCTGCGCTAGTTTGGAACTTGTGATGTCAAGGCATTCTGCCAAATGACTGAGACTCTGACGTGTGTCTCTGTGACCTAGGATCGTCACCTTCCAAGAAACTCACATCCTTCACGAAGGGTTCGGCCAAAGACTTGATGCAACACAAACAGAGAAGCGACAGCCTTGCCCAACTCTAGATTTGACATAAGAGCACAAGAAATAGCATCATAAGTGGGTCATTTGGCCCATTGAACCTGCTCTACCATACATGACTGATCTGGCCATAGACTCCGCTCCACTTATCTGTCTTTTCCTACTTAATTCCCCTACTATGCAAGAATCTAATGGGAAATAGTTCCATTTCCCAACTATTCATCTGGAATGTGTTGCTGACGTCCATGTAGAGCATTGAAATCCACTGACACATTCCCTCCCCAAACCTCACACTGGAGAGCATGACTATTATGTATTCTTTCAGAGACCTTCTCCTGATCCAAGGTAAGGCCAGCAGACACTGCACAGGCTAGAAACCTCGGTTATGTTGAAACATCGTTGACCGGCTGAATATTTCCAGCAATTGTTTCCAGCTATCTCACATTGACAAAGAAATTTCTGAAAATAACCCATAGTTAGCACCACGCTATTAGAGCGCCAGCAACCCAGGTTCAAATCTGGTACCGTCAGAAAGGAGTTTGTATGTTCTCTCAGTATCTGCGTGGGTTTCATCTGGGCACTCTGGTTTCCTCTCACCCTTCAAAATGTACAGGGATTATAGGTTAATTGGAGAATTTAGGTGATACAGGCTCGTGGCCAGAAAAGTCTGTAATTGTGCTGCATGTCTAAATTTAAAGAAAAATAACATTCCTGAAATTCATTGAAAGAGCAAGTGCTGCTCAACTCTCCAAGTCACACAGAGAAAGGAAATGAGAATATCTGTGCCTTTCAAATCTATTTCAAGGCATCTTTAAAGAAATAAATCGCTTTTGAAGTGCAATAACCATTATTTTGTTGACAAAAGGCAATGTTTAAAATGTACAATAATGTGCTAGTGTTCACAGCTTTTATAAAATGTATGGGTTTAGCACATACAAGTTATATAGTGTTGCTCCATGTCTGCATTGCACAGAGAACCTGTATTCTATCGAGTTTCACTGACTTTGGAAGAAAGGGGAGAATACATTCCAATGAACTGCTTATTGGGTCACTTTTAGAAATGGGATAAGATTTTCATTTTTCAAAATACCTGCCCACACACAGCTGTTACATTCTATCGAAAAAGCATTAGGTCTCATCATTTTGACATAGTTAGCAAAAATGCTCAAAAAGTGCTTGCTTTGAATTTGTTCAAAATTAATGATATTGCAACAAACCTTTGAAAAAAAGTGGCATGTTTGGCATAACAGTTAGGGCAACGTCTTTACAGCGCCACCGATCAGGACCAGTGTTTGAATCCCGCACTGTAAAGAGTTTGTACGTTCTCCCCGTGTCTGCATGGGTTTTCCCCCGGGGGCTCGGATTTCCTCCCACCATTCAAAATGTACCAGGAGTGTAGGTTAATGGAGTGTAAATTGGGCGGCCCGCTCATGGGCTAAAGTGGATTGTTACCATGCTGTATGTCTAAATTTAAAAATTTAAATCTTAAAACTCAATATCACAAGCCCAAAAATTAATTAAATGTTTAATCATCACCAAACACAATGATATTCTACAGCAAAACATAAATACTAATTTAATGGAGTCTAATGTCTTCAAGAAATGCTGCAATAAGACAATGGATACTTATAACTCTTGTCAGCTGAGAAAATTAATGCTTTATTGAAGACCAACTTCACAATCAAGTTGGTTTCTTAGATTATCATTCATTTAGTCTCTGAAGTAACAATGAGACTGAGGTCCAATCACATGCAGAATGAACCATATACAATGCGCTCCATCATTCTTGAGACAAGACACTTTTTTCCTTTATTTGCCCCTGTCCCCCACAGTTATAAATTTGCAGTCAAATAATTCAATGTGATTAAAGAGCACATTCCAGATTTTATTTAAGGTTATTTGTTTTCATTTTGGTTTGACCATGTAGAAATTACAACACTTTTTATACATATTTTCCCCGCATTTCAGGGCACCATAATGTTTGGGACATTTGGTTTCACATGTGTTTGTGAGTACTTGGGTATGTTTAATTGCTTTATTGGTGCAGCTATAATAGATCTAGGCTTGCTGCTTAGCTTTCGATCACCTTTGGAATCTGTAGTTGCCATTTTTTCAACACGAGGACCAGGGTTGTGCCAACAAAAGTCAAAGAAACCATTATGAGGCTGAAAACAAGAAAAAAAAACAGTAAAAGACATTACCCAAACCTTAGGATAATAACAGAAATCAACTGTTTGGAAGATCATTAAGAAGAATGAGCATTACTGATGAGCTCAATAATCGTAAAGGTACTGGCAGGCCAAGGAAGACCCCCATTACTGATGACAGAATTCTTATCATAATGATGAAAAATCCCCAAACTTCTGTCCAACAGATCAGAAAAACTCTTCAGGAGGCAGTGTGAATATTAGTCGTAGAAGACCATGAACAGAAATGGAGATTACACTGCATCACAAATCACTAGTTAGCCACAGAAATAGGATGGCCAGATTAGAGTTTGCCAAGTATTTAAAAGAACCTGCAGAATTCTGTAAAAAGGTCTTGTGGACAGATGTGACCAAGATTAACCAGAATCAGAGAGAAGGGCAAGAGCAAAATGTGGAGGTAAAGGAACTACCCAACAACCAAAGCATTTCTCCTGATCTGTGAAACATGCTGGTGGGGGTGCTAATAGCCTGGGCATGTGTGGTTGCCACAGAACTGGTGCATTTATCTTCATTGATGATGTAACTGCTGATGGCAGTAGCAAAATGAATACTGAGGTGTACCAAAATATCTTATCTGCTCAAGTTCAAGTAGACGCCTCCAAACTCATTGGGCAGCACTTTATCCTATAGCGACATTGATCCCACATATACTGTTAGAGCAACAAAGGAATTTTTCAAAGCTAAAAACTGGAAAATTCTTGAATGGCCAAGTCAGTCACCCAATCTAAATCCAAATGAACATGCCTTCCATTTGCTGAAGAGAAAACATAAGGGGACGAGCCCCCGAAACAAACAGGAGCTGAAGATGGCTGCAGTCGAGGCCAAGGAGAGCATCACCAGAGAAGATACTCAGCTTCTGGGGATGTCTAGGAATCACAGACTTCAAGCAGTCAATGCATGCAAGGGATATGCAACAAAGTACTAAACATGACTACTTTAATATACCTACCATTGCAATGACCCAAATATTATGGTGCCCTGAAATGATGTGACTTTGTATAAAAAGTGCTGTAATTTCTACATGGTTAAACCAAAATGCATACAAATAACCTTGAATAAAATCTGGAATGTGCACTGTAATTACAAATTTTAAACTGAGGAGCATAGGGGCAAATAAAGGAAGTGTCTTTGTCCCAAACATTATGGAGGGCACTGTATATGGTTCATTCTGCATTTAAATGATTGGATTGTACTTTATGAGCCAGTCACAATGTTACTTCAGAATCCAAATGAATAATAATTGTCCTGTATATTGCTGCATAAAAGGCAAAGCAATGATTACATTTGACAATTTTCTGTTGCCAGGCCCTTCAAATGGTCCTCTCATTAATTAAATGTTCCTGCCCTTGCACTGTTTGAATTGTACTTTTTCCTCTCGAACCCAGGTCTCTGCACTTTAAATGTATTCAAGGATAGACTGAAGTGCCTAGATTGAAATCAAAACATTTTTTTTTAAATTTCTCTCAGTACATGTGACTAAGCGATTGAATAAATTTCACAGAAAGTCTGATAGAATTTAACCCCCCCCACCAACGACCACATATACTATGTTGGGATCAACATGACAAAATCACAGCACTTAAGCTTCTTACAAATGGGCTCATGTTTGAGTGAGCACATTGTGGTGACATTCTTGAGGGGTGGGCGATCAGTGAAAGACATTACAGCACCATCAGCTTTTCCTCAACATTTTTTTGTGAAAACGACAACAAAACCATAATTCTAGCAGATGTCATTGTTCTCCAAATACCAAAGTGAAAAAGCTATTCAATGTTACTTGGGCCTGTCATTCAGAAATGTATTAATATAACTCTTCTTTGGCTTGGCTTCGCGGACGAAGATTTATGGAGGGGGTAAAAAGTCCACGTCAGCTGCAGGCTCGTTTGTGGCTGACAAGTCCGATGCGGGACAGGCAGACACGATTGCAGCGGTTGCAAGGGAAAATTGGTTGGTTGGGGTTGGGTGTTGGGTTTTTCCTCCTTTGCCTTTTGTCAGTGAGGTGGGCTCTGCGGTCTTCTTCAAAGGAGGTTGCTGCCCGCCAAACTGTGAGGCGCCAAGATGCACGGTTTGAGGCGTTATCAGCCCACTGGCGGTGGTCAATGTGGCAGGCACCAAGAGATTTCTTTAGGCAGTGCTTGTACCTTTTCTTTGGTGCACCTCTGTCACGGTGGCCAGTGGAGAGCTCGCCATATAATACGATCTTGGGAAGGCGATGGTCCTCCATTCTGGAGACGTGACCCATCCAGCGCAGCTGGATCTTTAGCAGCGTGGACTCGATGCTGTCGACCTCTGCCATCTCGAGTACTTCGACGTTAGGGGTGTAAGCGCTCCAATGGATGTTGAGGATGGAGCGGAGACAACGCTGGTGGAAGCGTTCTAGGAGCCGTAGGTGGTGCCGGTAGAGGACCCATGATTCGGAGCCGAACAGGAGTGTGGGTATGACAACGGCTCTGTATACGCTTATCTTTGTGAGGTTTTTCAGTTGGTTGTTTTTCCAGACTCTTTTGTGTAGTCTTCCAAAGGCGCTATTTGCCTTGGCGAGTCTGTTGTCTATCTCATTGTCGATCCTTGCATCTGATGAAATGGTGCAGCCGAGATAGGTAAACTGGTTGACCGTTTTGAGTTTTGTGTGCCCGATGGAGATGTGGGGGGGCTGGTAGTCATGGTGGGGAGCTGGCTGATGGAGGACCTCAGTTTTCTTCAGGCTGACTTCCAGGCCAAACATTTTGGCAGTTTCCGCAAAGCAGGACGTCAAGCGCTGAAGAGCTGGCTCTGAATGGGCAACTAAAGCGGCATCATCTGCAAAGAGTAGTTCACGGACAAGTGAACTTGTCCCTCACCCCAAGTCCAAAGCCCGCTGCGCAGCTCAGACGGCAAAGTCCTCCTCAGCGACAAGATCTCCATCCTCAACCGATGGTCAGAACACTTCCAATCTCTTTTCAGTGCCAACCGCTCAGTCCAAGATTCCGCCCTGCTCCAGCTCCCTCAACACATCCCTAAGGCTAGAGCTGGATGAGGTTCCCACCCTGGATGAGACATATAAGGCAATCGAACAACTGAAAAGTGGCAAAGCAGCAGGTATGGATGGAATCCCCCCCAGAAGTCTGGAAGGCTGGCGGCAAAACTCTGCATGCCAAACTGCATGAGTTTTTCAAGCTTTGTTGGGACCAAGGTAAACTGCCTCAGGATCTTCGTGATGCCACCATCATCACCCTGTACAAAAACAAAGGCGAGAAATCAGACTGCTCAAACTACAGGGGAATCACGTTGCTCTCCATTGCAGGCAAAATCTTCACTAGGATTCTACTAAATAGAATAATACCTAGTGTCGCCGAGAATATTCTCCCAGAATCACAGTGCGGCTTTCGCGCAAACAGAGGAACCACTGACATGGTCTTTGCCCTCAGACAGCTCCAAGAAAAGTGCAGAGAACAAAACAAAGGACTCTACATCACCTTTGTTGACCTCACCAAAGCCTTCGACACCGTGAGCAGGAAAGGGCTTTGGCAAATACTAGAGCGCATCGGATGTCCCCCAAAGTTCCTCAACATGATTATCCAACTGCACGAAAACCAACAAGGTCGGGTCAGATACAGCAATGAGCTCTCTGAACCCTTCTCCATTAACAATGGCGTGAAGCAAGGCTGTGTTCTCGCACCAACCCTCTTTTCAATCTTCTTCAGCATGATGCTGAACCAAGCCATGAAAGACCCCAACAATGAAGACGCTGTTTACATCCGGTACCGCACGGATGGCAGTCTCTTCAATCTGAGGCGCCTGCAAGCTCACACCAAGACACAAGAGAAACTTGTCCGTGAACTACTCTTTATTAATATAACTGCTTGCATACTAAATCTACAGAATTACTTTTTTTTTTAAAAACATCGTCAAACTCCAATGTCTTGTATAATAGTAAAAGATGCATCATATTCTAACTTCTCACAATCAGGTAATTCTTACAAATCTGTGATCAGTTCACGAAGAAGATTTGGCTCTGCTTTCTTCAATAATCCAAGTAAGTGCTTTTATTTTTCTTTCCGATGTGGTGTTCTGCATTTTTGTCTCCAAAATAATAGTTCTTTCTGGGGGGGGGTGGGGGGGGGGGGGGGAAATATATTTTACATCACAGCTGCTCTAGTAATCTGAATGATCTTTTGTGCCTGTTCTCGTTCATGCTCGCTCATCGTTTCTCTTTTAAATATACGTTTTGGTTTGATTAGCCATTCTCACATCCAGTTGCCATGACTTTACTCTTGCATTTGGTCCATTACTCAATCAAGAAAACAGATCAGAGTCAAAACTGGTTATTTATTTTTACAAGAACATTTAGTTAGCAGCCATGACATGTAAAAATGCCGTCCAGTTTGCACTAAAACCACCATCACAAACATAAAAAGTCGTATAGCATATTTTTACTTCTGTGCACATTCAAGAACAACTTTCCATTCATATATTTTCATGGATCTATAAATACATAAATACTTTTTTTTAAATAAAATGCCAAACACTGATAGGTTGTGAAACAGCACAATGTTGAAAGGTTAACATCTCTATTTTACACCACAAATTCTCCACGGCACTGTCCTCTCAACTGCCCTCATAAAATATCATTTTGCTTGAGATGGTGTCATTACAGCAATTGAAAAGGGATACAGATATCCAAGTGGACCATATGATTCAGATTATGTGGTTGATTCTTTGCATCCTGTGAAGCAACTCATGAAACTACTTATCCAATCATTGCTACAAGGTTAAAGGAAGAATAGAACTCACAATGGTTAATGTAAGCACCTCTATCAGGACCACACAATTCATTTTTTTTTGGTTTTTTTGGAGAAAAGTAAATGTACCACAATATTGATACAAAACAAATTGCCCAAAACTGGGAGAAAGCAGCATGCAATTCCCCACAATGGGGGCGGCATGGTTAGTAGACCATCTGTAAGGAGTTTCTACGCTCTCCCCACAACCCGTGGGTTTTCCCCGGGTTCTCCAGTTTCTTCTTCCAAAATGTAGAGGGTTTTAGGTTAATTGGATGGAATAAAGTAGCATAGGTCTCAATGGCCAGAATCAGCTTTCACTGGGAATGTAAATAAAATGTAAAATTTAATTCTAAATAAATCCACATTGCTCACCTTCTTACATTTTAGGCACCATATCTTTTTCATCAAAAGCAAACCACTGTGGAAGGACAAATGTATGGTTATAGTAACTCAGAGTTCTGTTAAACAACATTTCAAAGCACAAAAGGATGGGCAATGTAGTAGACTTTGAAGCACCTTACAATTTCCCAGAACAAAGGATTGGAACCTCTACTATGATATAATAATCTTGAAATAGATGATTGGGGTTCAAAACTGGACACAAATCCTGCCCAGATCAAATGGATTAAAGTCACGCCTGTATGTCGAGGAACAGAAATTAAACTTACACAAACCTTGGTTCAGCTACATTAGGTACAATGTGCACAATTCGGATGTGTACAGAGGACAGCAATGCACTCAAGAAAATGCAAAAAAGATATATCACAATGATATCAGATATGACAGGTTAAACTGATCATTAAAAATTGAACAGACTGGATGCTTCTGCGGGAAAAAGGCAATTCTGTGGAAGCAGAGCAGCAAAAGACAAAGAGAAACCATTTTCCAATTTCAGATAAGGCCCACTCCAGAAGCTGTTAAATTTAAGGATTTATAATTAGCAACCTGGGAGAAAGTTGACTAGAGCATAGATAGAATCCAGTATCACAAAATGAACAGTATGGATTACATACAAGCACTTCCAAGAAGAAACGCAAACTCACACTGATAGCACCAGAAACGTAGTAAAAGGAACAGGCTGGTGTCACACAAAACACCACATGTATCTGTTAGGTTAAATAAAATGTTTGTGCCCTGAAAATCATTAAGAATTTCAACTGGAGTGTGTGTGGAGCTTCAATCCAATTCCACCTGCACCTCAGGGTTTGGCAATGTAGCATATATTATTTCAGCGTACAAGTTGAGTTGAGAAACCCAAAAAAAAACTCTCGGGGGGGGGGTTGGGGGTCAACTTATACTCTGTTTATACTTTTGAGACCTTAAATTCAACTCAAAATCCAATTCAGCACCCATGAAAAAAAAATCGATTCGATGTACAAGTCAACCCTTGAAAAAAAAACAAAAAGGCGAATACAAGAGACTCAATTAGATTTTTATTGAAAACAACAATTAGAACCCTTCAAAATCACTCTCATCATCTGAAAACAACAGAACCTTTCAAAAATCATTCTCGCTATCAACATGAGAGCACATCCATACTCTCACTGTTTAAACAATCATCAGATGGGTCCCAGTCTGTATCTGATGAGGCAGTTTCAGCTTTGTCGTCAGTGTCCCACAATAAATCATCTTCCGTGCCATCAATTGCACAAGAGGTAACGCACTTTTTGAACAATTTTATCAGTCTCTACTTTGTCCCATGCCTTGAGCACGAAGTTACACATGAAATGATGCAGCATGCATTGCCCAACCTTTCGTAAACGACTTTTATGTATTCAACATCCACGTATTCCATTCCTCGCGTACATGGTTCAAGCAGACATCAAACCTCCCAGGATAACCACCAAGTAATATGTAGTGCTACTCTACTTTTAGTGTTCTCAGTTAAGTGGCTACAAAACATATCCCAGACCAGCAAACTCCTTTCTTTGCGTAAACCCCCGGCCGCCTGTTCCACACATTGTCTATCCAGAGGATTACACCGTTTTCATCCATCCACCCTTTTTCATGTTCTCATTTTATTTTGGGTGACCTTGTAGCAATCATGCCTCTGTTCACTGCAATGTGATTTTCAAATTCTGGCCAACGAGTGATTCCTTTTCTCAATGAACATTTCCTTTTTGGTATTTTTCTTAGTTTCTTCTTTCTTCCTCCAATCTTTTACCAAATTCTCATCCAGATCAAATTCTCTTGCAGCAGCGTAGTTGTTGGTTTTCTTGGTCATTTCTGACACTTCCAACTTAAAACTCACTTCATACTTACGTCACGAGTTGCAGTGTTGATTGTCCCACCATGATATCAATCACCTCCAGACAACGTGTGATCTTTCGAGGTTGACTTATACGTCAGTCAACGAGCCAACTGAGGCATCCTGAAAATCCTGCCAGATGTACCATAAATCCCATAAAATGAGGCTGAAAAATGGGGGGAAACTTGTTCACTGAACCATTAATGCAGAAGCAGAAGTTTCAACTCCACCATGGGAGCTGGGGAACTTGAATTCAGGTAATTAAACAAAATGGTGACGGCAGCAATGAAATGACAAAAGCATTACAAAAACTTATCTTCTTCAATGTACTATTTCAGGAAGAAAATATGCTAATCTTGCCCTGTGTGGCCTATGTGACTCCAGAATTCGAAATAGGCAAGTAAGGCACTCTGTCCAAGGGCAAATTACAGATAAGTAGTATATGCTGATCTTGTTAGCTATGCCTTATATACCTAACAAAAACATTACATCATTCCCAGGAAAAGTATAAATGTTTTTCTTTCAGCTACCCTTTTTCTCCTACCTTGCCATTCATCTAATTTGCACTTCTGATTCCCAAGTACAGAAGACAAGTTTAACACTGCAGACAAGTCACACCCCTACCTTACCCTAAGTGAAATTACTGGCTTCAAGCTCCATTCCTACACCAATACAAATCAACGGTCCCCAAAGAATTCCAACTCAAGGGAGTTCCTTGTTGCACGTCTGGGTCAGTTGTAAACTACTTGATAGATATTGATTTTCATGACAAGTCAACAACCCATTATCATTGCATCTATCAGCCTGGTAAAAGGCAAATAACATGGGCCTTGATTCTCTCTACTAACTCCGTCTGAAATTGCAGGAGCAGCAGAAAGCTCTTTGCTGGAAGAGTAGTTCACCTTCATATAGACTGCAGTAGCTGCCTCAAAGCTCCCACTCAACAGATGGAGGCCCTTGGCCTGTCAAATTCACGTAGGCTAATCCATTAGGTCCAAATCTCCTATTCTTTCCCTTCTGCTCTACAGTTTCAGATGCTGATCCAATTTACTTTCAAATGTACCAATCAAAGGCCATTGGCATAAAGCATCAAGTCTTTGATCTGCACAGAATGCTGCCTGAAATGCTTTCTTCTAGCACTTTTTATCTCAGATGTCCAGCATTTACATCTTTATTATTTCCAGTCACTTTAAAAGCCTTGTTTGATTTAGTTCCCACCACTCTTATAGGAAGTTCCAGAAGACAGCCAAACTCTGCGTAAGAAAGCTTTTCCAATATTTAAATATATTTATTTTAAATTTAAAGTATATTTAAATTTAGACATACAGCATGGTAACAGGTCCTTCTGGCCCACCAACCCATGCCACCCAATTGGCCTACAACACCCAGTACGTTTTGGAGGGTGGGAGGAAACCGGAGGCCCTGGGGAAAAACCCACACAGACATGGGAGAACATACAAACTCTTTACTGACAGCACGGGCTTTGAACCCCGGTCCCAATCACTGGTGCTGTAACAGCGTTGCGCTAACCGCTATGCCAACTGCCCTGCCCATATCTCCTGCATCTTTTTTTTCTCCCCCTCATTGCTTTAATGTTCAGCCTCCTTGTTCATAAACCATCCACAAACAGAAAGTTGCCAATCTGGAACGGGTCCTGGTTAGGGGAGAGCTCAGAAATGTAAAGATTTGGGCATGGGAGGAATTCTGTTTCCCCAGTGTTTAAATCAAGTTTGTTCACCGAGTGCCCAAAAGATCCTTGAGAAACCTTAAAGGTATAAAGTGACTACTGCCATCCCTCTTGAGAATTTCATTGTGTTTTGTTCCAGAATTAGCTGTAGGACCCCCATTCAAAATTTGCATTCCCAATGTAATGACATTATATTATGCAAACAGTACAAACAAGCAACCAGCAATTATTCCAAATTTGCAGCGTCAAATAAGACGACTTGATGTTGTTATTATAGAGAAACCTTTATCATTATGAAGAAGCTCTAGCACTTTGAAGTGCACTGCACTAGATCCCAGCATCTGCAGATTTTCTTGTTTACCTCATTTTAGATTCAGAGTTGTACAGCACATAAATGGGCCATTCAGCCCGCACACCCACACATCCATGTTAATCTTTCCCTCCCCCCCCCCAATCAGCATTAACCTTATTCCTATTTTAGGGCAGAATCTTTCTATGTTTTACTAATTCAAGTGTCTAAATGCCTCTTAAACATAGTCATTATATGCCAGATATTTTCATGGAAAATATTATCACTTCGAATTGTTGTTCACATTCCAGCTAGATTACTTTCCGAGAAGTACCTGACTAGCCTATTTTACCACTTGTACTATTCAGTTGTTTTGTAAACCATAATCGGTGTCCAAGAAACGTGCTTTCAGATTCAAGAATGTATTCAGATAGTAAAGTAAATTAGTGATTCAGACTCTCCTTCATTGATTAATCTAAACCTCCTCCACAAAACAATAAGATGGCAATACTAAGAGGTCATTCTACTTTTTCATTTGAATGGTTTGGCCTTGAGAGGAATAAAATTCAATATTTAAAATGGTTTAAAATTAAAGTACGTATGATTTAAATGAGCTATTTCAAATCATGCTTCATCAGCTTACCTGCATACTTCCAAATAATCAATACCATTCAATTTGTTTTTCACATGGTGCAGATGTGACTGGAGGGGGAGGGGGCAGGAAAGGTGGTTGGGAGTGTGGGTTGAATGCTGCACAAGTGTAATCTGGAAAGTATAATATACAAGCTCAAGGAGTTGGAAGGTAAAAATATTCCTAGAGTAGCGCTAATGTTCCATTATGAATATTCTATTAAGTGAATATTCCTAATTAGAGACCAACATTTTATGGCAAACAGATCAGTAATTCACTATTGTCAGAACTGAATGCACTTGCCATTGCTGAGGTTCTGTATTGGCTCATGCAGCATTGTTGAAACATTAATACTGAATAAGCTTCAACTCTGTTAGGAAATATCAATTTGCTTTTAGAATTGTCTTGTGGGGATAAGAAAGAAAAACTATTTTTCTTTCACTAACTGGAACTGCACAGCTTTTAAAGATTTTCTCGCAAAATGATTGGATTAATTTCCTTCACATACATCTCTGCCAAGGTTAGTCTGGAACAATTGACTCAGATTTTGCACTGAGAGCTCAAGTAACAAAAGTAGCAAAAAAAAAGTTTTTTTTCCCCCCTCCCTCATTTACAATAGTAAAGTACTAAAGAACATGTGTCAAGATTATTCCTGGATACAGCTCAGAAATAATGGTGGACATATTTTCAAGAATTCAAGATATACATTTTCTGCCCAATTCTTTCAATCCCCAAAAATGTCTAGTCAGTTTCTCCTTTCCCCCTTCCCCCAGCCCACCCACTTTTAAATGTACTTTCAATGTTCTCTGCACCAATCGACTTATTAATAACACCAAGTCATTTTATTCATTTGTTATTATTCCATTATCTGCTCCACAAGTTGACATCTCCAAAGAACTTGTAACTTTTTTGACCATAACTTCGGGCACATATCGATAAACAATTCAATACATGATTCTGCAACATCAAGAAATTTCATCTGTTTCTAAAATTTCAAGTAGGACTTTAAGCAGTAGTCTGCAAACACTGTGATTGAAGTTAACACAAAAATACTGGAGAAACTCGGCAAATCACGCAGCAGTTACACAAAACTCAAGTTGCAAAATCAGTCGGACTTTACTTTTTTCTGTCAAGATACAAGACTATTGGTGCAAAGAAGGAAAATGGAGGAATAAATTGGATGTTGAAAATTACTGTATCCATCAACTTCTTTTGGTTGAAATAATTTTTATAGCTCACTTAAAATAAAATTCATATTGCATAGAAATCCACACATCCAAGTTCTCTGCTTACAGTTTACATCATTCAAGTCCTCAGTTAGTTTGAGCATAATACAACAAGGCTATCAAACTGAAGTGTCAGCCTGGTTCCTCCCATTCCTGATGCTGCCAAACCTGCTGAATATATGTTTGCATTCCAAAATATAGCACTTGCTCTATCACGAGAATCAAATATCCTTCTGCCTGCCACTGCTTGTAAGTTTTCTGAAGCAATCAGCTACTCTAGAGACCTCACAAACATAACAACAGAATCTACATTTTATTTTCATAGAACAGAAGAAAACTTTTTTTAAAAATCCAGCAATTTCAGTGCTAACTGTTTTGGTGAATAGTCAAAAAGTGTGCAATTAATATGCACATTTCATTAAAACGCAGGAGAATTTTACGACCAGCTGCCTATTGACAATTATTAATTAATTACATAATCCTAGAATTCTCTGTTATCTTTGAACTTTACACATTTGGGAATTCATATTTGTTTAAATGTGACAAACTGCTTCAATGGTTTACCAATCAAATATATTAATACTGACAGTTAAAATACATCAGCACAAACCCAACTAGATTACTGATGGCTGATCTAAGGCATTTTTAAAATTTACTGATCAATTCTTGCAACTTCTAGTTATTATGAGCAACCAATAAGATGGAATCATATTTTAAGCTGGAAGAGGAGAACTTATTCCATGCAGTAGTATAGAGAGCTTAAATTGATTTAAAACGCTTTCAGATTTAGCTGAACATATTAGCATATTAAAGTCATCAAATTTTTATTTTTGTCTTAATATTTAATGTTTATTTTATAAATTAGTCATTACCATTTAAAAAGGAAATCCCTTTCAATTTAGCTGAGTGGATAAACTGGGTTTAAAACCAAACCACAGTGTGATTATCTTCTTCAGAAAAATTATCAAGAGTTCAAGGGAAGTCGATTCCAAATCTTGTAATCGACAAATACAACGTGCAGGAAAGAAGGAACCTTTCAAGGGTATTCTTGCACTGCATACAACTCAGTAAAATTGACAATTCATCTCTCCCCCTAAAAAAAGGAAACACAAGCTGACTATTCAACAATAAAGTCAAGCTTAGATGCCAGAGGCAGTTCTAAAAATTCCATAGATCAGATTATAAGAAAGCCATTAAAAGGTCACTTTCCAATGGATCAAGTATAATTGATTGAAAATGTTAACTGACAGCAAACTAAATATTTTTCCATCCAAGTAAGCTAATATGAATTTCATAGCACAGCATACCTGTCATCTCTGAAAAGACTGGCAATATCCTTAGCAAACTATTTTTTTTTTTTTTAAAAAGTACCTTTCCACAACTCAGAACGTCACAAGAAATGCAGATACTGCGATCTTCAGTAGCTCCGTCCGCAGCATCCATGTTGAGACACTCAACATTTTAGATTGGGACTCTTTGTCAAGACTCGGGGTGTTAGACATTGGACTGATGCATGCATGTAGTGGCTCAGACCAAGGTTCATCAGTAACATCTCGAGGGCAATTAGGAATAAGCATTTTTTAAATTTCCAGTTCCCTTCAACATTTTAGCGATATGGCTAAACCACAACTCAACTGTTGCCCAATTTAACTCAGCTCAGGGGATTGCCCATGCTTTGTTATTTAATGAGTAAAACACCCTGCCAACATCTACTTGAGTTGAAATGAAAAATCTGAAGACAAACTAGCCAAAGGTTTTATTGCCAAATCCTTAAAAGCTTCTGTTCAAAGCCAATACTACTAGGTCTAATTTTTACTCTGCAGATCAATAATGAACAAGTTACTAAAATTAACCTAACAAATAAAAAGTTCTGAAGTAATCTTTGCATTACTCAGGTATTACAGTGCAAAGGCATTATTCTGTGAGGCCTCGGAGGGAAAAAAAAACAATGGCGGGCATAGAATAAGAGTGGAGTAGCATAAGAAGTTGAGGTCCCTACAAATATCAACTATAAAAAAGTAATTATAACTTGTATGTAAAGTCCAAAAATGAGGAACCTAATCAACTGGTTCCCCCTACTACCCCCCACCCCCACCAAACCATGACTTAGCACATTTAGTGCAAAGCAATGCATTTGACAGGTTTTCATTATTTTATGTTTACATCAATGCAAAATGAGTAAGTTGCAAAGTCACAAATACAAGTGTAATTTAATTCAAAAGGAGATATGACATGATCACTCAGCCTGCAAGACCAATTCTAGTGGGGTGGGGGGGGGGGGGGGGGATCCTGCTCTGCAAAGAAGAGGAATAATGCACTAAGGCAGTTTGCTGGGGTGCACCAAATTTTTTTAAGAAAGTCATGAAACCCACCTATTCACTGCAGCTTCAAAAGTTTACTGGTTATACAATTCCCCACAAATCTCTTACAGAACCAAAATTCTACATTCCTTAATATAGTTAGTACAAATGTTACATCTTCCAACATCCAACTTTCCTTTCCACACATACTGCAGCAAAATTCCGCACTTTGTAATGAGTAATTGGTCAAGATATGTCAAGCAATGTATTTTGCATTATGATTCGGGAACCAGACTCAATAGCCTTCCAAACGCAATTTTGGGTGAACACCTGAAACTGAAAAAAGTCATATGCGGGGGAATTGTACTAATTCAGTTACATTATGTAACAATCACACTATTTACATGCTCAATAGCCTCCCTGTGCCACAATTTACTTAATTCTCCAATCTGAGTTGTTTGCACACATGACATTTTAGATTTTAAAAAATTCAACAGATCTTCTAATACACAATTGCCCTGTGCATGCTAAATTATTCCTTTATTATTCAAGTAAGAGAAATTTGAATCATTATATAAATTAGTCCTCCTGTACTGTACCTTTTCTCGAACTAAAATGTCTTTTGGAGTGAATAATGCATTGCATTGTGAAATACTGGCACTGTCTGGAACCCATGAAAACAATTTAATGGATGCAGTCAACAATGTTCAATGCATTATTGGTACTGCATTTACAGGTGCAAAACACCCATTTTAAAAACCATAACTCACAATTGTTATTCCTAATATTCTGGTCTTCTAACATGCTCTTTTTATTTTATTCATATGTAAGTATAATGCAATATTTGGTTTTGCTGTATTAGTTTGCTGATTTCCCTCGAGAGTGGTGGGCTGGATTAGATGGGCCCTCTGGACTTGGCACAAATATCTAAATAACTTCATGCTTTGTTCTATGTGACCAAAACTGGGAAACCATCTTTGTATAGTGGCAGGCAACTAAAACTAGGGACCGACCACTTTGTAAAAATTGCCTTTGTTCTTTTTCATCTTGTAATCGACCCACTGGGTATCAAATGTTAAATTCTCAGATATTGGTGCTGCTCAATAAAGACACTGAGTAGTTTAATATAGATTTTTTTTATTTAAAAGCCACATTAGAACACAATCCAACTTCAATAGTGTATTACAAACAAGTCTCACTTTAAAAGCAGTCCAAAGTCATGGCAATATTAAAAATCATTCATTTCTTGACCTAGAACTCCAGTTACATTTACTTGGAAATGGGTCAAGTTTAAAATATTCATAAAATACATGAAGCACAGAAACAAAACCCATGTTCCAAAATAAGGAAATATGAAAGCCAAATTACAAAACATCTTTTCACTGTGTAGATAATGCAGGAGATAATTGTTCTGATGCACAGGTTGCACAAGTTCCTTGGAAGTACCAATTTAAATTTGCTTCAATTCTTAAATTCAGTAAAAACCCTAGCATCTGGAATTCAAAAAAGCATCAGCCTCAAGCAACTGCAAAAAAAAATTGAGGAGAATCATTTTTTTTTTTAAATTAAGAATAAAATGATAGGTTAAAAAATATGCAAGTTTAAAATTGTAAAAGTAAAATGTTCCCTGATGAAGACGGGAGCAAATACACAGCCAGAAATGTGTCTTTGCCGAGCTTTGCTCATAGCAGCTGTTTGAATAAAGTTGTGAGAAAGAGCAATGGCGTCGCCCAGGAGGAAGAGCTGGTCGATGCCGCTTGCCATTGGGGTCACTCTCTTTAAATTTTTCCTTATCCCTGCTAAATAAAACTCGCCCTGGTCAGAGGCTTCATCTGTAAACTTGGGAGAAAGTGGGGATGATTATGTATAATGTTACTGTTCATCTTTTGGGCAACTCTGTGGAGGGATAGGAACCTGCAGATGCAGCAACAATTAAAGGTTTTCAAAGAATGTGAAAAAAGTTTTTTTATATTCATACAAGTAGATTTTGTTCAGTGTACCACAGTATATTTTTGCCTTTTAGACCGTTTATTCTTAATGCAGGTGTATTAGTTATGCATTGTAAGTGTCAAGCAACCGGAAAATACACCTACCCAGCATCTACCAATCCCCACAGGGGTCAGATACCAGCAGCTTTACTGTATGTATTAACAGCTTTCCCCTCACCAAGTAGGCCATCAACCAGCACAAAACAATGCAACAACGCATGGAAAAAAAAGGCTGAAACAACATTTATATCAAGGGGATTCCAGAGGAAGTTGGTTGAAATTGCAGAAAATAAAATATATTTTTAGTTGCGATGGAACTTTACATGCCTCGAATTTTTTTTAAATGTGCTGAAAATTATTGAGTTCTGTGATTCTATTTAGGAAGTTATTTTATTCCTTTTGGACCTGAAAATACCATGTCTTGAACGAATATCACTATCACAGCCTTTCCAGGCTTAATCATTTTTTGCTCTCACTAATAACCACCCAGGTAGTTGTTGCCATTCAAGTCAACGTCTGATATGAAATAATTACAGAGTGGAGTGCCTCTGCAGCATGGTTCTAATTCACCATGGGAATCTCCAGGTATAAACAGATATCATCTACTGCAGGAGAGCATGTAAATAAATTAACATCAAAAAAACTTACTCTCAAATCCCAAGAGGCTGTCAAAACAACTTCAAAAACCATATCTTCTTCCAGTGCCAAGCATTATGTTAGCAGGCACAGTTCTTTAAAAAGAATTCATAAAATACATTCAACCAGCAAGCATAAAAAACAAAGGTATGATTAGAAACCATCGTATCAGACTAAAAACAGGATAAACCCTTTTTAATAGACATCGATCACTGGGACATGATGACTTATTTTTGTTAACTGTATATTGGTAACGTGCAAATGGACCAGAAACTGATCAAGCTTTTCGTCATCTCCAGGGTTACAAGGTGTTCAAGGAGCAGGCAGCATATCATTTGGTTTATAAATGAAAGAATTAAACTCAAAGCATCCAACTAAACATTTCTTGTTTACTGTGAAATATTTATGATGGAAGCTATGATTATAGAGAATTCTCAGAGACGATCTGGAGTTGTTGGCCATTTCAAAGATATTCCAAATTTTAAAAAAATACATTGGGAACATTTAAATAACTGACCCAAATTCAAACTCATCATTCAAAACAAACTGAAATTCACTGTTGTTAAAACACAAAATGCTGGAGGAACTCAGCAGGTCTCGCCACGTCCATAAAATAGAAAGATATATATATATATATATATATATATAAACACCAATGTTTCGGCCTGAGCCCTTCTTCAAGGTGAGGCCAAAAAGCAGGCAGGTGCCTGAATAAATAGGCCAGGAAGGGAGGAAAGGGCAGGGGGAGGAAACACAGGCCAACAGACAAAAGGTGTCTGCCTGCTTTATGTCAATACTTTGAAGAAGGGCTCAAGCCTGAAAGGTTGGTTGTACGTCTTTACCTCTGCAAGGTCTGCTGAGTTCCTCCAGCATTTCTGTGTTTTTTAACTATAGTCACAGTGCCTGCAGATTTGTGTTTCACACAAAAATCAGCTTTCTTGTCAATTTTGTTTTTCATGTAAAGAAAACAAAACTAAATTGGAAGAGTTGCCTCTCTGACTCTTCTACGCTATTGGTGTTTAAAATTAAATAGCCTTAAAGGAGTCACCGAAAGTGTTTTACATCTATTAAGTTATTGTATTTACAACCTGCGAAAGGGGAAAAAAAACATTTGTGGTGTTCACTTGCGAGGAATTTGCTATCTACATGAGGGGGTGAAGTAAATATGCAGCTTTGCAGTGTCGTAGTTTCACTACCAATTGCCACAGTATCCGATTCGCATGGCACAATAGCAGCATCTAGTGGTGCTGTTGGTACAACAGAAGCTCCCTGCAGGAAGGCACAAGTGTAAGTCATACTATCAGGACTGGTGGAGAAGTTAAAATCCACACTGGACTTGAAGCCACGTGGAAAACTACATATAGTTCTAATAGTGTTCCATCATTATTAATTTATATCACCACACTTGGATAGCACAACACACAAAAGTGCTGGAGAAACTCAGCAGGTGACAGTATCAGATTTCAAATTTATTGTCAGAATACATACATGAAATCACATACAACCCTGAGATTCTTTTTCCTATGGGCAAGGCAGAATTTCCACTTATCTGTATCACAAAAAATTGTACACAAGCACACATGTAAACAAATGAAGAAATGTAAACAAACTGTGTGCAATACAGAGAGATATTTTTTTAAAATCAATAAAGTGCAAAAGTAAGAGTCCTTAAGTGAGTTCCTGATTGAGTTTGTTGTTGAGTCTGATGGTGAGTGGTAGCAGCTGTTCCTGAACCCGGTGACGTGAGTCTTGTGGCAGCTATTCCTCTTTTCCGATGGTAGTAGCGAGAACAGAGAGTGTGCTGGGTGGTGTGGATCCTTAATGATTGCTGCTGCTCTCCGACAGCAGCATTCTCTGTAGATATTTGTGATTGTGGGGAGGGTTTTGCCTGTAATGTCCTGGGCTGTCCACAGGGAGTCAAACACCATCAAGGTTTCGGGACTGGGTCCTTCTCCAGTACCCTACTGTTATGACATAGACCAACAACAATAGAAATTCACTAAGACAACAGTATCTTCAAAACAATCATTTTTATTAATAACTATTAATAGCACAAGACTTCTTAACTCTAAACTTAACCCCAGTATGCATAAGAGTGTGCACATGCGTGTGCATCTTTAGAAATCTTTTGTGTTGTAACTCAGTCTTTGATGCGTTGTTCAAAATTATGAAGTTGGCAAGGCACCAAGTATTCAGACTTCTCAAAACTCACAAATTACTGTAGAGTTGCTTTTAGAGAAATAGTTCTTCATGCGAATGACTTTTCACAAATTCTCCTCTCTTGTTTTTCACATGATGATTTCACCAACACAGGCAAGGAATAAATGAAGTAACCATTACAAATGGACATGCAGAACTACCCTCTCTTGACAAAGAGTCAAAGTAGCCAATTTCTTCCAAAGTCACTGGATTTTGTGTTTCTTCCGTCAAAGGGCATACAGCAAAGCAGTACCCCTCCCACTGAAGGTTACTGCATTTCTGACTTCAGATGAATCTGGTTCAATATTAGAGATGCTCTCTTGAACTGGTGTGATCACATGACATGACATCACCGCTGGCTCTTTTTCGAAAAACAACCCAGCAGTGGTTTCAGACTTCTCTACACAGTTCATAAAGCAAATGGCTCTGTTTACACAGGTGTCTTTCTGAGCAAACGTGCATTGTGTTCAGTATTTCTTTGGAACAATCATAACTCTTTTATGGCTGTTTATAACTTTCAGCTGAACAAAGATACAAGCTTCTTCACTTCCCACTTGACAGAGTCTCGGTATCTGCTTTGAAATTATGTAATGTTCTCTGTGTTTTCCCCATCCCATTTCCAAACCCATAAACCCCACTTTACTATTAAAATACAATTTTAACCTAAAGATTACATAATTCTGTAACACCCATCATCTGCAGACTCTGGTTTAACAGCTTTGGATAGCACCTCAAACAAGACTGTTGAAGACAAAACTAAAAGGATTATCAAGATTCAATTCACTGTCATGTAATGAAAGCAGTCATATTACATGAAATTGCTTTTGTCTGCTGTAAGGCAGACAGATTCACCATCAGCAGAAATTGCCTGAAGCACCTCATGCAGTCAGAGAAAGAGAAGCAAGAGAGAGATCCTCCCTAGAGTCACGGAGTGTCCATGGATTTGCCTCCAGAGCTCTCACAGCCTCTGCAGCCACACAGAGTCCAGTCCAAACCATTAGCAACCTGAGCTCTAGATTCAAACTTCGGATGCCAATAGGAACCCTTCAATGCCGGTGGCACTCTTGCATCCCAGTTCCAATACCTGGTAGCCCTTCAGCCAGTTTCGAGCCAGTCTCTCGCAGCCCACAGCCTCTGTGGGTTCCTCGCCTCAACACCAGCAAGCCGCTACCTTCAGCTGCAGAACTGGTCCGCTGCATGGTCACAGTCTCTTCTGCTTCTTGTCAGACGGGGGGTGGGGGTCTCCTGATTTCTGGTGCCCTGCGCCAGTGCTCCTCTTCCCTTACTGTACCCATTTCCATCAATAGTTGCTTTCACACTTGCATCCCACTAAATCAGCCATTCAGTGTCCAGGGATAGGAATGGGGGTTTGGTTTTTCACACTAAAGACACTTTTGACCACTCCTAATTGGGACACTGCACGCTTTCACACTTGCAAGGAGCCGTCACTGGGGTAAGGGCTGTTCAACCTTCTACTGGTGACGCCATGACACACCAAGTAATGGTGGACCTGCCCTAAATCCTGATCAATGTATTATGATCTTATATTTGAACAAAATTAATCATGCCTAATTATAACATAATTGGTGTTGTGCCAACCAATATGAACCTTTATAAGGGACCATGGGAAAGTGCTAGCAATGAATAGTAATACCTGACAATTTTTAAACAGCATGGGAAAGTTGGTCATGCTATAGCACACAATTCATACAGACCGTGGGAAAGTTGATAGCACTTTTGCATACAATTTAAACGGTGTGGGAACGTTGGTAGTGTTATCACACACAATATAGAAATACTGTGGGGGGGGGGGGGGGCAATGGCAGACCTGCTATCCCAGAATGCCATGCAGCAAAGAAAGGGCCGTATGCATGGCTGCATGCACAGAGCACTCGGAGGGGTTTCTCTGCTGCACAGTATTCTGGGAAGTCAGGACCGCCATCATTTTACCCACGGTCTTTATAAATTGTGCGCTATAGTGCTACCAACTTTCCGTCGCTGTTTAAAAATGGTCTGCTATTACTATTTATTTCCTCTCTTTCCTGCTCCAACTTTCCCACGGCAAAGTTCATACCTTCATTTTAATTTATTCTTCCTTCACATTCCTAAACTCATGCAAAAACTTGGGTAATTTCAATCTCAATGCAATTGCCCATTCTACATTTGCCTGAGTGCAACACCATTAATCCCCAGCATGAGACGACGTCATCTGATGCCGCCGTTGAGAATTTTTCTTTCACACTGGACACTTTAAAGGCTGGTTGGCCATTAATTCCTGCGACCACTTGTAAGTATGAAAGGGCCTATTCTTACACAAGCAACACTGAACAAAATTAAACAGTTCCACATTAGGGAATAAAATTTAAACATTTATTCAAATTCTAGATATTTGATTGAATAGGCCAGTAGTTACCAAAATCAAAACACTTCTATTATCACTTTTACTCAGCTTATGATTTGTAATTACATCCACAAGAAGCTTTCAGTGAAAACTTCACCAGATTTATGGAGTTTCATTTGACTATACCCTTTGACAGATACTTAATGTAAGCTTTAAAAAAAAAGCTCTGATTTTGAGTTCTCAGAATGTTCAGAATTCATGCTTAGAGGATAACAAGCTGATCCGTGTTTCTTCACGTTGAATCCAAGGAACAATGTTGCAACAAATAAAAATAAATTTTATGGCAAACCGAACAAAGTATTAAGTAGTCAAATCACACTGTGGAAAACTATTGAATTCATAATCGTTGCTCAAAATAATTTTATATAGTTACCAGCTATTCCTTCCACTGCCTAATTGGGATTACACACAGGTCCTTAGTATGACATGGCATTCTAGTTTCTCAAGATATTACCACTGAAGGCTGCTTTGGTCTGTTAATTACAAATAATATTTTCCTGAAGTGTTTATTGAATCATATCTGCCTCACAGATATTGAGTTGTGAAACAAATTATCCAAAGAAATACACAAAATTATGTGAGCAGAAATATAGGCTAACGCCACAAAGCACCCATTTGGCACACAATGGGTTATTGTGATGTGCACTTTTGCAAATCGAGCAGTAAATTACCCCCAATTCATTGCAACAAACATCTTTGTGAGAACTGTAGAACAATCTGAGAATGTTTTGCTTCAAACAAATGAGAACAGAATAAAAATATATTTATGATAAAGTATGACCAGTATAAGAGGCCACCACTACCAATCTTAATATGCAAACTTTAAAAAAAAACAACTGAATTACAAGTATGACATCCAAATAACTAGCTGAATTCTGCTTCCACTTCCTCCCTCTCCAATTACAAAAATCCACACAGGACTCGAAGCCATGTGCTGCTCCATCACTCATCATCATGACCTCACCACACAAACTTGGCAAATGTTTAGAAGAAGTGGTCCTATTATTGTATCTGCTACATCTTGGATGAGAGTAGCAGGAAGCACTGAGTCAAGAGTTGATCGGGAAAAAATATATTGCATTCAGTATTACAAATATCTGCAAAAGGGAGTTTATCAGCTTTACTAACTGAGCATTATTTCCCAAGTTAGATGCAAAAAAAATAGGATGCAGAGCAAGGTTGGAACTCTAAGCTTGGAAATGTCCTTCACGTGGCTATCATTACAGTTCAACTGAACAGGAAGGAGCACGCAGTTCACATTCTCGTGAACATGGGGAGAAAGTGTTATACTTCATTGACTAACAAACTTTGTCGCTCAAGACAAGGTCCTTGCAGCCTGAATTAGGCTGGAGTTGAAGCCTCAAAAGATTGAAAAATAGGTTTTAACCAACTACACTCTTTCACTCCTCCAAATTTAAAAAGAGCATTGGATGTAACTTGAGTCATTTGCTTCTCGTGGCCAATATACCCAGTCAAGAAAACAACATAAATTTACAGTTCCATATCATTTTCAAGATTACAGCTCCACAAGTTATAATTCAGAAAAAGGGAAAGGCTCCATTATTTAATGATGAGAATAACATGCCAATTTCAAAGATCTTCTGCAGGAAACCAAGCCCTCAATTATTAGAACAGAAAAGCACAACTGACAAAGCTGGTATCTTGAGTGAACAAAGAGAAGCTGGAGGGTCTCAGCAGGTCAGGCAACATCATAGATAGAAATAGTCAATCAATGTTTAAGTCGGAACCTTTCATTGAGGCTAAAGTAGGAAGGGGTGATATCAAGGGGGGGTGGAAATAAACTGGATGCAGAATTGGGCAGAGAAGTGGCAGAAAGAGTTGAATCTGGATCAAGTGCTGCATTTTGAAAAGACTACCCATAAGGCTGAGTACGGGGTTAATGGTCAATTACTTAAAAGCATGGACGAACAGAACGATCATGGGGTGCAAATCCATACATCCCTCAAGGTCACCGCACAGTTGATAAGATAGTTAAGAAGCCCTCTGGGATACTGGACTTCATTAGTCAGAGGATTGCATTCAAGAGTAGAGAGATCATGTTGCAACTCTACAAATCTCTGGTGAGACCATACTTAAGAGTATTGTGATCAGATCTGGTCACCTCATTATAGGAATGAAGTAGAAGCTATGGAGAGGGGGCAGAGGAGATTTACCAGGATGTTGCCTGGATTGGGAAACAAGGCTCATGAGGCAAGGTTAGAAGAGCTTGGACTTTTCTCTTTGGAACACAGAAGGACAAGGGGAGACTTAGTCTCCAAGATTATGAGAGGCATAGTTAGGGTGGACAGCCAGCACCCGCTTCCCAGGGCAGGAATAGCAAACACCAGAGGACATATGTACAAAATGAAGGGAGGGAAGTTTAAGGGAGGCATCAGGGGTACTTTTTTTTTAAAGTAAAATATAAAGAGCTGTGGGTGCCTGGAATGCCTTGCCAGGGATGGAGCTGGAGGCTGAAACTTGAGGAGCATTTAAGAAACTCTTAAGTCAGTCACATGGAAGGAAGAAAAATAAAGGGTTATGGGGTTGCGAGAGTTTAGTACTTTTTAAAAAAATATGGGTCAGCACAACATTGAGGGGTGAAAGGCCTGTACTGTGTTGTTCTTAATCAAAGAAGAAATTTAACAGATCATTTTTGCAAAGCAGTGCATGATGAGAGGTCTATAAAAATTAAGAAAGTCAAGGCAAAGGGTTCCTTGTGCAGTGTATTAAAAGGTTGCTACATGACCAAGAAAGACTGGCCAGAGAGGTTGTGGGGCAGTGGGATAGATTTAGTCAGTACACTCAGGAAGAGTCACCAAAAACAAAATGGCAAGTAGCCAACTTCTTTGTTTTCATCTTTAATGTCCCTTCACAAATGATGCCAAACTATGAATGAGAAATTCTGCCAATTCCAACAATATACAACAGCATCAGTAAAAACTCCTCAGCAGGTGGTGATGGTTTAAATGTAGGAGTCACAGTTCCATTGTCACAACACAATTTGCTTTTACAAATAATTTACCGAGAGTTCTATAAGTGGCAAGATATTTCTAGTTGGTTTAAAATTGCAAAACAATATAGATTTCAAAAATGCCAATCTTGATGTTGCAGTCTCAGAAAGGACATCATTTCTCAGCATCTCTCACACAAATAATACAACTCAGCCTTAGAGATGGTGGCAATAAAAACAAGTTTCACTAGGCCCCATAGCAGCTTTTTGT
The DNA here is from genome assembly GCF_036971445.1 of Narcine bancroftii. Lineage (NCBI taxonomy): Eukaryota > Metazoa > Chordata > Chondrichthyes > Torpediniformes > Narcinidae > Narcine > Narcine bancroftii. The sequence continues at coordinate 146,952,315 of NC_091470.1, read as the reverse complement.
AGTGTGCATATGTGCATTACAGGATAAATTAACACCCTGCCAGAAAAATGATCTACTGCCACCTTGTCAGCCAAGTACCATAATAATGGCCCGGATTGTACCTCATTAATGATAGCAAACTGTCATTGTTTGCCATTTTTCTGCCTTCAAATTGACAACAACATCTGGATTATGCCCATGCACAGAAATCCTAAACTGTTCTCGTGAATTCCTGGCATCCCTGCAGGATTTGCCACTCTCTATTCTACTCCAGCATAATCAATGAATTGATGAGAATTTTGTAGGCTTTTTAAAATTTTTTAATTTAATTTCATTTAGAAATACCACACAGTAACAGGCCCTTCTGGCTCATGCCACCCAAATATACCCAAGTGATCTACTAATCTTGTACGTCTATGGAATGTGGGAGGAGACTGGAGCACCCGGAGGAATCCCATGTAGGTACAGAGAAAAAGTACAAGCTCCTTACGGACAGTGCTGCAAGAGTGCATCATTTTCCTTCTTCACCACCCTATCCACTCACGTTGCCTCTTGTGCAGAACTTCGAATTTGGACCTCTCGGCCTCTGTGTCAATCAATATTTCCTGGTGCCTTACCATTCACTGCATATGTCCCAGTCCTATTTAACTTACCATAATGCATCTTCTGTTGAATATTTATCCTCTGTTTTAGATCATCCACAAAATAATTATTCTCACATAAAAGAAACTGTAGAAAACTTGCATTCTGTTGCATTTAGTGTTAACTGGTTTTCAAGGTGCATTAAGCCATAACTACTGCCACTTGATTCTCCAATTCAATTTATTTGTAAAGTTTCTGCCTCATTAGGTATTTGTGATAAAGGATTCAATGAAAGTGATTTTTATCCAGCTTGCCTACACATTTTTTCAGTATTCATGCATTGGGCAAATATGCAAGAGGGATGGGAAAGTTGACTGTCAGATCATTAGAAAATGGAGGAGGTCCAGATGCTTACCACAGTTACTTCTTTAATCGACCACCTGGCCACATCCTTCCATTCTCCTTGTTTCTCCCTGGCATTCTCGTTTCCACCTCACAAAAGAGCCTTTACTTCCTCAGGAGTTGGCGAAGGTTTGGTAGGACACCAGAAACCCTGGGAAATTTCTACAGATATGTGGTGTAAAGTGTGCTGACTGGCTGCATCACGATCCAGTATGGGGACACCAATACTCCTGAGCACAAAGCCCTGCGAAGGTAGTAGATGTAGCCCAGGGCATCACAGTCAAAACTCTCCACACCATCAAAAACATCTAAAGGGAATGCTGCCGTCAGAGAGCAGCGGCAACAAGGATCCACACCACTCAGCACACGCTCTGTTCTTGTTGCTACCATCAGGAAAGAGGTACAAGTACCACCAGGTTCTGAAACAGCTGCTCCCCCTCCACCATGAAATTCCTCAACAACAACTCAATTATGGACTCATTTAAGGACTCTTACTTTTGCATATAATTGATTTTTTTTTTAATTCTCTGTATTGCACAGTTTGTTTACATTTCTTTATTCATTTACATATGTTATATAATTTTTTTTGCATTACCAATAAGTGGTAATCCTGCCTGCAGGATAAAGAATCTCAGGTTTGTACGTGATGTCATGAGTGTACTCTGACAATAAATCTGATTTTTACTGTCTGTACAAGATTAATTTTCTTGTTTCCTCAATTTGGTTACTGCCTACATGAAAGTAACCTACATGGCGAGCACATCATCCACTGATGTGATCATTTATTGCATCAATTTCTAGCATAGAATGATGACTCTTCAAAATACACTGTTGTAACTTCCAATGACCATTCTATCAGTACTACTTCGATAGGGGATTGAACACCACATGTTGAAGTACCAACCCCATTAACATCAAGGCCCCTCATTTTTTTTGCATCTTTGTTAGGATGAAATCCTGTAATTTCTTACCATGAACATTGTAGGATCAACTGCACAAATTCCTAGAAGGACCTTCACCACTAAAGGTGGCAGTTCAAGGGCACCAAGAGAAGGAAATAGTAGCCTTGGCAGCAGCACCCACATCCTAAGAATTAATATATTAAAAAGGCCTCAGGCCTTTCACTACCCTTGGCTCTACACAAATCATCATCAAAATGGCTCCTGAACAAATCTCAGCTTCCATCAATCTCTTGCTCTCAAAAACAATGAAAGGTCAGCAGAAAATACCAGTAATTAATTATTTAAACTGCATCCACCTCCAGGCAAGATGCAAATTCCCCCTTTCCTGCAGAACAATTATGAGTTAATGAAGGAGAATTAGACACGTAAAATTATAATCATGAATGACATGCACAAAAAAAACAAGACAAGCCCAAACCCTATAATTTCACCTTCAAATTCTTAACTCACATAATTTTATTTAAAAATAGTCAATTACAGTTACTGGTAATGTACTGTGGTTCCAATAAGATAAATAAACAATGTTTTTCAGAAAAATTAAATTTGGAGATGCAAAGCTCAAGAAATAATAAAAGGATTTAAAATGATACTCTGTGGTATTTCACAAATTGCCACAGAGTAGAACCACAGTTCTAAACAGCTTACTGCAAATTTAAGTCAACAAAAAGAAACAGTAGAGAAGAGAAAAGGTTAAGAATCAATTCTGACACCATCTTTGAGCTGAATCATTAACTCTTCCCCTTTCCCACAGATGCGGCCTGATCTTTTGAGCACTTCCAGTTTTGTGGAATTTGCACCAAACCTCAAAATTCCAAATGTGAAATTTAGCTGAGTGCCTGTGTCCTCTGGTCTATTTAGAAACTGCAAAGCAACTATTTTTGCTGGTATTGTGTTTCACTGTTTAATGTTAAAAACATTCAAATTAAATTTAAAAAGATACATTTTCTACCAAGAACATACAAATCTCTCAACCCATTTTGTTTCTTAAAAGTAGAAATAGGTCAATCTTTATCCAAGTCATATTCTTGTATTTCAGAAAGCTGATTGCAAAAATAGTATTGACAGAGGAGTCACGTGATGGAGTAGTGGCCGGTCGGGGAACTCCAGCCCTCTCCAGAAAAGTAAAAAAGAGATAGAGAAAAAACAAAGGCACAAACATAGAAACCACAACAAAGTGAAAGTGAAAGTGTGGAGAAAATGGCAGCGAAGAAAGAAAAACCAAAAACAACGGGAAGAAGAAGGAAGGACGTCGGAGGAGGAAGGTGAAGGCCTTACCGGTACGAGGAGGCCCGCCGTGGAGAGAGAAGCCCGCTCCCTGAGGTCAGTGGAAACCCCGAGCTCGGGACTACAAAAATGGCTCACAGAGCCAAACAAAAGTGCGCAACCGCGCAAGACAAAAATAACACTGACGGGAGGGGGGACCAGCTGAGGAGAAAATCTCCACAGCTGAAACAGACAACTACGACACAACAGCAAGAGGTAAAAATAGAAAATAACGAGAACAAGAAGGAAGAGAATAAAAATAAGAAATCAAAGAAACAACAGATGACCAACCCAGAGGAAGAAGACCAACACCACTTTTAATAAAAATAGGAAGACCAAAAATACCCAACAAAATAAAACAAACAACCCAACAAGAAAACCAGAAGAGACAGAGGTAAAGGACACAGATCCTGGAGTGGACTCAGAAGAAGAGGAAGAACACAGAGAAATGGAAGATGAAGGGAAGGGCAAGTACATGGATATATTTTTTTTAAGAATATATGGAAACAGTAAAAGAATGGCAGTCACAAGAATTCAGTGAAATAAAAAGAATAAAAAGTACAGAAGAAAAAATGAATAGATTAGAGGTGATCATGACAGATATAGGAAAAAGAGTAGACAAGGTAGAAGAACGAGAAACAGCCATAGAAATGGAAGTAGATGACTTAAAAAAGAAATTAGAAGAATCTGATAAAAAGTAGAAATAGGTCAATCTTTATCCAAGTTATATTCTTGAATTTCCTCAGCTGGTCCCCCCTCCTGTCAGTGTTATTTTTGTCTTGCGCGGTTGTGCACTTTTGTTTGGCTCCGTGAGCCATTTTTGTAGTCCCGAGTTCGGGGTTTCCACTGACCTCAGGGAGCGGGCTTCTCTCTCCACGGCGGGCCTCCTCGTACCAGTAAGGCCTTCACCTTCGTCCTCTGACGTCCTTCCTTCTTCTTTTCTTCCCATTGTTTTTGGTTTTTCTTTCTTCGCTGCCATTTTCTCCACACTTTCACTTTCACTTTGTTGTGGTTTCTATGTTTGTGCCTTTGTTTTTTCTCTATCTCTTTTTAACTTTTCTGGAGAGGGCTAGAGTTCCCCGACCGGCCACTACTCCATCACGTGAAATACAAGAATATAACTTGGATAAAGTTGTATTGACAGAGGAGTCACGTGATGGAGTAGTGGCCGGTTGGGTGACACAAGAGCTGTTTAGCTCAGAAGATAGATATAATGGAAAATTATAATAGAAGAAACAATATAAAGATAGTGGGCCTTAAGGAAGATGAAGAAGGCAAAAATATGAAAGAATTTATAAAAGAATGAATCCCCAGGGTCCTAGGAAGACCAGAATTACAGGAAGAAATGGAAATAGAAAGGGCTCACAGAACATTAGCCCCTAAACCACAACCACAACAAAAACCAAGATCCATTCTAGTAAAATTCCTAAGATATACAACAAGAGAAAATATATTGGCAATGAAAAAAATAAGAGAAGACAAAAAACCACTAGAATACAAGGGTCAAAAATTTTTTTTCTATCCAGATATAAGTTTTGAACTCCTGAAGAAGAAGTTCAATGCAGCAAAAACGACCCTATGGAAAAAAGGTTATAATTTTATGTTAAAATACCCAGCGGTACTTAGTTATTCCGGGGCAACAAAGCAATCTATTCTCGGATCCGGAAGAAGCACCAAAATTTGCAGAACAACTACAAAACGGACAGAGAGATGAAGAGATGTAACAAGAACAAAAATGACAACAAACTATATATACACATATATATATATATATATATATATATATATATATATATACACATATATATATATATATATATATATACACATATATATATATATATATATACACACATATATATATATATATATACACACATATATATATATATATACACACACATATATATATATATATATATACACACACACATATATATATATATATATATATATACACACATATATATATAAAAAATTGAGTATAAGTAAGAACTAAGAAGGGAAAGAAAGGGAAGAAAGGACGTAAGGAGGGAATTAAGAGAGTGACCTTTGTTATATATGAAGATTAAAATCTTTTCTGGGGAGGCTGGGTGGGGAAGAATTACAGTCACTGCGAAATCAGTTGACGCTTGCGAGCAGATTCGCAAATCCAAATGGAGAGGGGAGATGTGGTTGCCCGACAAGGGACAAAGGGCAACTCAGAAAGAGGAGGGACTATTGGGGTTAAAGGAATTTTAGATATGAGAATAGTGGAAATATTTTATGTTTTAGAAATGTTGTCTTATAATGTGTTCAAAAAAAAGAAAGCAGAAATGGATAAGAAGGAAAGGTGGTGATGAGGAAACGGAAAGGAAAGATAAACAAAGTATGAAATGACTATGTTGAACTATATGACTTTAAATATTAATGGAATACATAACCAAATCAAAAGGAAGAAACTGTTAAATTTACTGAAAAAATAAAAAATTGATATAGCATTCGTACAAGAAACACATCTAACTGAAGTGGAACACAAGAAATTAAAGAGAGATTGGATAGGACATGTAACAGAAGCATCATACAATTGAAAAGCCAGAGGAGTAGCTATATTAATCAATAAAAATGTACCAATCAAAATAGAAGAGGAAATAATAGATCCAGCAGGGAGATATGTAATGATAAAATGTCAGATATATTCAGAATTTTGGAATTTACTCAATGTATATTCACCTAATGAAGAAGATCAAAAATTTATGCAAGATATCTTTTTGAAGATCGCAGATACGCAAGGGACCATACTAATAGGAGGGGATTTTAACCTTAATTTGGACTCAAACATGGATAAAACTGGAAAAAAAACTAACAGAAAGAACAAAGTAACCAAATTTATAATTAAATCGATGCAAGAAATGCAACTTTTGGAAACAACACCCAAAGGAAAAGGAATATTCATATTATTCGGGCAGACATAAAACATACTCAAGGATAGACCTATTCCTGTTATCAGCCCACATTCAAGGGAGAGTTAGGAAAATGGAATATAAAGCTAGACTATTATCGGACCACTCACCCCTGTTATTGGCAATAGAGCTAGAGGACATCCCACCAAGAATGTATAGATGGAGATTAAACTCCATGCTACTTAAAAGACAGGATTTTAGAAAATTCATTGAACGACAAATTAAAATGTACTTTGAAATAAATACGGAATCAGTGAAAGATAAGTTTATACTATGGGACACAATGAAAGCGTTTATCAGAGGGCATAAGTTAAGTAACTAAGATGAAGAAGGACTACAATCGGGAAACAGAACAGTTGGAAAGGGAAATAGCAAATATAGAAAAAGAATTAGCAATGAAGGAAGATACAACTAAAAGAAGAGAATTGGCAGATAAAAAAATAAAATATAAAACACTACAAACATATAAGGTGGAGAAGAACATAATGAAGACAAAACAGAAATATTATGAGCTAGGAGAAAAAATGCACAAAATTCTAGCGTGGCAGCTTAAGACAGAACAAACTAAAAGAATGGTATTGGCATTAAGGAAAAAGGACAAACAAATTACATATAATCCAACAGAGATCAATGAAAACTTCAGGGAATTCTACGAGCAACTATATCAAACTGAAAATGAAGGGAAAGAAGACAAAATAGATGAATTTCTAACTAAAATTGAACTACCGAAATTACAAACAGAGGAGCAAAATAAATTAATAAAACCATTTGAAATAGAATTACAGGAGATATTAAAAAAACTACCGAAGAATAAAACACCAGGAGAGGATGGATTCCCAATAGAATTCTATAAAACATTTAAAAACTTATTAATTCCTCCCCTCCTGGAAGTAATGAACCAGAATGAGAAAACACAAAGCATACCAGATTCATGCAAAACAGCAATAATTACAGTAATACCAAAGACAGGGAAAGACCCACTAGCACCAGCATCATATAGACACAGATTATAAGATAATAGCTAAACTATTAGCAAACAGATTGGCCGACTATGTACCAAAAATAGTAAATCTGAACCAAACTGGATTTATTAAAAAAAGATGAACAACAGACAATATCTGTAAATTTATTAACTTATTTCAAGCAGTAGAAGGAAATAAAACTCCAACAGTAGCCGTTGCTTTAGACGCAGAGAAGGCCTTTGACAGAGTAGAATGGAATTATTTATTCAAAGTACTATAAAAATTCAGCCTACCAGAGAAATATATTAATTGGATTAAAACATTATATAAGGGGCCATTGGCGAAAGTGACAGTAAATGGATATATATCAAAACAATTTAACTTAAGCAGATCAACAAGGCAGGGATGTCCACTATCTCCCTCACTATTCGCGTTAGCTATAGAACCACTAGCAGAACTGATAAGAACAGAAAATAAAATAAGAGGGATAAAAATAAAAGAGAAGGAATATTTGCAGATGACGTCATAATATACTTAACAGAACCAGAAATATCAATAAAAGAATTACATAGGAAATTGAAGGAATATGGAGAAGTATCGAGGTACAAGATCAACACAAATAAAAGTGAAGCAATGCCAATGAATAATGCGGACTTCACAAAGTTTAAGAAAGAATCGCCATTTAGATGGCAAACACAAGCAATGCAGAAATAGTATTGACAAATCCCCCAGATTCATTGACAACTTTGCACTACCAAAAAACTTAGGTGCTGATACCCACCATGATAGGTGTCGGCTAAACAAACATGATTTCCCCTGTGTATACCACCCTGACTTGGAAATACAACTTCAGCACTGCAAAATCAAATTCTTGGAATTCTATCCTACAATACTGGAAAAGTATTTCACCATCTGATTTTAGCTGTTCAGGCCAGCAAGTCCACCACCGACCTGCTCAAGAAAATAACACTGGAAAATGCTTCCTGAACACTTGTGGATGCAATTTATAGATCCTGGGCTGCTGATTACAAAAATCACCTTAAAATTTTCCTATTACGTACCTTTTTTTGGATATAACCTATTTTTGTGATTTGTATGCTTCAAGCATACAAAACCCCGAAGTGCAACACGTCATTAAAAATTCATCTGCATTTGCACTTTGACTCCTTCCCCGCTGATCTTGGTGCAGTCAGTGACGAACACAGTGAAAGGTTTCACCAGGACATGGCAACCCTGGAAAAGCAGCATCAGGGCAACTGGAATCAATCAATTCTGGCCGACTAATTCTGGACGCTGACACGAGAGGCATCAGATGTTGAGTACAATTGAAAATCAGCAGCAAAACGTTTTTTAGGTCGGTTGAACTAACACAACGTGTCAGCATCATTATGTGATTAAACATGCTAATAAATTCAATAAAAATTAATTTAATGCTTCTCCAAGTTCCTATGTGATATAGCAAATCTGAAAAGACCTTTGTGTTCAGCTTGAAGTTGTCCTTCATAATCCCCAACTTTTTTTCCAGGAAGCAAATCTTTTGAAAACATTTTTTTTGTCCAGTGTTATTAGCAGTAGTCAGTAAATGGAGATTTTGCCAGTGGCAGACAGATTTGATGTATGAATAAAAAAACGTTCAGTGAGGCTTCAATAATGACACAACTTGTTTTTGTAGATAAGTCAACAATCTCCTGAAACTGCATAACACAATTTTCCCTCGATTGGCACAAGGTAAACAAAGACTCAAAGTTCTATGGAATTTTTAAGAAAGTAATTTCTCATCTAAAACATTGTTTATGAGTAGGCTATTGTGGTGAAAACTTTCCATAAACACAGTTTCAAGAGTGTTTGATGACTTACCAGCTGTTCCCTTGGCACACCTTCCTCCCTCCCTGGAGCCGAGTTTGACTGCAAACAGAATAAATATTAGGTTAGAGCATCATCTGCTGGATGGCTTGTAAACTGAACTACATCATTCTAATTGACACCATACATCTTTTCCCAGTCATTCTGGGAAGTGGAAAATGCACGAGAAATTATCCAACTAGGAACACTTCCTCGAGGCAAGGAATTCCCCCCCCCCCCCCCATTTTTCTCCATATTACTAATTTCTTCTTTGTGTTCTCGCATCTTCTGCAAGATTGCCAAGTGACCATCAATATCATTTTATTAAGTTCTGCAAGTAATTTTGGAAAGGATCAAGCTGATTCATCTGAGAAATTTCTCTCCAGTTTCCTGCAAAAAGTCTTTAGTACTTCCCTCAAGGCAACAACGAGGAAGGCAGTGTAGGGAAATAGGCAGCAGGAGAAAGAGGGACAAATACGTAGTCAGATTGTGGAAAGTCACAGTGGATGGCTCGTATTTCCCCAATACTTCCTTGATTCCAAGAGGCTTAAATGAGGCAGAATTAAAACATGAAATTCTGTAGACACTGTGGTTGAAGTAAAAATACACAATTCTGGAGAAGCTTAGCAGGTCAAACAGTGTCCTTTATATAGCAATGGCAAAGTCACATAACCAACCTTTCATCCAAGTATGGATAAATGTCGGCAGGCATCCAAGCAAAAAAGTAAAGGGGGAGGGTGTGTGTTGACAAAAGCAGGGGGTGATAGGTGGAGAAGGGAGGGAGGAGACATCAGCAATCAAGGGAAGGAGGGATGGCTAGGTGGAGGAGATCTGGAAAGGGGAAGGAAAGAGGAGAGCAGTTTAGCAGAAACCAGAAAAGTCGGTTAGTGCCCAGAAAGAAAATCAGGTGTTGTTCCTCCAATTTGCGGGTGGTCTTGGTGGGATAGTACACAAAGCCACGGACAAACTACCATGTATGGGAGTGCGACACAGAACTGAAACAGTTAGCTACTGGGAAGTCACTGTTGTGGACAGAGTGAAGGTGCTCAGCGATCTCCCAAACTGTGTCCAATCTCTCCAATGTAGACGCCACAAAGGGAGCACCAGGTGCAGTAAAGCAGACCCGAGGATACACAAGTGACCTGTTGCTTCACTTGAAAGCCCTGTATACACAGATTGGGAGATCACTTCGTTGACCACCTTTGCTCCTTTATGTATTTTTACCTTTGCTAATATAAAGGCCCTGCCAAGTTTCTCCAGCATTGAACGTTTTTAAATGAGGCAGGATTTTGTAGCCACATCCAGGAAGATCTCTTGACATAGTATGCATATAGTCTACTATGGGAAAGAACTTGTATTGAGAAATGAGCCTGGCCAGATGTTTGGGGTTTCAATGGGAGTGGGTTTGGGAACAGTGATCATAACTCCTTAAGTTTTATGACGGTTATGGCTGAGGATGTCAGGGGAAAGTGCCAAATTAGGAAAATGACAACTTCAACAGTGTTGGGAAGGAGTTGCGGAGAATAGATTGGGAGTGACTATTAGTGTATATCCACTATATTAGTGTATAGTGTGGGAGTCATTTAAAGACCAGCTAATTAGGGTTCAGGGCAAACATACTTTAGAGAGGAAGAAAGGCCATAATAGCAAGGTTTGGGAACCTTGGATTAGAGGGACTTTATACATTTGGTCAAGAGGAAAAGGAAGGTTATATAAAGTTCAGAAGCTGATTGCACCTCATCACAACAATGGCACAGCTCGATCAGTTTACTTCCCATGGCTACTGTGCAGGAAGTAGTAATTGGGGAATAAGGATTCTTGTGTATGGCTCAGTGACATCACCACCTCTTCCAACTCCAAAGTATGAGCCAAATACAAGGGAGAACTCAGCTCTACATAACCCAGACACAGTAAGAATAAACATGCTGGGTTTGAACATTTAATACCAAATGAGGATTAATTCTACTTTAAAGGCAATTCTAAGAGGCTTCACGGTATTTATTTTAAGCAGAATTTCATGACTTAATAAGGAATGGAATCATTGCTAAGAAAATCACAGCATATCTTATTTTCCTTCTGCTTTTTAATGTTTATCAAATCTAAGACTGAGAAAGAGAGAGAAAAGGGTGCACTTCTGAATCCTTTTCACCAACAAAGCCATGTACGAGTCAAATGAAGCACAAACCTATCTCCAAACTCCCCATGCTCTAGCCTTCATGGGAAATTACAATCTTTAAAACAGCCATACAAAACAATGTACAAACTCGTCTGGTTATTCGTTGCAATCGAGCTGGAGGTTAAAATGAATCATCGAAGACATTCAACAGCAGCCCAATCATTGTTCACACAGGATAACCATCAGGTATGCTCACACCAGTTACAGCTTTGCAATTTGCACTTTTTAATATTTAATTTATATTAATTTTTAATTTAGACATACAGCATGGTAACAGGCCCTTTCGGCCCACAAGCCCATGCTGCCCAATTACACCCAATTGACCCATACCCTGGTACATTCTGAACGGTGGGAGGAAACCAGAGCACCCGGAGGAAAATCACGCAGATATGGGGAGAATGTATAAACTCCTTACGGTCAGTGTGGGATTCAAACGCCGGTCCCAGTGGCGGACACTGTAACAGCTTTTTGCTAAATGCGACCGACGCTCACTGTGCCGCCAACTTGCTTGAAAACTGCTCAGAGTGCATCTTTTCATCCTCCTCTCAGTTCTCTCCCCCACAGTCAGAATGCACTCAGCAAAAGTCCAATGGATACTTCATAAGCATTTTCAAATATGAAAAACTGCTTTCCATTTCTCAGGAGATCAGCTACGGTTTACTGAAATCCAATTTTCACAAGAGCTACAATTTCCTATTATATTGTTTTCATTTATTTTTCTTAATTGTGGTTGCAGTATTGGAAGCATCAGCATTTAAAACAAATTCCGGAGTGATCACTTCATAATCAACATTTCAAAGGCTTGAAATTTTCAGTTGTTTGGATCTGGACCTAATTCTATAGAAACTAATTCTATAAATATCTTGAAGCAAATTGGATAGAACAAAAACTCAGGCTAATACATGAAAATAGAGATGTAATATTAAAAGCATTGTTATTTCAAACAGCAATTCCAGGTACAAAGAACCAAATTGCTGCTTTCTATGTATGCCATTAATATTTTTTGAATTCCAGTACTGATGGAATCTTATCAAATCTGTGCCAAATGCTCTATGAAGATGTTACCCTATTCACCGTAACCTGGTTAATTGCATTAATTAGTAAAAGCAGGAAGTAGCTAAGAATATCTTAAGCCTTAACAGCACAATATATTGTGCAATTTATAACTGGCATTTCATCACTCAGCAATTTGGCATCACTTCCAAGCAATATCAGACAAGTGAAATATTTATATAACTTGCCAGCAAATGTACATTTGTTATTCATATGAATCAAGAGAGTTAAATTTTAGAGACACGAGTCATCCTCAAAATCGTGATCAACCCAAGAGGTAAACTTAGTAAAAACACGATCTGGAGAAACTCAGCTGGTCAAACAGTGTATAGCAAAGATAAAGATTCAGAACCAATGTTTCGAGCTTGAGCCCTTCAGCAAGCTCTGAGCAAAATGTCGGTAGGGCATCAACCTACATTTCTCCACACCTTGATGAAGGGCTCAAACCCAAAATATTGGTTCTGTATCTTTATCTTTGCTATACACTGTTTGACCAGCTGAGTTTCTCCAGATCGTGTTTTTACTTCAATCATGGCATCTGGAGGCTTTCATGTTTTACTCCAACAGGTAAACTGCCCATTCTCCGCGCACCCACCTCCACCCCCGGCCTGCCCCATCACATTCTGGTTAACTACCAGAATCCAAAAAAAAGAATTACTGTTAAATTATATTCACACTGGAGTCAATTTGGTTTGGATTCCAGAAGATCTTTCATAGGCAAGCACCACAAGTCCAAGTTTTCCATCTTCTATTGAACTAGGTTTTCTTTCCAGTAAAAACACAAAATGCTAGGGAAATTCAGTAGGTCTTGTAGCATCTATAAAAGGTCAAGATATATGACTGACATTTCAGGCTTGACCTATTCTTCTCTATATTACATTTCGGAATCCTGGATTATTTATAGCAGGCATTTCAAGGGTCCAGAAAAATACCATCAACCAAGTGTCTGGAAAAGTCTTTGAATTCATTGAAAAAAATACGCAAACCAATCTCAAGGTCTTCTGCCAAACCAAATCACTGACATCAGCTTTAGTAGGCGACAAAAGGCTGGCCATATTCGAATATCCGCCAACAGAAACAGAGGGAGAAGATCACCAGGTGGACAGACAGTAAGATTTGAAAATATGCTCAGTTAATTTAAAGAACGTGAACAACCCCAATGACCTCTGGGAATCTCTGGCCCATGACCATTGAAGTGGAAAAGGAGCATTCAGGGTGATATTGAAGCCATCCATAGGGAGTGCGTCAGCAGCCACAGAAACATACCACTACACGAGCCTTATTGGCCACTTAGGAACCTATAAAACTAGAATGAACCTCATCAGCCTCAATACTGTAGAGTTTTTAAAAAATAACCAAACCTCACTGGTAACGAATCTGACCATTTTTAAATTGGCCATACCATGTTGAATACAATTGTATAGTTTGGGTTGCCCAAAAATAGCTCCAACATGTGTCATTTGCAATGGAAGATTTTGTTCACACCATATTTAACAATTTATGCAACCACACAAACTTGGGTTGCTATGTAACAAAACAGAAACATTGCTATACTTAAAGGTTACCCATTTCACAGCTTCTACAATGAGACTCATAAAATTTCAACTGCCACTATGCTTAAAAAAATAAGGAATAAATATATAATTCAAGACAACTGTATATACATCTCACCGAAAATCAAGCATGTGTTTCTTCAAGCAAAAAAAAAATTAAAATAGAATCCTAGTTCTAAGAAATCATCCATACCACTGAAACATTCCTTGTTATTACTCCTTAATTATATATGCCACAAAATATCTGGAATTGTCAGGTCCACAAAGAAGTCCTGTCAGTATTGGGGAAATTCAAGTCACCCACTATGAAGTTCCACAATCAGCTTTCCTTTTGACTAAATGTATAAAATCTCTCATCCAAGGTTCACAAACTTTCCTATTATTGCCTTTCTTCCTCTCTGAAACATATTGGTCTAAAACCGGTTAAGCTGATCTTTGAATGACTCCCACATACACTAACCACCTCTCCCAATCTACTTTCCCCAGCTCCTGCCCATACTATTGAAACTGACCTTCCCCTTAATTTAGGACTTCCCCTAATGTCCTCATCCATAACTATTCTTAAATTAAGGAGTTGTGCTCACTGTTCGCAAAATCCACTCCCACTGAAACCCCAAACTGGCCAGGCTCATTTCTCAATACAAAGTCTGATATGACCCTTTCCCATATTAGATTACATGAATACTGGGTCAAGTGACCCTCTTGCAAGCGCCTACCAAATTCTGCCCCACTTAAGCCTCTTGTAATCAAGGAAGTCCTGACAGTATTGGCAAAATTCAACACATCCACTATGACTTTCTGCAATCTGCTGCCTATTGGGAAGACGATGATACAAACACACCATAATGATTTCATCTTTGCGGTTTCTGAGCTCTACCCATATTGCCTCCATGGATAAGCACTCCAGTTTGCCCCGACTGCAGCTGTGACGTTGAGAAGTGTAAACATAGTTTTGAATACTAGAACTCCTCCATCTATAAAAAGTAGAAGATGGATGGGTACGTCATGATTCAATTGATAGACATGTAATAAAATGTGTTCTATTACAAGAACTTGCTTTTGCCTGCTGTAAGGCTGGCATATTCGCCATCAGCAGGAATTGCCTGAAGCACCTCATACAGTCAGAGAAATAAGCAAAAGACAGAGTGACTGAGCATCCATGGATATGCCAGTGGCCAATTATTTTGATTCTACACCCCATTCCACCACTGACACGCCCATCCATGGCCTCATGCATGGCCAATCCGAGGCCACTTGCAAATTGGAGGAACACCTCATATTCCATCCAAGGGGCATCGACTTCGACCTCCTGTTTCCGTTAGGCCCCTCCCCATCTCCCTCTTTTCCCTTGGTCTCCCTTCTCCAGTTCCCCACCCCCTCCATTTAGAGAGCTGCACCCCCCACCTCTGCTTTTCCCCTCTTCTTCCCTCCCACCCTTGCCTGTGGTCCTGTACTCATCCCTTCCACCTTTTAATTCAGCCACCTGCTTGCTTTCTGCTCATGAAGGCCTCAGGTCCTTCCTATGGATGCTGCGTAACCTGCTGAGTTTCTCCAGCACCTTTGTGCATTAAACTTAAAATGTATCTGTCACCTTTATATGAGGAAAAAGTTCCAGTAGGATTTGCTAATTCTCCAACTCCTGTCCAATTCAGATTTAGAGGAGTTGTAATTATACAAGATTGTTTCACCCCTAAACAAAATTAAAAAGATTGGGAAATCTAAAACCTAGAGAAATTAATAAGATACATTAACAAGTTTTAATTAAGAAACTACTTAATCCAACTGGTTGTCAAAATATGGATCTCATTTCCACATGATGTACTTGAGGCAAGGAGTACAGATGCTCCTGAAGGGAAGCTGGATAGGTACAGGAGACGGAAAGGAATTGAAGGAAATACTAATTGGGTTGAATGGGGTAGTGAGGATGTTCCAGCATGGGCACGTTGGACAGAATGGCCTGCTTTTGTGCTGTGAACTATACCTGGTGTAACAGCAATACGAGCAGTTTCACAGTAGCAATTTTAGACTCCGAATACAATCACAGGTGAACAAAGTTGAATGAAAAATAAATGAAACAGTAACCTCAAGTGTTTCACTCACAGGTGTTTTGTTTTTTTCCGTCAGCCCTTTGAGTATGTGTGTTTATACCACACATGGTGGCTGATTGCTCCCACAGAACTCCCCAGATACAACATTTAATAGATTGAGACAACACCCTCACTCTCGGAGGAGTGCTCTGGTATATTGAGATGACGTGGCAGCTAACGGGCTCAGAACAGCGACTGGTGGTGTGCACAAAAGGAAACAGTCAAAATTTCCAGTGTTTATAACAGAAATCCTCAAAGAGAAGGTTGTAACAAAGATATAATTATAATTGGTACCAAAGCAGAACAAAGACACATGTGGACAACACAACTTCATAATTACAATGAGCGTAAATGAAAATTTAGGAATGATTGTGCGAGAAAACTTAATAGCAGCAATATTTTTTTGTCATTATTGCAGATTGACTGAAATAACTTGAAAAAATTTCCTCTAACAAAGGTTTTGCAATATGGAATCCCATAATGTTCCAGAGAAAAAGAGCAGTCGAAATGATGGGTGCTTATTAACAAGCTGGCAGATACAAAACATAAAATCAAGTGGGCAGATGCAATTCAGGGGCACGGATGGGTTAGCGTTATTGATCACAGGTGGTCAATCTGTCACAACTCCAGGTGCGTATTCCAGTGTATTCAAATTTCCCTTGTACAAAAACACCTCCTTTATCATTTGACAATCTGCTGAGATGCTAATAAAGAGGCTTTTTTTTAAATATAAAGGAAATTTTCAGATTTATTGTCAGAGCACAAATATAACGTCACATACAATCCTGAAATTCTTTTTCCTGTAGACAAAGCAGAATTACCACTTATTGGTAGTGTAAAAAAAAAACTACACAACATAAATCAAACTGCAATACAGAGAGAATAAAACAAATCAATGTGCACAATTAAGAGTCCTTAAATGTGCCCCTGATTGGGTTTGTCGTTGAGTCTGATGGTGGAGGGGTAGCAGCGGTTCCTAAAGCTGGTGGTGCGAGTCTTGTGGCACCCATACCTCTTTCCTGGTAGCAGCAGCGAGAACAAAGCTTGTGATGGTTGGTGTGGATCCTTTTTTATATATAATTTTTTTTATTTTTCACACTGTGAACCATATCAATCAAAATACATACAAACATTTCCCTCTTGCATATGACACAGTGTCATTTTCTCCCCTTTTTCCCCCCCCCTCTTTGCCACCCTCCTCCCTACCCACTAAACATTCAACATATACAATACAATAAACGCATTAAACAATGTCATCACACAATGAAAATAAACAAGAAAATTGTGTCATCAACTTTTACATACTGGATCAGTTCATTTCGTCTTCTTCTCATTCTATCATTTTAGGTGGTGGAGGTCTGTGGTAGGACTTCTCTGTTGTATTCCATGTACTGTTCCCACATTTGTTCAAACATTGTGACTTTATTTTTTAAATTATGTTATTTTTTCCAATGGAATACATTTATTTATTTCTATGTACCATTGCTATATTCTCATGCTCTCTTCTGATTTCCAAGTTGACATTATGCATTTTTTTGCTACAGCTAAGACTATCATAATAAATCTTTTTTGCGCTTCATCCAGTTTGAGGCCTAATTCTTTACTTCTTATATTACTTGGAAGGAAGATCTCTGGATTTTGCTAATAAGAGGCTTGATCAAAAAATGAAGCAAGTTAAATAAAAATGATGCATATTCTTTACCTTCCAGATGAAACTATTAAAGAGAGAATTTACTCCAAAACAGTGGAAAATTGTGCTGAATCAGAATGGTGAAATGCTAAGCCAATTGTGATCTGATTGTACACAAAACAGCATTCTCCTGTCCTTGGTGCAAAGCATGCAGATATATAACTGCCCGAGAGGATGTTGCACAGGTATAGAGGAGTCAAAATAATACTGGAATGAAGAGGAGAAAGAATGCTGTGGAAGAGGATCAATTCGTCGCATCTGAGATAACATTCCAGGAATGGTATTGTTGCTTTTGGAACTCAAAATAAAAATTCCTACCTACTGTACTCGGTAAATGCATCATTGCCTGATGCTCCATATAACTAAACGCAAATCAGCAAATGGAGCAGTGTGTTTGCTCACTACCTCCATGTGCCAGCAGCCAGGCACAAGCATCATCTCACTGTCTCGAATTCGGATTATGGCGAGGGCCAACATTCAACCTAAAACCCAGAGTTTGCTGCAACCATTCTAGGGCAAAGGGCTCCACCTGCAGGGGAGGAGGACAAAAAAACTGAAGTTGTTTTCTATAATCATTTTACGAACAAGACAAAACAGACGAGCACACCTTCTTGGATACCATTTTCTTTAAAATTCCCATTTGCCCAAGTCCAGGGTTGGACTCAAATTGCTATCCGTCTCTTCATAGTAACATCAACAAACCAGAAAGTTTTAACTCCTGTTTAATAACCAATATTTCATTATCACTAGCTCTGTTAGAAACTGAAAAGATGATTGATTCTACATCACCATTTTTCACAACTAATTGATTTCTCTGGTGCACAGAGTTGGGCACAATCAATTTCAATAGAAAATTGTGCATCGATACAACATCAGTGCCATTGGAAGCAACATTTCAAAAGTGAATGATCTGGCAAAGGAAATCCTTCTAGCAGTAATGTGTGATGTCCCTTTTGCGGTTTTAAGGGCCCTAAACCTATCCTTTAGAAAATTAAAACTGAGCAGGGACACTGCTTATATACAAATGTTCACACCTATTGGATAAGATGTCAAACCAAGGACCTTCCTTAATGTACAGTAAAGATGTCAGGTCACTCTTTCAAAGGACAGTGGAGTTATGCCCAGTGCTCTTGGCAATATATTTCTCTCCCAGTTTACATTATGAAAATACATAATCTGGTTATTGCCACAATTCTTATTTACATTCACAAAATAACCACCACATTCCTGTCGTCTCAAGTCAAGTTTATTGTCATCTGATTGTACAAGTACAATCGACTAAACATGGTTCTCCAGTCCTCGGTGCAAAAGCATGCAGACACCCAACCAGACATAACACACAGACAAGTTATATATATATATATCT
The DNA here is from genome assembly GCF_036971445.1 of Narcine bancroftii. Taxonomy (NCBI): domain Eukaryota; kingdom Metazoa; phylum Chordata; class Chondrichthyes; order Torpediniformes; family Narcinidae; genus Narcine; species Narcine bancroftii. The sequence continues at coordinate 146,933,456 of NC_091470.1, read as the reverse complement.
ATATATAGGACCAAATATTCATATACACAAATGAATACATAAATAAATATTGCTTCATGAATATGAGAGTCTCGGAGGGTCAGTGTGAGCAGTTGCTTTGGTCATTCACCATTCTCACTGCCCGAGAAGAAGCTGTTCCTCAGCCTGGTGGTGCTGGCTCTGATCCTCCTGTATCCCTTACCCTCTTGGGTACCGGGATGATGATGCTGGCTGTCTTGAACCCTGCAGGAACAATGGACTACTGCAGTGAGGTGTTGAAGATGTCCATGAGACCTCCGTCAATTGATCTGTACAATCCTTCAGTACCCAACCAGGTATGTTGTCTGGTCCATCTACCTTGTGTGGGTTCACCTTGGATATAGATCTCCTCACCTTGGCCACAGCTATGCCGGGGGCGTGGGGGGGGGGGGGTGTTTATCAGGAGACATAGATCTTTCTTTGGCATCATTCTGTTCTTCTCATCAAACCGTCCATAGAAGGTGTTCAGTCTGCCCGGAAGGGAGGCGTCATTGTCCTTAATTCACACAGTTGACTTGCGATCCCTTGCCACGTGCGCCTTGTGTCACACAGCTGTATGTGGATCTTCTGTGTGCACCCTCGCATTGCCTTCAGGGTTTCACTGGAGTTCTGCCCTAGCTGATCTTGGTGCTATGTTATCCCTGTCCTGAAGGCAGCATCTTGAGCTCTGAGAAGGACCTGGACCTCTGCTTCCAACCACAGCTTCTGGTTAGCCCAGGTTGTGAAGCATTTGATCTCAGAGACATCCTCAATCCCCTTACTGATGTAGCCAGTCACTCTCATGTACTCCTCATGGTAGGTGGCCACCTCCCTGAAACAGCTCCAGTCCATACTCTCAAAACAGTCTAACATTGCTGCCCCCATCCTGATCTCCCTGTGTACCGACCTAGTTTCCTTTGCCAGTGGTCTGTACACCAGGGTTAGCAGGACAGATATGTGATCTGAGTAACTAAGGTGGGGGTGAGGTGCAGCCTTGTATGCACCAGGGACGTTAGTGTTCACCTGATCCAGGATGTTCTCTCCTCTGGTGGCGAAGTTCACATTCTGCTGAAACCGTGGTAAGACCATTTTCAGGTTGGTGTGATTAACGTCGGCAGCAACAATCATGGCACCGTAAGGGTGGGAAGTCTGGGCTTCACAGATGGCACCATAAAGCTCCTTCATAGCTTCACCCTCGTTAGCCAAATGCAGAACAGATTGTGCCCATCAGCATGGCTGAGAATTCCCTGGGCAGGTAGAAGGGGCTGCATTTCACCAGGAGACACTATCTCTGCTGAGTAGAAAGTCTTCACAAGAGAGACATTGGTGCCCCAGTTCTCATTGATGTAAGTGCACGGTCCCTCTCCTCGAGTCTTGCCAGAAGCAGCAGTGTCTCTGTCTGCCCTGAAGGGGATAAGGTCATCCAGCCAGATCACTGAGTCTGGAATGGTGTCCTGGAGCCATGTTTCTGTCATCACCAGAGCACAGCAGCTCTCTCTTAAATACTTAACAATATCAGATTTAACATTAAATACTTAAAAATACTAAACTGATTTGAAGGCAGTTTGGATGCGCCAAAAAGAACAGGAAGGATGTTGTTAACACGTGGGTATTCTGTGCACAGTACAAAGATTGCCTGATACCGGAGATTGGACTGTGAATCAAAGAACTTTCCTGAACATATACACACACACTTGCACTTAGAATTAGAAGGGGCTGAAGTTAAGTTAATAGTAGTAAGTTAAAGTATGATCCTGTTTTTAATGTTGAAAGAGATATTGGTCTCTTGATGTTGAAAGAAACAACTTTTGTTTAAGTAACCATTGGTCTTAGTGAATTTCTATTGGTGCTGGGTTTTGGGGTCCTCTGGGCTCGTAACAAAATGTCAGGTACTGCTGGAGGAGTTTCCTTTGCCAGATCATTCACTTTTAAAACATTGCTTCTATGTATGCCACTGGAGACATACAGGATCCAGGCTCTTTTCAGCAATCTCACATCCTGTTACTACTTTGTTTTTCATTACACCATATTAACCACTTCAAAATAATCACATTTTCTCCTGCAAAATGTGGAAGCCTGATTTAATTGCACAAGGCCCTCTTCATTCTCATTACCATCCTCACAATCAAGTCGCAAATATCCTCAATCCCCACCCCAATGGGAGTTTCTGCAATTCTCATCAATTAAGAATCTAACAAAGTCCTAATGACAAAGTTATCCCAGCTGACCACTCTTCTGAACTGATCCACTGACTTTAAGAGATAGGTTACACGAGGGAACAAGGGACTAGCAGATGTTGGTAAATTACAATGTTGGTAAATTTAAAGTCATCCACTTAGGACTTTTATTTAAATGGTGAAAACATTATAGGGCACTGTTGTGCAGACATATGAAAGTGCTTGCACACGAATTGCAAAAAGCTAGTTTGCAGATGGTGCAGGTCATCAAGAAGGGAAAGAGAGTTGTCTTCATTGCTTTAGGGATTGATTTTAAGAGCAGGGAGGTTCTGCTACACTATACAGGGTTATTAGTGAAGCTGCATCTGGAGAACTGGTCTGTGGTGGTGGTGGTGGGGAGGGGGGAAAGAGGGCGCGGGACATTCAGGGAGCAGTCGAGGGGACGTGATCGAGAAAAGATTATAGAAGAAGAATAAGTGGAGTACAGGACTGAATAGAAATATCTGGGAGTCACAAGCCCCAACAGGCCCAAAAGCTTTCCTCTTGCCTTCTTAAGAGGATGAGAAAAAAAATAGGAAACTGTGAGAAAAGAAAGAAATAGCAAGGTATTAATTTGGTGGAAAATAAACCAGCATCTAAAAGAGGCAACTTGAATGACAAGGTCAGTATTAAGTTAAACTAAACATCCTGCTTCAATATTTTCTGGCTTTTTTTTTGAGAATTTGTATTTGTGGTTTCTGCATGCTTATTAAGGGTGTACAGAACTGTACTTTATCAATTTTCATCTACATTACCTTTATGAGATGTTTCTGCCTTATTAGTGCTCAGATGACAAAAATATAAACAAGCTACAAAAATATATCAGCTTTTATCCACAAGATGTTAAGTGGACTGACAACTGAAATAATTTCAGTGGTTTTGTCAAAATGATCCCGCTAACATCTGCAACCTCTCCATTTAAGGTAAATGATGCATTTTTTTTAAAAAAAGGAACAATACACATGGAACGTAACGAGCAACATCATGAACTCAGAGTTTTTTTCCCATGAGCAGGTCATCTGGCAACTTTAATAACCCTCGTCAGTTACAGAAACAAATATAATCTAATCCTTAAATAATCTTATGTAGCAAATATATAAAAACAGAAGTGAGATATTGCCAGTCTTTTCTAAAAGTCTGCACGTTTGTTAACTGCACCACATGGTGGCACCAATGATCCATTTAACTCAACCAGCACATTGTGAACATTGGCAATTGGCCCTGGCTTTGAACACTTCAATTTGTTCCACAGAGCAACATCAAAACTCCTGGCAGATAAAGGGCTGAGCAATTAGACTTAAATGCAAGAATTGATGAGCAAACCTGGTCTGAGCTATGTCGGGACAGTATGACTAATACAATAAATGTAAGATATAAATTAGTACAATATAATTTTTTGCATCAATTACATCTCACGCCACAGAAATTAAACAATTTATCGGACCAATGTGTTAGATGTGGCGAGGAGGTAGGAACTTGTTTTTACATTCAACTGGGTTATGTTCTAAACTAAGGCCGTTTTGGGTTGATCTAGGAAATTTCCTAGACCAGATCAATCACAGGAATTAACTTTCCACAAAACCCAGATATATTCTTACTGGGTAATATTACAACACCCAACCCCAACCAACCATTTTTCCCCTGCAGCCGCTGCAACCGTGTCTGCCTGTCCCGCATCGGACTTGTCAGCCACAAACGAGCCTGCAGCTGACGTGGACTTTTACCCCCTCCATAAATCTTCGTCCGCGAAGCCAAGCCAAAGAAGAATATTACAGGGATAGGACTAAATTGAAACTATCTAAATATCAAACAAAATTTGATAAAACTGCATTGGCAGTGACTAGAAAATGTATAGCAGTTGCATGGAAGTCTGATTCACATCCAGGTAAGGAGCATTGGAAGCAGAGATGCATAGTTGTGGTCCCCTTGAGAAAGTTACCTATAACTTAAGAAATAAGTATGACATTTTTTTTACAAGTTTGGTGTCCACATTTAAAAATCTCTGGTGTAAATCTTTAATTATGTTCATCCTAATCCTCGAAACCTGCACTGATCTTCTCCAAAGAAAATTAATTGAATATGAATTTATGATCAGTGGAGTGTGCAGCTCTCTGCAATCCATTCTGCTTTTCTTTACTCTTGCATTTCTTTCCAAATCTATCTTTTTCTTTGGGATTTTTTTGGGTGAGGAGGTTGGGGTATAACCATCATGGAGTAAATACTGGATTTACTTTTGAACTTATATTTTTAATTTTGTAATTGACTGCATGTATGGTCAAAATTTTAAATAATTTAATTTTAAAAATAAACGTCTGAGCCACGCCTGTAAGTCCAGATCTGACCTCAAATGTTCTAAAATAATATACTCAGGTCTGATAGCTGGGCTACAGGTTGCAGGCTTCTCTTTGCAACTAGGTGAGGAATCAGTTCACACTACTGGCATCCTCTAGGACAGGGATTCCCAACCTTTTTGTTCCTCTGTACCCCTTGGGCATTTTTATAGTTTCCTGTGTACCCCTAAAAATTAAGGATTAAAAAAACACGACATTGTGCAATCTGACTGCAGATTACAACACCATGTATTGCACAGTAATGATTACTCTCTCAGACCCAATGTACCCCCTGAAAAGTGCAAATGTACCACTAGGGGTACATGTACCCCAGGTTGGAAACCCATGCTCTAGGACAAAGGTCTCCAAAGTGGTTGATATCAACCCCTAGGGGTCCATGGGTTCATCCAAGGGGTCGAAAGCAAGGGCGAATCTACAGAAAATTGCACCTCTCAAAGGGGTGGCCAACCTCTTGTGAGAGCTGGCATTGGTGGTCAACCTCTCACAGGAACAGCCACCATGTTGCATTTGGCTTCGGTGTCTAATATGCTGAGAGCAAACAGGAGGATGAATGGCGGATGGCCTGCACCATCAACCCCCCACCTCAGACAATGCTGCCACCAACCCCAGACAGCGCTCACACCCCAACCCCCCATGCAAAGAACTCTTCAATCCCTGGGGGTTGATGAGGGATCAAAGATTCCATTAAGGGAGCGATCCATTATAGGGCCCTGCTCTAGGAATAGACATTATTTGCAATAGCTCAAGTATTTTTTTAAATAACCAACAGACTAAAATTTATTATTTATCCTTTCCAAATAACTGTTTTATTGACACAAACATTACTAACATTGCCCAAAAAGGTAAGAGCAGAATTGGTCAACCTCTGCAGACCTATTAATGTAATTTACTGATTTGGAAGGAACTACAACCTAATTGAACAAACACAACTAGGAGTCTGAGTGGCAAAAACTGCAGAGTGTACACAGCAACAAAATTCTACTGTGTTTCAACAACCCCTGTTAATACAATCCAATGATCAATTGACTGCCATTTAAATAAACTGCAGCTGAAGATATACAAGACATTGGTGACGCCAAATTTTGCAGTATTGTGTGCAGTTTTGGTCACCTAACTGTAGGGAAGATGGAAAGAGTGCAGAGAAGATTTATGAGGATGTTGCCCAGACTTCAGGAACTGAGTTTTTGGGTAAGGTTAATAAACAGGTTAGGACTGGAGTGTAAAAGAATGAGGGGAAATTTAATAGAGGTATTTAAAATTATGAGGGGTAATCGACAGATTAAATGTAGATAAGCTTTTTCTACTGAGGGTAGACAAGATACAAACCAGAGGACATGGGTTAAAGGTAAAAGGAGAAAAGTTTCGGGGAAACTTCTTCAGAGAGTGGTGGGAGTGTGAAACGAGCTGCCAGCTGAAGTGGTAAATGCGATTCAACATGTAAGAATTTGGACAGGTGCTTGGATGGGAGGGGTATGGAGGGCGACGAAATGGGTGCAGGTCAATGGGACTAGGCAGAATAGTTTGGAATAGACTAGAAGGGCCAAAGAGGATGTTTTTGTGCTGTAATGTTCCGTGATTCTAAGTGACTTTAGTGATCCACTATTTCCCCTGAACCTCTGCCACGTTCAGCGTGTTGCATCACTGATCCAATCACACTCTCCCTTATAATTTTCACCTGAACTAATTAGTTTATTTGTGTACACATTAAAAAGCTGCTTACGATTCCAAAATATTAAAATCCTTCCAAACCGGATTTGTATTTCAAGCAGTCTGAAAAAAATTAGCAATTTTCCCTAGATTTAATTAAAAATTAAGAGTGAAATAGCAAGGTTCCCTCCCTGGTGCATCTTCCTTCTTATCTGGAAACCTTATTACCTGCTTTTAAATCAATTTCATACCCAGCAGTTTGCTGTTTCCTCTTCTGCACCTCGCTCCCTTAATGAAATCTTTCTGAATACCCAACATCTCCATTTCTTCAGGTTAATTAAATATAATCCTAATATCCTGAATTATTGCCAAACACACTTTAAAATTATTTACACCCTCCAGATATATAGTTTCAAAATCTTTACCTGAAACCCAGGAATAATCTGTCTATGGTTTCCTAGCACACCTCTCAAGTAGTTATAAAACAAAACACAGTCAGAGCAATACTTACATTATTAAAATAATTTGACATCAATCACAAGACCCTTCGAGGTACAGCCAAGTAATACATTAATTCCAGGAACAGACCTCTCAGCCCACTATTAACTGCAACTCCCATTGAATCAATCACTTTCATGTGACAAATAGGATGAGCCCAAGTTACAATGGGTAACTTTAACCATCTCCTTGAAAGGACACAGTTGTTTGATTGCTCGTTACATTTCCCTTGAACTGATTATTATCCCACAGGCAATCAATCGATTAATACTGACCAGGTGAAATCCAAGCACACATTTATCCTTGTAGTCCAGGTAAAACTTTTTATCAACCACGAATGAAGCTGTGGATTTTTTTTCTAAAGTACTTGTTCACTGCAGAGAGTAAGCATTTCAGTACATGGGCACATTGAACATGTATGACAGTAAACTCATTATCCTATACATTGTACAATTATACCATCTCCTTTGTCACGTCAAAGTACAGGGCACTATAAGAGAGGAAATGAATTTTCCCCAGTGAGTTCTCAAATGCACCAAAATATTCAAAGAGTAAAATGCTGGAGGAGCTCAGCTGGTCATGCAGTGTCCATAGGAGATAAAGATATATAACCAAAGTTTCAGGCCTGAGCCCTTGGTCAAGGTGTGAGCAAAAAGCAGGCAGTGAAATGAGTGCCTGAATAAAAAGATTGGAGGAGGAAGACAGATTGAAGGGCTCAGGCCCGAAATATTGGTTACACATCTTTGCTTCCCATGGACGCTGCGTGTCCTGCCAAGTTCTCCCAGCATTTTCTGCTGCAATTACAGCATCGTGTTTCACAAAATATTCAAACCATTGTGTTTCACAAAATATTCAAACAGTTGCCAGATAAAAGCTGTGTTGTACCACCTGTGAGGGTTTAATCATTCTTTTATGCATAGGTAGCATGATCCTAAAAATTGTTCATGGCGAAACATATTACAGTAAAACTTCTGGTATCCAGCACCTGTGGGAATTGGTTGTGCCAGATAAGCAGGTTTTCCTGTTGCTTTGAGACTCACCCCTACAATTCCCAACTGTTTAAAAGACAAACTTATGATAAAAGTTTACAAATAAAGCCTTACCAATAAATTTAATATACTAATAAAGACTCTATCGAAGCAGGGATAAGTAGACACATAAAGAATCACCCTAATAGTGAGTGGCATCAACCAACAGGCCCATTTTATCCTGGGCAACGCCATTTTATCCTGGGCAACGCCATTTTATCCTGGGCAACGCCATTTTATCCTGGGCAACGCCATTTTATCCTGGGCAACGCCATTTTATCCTGGGCAACGCCATTTTATCCTGGGCAACGCCATTTTATCCTGGGCAACGCCATTTTATCCTGGGCAACGCCATTTTATCCTGGGCAACGCCATTTTATCCTGGGCAACGCCATTTTATCCTGGGCAACGCCATTTTATCCTGGGCAACGCCATTTTATCCTGGGCAACGCCATTTTATCCTGGGCAACGCCATTTTATCCTGGGCAACGCCATTTTATCCTGGGCAACGCCATTTTATCCTGGGCAACGCCATTTTATCCTGGGCAACGCCATTTTATCCTGGGCAACGCCATTTTATCCTGGGCAACGCCATTTTATCCTGAGCAACGCCATTTTATCCTGGGCAACGCCATTTTATCCTGGGCAACGCCATTTTATCCTGGGCAACGCCATTTTATCCTGGGCAACGCCATTTTATCCTGGGCAACGCCATTTTATCCTGGGCAACGCCATTTTATTCAAACACAACTTTATTCAAACACCTGCTACGAGCAAGGCACTCAGCTGGGTGAATATTTGCTCCCATCACCAAAGGTTTAGGTGTTACTTCAGAGAACATTTATAATTTTAAAACTTTTATTTAAATGTTTATTTATTTTAATGGTTTTAATTTATTTATCTATCTTGGGTTTTTTTTTGCCAATTGCTTGAATTCCAGTTAACAGGGCTTTCACTGTATTCAGTTTCTGTTTTGTGTTCTCAGTTTGGAATCATTTTAAAACACAAACAACACCAAGAATACGTGGTGTGAAAATGTAGAGCTCAGTGAACAAAGGCAACTAGCAAAATAACCAAAAGTTGTACAGTAAAACTCCATTAATCAAAATCAAAGTTCAGATTTATTGTTATAGGACATCTGGAGATTTTTTTTTCCCTGCACGCCAGGCAGAATTTCTACTTTAATCCAGTGCTCCCATGATTTTAGAGACAAATCCTAACAAATTTTCCAGACTTTGGGATTTTATACTAAAACGATTTGATTTTTTTTAAAAAACAGATGTAATCTAGTAGAATAACGTGTTTCAATTACTCCATTAAGTTTTAAAAGGAGGGAATCAAGCCAGTTGAGAGTGCATAAGAATTGAATCCCCAGTGTGTTAAAGGGAAGAATGGGCAGTGGAAAAAGGGGACAGTCCAAACATTTCTGACCAACTCGGCCCACAACGCTCATCGTGCGCTATCAGTCAGGTGAGCTGGGGGTGACTGCTTGGGATGGAGGGCCAGGGATGAGTCTGCCCCGAACAGTGACTGACTGCATTATATCAGGTGAGATGTAAATTAACCCTTTTCTATTGCTAGATAAATTGGCTTACTATGTTTTATTTGTGAAATACATACGCTTGTTTATAGTGTTAATTAGTTGTTCTTTTAAATTAGCAGTAGCCCTCATATCAAGGAGGGGTATGTGTCGATGTGTGCAGTAGTGGTAAACTCAATTGCATTATTCAAAAGGGACCTTCTAAAGAAACTGGGAAGAGGAACTAAATACTACATGTAGATGTCTGGACTCAAGAGGCCGAAAGGTGTCCTTCCACACTGTTCAATGCTATAAAGTTTCAAGGGAGCATCCTGTTTGATGTCACTGTATGCCAGCATACATATAAAATGCCTTCTGTGCACTAACATGACGTACCAGCAGTCAGCTTGACATGTTCAATGAAGATGTCCAGCACTCGGGACCACAAGTTAAAAAAAAATCAATAATTAATTGCATGAATGGTCAAGTTACTTTTTAAAAACACAAATTTATGTACCAAAAAAAGTTTATATTCAATGGATTAAATGAAGAGATAGATGTCTTGATCATGAGAGGAGAGAGTCAAGTGGTCTATTCTTGTTCTTCACATCCTATCCCAAACAAGCGAGCTCATTGTACAAATGGATGTGAAAGTCTCCTTAACAATTAATAGCACCAGATAGCACTGGAATTAGCGCACCTGCAAACATGTAGAAAATGGCAGACCTGCCACTGGTGTGGACCCGGAAGAGCTCCAAAAGGTTTCAACTGCCCAACCCCAATGCTGGCAGCTCTATACAGGCTTTAAATAGTCTCTTAAAGAAGCAGGCGGTGTTTTTAAGTAAAATCCTGCAACGGCAGGATCTGCACCCAAGATGGCAGTGATGTCCATGCAGTTGGGGGTGGGGTCACAGATGCTGAGGGAGCAGCAGACAGACGTAGGGCACCAGAAAAAGGAAGAACACTCCCTGTTGAGAAGAAGCAGAGATGGCCTTACAAGGAAGGTGACCTTGGCAATGGGCCAGCAAGGGGCTCAGTAGTCGAGGGAGCAACACGGGCTGTGGGAGACGCAGTCGAGGTAACCGCATGGGCTGTGGGAGACTAGGTATCGGAACTGGATTTAGAGAGGGTGCTGAGGGCAAGATGGGCTTCCAAAGGCCCTCTGTCACTGAAGGCTTCCCGATCGTGTCGGAGGGTTGGATCTGGAGCTCTGGTTGCTAACGACTACAGGAGGGCTGGAGGGAAATCCACAGACACACAGTTATTCTGATCAGACTCTCTTTTGCTTCTCTTTCATACTGCAAGGGGCACCAGCTAATACTAATGGTGTCTCTTTGTCTGCCTTATGGCAGACAGAAGTTAAAGTATATCATGTATATTACATTTTTAATGTACAGGATTATTCTGTGACAATAAAAGGAATTTTGACATGTTTCTGGAAAGCCACAGTTGACATACCCGCACTTACAAGGACATGCTCTCATTGACAGCAAAGATGGTCTTAACAGCTTGCTTTCCAACAGATTTCTCAGTTGGGGAAATATGAAGGTGAACCTGAACAAAACTGATCTTGGTCATATTGTATAAATAAACAACACTATTTCAAATGAGCAGGATGCAGTGCAGGTATAACATAAAGTTTTAATAAGATGAAGAAAAATGCTATTTTAAAATGGATTATTTATTCAAAAGCGAATCCAGAATTAGGCTGATTCTTAAAATAGAAAATAGTTCCACAGCCCATGGATTTTCTGAGCCCAAAACACAATGGGCAGAGAATGAGTAACTTAACTCATTTTGCATTAAACCAGGATTATTAAGCCTAATGCTTTTAGCATCGGGTACATCTCTAACATCACTCAAAACATTTCTGAATAGAAATAAGCATGGAAATATCATTACTTCGAACATTTGATCAATTTCAAAATCTTTCCAATGGCCCACTCTTCCAATAAGAAAGCCAGACCGAGTTACTTGAATTTAACAAAGCACGAAAACAGTAGAAAGATCTTATAGAACCATTTACCGAAAGTGAGGAATAACAATCAGATTTATCGTCACGAACATGTGTCACGAATTTTGTTGTTTTACAGCAGCAGTATTGTGCATTACAGGTTCAAAAATCCGACAAATTACAGATCCAAGAATACAAGATTTTTAAAAATAAATGACTAGTGCACAAAGAGAGGTCGGGCAATGCGATAATTTGCTTCCTGGTTCTGGGCAACTCAGTACAACCGCCATGGACAAAGGATGAATGCCATATATTTTCCTGTCACATCACTAGCTCCAGATTATTCCTCCAAAGTTTATCTCTGCATAATGCCACAAATTATCAGGAATATTCAAGTTCATTTATCGCCACATGATGTAGTGATAGCTTGTTTTGCAAGTAGACCAATTAAGCATTAATACATTGTACAAGTAATATACAGTACACAAGTGCAGTTACAGAGAGAAATCAGATAGTCCCAAGCAAAGGCAACATAATTTTTGCTGTTCATTCAGGAGTCTGATAACAGATGGAATGAAAGAGTCCTGTGGTACATGAATCTTCATCCTGACTGGGGTTGGGGATGGGGGGGTGGGGGGGGGGGGGGGGGGGGGGAGGTGGAATTAAGATATTGTGGCTGGGCTGGGATGCCTTTTAACATGTTGATTGCTTTTCGAAAGCAGAGGCATTTATATATCAAGACAATGGAGGGGAAGTGGTGGTGGGTGGGTGTGATCGCCTGAGCCATGTTCACAACCCTTTGCAGTACCACACAGTGATGCATTCTGATAATGGTGCTCCAGTAAATGTTGTTAAAGAATACAGATTACATCCTGCACTTTCTTGATCATTGCAATGTCATGAGTAAACCAGGATTAGACATTAGAGAGGATTACACAGAGGAACTTAAAGCTATCTACCATCTCCACCATAGCAATGTTGATGCAGACTGGGGACTGCTCCTTTCCGGAAATCTATAGCCAGCTCCTTGGTCTTGTTGATATTGGGAGAAGAGGTTGATGTTCTGGCACCAAGCTGATCTCCCTTCTGGACTCGTCATTAGAGATCCTGCCCTCAATAGTGATGACATCCACAAATTGAAGATGGAATGATGTTCCAATGGTGTCACGTAGTCAAGGTGGTACAGGGAGTGCAGAAGGGTGTACATGTAAAATTGTGGGGCCCTAGTGTTGAGAATAATCATGGAGATGTACTATCAACCAATTCTCATTAATTGCAACCTCAGGATAGAAAGTCATGAATCGAATTGCAGAGGGTGCTGAGACCAAGGTCATGTAGTTTGGGGCAGAATTTATTTGGTGTTGAAAGCAGAGCGATCGTCAATAAACAGCAGTCTGACGTAGGTGTACTGGTTGTTCAGGTGTACCAGAGCTGAGTGCAAGGACAGGGAGATGGTATATGCTGTAGAGTTGTGGCAGCGGTATGCAAAATTGGGATGGATCGAGGGATGCTGGTAGACTCAAGTTAATGTGAGACATTACCAACCTCTCGATGCACTTCACGATGGTGGATGTCAGAACTACAGGTAGTCATTTAGGACTGTCACTTCATTTCTCATAAGCACCGACCGTTATGATACAGGTACTCCTCAATTTACAATGGGGTTCCATAACAGCAAACCCATCACAAGACAAAAAAAATCATGTCGCAAAAGAGGACAGCTATACCTTGTATAACACCGACAATGTCGTATCAATTCCCACACTGATCCCACTGCCCCACTCTCGCCCAACCACACTGGATCAGTCCCCACACTGATCCCACTGCCCCACTCTCTCCCAACAACACTGTATCAGTCCACACACTGATCCCTCTGCCCAAATCTATCCCACCAACACTATCAGTCACCACACTGATCCCACTGCCCCACTCTCTCCCAACAACATTGTATCAGTCCCCACACTAATCCCACTGTCCCACTCTCTCCCAACAACACTGTATTAGTCCCCACACTGACCCCAAAGGCCCACTCTCTCCCAACACCACTGTATCAGTCCCCACACCGATCACAGAGGCCCACTCTCACCCACCAACACTGTATCAGTCCCAACACTGATCCCACTGCCCCACACTCTCCCATCAACACTGTATCAGTACCCACACTGATCGCAGCACCCCACTCTTTCCCAACACAACTGTATCAGTCCCCACACTGATCCCAAAGGCCCACTCTCTCCCAACACCACTGTATCAGTCCCCACACTGATCCCACTGCCCCACTCTCTCCCCACAACACTGTATCAGTCCCCACACTAATCCCACTGCCACACTCTCTCCCAACAACACTGTATCAGTCCCCACACTAATCCCACTGCCCCACTCTCTCCCAACAACACTGTATCAGTTCCCACACTAATTCCACTGCCACACTCTCTCCCATCAACACTGTATCAGTCCCCACAATGATCCCAGAGACTCATTCTCTCCCAACAGTATATCAGACCCCACACTGATCCCACTGCCCCACTCTCTCCCAACAACACTGTGTCAGTCCCCACACTGATCCCAGAGGCCAACTCTCTCCCAACAACACTATCAGTCCCCACACTAATCCCACTGTCCCACTTTCTCCCAACAACACTGTATCAGTCCCCACACTGATCCCAGAGGATCACTCTCTCCCAACAACATTGTATCAGTCCCCACACTGATCCCACTGCCCCACTCTCTCCCAACAACACTGTATCAGTCCCCACACCAATCCCTCTGCCCCACTCTCTCCCAACAACACTATATCAGTCCCCACACTGATCCCAGAGGCCCACTCCCTCCCAACACCACTCTATCAGTCCCCACACTGATCCCAGAGGCCCACTCTCTCCCAACACCGCTGTATCAGTTCTGCCCCACTCTCTCCCAACAACACTGTATCAGTCCCCACACTGATCCCACTGCCCCACTCTCTCCCAACAACACTGTATCAGTCCATACACTGATCCCTCTACCCAAATCTATCCCACCAACACTATCAGTCCCCACACTGATCCCACTGCCCCACTCTCTCCCAACACCACTGTATCAGTCGCCACACTAATCCCATGGCCACACTCTCTCCCAACAACACTGTATCAGTTCCCACACTAATTCCATTGCCCCACTCTCTCCCAACAACACTATCAGTCCCCACACTGATCCCACTGCCCAACTCTCTCCCAACAACACTGTATCAGTCCATACACTGATCCCACTGCCACACTCTCTCCCAACAACACTATCAGCCCCACACTGATCCCACTGCCCCACTCTCTCCCAACAACACTGTATCAGCCCCACACTGATCCCACTGCCCCACTCTTTCCCAACAACACTGTATCAGTCCCCACATTGATCCCAGAAGCCCCCTCTCTCTCCAGTTGTCAGACCCCTCACTGATCCCACTGCCCCACTCTCTCCCAACAACACTGTATCAGCCCCACATTGATCCCACTGCCCCACTCTTTCCCAACAACACTGTATCAGTCCCCACATTGATCCCAGAAGCCCCCTCTCTCTCCTGTTGTCAGATCCCACACTGATCCCACTGCCACACTCTCCCCCAACAACACTGTATCAGTCCCCACACTTATCCCACTGCAGCAATCTCCCAACAACACTGTATCAGTCCCCACACTGATCCCAGAGGATCACTCTCAACCAACAACATTGTATCAGTCCCCACACTGATCCCACTGTCCCACTCTTTCCCAACAACACTGTATCAGTCCCCACATTGATCCCAGAAGCCCCCTCTCTCTCCTGTTGTCAGATCCCACACTGATCCCACTGCCACACTCTCCCCCAACAACACTGTATTAGTCCCCACACTTATCCCACTGCAGCAATCTCCCAACAACACTGTATCAGTCCCCACACTGATCCCAGAGGATCACTCTCAACCAACAACATTGTATCAGTCCCCACACTGATCCCACTGTCCCACTCTTTCCCAACAACACTGTATCAGTCCCCACATTGATCCCAGAAGCCCCCTCTCTCTCCCGTTGTCAGACCCCACACTGATCCCACTGCCCCACTCTCTCCCAACAACACTGTATCAACCCCACACTGATCCCACTGCCCCACTCCTTCCCAACAACACTGTATCAGTCCCCACATTGATCCCAGAAGCCCCCTCTCTCTCCTGTTGTCAGATCCCACACTGATCCCACTGCCTCACTCTCTCCCAACAATGCTGTATCAGCCCCACACTGATCCCACTGACCCACTCTCTCCAACAGCACTGTTTTGGACCCTACAAGCTTTCCAAATGAACTAAAAGTGATTGAACAAGAGGGCTACAGAGAATTCACCTTCAAAGAATTATCAACATTTATTAGAAAAATTATCGATGCTTTAGATTACCTAAAACATATTACATGACAGTAAATAAATGACAGTCACACTTTTGTTCCATCGTAAGTCGGACCATCGTAAGTCGGTGTAGTGACTTTCTTGAAGCAGGTGGGTACTTAAGCCTGTTTGAGAGGTTGAAGAGTTCTGTGAATACTTCCTCCATCAGGCCTATGCAGGCATGGAGGACACATCCAGGGAGTGCGCTTGGATCTGTCACTGTCTGCAGGTTCACTTCAGTGAGCCAAACTGAGATCTGCAGCAGTGACCGGATGTACGGGAGTGCATGAGGTAAGAGAAGCGTGTTCCACTGGCTTGTTGGCCTCCTTCAGTGAACACAGAATGTGTTGAGCTCACCCAGGAGGGATGCACTGTCATTTGCTATTCTGCCTGATTTTGCTCTGTCTGTGGTAACATCCATGCCCCACCACTAGGCTCAAGTGTCCATGAAGATTGTCTGTCACTTAAGTCTGGTTCTGCCCCTTGGCATGGCTGATGGCCTTGCGCAGGTCATACTGGCTTTGTGTTATAGGGCTGGGTCTCCTGACTTGTACACCATGTTCCTGGCCTTCAAGCGGCACTATGGCAATAGTGACTACTGGCAACTAGATTCTGACTCAGGCCCTGTGTCCCTCCCCCTCCCCTTCCCCCTCCCCTTCCCCCTCCCCCTCCCCCTCCCCCTCCCCCTCCCCCTCCCCCTCCCCCTCCCCCTCCCCCTCCCCCTCTCCCTCCCCCTCTCCCTCCCCCTCTCCCTCCCCCTCTCCCTCCCCCTCTCCCTCCCCCTCTCCCTCCCCCTCTCCCTCCCCCTCCCCTTCCCCATCCCCCTCCCTCTCCCTCCAGGAGGGCAACTTTTTTGAAAAATCACAATGAAATGCAGAAACAAAATAACATAACAGATACTGAGGTTTACTTGCGTTATTTTTGAATAATGTCAAACTTCATGCTGCAGGATTAAGGATTTGGAGGAGGGTGACATTTGGCACAATGTGCCAAAATGAGAAGCATCATTCCTTAAAATATTCCACAATATGATTTTATCCCTCTCAACCAAAACAAAACTATTAAGTTAAACAATTTCATTTTGCTTCTAACAATTCCAAGAACAACTAATATGGGAATATAAAAGTGAAGGAAAAACAAACAGAATGATCAGATTGAAGCATTTGAGCTGCGCAAGAGTCATTAGTGAAATGGAGAAACTTACAACCATTATTTGATACAACAGAAGAAACAGAATCCTTTAAAGCATTCTTGTTCCTCATACATGAAGCAAACAACAACAAAAAAACAAGGTACTCAACAAGTCCACCAGCTTCATGGAGAGAAAATTCCTGGACAATAATACTTGTCGCACTACTTGAGGATTAGGAATCTAGAATTTGGTTGACATGAACAGCTGAGACCATTCAGCATCTTGTAACAATATCCATCATTTTGTGTTTGTGCTATGAAACTCTTGTTCCAAGAGCAATTCTCAACATTGGTAACAATATAGCTTCTTCACATCCATGCAGGTTACATTACATTACACTTCAGTCAGTCTTCACTGAGGATCAATGTTTCCCATTAAACAGACAATGGATAGCAAAATCTACTAAGTGAAGCACTGGAGTTACACATTTACAAGTTCCATTAGTACCGTAAACCAAATTAATAAACCAAGAAAAAAAAAACAATTAGAAACAAGACCTGAAGGTGACAGTACTTATAACCCATCTTTAAGTAAACAAAACTCAAATTCCAACCAACTAAATGAACCTACATCTAAGCTTACTACTTGCAGTTGGACTTTACAATCTGATAATAGAGATTGAAATGAAACTCAACAGTGCAAGTCCAAAGAATAACATGGCCCATAAAATTGAGTCATAAAATTGACTTTCTCCATTAGGAAGGTCAACGGATCCTATTCTGTCATCAGTACCCAGACACAGTCAAGTGCTGACTGTATTTGGGTACCCAAGAACCAAAATTTGATCAAATTCACAATATTAATCATGAACCATAGAACACCATTAATCCAAATATTTTATGGTTACTGAAATACTTTCTGAATGGTAACTGTTCAGGGCTTTCTTTCTTCTCACTGGGCCATGTGCTTTTCGAACTTTAAGGCAGACTCTTGATAAGGAAGGGGATTACTGCAGGTACAATACGATCAGTCTCAGTGCAGAGCTCTGAGAAGTCCAGGAATCTACCCTAATACATGATCAATAAGCAGCTCATATTTACATAAAGTAAATAGAAAAGCTAAAAAAAAAATTGGCTGCAGTTTATTGATAGGATATTAAATGCAAAAAATGAGCAGGAAAGGGCTTTGGCAAATACTAGAGCGCATCGGATGTCCCCCAAAGTTCCTCAACATGATTATCCAACTGCACGAAAACCAACAAGGTCGGGTCAGATACAGCAATGAGATCTCTGAACCCTTCTCCATTAACAATGGCGTGAAGCAAGGCTGTGTTCTCGCACCAACCCTCTTTTCAATCTTCTTCAGCATGATGCTGAACCAAGCCACGAAAGACCCCAACAATGAAGACGCTGTTTACATCCGGTACCGCACGGATGGCAGTCTCTTCAATCTGAGGCGCCTGCAAGCTCACACCAAGACACAAGAGAAACTTGTCCGTGAACTACTCTTTGCAGACGATGCCGCTTTAGTTGCCCATTCAGAGCCAGCTCTTCAGCGCTTGACGTCCTGCTTTGCGGAAACTGCCAAAATGTTTGGCCTGGAAGTCAGCCTGAAGAAAACTGAGGTCCTCCATCAGCCAGCTCCCCACCATGATTACCAGCCCCCCCACATCTCCATCGGGCACACAAAACTCAAAACGGTCAACCAGTTTACCTATCTCGGCTGCACCATTTCATCAGATGCAAGGATCGACAATGAGATAGACAACAGACTCGCCAAGGCAAATAGCGCCTTTGGAAGACTACACAAAAGAGTCTGGAAAAACAACCAACTGAAAAACCTCACAAAGATAAGCGTATACAGAGCCGTTGTCATACCCACACTCCTGTTCGGCTCCGAATCATGGGTCCTCTACCGGCACCACCTACGGCTCCTAGAACGCTTCCACCAGCGTTGTCTCCGCTCCATCCTCAACATCCATTGGAGCGCTTACATCCCTAACATCGAAGTACTCGAGATGGCAGAGGTCGACAGCATCGAGTCCACGCTGCTGAAGATCCAGCTGCGCTGGATGGGTCACGTCTCCAGAATGGAGGACCATCGCCTTCCCAAGATCGTGTTATATGGCGAGCTCTCCACTGGCCACCGTGACAGAGGTGCACCAAAGAAAAGGTACAAGGACTGCCTAAAGAAATCTCTTGGTGCCTGCCACATTGACCACCGCCAGTGGGCTGATAACGCCTCAAACCGTGCATCTTGGCGCCTCACAGTTTGGCGGGCAGCAACCTCCTTTGAAGAAGACCGCAGAGCCCACCTCACTGACAAAAGGCAAAGGAGGAAAAACCCAACACCCAACCCCAACCAACCAATTTTCCCCTGCAACCGCTGCAATCGTGTCTGCCTGTCCCGCATCGGACTTGTCAGCCACAAACGAGCCTGCAGCTGACGTGAACTTTTTACCCCCTCCATAAATCTTCGTCCGCGAAGCCAAGCCAAAGAAAGAAATGCAAAAAGTAAGTAGGTTGCTTTTTGAATTTATAGTGCCTCAGCGAGACGACATCTGGTGTATCATTCAATGTTAGGTTTTTATTTAAGGGTGATGATACATTAGATGCAGCTCAGAAAAGGTTTACTAAACTAATACCTGGAATGATACAGCTGACTTACAAGATTGGACAGGCTAGATTTATAAAACCCAAAGTTTAAAAGTGACAGATAAAATTCAAAATCAATGTGCAAGATCTTGTTTGTGGGAATAGTTTAAAACTTCAGGGTCAGTTCTATAGATGTCAATGAAAACAAAAAATAAAATTATAGTGGCACAGAGAGATACAGGCCTTTCAGCCCATCAAGTTCACGCACACCATAACCACCCATTAAACGAATTAATCTCATATTCAACCACACACACTGGGAACAATTTACAGTAGCTAATTAAGCCATTAACCTGCATGACTGTGGATTGTTGGAGGAAAATCCACACTACTAGAGGGAAAATGTGTAGACTTCACATAAATTGAGTGCAGGTCTCTGGAGGTGAGGCAGCAGTTCTCCCAGTTGTAACACTATGACATCCTCAGAGAACTCCTCAGTCTTTAGAACTCAAAAGAATAATGGAAGCAGTCTTTAAATAGTATGGGATGGAAAGACAGAAGAGGGGTCCATGCATACCAGGAGAAGGGTTAAGAGACCAGTAGTGAATGGGAAGGAAGAGGGTAAAGACAGGGTCAGGGTCCCGTAAAATGGAAGTGGAGTCTGAAAGATAACTGGAGAAGGATTAATGTCTTCAGACACTGTGGTTGAAGTAAAAACACAATGCTGGGGAAACTCAGCAGGTCAAACAGTGCCCTTTATATAGCAAAGGTAAAGATACACTAAGATCTGAAGAAGGGAGTCATCAGCAAGAGGTAGATGCCCGAGTCCTTCATTAACGTATAAGTAAACTCGGGCGCCTACCTACATTTTGCTTAACCCTTGATGAAGGGCTCAAACCCACAACATTGGTTATGTATCTGTATCTTATATATATATATATATATATAATCTTATATACATATATATATATATATATAATCTTATATACATATATATATATATATATATATAATCTTATATATATATATATATATATATATAATCTTATATACATATATATATATATATATATATAATCTTATATATATATATATATAATCTTTTATATATATAATCTTATATATATATATATATATAATCTTTTATATATATATATTATCTTAGATATATATATAGATATATATATCTATATCTATATACATACATACATACATAGATCTATCTATATGTTACAAAATGTAAATCTTTGCTATATAAAGTGCACTGTTTGACTGCTGAGATTCCCCGCCATTGTGCTTTTACGTTATTTTTAAGGGGTTCGAGTGGGAAGTCAAAAAGGAAAGGTGGGGAACCAGGTGTGGAACTGCTGATCCTCTCGCAAAGTGGGGGTGACATAAGAGGGCCCCGAGCCATTCGGCCTCCCACCTTCAGGCTGACAGTCGGGTGGGGAGAAGCGGGTGCCCGGGTGTGGAGCTGCTGACCTCGAAGAGTTGGGGAGTGGAGGGAGGGGGGGAAACGAGTGAGGGGGAGAGAGAAGGGGGAGGGGGAGAGGGAGGGGAGAGGGACACAGAGGGCCCAAGACCCCTGCTGGGGTCCCCCGCCCCTCTCCCCGCGTGCCCCCCTCCAGAGAGACGGGTTAACTGTCCACTCGCACCGTAAAGCCGAGCAGAAGCTCTGGTGTCCTGCTCCCAAAGGGAAGGGCTCCTACCTGCCGCTGCTCTGCCTGCTCGGGGGACGCCATCTTTACCGACTCAACCAATCGATCGCCGTCACTCCACCTGTCGCCGAGTTTCCCCGAGCAAGGGCTGGAGCCGGGACGACATCAATCCCTTCCCCCCTGACAGGCTCTGCTCGACCCGCTGAGTTCCTCCAGCGCCTGCACTTTCTGTTTCCGCTGCAAATTCCAGCTTCTTGTGCCCCCCCCACCGCCTTCCCGCTCAAAGCACGGCCAATCGATCACCGATCTCATCGGACGATTGGCAGCCCGTTTATTTGGAAATGATTTAATCCAACGATTTTAAAACGAATGGGTGATAATCACGGATCCAGTTTTGCTCTTGAAAAGTAAAAAATTGAAGAAACCTGGAACTAGAGCATTCTGGGAACTGTAGTTTTTAAGGCACTGAAAACCCTCCTTAGCAGTGTTTCTCAACCTTTCCAGTCACACAGTAATTCTTTACTAACCGCAGACCACCTCTGCTTAATAATTACAAATAATTCACGCTGTCTGGAAATCTAATGGTCTGTGAATCAAATGCATCACTGCACGTAGGAGACTGATGCAGCACTGAATCGGGGGAGGGGGCGGTTCTGATGGTGCACGATAAATCAAAGGCTGCACAATATCGCTGGACTCTATCCGGCAGCCTCACCGTGCGCTAGATATTAAATTCCATTGCAAAAGTATCACAACACTGAAACCAACAGAAAATGCTGCAAATACCCAGTGGGTCAGAACTATCGAATCCAGTGATTTGTTCCACTCACTTGCTAACCACAGAGCACCTATGCTTAATAATGACAAAAGAGAAGGTCTAGATCGGTGCTTCTCAACCTTATTTTCCATTCCCATAAAACCCCTTCATAATTAGTCAGGGATTACTTCCAATTGTTTTCATGTCTTGCAGCTGAGGTTTATACGATGTGGCTCTTGCATTAAACAAGTTTGGTCACCCCCGACCTGGTGTCCCAGAGGGATTACTGAGGGTGGTGTGTGAACGGGTAATAAAAGGTTGACATCGGTCCGTTCTTGACTTCAATGGGACAGAGTTCCGCAGTTTGGCTCCAACTTTGGCGGCGCATGCGTCGTCGTCACCTTGACAACAATGGCGGCGGCGTGGAGCCCGGGCCCCGAGGGGTCGGATCCGGCCGGCTTCCCCTGCAGGATCTGCGGCTGCAATCGCCTGAAACGTTTCGGTGTGGCCGTCAGGTCTTTGGCAGATCTAAGAGACAAAGGTAGGGACGGGGGTTTCCGCCCGGGCTCACTTCAGGGAGGTCCAGCTGAAGGCCCAAGTCAGGACCACCAAGCTGGAGGGACCTGGCGGGACCGGGCCCGGGGCCTTCAAGTAGCAAAGATAAAGGTACATAACCAACATTACGGGCTTAAGCTCTTCATCAAGGGATTGACTTTGGCTGCAGAGATTACATCGTGGGAGCATTGAGAGAGGATCTCATCAAACTCCCTTTGGAGAACTTCTTCAGGGTAGGGATCCCTCGAAGAGACTTCACAGAGTTTTGCAGTAGACGGAAGTAAAGCAGGACAATCTGCAGACATGGTGGTTGAAGTAAAAAGACAATGCTTAAAAATGTCAACAGGTCAAACAGGGCCCTTCATAAACTGCCTACATTTTGCTCATACCTTGATGAGGGCTCAAGCCCAAAACATTGGTTATGTCAATTTATCTTTGCCATATAAAGGACACTGTTTATCCTGATTATCTGTCTTTATCTTTGCTACGGTTTGACCTACTCAATTTCTCCAGCATTGTGTTTTCACTTCATCCACTATCTGCCGACTTCCGTGTTTTACAGATGATGGCCAGTTGCTCCCTGGCACAAGACACGATTCAAGATGCAATTTAAATAATGTGATAAAGACAGTGCAATATTAGATGGAAGTTGCTTTTGTCTGCTGTAAGGCAGATTTGCCTGAAGTGCCTCTTGTAGTCAGAGAAAGAGAAGCAAAAGAGAGCCCCCCCGCAGTGTCACCGAGTGTCCATAGATTCGCCTCCAACGCTGCCGCAGCCACATAGTCCCCAGTCCAAAGCATCGGCAGCCCGAGCTGAACCTCTGACATGATCAGGAAGCCTTCTGTGCCTTTGGCACCCTCTCGCATCCTGGTTCCAATACCTGGTACTCCTTCAGCCAGTCTCCAGCAGTTCACCGTCCACTGTGAATCCCTCAACCACAGTCGCCAGCAACCCGCGATATTCCCAGGTTGCTGTGGGAAGGAAGGGAAAAAATACCAGGTTGCTGAGGGAAGGAAGGGAAAAAAATAGCTGGGGCATTGGCGATGATCTTTGCAACTTCCCTGGCCACAGAAGAGGTGCTGGAGGATTGGAGAATGGCAAACGTGGTCGCCTTAAGGGCAGGATTTAGGAGCATTTAGAGAAGTACCATTTTCTTGGGGATAGTCAGTATGGCTTTGTATGGGGAATGTTGTGCCTTATGAGCCTAATTGAGTTTTCTGAGGAGGTAACAAGGAAATTAATGAAGGTAGGGCAGTAGATGTGGTGTAAATGGATTTTAGTAAGGCATTTTACAAGGTCCCTCATGAGATACTCATTCAGAAAGTGAACTGTGGCTGTGTGAATTGGCTTGCCTGTAGAAAGCAGAGAAATAGTAGTGGACAGAAAGTATTCTGCCTGGAGGTCAGTGACTAGTGGAGTTTCGCAGGGATCTGTTCTGGGACCCCTGCTCAATGTGATTTTTATAAATGAACTGAATAAAGAAGTAGAGGAAAGGGTCAGTAAGGTATTGTTGATTGTGTTGAAGGTTATCATTAGGTTACAACAGGATATAGAAAGGATGCAGATTTGGGTGGAAAAGTAGCAGATGGAGTTCAATCTGGAAAAATGCAGTGATGCATTTAGGAAGGTCAAACCTGAAGACAGCACTTGTTTACTAGTAGGATATTTAATAGTGTGGAAGAACAGAGGAACCTTGATGTCCAAATACATACTTTTCTCAAGGTTGCCATGCAGGTTGATAGGATAGTTAAGAAGGCTATGCTGGCCTTCATTAGGGAATTGAGTTCAGGGGTTGGGAGGTAGTGTTTCATATCTAGAAATCTCTGGTGAGATGGCTCTTGGATTATTGTGTTCAGTTCTGGTCATCTCATTATTGGAAGGCAGTGGAGAGGGTGCAGAGGTGATTGCCTGGATTGGAAAATATGTCTTATGAGGCAAGTTTAGCAGAGCTCTTTGGAGTAAAGAAGGATGAAAGGGTGACTTAATAGAGGTCTGCAAGATTATGAAAGACATAGATAGACAGCCAGAGCCTTTTTCACAGGGTCAGAGTAGCAAACACCAGAGGACATCTGTTCAAAGTAAAGGGAGAAAAGTTTAGGGTAGGCATCAGTGGTAAGTTGGGGTTTTTTTTTATAAACACAGAGAATTATGGGTCCCTGGAATGTGTTGCTAGGTGGTGGAGGCTGGAACAATAAGGGCATTTAAGAGACTCTTCAACAGGCACGTGGATGAAAGAAAAAGAGGGTTATGAGGTATAGTTTTATTTTGTGGGCCAAAAGGTCTGTACTGTAATGTTCTATGTTCAAACAAAATGGGATAATCAGTGGGGCCAGCTTTGACACTACGGTTGTCGAGATGGACTATGGCAGGATTGCAAACTAATTCTGGTCACTCTGTCACTTTGCTCAAATCTGGCAGCCTCAAGTGGCCAATCATTCCAGAAATTAAACCTCCACATAATCTGAAGAAAATTGGATTATACATTGGCTCATCAGGGGAAATGGTTGACAGGCGAAAAGTTCAGCGTCAGGTTCCTTGCAATTATATGGTAATAGTCCGGATTTGAGTGTATGGACCATGATGAAAATATTTGCTGACCATATGAACATTGGCGTATGGTTAATAGGATTTTCTCTCCTCCAGGGATCAGGTTTGGTGAATACCAAAGAGTCATAGAATGAGAATTTTAAAACATTAAAGGAAGCTATTGAATCTTTGCTAATTTTAATGTGGTATAACACTATCAGTCCCATTCATCTTCTCTTTCCATGTAGTCCTACAAATTAAATTCATGAGTGCAGATCCAATTATTTTGAAAGCTGTCTGCTTAGATAGTGGGTATTTCCCAATGCCAACCTATTTCAATTCCCCACCCCTTTCCCAAGCTGACATGTCTGTCAATGGTCTTGTGCACTGCCGGACTGAAACCACCTGTAAATTAGAGGAGGAACACCTCGTAGTCCATCTGGTAGCTATCCAACTGGAGGGTATTAACATCGACTTTTCCAGTTTCTGTTTGCCCCCCATCCCTATTTCTCCTTTTCTTCAGCTCTGTCTCCCTTTCCTTTTCCCTCTTGTCTCCTTTCCTCCTACTCTGCATTCACAGAGCCACCCTCTTCCCCAATCAGTTCTCACTTTCCTCTCCTATGTCCAATTACACATATTTGTGTGTGTGCATATGTGGGTGTATGTATGTATTAGACTGTATTATAATGTAATATATAGCTATATTACTGGAGTAAAAGCCTAGACAGATGAAACACCTGAAATTCCCACCTCAGTGGCAGGGGAAATATAAATTCAATTAATTAAACAAATCTGGAATAAAGCAGTAGAATTATAAAGACATATCAGGTTTGCTGATGTTCTTCGGGAGAAAAAAATGTCAGTGCCATTCTTTTCAAGTCTGACATGTATGTGACACTTCGCCCTGCATCAGAATGATTGATTCTTGAATGAACAAAATATAAAGGGTACATAAGAGTTGCCTTCAATAAGAGTCTAAAGTTTCAGTACATTAAAGTCCAAAAATTTTCGGCATAGAGTTCAATAAAATATTTTTAGCAAAGCTTATTAAAATACATTTAATTGGTAAACCTGAACACTTGAATGTGATTTCTTTCATTCACATTCATACATTTTTTTAATGTTTAGGAACAAAAAAATTAGGGCTGGACAAACTTGGTGCACAGCAAACATGTACAGTTGTGCTGGAAGAAGATGGAACAATTATTGATGATGAAGATTATTTTGTACATCTACCAAAAGACACAAAATTCATGATCCTTGGTACTGGTGAAGAATGGATTCCAGTTGATGTTGGTAAGCTGCTAATGTATGAGGAGGAGCTGCAATTATCTAAATTATTTTGTAGTAACATTACAAAGTGTCCTGAAAGGGCCTGCATTTTCAATGGGTCTTTGAATTACTTTTGGGGCAGAGTAATGAACATTGAAAGAGTTAAGGTTAAAAAAAATAAGCGAAATAATGACATGGAATTTGCAACAAAAATTATGAATGTGCATTTCATTCAACAACTGTCCATCCAAAAGAACCATTCAGGGCGTGCCAAGTATTGTACAACCCCTTAAATTATTGTTATAACATTTAGAAAGCGGAGAGTCGGTTTACTCCCATTAAAAAAAAATCTGATGATAATCAAGTAAATAATCTGTATAATTGTAGAGTAGAATGAGGGGTAAATATTTGCTCGATCATAACTGCATCTGTTCAAAAAACATCCATGGGATCATTTGTATGTGCCTAGCCTCATTAAGTATCCAAAATATAATGACTCCATTTGGGCAGTACTCCTTCAAGATTGCACTGAAATGTCCGCCAACAGTTTTGCACAACCATCTCATAAATTGGATTTAACTCTATAGATTCAGACTCAGGAGCATGAACGGCTACAGATTGGGCTGAGCCTGTACATCCCTGCCAATTGTGGATTGATTTCCACTCTTATCAGCTTCACAGAAATGCACACTGACTTTGAACTTCATGTTCTAGTGTTTTTTGTTCATGTTTCAAGTTTTACCCTTGTATCGACACATGGTCATCAACAGAAGCAATATGGAAACTGGTCCTTTGTTCCACTGTATACATGCTGACGTGAAACCACCTGCTTACACTAATCCTATAAAAATTTATATACATATATATAAAATCTCCACATTCTTGTCAATTCCCCTCAGATTCTACACTCAACTTCACATCAGGCGCACTTTACAGTGGCCAAATAACAGGGCATGTGCGCAAACTCCACACGGACAGCAGCAGAGGTTGACATGGAACCTAGCACTCTGGCAAGGTGATGCAGTAGCTGTAACACCTCATGTCAACATTCAGCAGCTGGTCTGCACTGACAATCCATACCTAAGCTCATTGTCACCTTTACCTTAAATACTATTAGGAATGCTAATGTGTTGAACATAGAGGCAGTATAGTTCTACACCATTTTGTCACCTGAGCTCAAAACAGCAATCTGCAATAGTTTCCTGGCATCAGCCCTTCTTTAAGGACACCAATGTGCACTTTGAGTTCCCTGACACAAGAACTAGACTTGAGCAGACCACATTCATTTCATTAAGGATCTTTCAGTTAATTCAAAAGCCCTAAGGATAAAATTTATTTAAGGACTAGGTACACCTTTGAATGGGAACACTATCAAACTGCAAGAATAAAATAAGCCAAATCCATCCTTTGTTCAGACTTTCATTTGTGAATACCACAATGTCATTTCAACTTCACCCTGTTCAACACCACTGAATACATTACTGGAAAAGGCTGCTGGATGCCTCTTAGTTTGAATATTAATATATTCTACCAGTAAACACTCTTATTTAGCCACAGGAATGAAGTTCAGCATGGGTGCAAAATCAAATTTTGATATTGGCGAATCAGTAGACTGTGTGGATTCTGCTGAGAGTTCCAATAATTGGAAAACCCTCGTCAATCAACTTGGACAAAACTTTGCCCAAATTATAACAATGTCTGAATCTGACTTGCAGGTAAGAGAGAACAGCTTAATAAAAGTTTTTTTTTAAATACTGCTGAGTATTTATGTTCGGCCGAAGCATGACATTATATACATTTTCAAATTATTTTTATAGATGGTATTCAAAGGGATTGGATATTTTGGATAAAGCTCCACTCTAACTAAAATGCACTTGATTAATATCTTGACTGTATGTTGTCTCCAATAAGCTAAAGTGGCTTGCAACAAGGGAAAGATTAAAGAAAAATACCGAAAGTTCATTTTTAGAAGCCAAGCTCTTTAACAAGTAAATCATTCCTAGTAACTATTGTCTGAAAGGGTTAATATTATGTGAAAGGCGTGATAGAACAATTGAGAAAAGGAATATCCCCTTTGGCCTCCCGTGTCTGACCATGATTACATTTCACATTTGTCCAAATGCCATGATTCACTTTGCTCAGCAAACCGAGAACTGTACATAGTGAAAGCAAATGAACAGAGTGGAAACTTCCATTCAACCATTCCAAACTCTATTATTCCCACCTAGCTTTCAATGTCTGGGTAACTTTGTGAATGAATGACAACAAAGAATTCAGCCATCTAGAAGCAAAACAGTACATCAGTGGTTCTCAACCTTTTTTCTTTCCACTCACATACCACTTTAAGTAATCCCTATGCCATCGGTGCTCTGTGATTAGTAAGGGATTGCTTAAGGTGCTACGTGAGTGGGAAGGGAAGGTTGAGAATCACTGCTCTAGATCCAATTGTTACTGAAATATTTTGCTTCAGAAAAATTGTCATTGGCCCATTTCCTTTGGAGTTATGAAACCGTTCACATAATGAATCAATTAGGTACGATTAAAACAGTGGTTTTCAAACTTTTTCTTTCCACCTTAAGCAATCCTTTACTAATCACAGAGCACCTATGGCATAGTGGTACTTGAGTGGAAAGAAAAAGGTTGAGAAACACTGCTCTAGGACACACAAAACAATAACAACGTCCCCATTTATTTCATTTCTGGATACTTTATTTCATCTGGGGTATGTAGGCCAAAATATCTGAAGAATTTGCACAGTGAAAATGTTTGGGCAACATACACAATAGGTGTTCCTGCTTAGGTACAACTCCAATAATCTATCAACAGCAAAGTTTTGGATGTGTCCAGAATAAATGGAAAATTTGATCAGTTATTGAGCTTTTACAGGTATTTGTTAGACAATATAATGTTTTCTAAATTTAAGATAAAGAACCTGTTTATTAGTGAAGAAATTAATAGATTCATTGCCAGTGAAAGTCTGCAGAAGCTGGGATTGTAGTCAAAACACAGAAATGCTGGATGATCTCAGACAGCCTTGAAGCACACATAGGAGGTAAAGATATATTACCAATGTTTCAGGCCCAAAGTGTTGATAATGTATCTTTACTTCCAATGGACGCTGCAAGACCGGCTGAGTTCCTCCAGCATTTCTGTGTTTTACTAGTTTCATTTCTTTTTTTTTGTAATTCTTTATTTATCACACTATGAACTATATCAACCAATATCATCCCCATCCCTCTCTTCCCCCATCCCTCTCTTCCCCCTTCCCACCCCCCTCCAAAAACAGTAAATATTGGATATATAAAATCCAATAAAACAATATCTTTATACAAAAGGAATACAAACAAAAAAGACGTATCATCTACTTACTCACATTAAATCTGATCGTGTTTATCTTCTTATCATTTTAGGTGGTGGTGGTCTGTTATGTTCCATATATGGTTCCCAGGTTTCCCCAATCAATGTAACTTTGTCTTTTAAATTATATGTGATTTTTTTTTCCACAATGGGATACACTTAAACTTGGTTATATATTCCATTAATGTTTATAGTCATATAGTCCACGTAGCCATCTTATATCTTTATTTTCATTTCTTTTCCGCCTCTTCACCACCTCCATCCCTTTTTTCCATTACTGTTTTTTAAGTTTTCCTTTTTAATTTCAATATACGACATGAAATACCCCAACAATCCCCACAAGCAATAACCCTTTAACCCCAAATGAACCTCCCCTCCTTGGATTGCCTCCTGTCCATTGACGGCATCCACAACTCCCCTTTCCTTTCAGTTTGCGAACTTACTCGCAAACGTCAACCGATTTCACAGTGACCCTTATTCTCCCCCCCCAGCCCCCCCCCCCAGAGAATACTATTTTCCTATACATAACAAAGCTCTCTTTTTTTCCTTCTTCCCCTTCTCCTATCCATTTTTAAATCTTTATATATTACATTATCTTTACTTTATTAAACATTTTTGTACATTTTCTTGCCGGTCGTCCTTCTTGTCACTCCTCCTCCTCCTTTCTTCTCCTGTTCTGCAAATGTTCAGCAAATTCTTGGGCTTTCTTTGGGACCGAGAACAGTCTATTCCGTTCCCCAGGAATGAATACTTTGAGTACCGCTGGATGTCTTAATATGAAGTTATACCCTTTCTATCATAAGATTGTTTTCGCCGTGTTGAATTCCTTCCTCTTCTTTAAAAGTTCAAAGCTTATATCCGGGTAAAAAAATATTTTTTGTCCCTTATATTCCAACGGCTTATTATCTTCTCTAACCTTCTTTCTTGCCTGCTCCAGTATGTTTTCTCTTGTCGTATATCTTACAAATGTTACCACTATGGATCTTGGTTTTTGATGTGGTGGCAGTTTCGGTACTAATGCTCTATGTGCCCTTTCGATTTCTATTTCTTCATGTGAGTCTGTTATTCCCAGCACCTTCGGGATCCATCCTTTTATAAATTCCTTCATATCTGACCCTTCTTTGCCTTCTTTCAGGCCCACTATTTTTATGTTGTTTCGCCTACTGTAGTTTTCCAATACGTCAATTTTTTGTGACAATATATCTTGTGTTTCTTTAATTTTTTTTCGCTCTCTTCCAACTTCCCTCTTAAATCATTTATCTCCATTTTTACAGCAGCTTCTCATTCCTCCACATTTTCTACTCTTTTCCCTATTTCAGTCATGACCAACTCTAAGCTTTGCATTCTGTCTTCAGCTCTTTTCATTTTTTATTTGATTGAACTAAATTCTAATGATAGCCATTCTTTTAATGACCTCATTTGTTCTTCAAAAAAGGCTTTATTTAAACTTTGTCCTTCTATTTTACCTTCTTTTCTTTGTAATTCTTGGTCTTCTTCTGTGTCTGTATCTATGTCTGTGTCATCTTCTCTTCTCTGTATCTTTGTATCTTCAACCTTCTCTGGTGAGCTGCTTCTGTATCCTTGTTGGGCCTCCCGCTGCAGGTCAACCCACTGCTGGGTCTCCTGCCTCAGGTCGTCCCCTTGCCATTCGCCCCATTGCCGCTCATCCTCTTCCCGCCCTTCATTCTCTTTTTCACCACTCTTTTCTTCTTTCTTGTTTGCTTCCCCCAGCCGAACGCCCTGATACTGGGCGTCTCTCAGCTGGCCGCTCCTCAGCTAAGTCCCCCTCCCACAGGCGGTAACCTTTTCTTTTACTTGTGCGCTGCGCACACGCAACTCTTCGCGCATGCGCATTTGCGCTCCTCTGGGGACTCACCAACACCGGAGATCGGCCGCTCCTCTCCACCGTGGCTCTCTGCTCCGACGTGCAGGTAAGGCCGCCTTCTTTCTTCTCCAGTGATTTTCCTTCTTCCCTTTTCTCGGTTATTCTTACTTTTTCTCTTTTGGGAGCCATCTTGTGTCTCTTCTCTGTAACTTGTCTTTTTCTTCCTGTATTTTATGTTTATTGAGCTCTGTTTTTTCACACTTTTTTTTTCTTTTCTCTGGAGAGGGCTGGTTCTACCCGACCAGTCACTACTCCATCACGTGACTCCTCTCACTAGTTTCATTTCCAGACCAGTATCCATCCAGATGGGGTGTGTTCTAGTGTCATTTATTTGCATCAGCAACCCACCTATGATTAAACAATCTCCTGAGATGAGTACAAAATTAAGGGAAACTCTTCAAGGAGGTCAAGGATGATCTTGCACCAAGTGAAAAAATCTAAATTACACTTTATTAACAGATCGTCCCTGACCTCATCATCTGCAACTTGGTTTTTCTTCGCGTGCTGAGACTTCGGGTTTCTTTTCTGAAAGTCTACAGGAAATCATTATTCACAGATCTTCTCATTGACTGTAAAGGGAGAAAAAGAATTTGTCATTGAGCCTACCCCACCTCAATGAAAACTTTAAGGAATTCTACGAGCAATTATACCGCACTGAGAACGAAGGGAAAGAAGCAAAATAGATGAGTTTCCAGCTAAAATTGAACTACTGAAATTGCAAGGAGGAGCAAAACAAATTGATAAAACCATTTGAAATAGACGAAATACATGATATATTAAAAAAAGCTACTGAACAATAAAATGCCTGGGGAGGACTGACTCCCAATAGAATTCTATAAAACGTTTAAAGAGTTACTAATTCCTCCTCTCCTGGAAGTAATGAACCAGATTGAAGAAACATAGAACATGCCAGATTCATGTAAAACAGTAATAATTACAGTAATACCAAAGACAGGGAAAGATCCACTACCACCAGCATCGTATAGACCAATATCTCTCCTTAACTCAGATTATAAGATTATAGCAAAACTATTAGCAAACAGATTGGCCGACTGTGTACCAAAAATAGTAAAACAAGATCAAACTGGATTTATGAAGAAAAGACGAACAACGGACAATGTCTGTAAGTTCATTAACTTAATCCATGCAGTACAAGGGAATAAGACGCCAACAGTAGCTATTGCTTTAGACACAGAGAAAGCCTTTGACAGGGTAGAATGAAATTATTTATTCAAAGTATTACAGAGGTTCAACCTACCAGAGAAACATATTAATTGGATTAAAGCATTATATAAGGGTCCAATTTCTCAATATTCCTTCAATTTCTTATGTGATTCTTTTATTGATAATTCTGGTTCTGTTAAGTATACTATGATATCATCTGCAAATAGACTGATTTTATATTTCTTTTATTTTTATCTCTTATTTTATTTTCTGTTCTTATCAGTTCTGCCAATGGTTCTATCGCTAAAGCGAACAGTGAGGGCATCATCGTATACTTAACAGAACCAGAATTATCAATAAAAGAGTCACATAAGAAATTGAAGGAATATGGAGAAATGTCGGGGTACAAGATCAAGGCAAATAAAAGTGAAGCAATGCCAATGAATAATGACGATTTTACAAAGTTTAAAAAAGAATCACCATTTAAATGGCAAACACAAGCAATCCGGTATTAGACTAGCTAATAATCGAGGCCATCTATACAAATTAAATTATCAGCCATTAATGAAGAAATTACAAGATGACTTAGAACATTGGAAAGATTTACCACTAACACTGATAGGAAGGGTAAATTGCATTAAAATGAATATCTTCCCAAGGATACAATACCTATTTCAATCGTTACCAATTCCCTTAACAGAGAAATTCTTCAATGAGCCTTCCCCACCTTATTTTGTACAGTTTCTCAATTCTTGGATTGCAGCTTGAATTTCATGACCCAATTTTTCCAGTTAAGGATGAATATGTTGAAATTGGTGCTGATAATTGGGACACAACTTGGACCCAGTGGGATTCTTGTACCTAATTGCTTTTGCATATAGTCTTGAAATTTAAGTAGGTTAATTAGAAAATCTTTAGCTTTCATTGTATGTTGTCATTGTATATTAGACGCTGATAGATGTGCCATCTGCTGAACTGGCAGAGGAAATGGAGCTATCTTTAAAACATGCTGAAGAAATACAAGACTCCCTCCAACGTGCTCTTGACCTCAGAGATGAACAACGTGAAGCAGTAGAACTACTAAAGCTGTTTAGGAATGTGCTTGGAAAAGATGGTTAGTCTGATTAATATGTATCAGAATTTTCATCAGTTATTTTTATTTCTAAAATTTACTTCAAATTTCACATTTTTGAAATAATATAAATAAGACGAGATGTCAGTTGTTCAAATTAATTTTTATTTTTAAAATGATTGTTAACTAAGGTCATTGTACTTGGAGAAAAAAAAATGGCATATCTATATTGATCTTTTTTTTGCTTTGTATTTCAAAATTCATTCAGTATAGGATGTGATTGTTGAATATTTTGGGCATTTTACTACTTAGTTAAGTAGTGACTCAGGGAAAAATAGCAAAGAATCTTCCTTTAATGTCTGGTACTAAATACATTAATAGTTTCATTTGCCATAATTCTCAAAGCATTAGTTCCATGAAGACCTGATAATAAAAGATATCCAAAAATCTTGCAAAAAAACCATTGATTTTATTTTGTTCTTGCAATCAAATTTCTTCCTTGAAGGTCTCTGATGAGTTAGCTATTCAAGCTACAGCAGGCATACAGTCTGAATTAATTTATGAGAAAGTTTAAAATATTCTGTTCAACTTGTCACCATAGAGTCTTTGCCTCTTCTTTGGGATTCAGATATAAAATGCAAGTCATCTCAATTCTAAATCTTGAGTGCTCTCGCGTCTTGCTTTTACTTTCAGAATGGCATTTTCCAGTAAGGACAGGAAAATAGTCAGATATGTCTGACAGTGGTAAAAATAAATCCTTAATGCTCTATAATCTGACTTGAAGGGGGTTGCCCATGAGGACAGTTTGAGTCATCTGGGTCTATACTCACTGTAATTCAGAAGAATGAGATGGGATCTTATAGAAATATATTAAATTATAAAAGACATGGATCAGATAGAGGAAGGGTAAGTTGTTTCCATTGGTAAGGTGAGACCAGAACTAGGCAACATAGCCTCAAGATTCAGGATCGTAGATTTAGGACGGAGATGAGCAAGAACTGGTTTTCCCAGAAGGTGGTGAATCAGTGGAATTCGCTGTCCATTAAAGCAGTGGAGGCAACCTCAGTAAATATATTTTAAGACAAGGTTGGATAGATCTTTACAAAGTAGGGGTATTAATGGATATGGGTGTGGTGAATCTCTGCTAAGCTGTCTTCCCTTCGGCTAGCCTTGCTGGACTAACATTGGCCATGTATTATCTCTACCATTAAAGACACTCCTCTTGGGTATAACTGTGTATGCACCCATTGTCTTTCATTACTGTACCATTAGTTTCTGCGATTAAAAGCCACGATTATTGTTTGACCACATCGTCTTTGTCTCCTTCATCAACTGGCCCTTTGGGGGAAAAGGCAGGTAGGTGGCAATGAGCTTATCATTAGATCAGCCACAATCTCATTGAATGTTGGAGCAGGCTGGATGGCCTACTCCTGCTCTTATTTAAGTTCTAACTGTGGAGCAGTCATGGTTTTGCAGAAATACTGCTTGCTACTGTTATTTCCAAAAATAAGATAGAGGACATAGGGTGAAACTACTGTTAAAATAGTTTTTTTTCTGTTTTATATTATGTTCTTGTAGCATTAAAATAAAATATGAACACTCTGGTCTTCCCCAGGTTCAAAGCTTGTAGAAGAAACTGAAATTGATAGTTTCGTTGCAGTGTCCAGTCATCCTGCCCAGCTGAGTCAACGTTTAATTGAAGACCTGAGGCAGAAATCTTGTCCAGAGCTTGCCTTATCAACCAGGGAACTACAGGTATAATAAATTTACTTGCTGACACAGCTGCATTAGATTGAATATTGCATTTCGTGTTTTGTCTGGACCAGGTCAGATAGATTTATACTGCTGTGAATTATAGATCAGGGGTGTCAAACTCAAATTCACGAAGGGCCAAAATTAAAAACTTGGACTAAGTCAAGGGCCGAACTAAATATTTATTGAAAATTTTCAACCACATCTGCATGTTTTCTCTTCTTTCAACATATGTAATGTTAAACTTTAGGATATAACTTTAGGAGGATAATGTTACAGGTCAGGAGTAGGTAGCTCAAGTTCACCCTTTGCTTGACCTGAGGGAAACATATTTGGTCCCTGTGGAGATGTAGTCAGCATTCACAGGCTGTGTCCATTTTGGCCTGCATCAGAACTCAGCATTTCCTGCTCACTCCTCAGGCTCTAGGCCTCTATTCACCCTCGACCCACCATCCCTCTACCTGACCAGTCCTTTACCCAACCTCTACTCACCCCTCACTCCACTCGCTCTGCCTATACCCACCCCATCCTATACACGCCCCTCTACTGCCTCTCCCCTCAACCTGTTCCTCCCTCTACCCGTCTCTCACCCTCTAATCACCCCTCCCCTACTCGCCCTGCCCCTCCCCTTTTACCTCTTCCCTATCCACCCCTCCTTCTACTCATCCCTCCCTCTAACTGCCCCTCGCACCACCATAACTTCCCCTGCCCATTACTCCTCACCTACACCCTCTGCCCACCCCTGCTTACCCACCCACTCAGGCCCAGCGCGCTGCCGATCAGCCTTTGTGGACAGCCACCATCTCTCTCTTCACGTGCAGGGCCAAACCAGCCATCCCTGGGGTCCGCGCGGGTGCAAGCGCTGAAGGCCGTGGCAACCGGGAGAAGTGCGCTCGCGCTGTGGAAGGGCTGTCCGGTGCCAGTCGCGCGGGGCTCGCGCTGCCCGGGGGCCGTGCGCAGCCTGCCATGCCCGTCACGCCGACAGGAAATCACAGGCGCTCGCCCATCCGCCGCACCGCTCGACAGGTGGGAGAAGTGACTGGTTGTGCGGGGAGCCTTCCAACTGGCTTGCCGGCTGATGACATCGACAGACTTCTCGTGTTACAATGGGGAAGGATGTGCAATAAAGGGGGAGGATGGTGGGGGTGACATTACCAAAAAACAGCATCGGCTCTCGCTGCAGGGCGGGCCACCTCTAATACATTTTTGAAATGATCTTGCAGGCCAAATATTATATCACAGGCCAAATTTGGCCCGCGGGCCAGAGTTTGACATGTGTGTTCTAGATTGTTTTTTTTTCCGAAGACTTTGAAATAAAGTCTAGATGTGGAAAATAGCTTTTTTTAAAAATGCAGTTAATAAATTTAGTCTTGCTATCATTACCATTGATTTACTACTTTCTATTATGAGTGGAAAAGTTGCACAAGTTGGACCAAGTTTTAAACCGTTAGCACTGTCATTACAAAGAGTGGGTTAGATTTAAGGACCAGCAGAGTGGTGTTGCATTTTACTTCATCAGTAAATGTTTGATACATACCCCAATTATCAACACCGAAAACTTGGACCAACAAATGTTCAGACAGAGGAATTCTGAACTGCTAATTGGGATCTTTGGGTCTTGGTAATTAAGTCTTGTTTTAACAAAATCTTAAAGATTAAAAATCCACAGCAGCACTCGCTCCCGTTTGCACAGGAAGCTCTTGCACCGTGGTTCTCAACCTTTCTCAGTCTCAGGCCCACCTGGCTTCCACCCTAACCTGCCGCAGCCCACTCATGGCAATGACTGAGCAATATTTTCAAGTTAAAGGCAGCTGTGTAAGAAACTCACCTTTATCTAATTTAAAGTATTTATTTAACATTTTTAAAGACCCACATGGCCCACTGGTTGAGAACTACTGCTCTAGCGTAGAGAGTTCTAAATTCATACATGTGCTGTTGATTGATTCATTGGTTGAATTTGCCATGTTCTCCAGGAGGTTTTCGATGAAAAGGAAGAGATCTTAGCATCAGCTTTACATTGGTCCACTGAGGAAGTTGAGAAGTTGCAACGAAACTGCAAGAAAGAATTTGAGAAGCGTTCGACCATGGTGAACTGCCTTGAACAATTGAATAAATACTCTTCAAGGAAAAGAAAGCTATGAAGCATTAGTGCAACAAGCAGCCAAAAGTGGGTTTGAAATCTGCCACTTAAATGGATTTCCTCCTCGACAATAGATGTTGAACTTCTTTAACCTTTCCTGCCATTCTTAAACATTTCTTGGATGGAAAACCATTCGATGTTTGTCCAACTGTGGTAATTGGAAATGTAGGTAATATTTTATCATTCAATTGGTGCAAAACACCTCTCCTGCTCAAAGTTGAAAGATATTCAAAGGAAGTGGTGTCCGAACTATTCTTAATGTTAGATGATCCACTGGCTACGTGTATTCATTTTGTCTTTCCACGAATGCTGCCTGACCTGCTGAGTTTTTCCAACCTACTCTCTCATTTCTGTGCACTCTCTCTGAGGCATCATTTGTCGCCAGGCTCATTTTAGTCAGTATCCAATTGCAAGAGATACATTTTCCCTTTTTCTGCTGATCTTAAAGCCGGTTCCCCATTTCCTTCCCCACAGAAGCTGCCGGATCCGCTCCAGTGTTTCCAGCCGCTGCACTGTTTCATTTTGTGGCTGACACAGTCACTTTTCATGAGTAGAATAACTGGTTCAAAGTGGTCACATCTGGCTCAGTGGGGTAACACTTACATCCACGTCAGAAGGTTCTGTACTCAGCTCCCACTCCAAAGACTAGACACAGATCCAAACTGACATTCACTGGAGTTCTGAAACTCATCTGATGCGATCCTAAGCAAGTGGTTCTCAACCTTTTTCTTTCCACTCATATTCCACCTTAAGTAATGCCTTACTAATCACAGAGCATCGAAGGCATCCTAAAATGACGGCATCCTAAAACGAAGGTTCAAGTCAGCAGAGCAAAAAAAAAATGTTAAAACGAGCAATGTGTTTTATTGAGACTTGCTGTGAAAATTAGTTGCTCCAGCTCTATGGTACAGGAGTGACTACAGTTGCTAAGGACTTATTGGTTGTAAGAGAAAAGTTTTCCTTTTGACTGTCAGGCCTGAGCCTTGACAGATTTGTTTCAGCAACAAAATGAAACACTGACATTTGAGGGAACTATAGGATTCCTCAACACCTTAATCCTTTGTGAATCATCGCAAATTACTGTTCTCTTCAAAATAAAAACTATTTTCTGCAATATTCTTCTTACCTTGCAGATACTTATTTCAAGTCTGAGATTCCATTAGGACTCCTCAGTGGTGCAGCAGTTAGTAGACTTCCTCACAGCCAGAGTTTGCACATCTCCACTGTCACTGACGGCACTTCATCCGGTCGCTCGTTTCCTCCCACATCCCAAGAATATGCTGGTAGGATGGTTGGCCACTGTAAGTCAACCCTAGTATCAATAAGCAGTAGGTGAGTGAGAAGGAAATAGGATGGATTGATGGGAAGCTCTGCAGGGAGCTGCCATGGACCTGATGGGCTGAATTACCTCTTTTTGTGTCAGTTGTGCTTGTAACAAAAATAATGTCAACATTTTAAGTGAATGGTTTGAGTGTGATAAAATATTTTGCGTTATAGCATGGACTCTGGTGCTCACGATCCTGGAATGGGTTCAGGTTAATATCTGGATGGCTTAGAGCACAACTGACCGTGTAACCAGAGAGAGAAGTAATGGAAAATGGGAAGTATTGTGGTCTCAAATGCAGTGCCTGAAAGAATGATGAAAGTTGATTCACTGAGAACATTCAAAACAAATGGGACCAATTCCAAGGAGTGGTGAGGATGGTTGGGAGGGGAAATACTTGGAGCAACCTTTCAAACTATCGGCATGGTGTGCTCTTCAGTCAACCTCCTCTACTCCTACCACCTCTCTCATTTGGACATTTTTATGGATAGGAAAGGCTACAGTGGTTTTCAAACATTTTCTTCCCATTCACATACTACCTTAAGCAATCCTTTACTAATCACAGAGCACCTGAAGCATAAAAGGCTTAGGACATGCAAATTGGATGAGCCCCAATTCCAACTTTCTTTTTTATTTTTGATTTTACAGACTCGTGCTTTATAGATCAATCTTCCCCTTTTACAGAGCACTTTGTATCGAATCTTCTCCCCCCCACCTTTCCCTCCTCCCACCTCCCCATCCTCCCTTCCTCCCCAAATTAACAAAAAAAAATAAACATTAATTACTGAAAATAACAATAGAAATACATTAAAACAACAACACAAAAAAAGAGACAGGGAAATTTTTTTTGGGGGGGGGGTGAGGTGCAAAAGGTGACTCAAAGTTATTTCCTTAATCTTGCATTCCAGAATTGGTGTGAGCCTAATATCCATTGTTGCTTTAAAAAAAAAAGGCATTGAGAAGGTTAATCACACCCACATTCCAATGTATCACAAGTGTGGTTGCCACACCTCAACGAACGTGCTGTACTTCCTCCTCAGATTATCAAAGGTTTTTCTGCATCTAAGGTGACAGCTACGCTTGGATCCGCCTTTGACTGCACCAGATATATTAAGCAGTCTATTTATATTGTTTGCCGATTGCCTTTTCTGTACGAACCCCACCTGATCTGAGTTGGTTAACTCTGGTAAATATCGAGCTAATCTGTTTGCCAGAGCTTTGGCTATTATTTTATAGCCCATATTCAGAAGTGAGATTGGTCTATAAGAAGATGGCTTCAATGGATCCTTATTGTTTTTGGGGAGCACTGTAATTATTGCTATTAAGAAGGTCTCTGGGAGAGTATGGGTCTCAGCTGCCTGTTTAACCACATCCATGAATAGTCACATTAAAACGTCCTGTGCCAAGACTCTCTTCTTATTCACTGACCCATTTAAGCCATTAACATTAAAATTTAACCTCTCTCCTGTTATCTCCATTGAGGATCATCTTGGGCGGCAACTAAAGTGTTTGCACATCTCAATGCCTCTTTTGCAAGAATTTCTTCTCATCCCGAGGCAAAAACACCTTCAGGGTCGTTGGGTGTAAAAATATAAAGCTTATTCTTTAAAAGTTTAAAACTCATATCCCTTAAAAGTTTCTTAACTGGGTCAAACATCTTGCGTCTTTTTTTAAATCACCACACTTATGTCTGGGTATAAGAGGACTTTGCCCCCTTCAAACTCTACTGGGTCACCTCTCTCCCTCACACCCACAGCTGATACTTGAGTCTAATCAGGAAAGAGCGAGGCCTCTGTCCCAGACCTAGCTTTGGGAAGAGAGACCAATGAGCCCTTTGGAGGTCCCCCCACTCTCTTTTCCCCACCTTGAAGCCACTGCTCCTGGTTGTCACGGGGCGCTAGAGTCAGCAATTCTTTTGGGGTGGATTTCTTATCCTTTCTCCCCATTCCTTTGACGTATATTATTTTTTCTGGCACTTTTTAAAAACATTCTGGCTGTTTTTAGTTAATTTCACTTTGCTTTCCCTGGAGCTTTGGCTCCTCTGCATCACGTGACTCCTCTCCACAATTCCAACTTCATCAGCATGGACAAATTGGGCTGAAAGGCCTATCCCAGGCAGTAGGTTAGTCTCATTCTTTTTCTCTTTCTCAATCTCCCTCTGTTGTTCCCATTTCTCAGTCATGCTCTCAGTCACTCTCTGTCTCCCTCACATTCACTTTCTCCCTTCCTCTCAGTCGAATCTATTCCATTGCAGGTGACCTCCAAAGAACATCTGAACCTCCAATAAATTGGAATGCAAATTGTTTTTAACTTGACAAGAATTTTTTATTCAATGAGCAAAATGCTATTGATTCAGTGTTCATTGAGTTTTAGAAGGCATTTGACAGTATTGCTCACAATATGGCTGTTAACAAGATTGATACCCGGTGAAAAATATCTGCATTAAAGGTAGAAAAATACTCGTGCGAGGAAACAGCAAGCTGAACATTGGTTTTGAATGGGCTTCAAGTTGTTTGGAGCCCAATAAAAGGAACACTGATTTTAATATAAATGACTTGGACTTGGGTGTACAGGGAACAGTTTGAAGAGATACAACTCAGAAAAGCAGGAAACTGAGAAGAGAGTAATGATAGATTTCAGCAGGGATTTAGGCTGTTGGAATGGGTGCACATGTAGTTGATGAAATGTAATGCATAAAATGTGAAGTGTTAGATTTTAGGCTGAGGGCACAATTCTAAAGGAAGCCCAGGAGCAGAGATTGGGGATAAATCATGAGAAGTGGCAAGGCAGATTGGTTATAAATAGAGGGATAAATAAATAAAAGCCTGGAATGCAAGCGCACCACAACAAACCTTACTGTAATTTGCACATTTTGATCTTCCTGCCAATTGAAACAGCTTCTATCCACATTCTTTATTTTAAATATCCTTATTAGAATCTCCCCCCCCCCCCCCCCCCCAACCTCTTCTGAGAAGAACTCCACTTTCCATGTCTACTAACAAGATCTGGGTAACACATCGCTAACAATTTTATTTATTAATCATGATCAATCATACAAATAAAGAAAAACATAATACATACATGATGTTTTTGTAAATATTCCTCTTTCAACCCCACACCCCCCCCCCTCTAAACTAGCCCAAAAAGAAAAAGAAATAAGAGAAGATTACAACATAAAACTCTGAATCAGTTGTTTGCCATGGTTCGGAGCAACACCACCAATGCATTGCAACAAATCTGCAAACAAATTTATATTCATCAGCCTCCACCTTAATACTTTTAATATTACTATCTTGTCTAATAATCTGAGCCAATCAATGCAAATAGAACTGGTGACAAAAGGCAGCTTTGTCGATCTGGATAACATAAAAGGTGAAGATGCCAGTCTATTTGTCACAATTCTAGCCTTAATCCAACCAATAAAAAAAGGCCCAAAATGAAATTTCTCCAAAACTTTACATTAAAAAACTCCATTCCACTCTATCAAAAGCCTTCTCTGCATTGAGAACTTACCATTGGTTGGTTAGATTGTTTCCGAGAAACATTAATTAAAGAAATCACTTTACAATACTGTCTGCTGAATATCAATTTTTAATAAAACCTACTTGATCTTCATGAATTAAATCTGCTAAATATTTAGCTTTGGTAAAAATTGGTAACATTTTTATAATCTATATTCAATAAAGAAATAGGTCTATAAGCCCCTGCTTTTAATGAATAACTAATAATTGCTTTAAAAAAAGAATCCAGAAAAGAACAAATCTCTGTCACCTGTTTCAATAAAGGAATTAATAAGTCCTGAAATTCTTTATAAAATTCAGAAGTAAAACCATCATCTCCTGGAGACTTCCCACGAGGCATAGATCGAAGTGCATCCATCACTTCTTCAACAGTAAAAAACGCATCTAAATCCTTGATATCCTTATCCTTCAAAAAAGGTAAAGCTAAATGAGATTTAAAAATGATCAATTTTAGTTTCATCTTCCAACACTTCAGAAGTATACAATTTTTCATAAAATTTATGAAACTCATCATTTCCTGAGGTACGACATGCAACCTTTGCGGAAATTCCAAAAGAGGGTTATTAGAATCATTCCAGGAATGGGGAACTTTATGTTAGTAGACATGGAAAGTGGAGTTATTCTCAGAAGAGGTGGGGGGGGGGGGAAGGGAGATTCTAATAAGGATATTTAAAATAAAGAATGTGGATAGAAGCTGTTTCAATTGGCAGGAAGATCAAAAAGTGTTCATGAGTAATTAATTGGTAAACATAACATGAGGAAGGATTAACTCAGAGATAGAATCTGCATGTGGACCCAGATTATGTGATTTATGAAGAAGATTAGTTAAAGGTGAATGGACCTGGATGGCTCCGATTCCATCTCAAAGTCTGTTCCCTGCTATAAATTGGTAATTATGAAAGGTTATTGTTGCTATTTGGAACAGGAAACTGACTGCACTCAAGTTACTGTGCACGCTTCTGCCCAAACACTTAGTTCATTTATAAATTACTGTTCGTCAGGTTCACTTGAAGTAGAAGGGTTATTCACAGAGATTGCCGGAAATGGGTGTTGTAATTATCGATAATCAAGTTGTTTTACTCCATTTAATCATGTTAATTTTAAAAGGCTTTTAAAAGGTTCTTAATAAGCAGCTGCTGCAGCTACCGATCCATATTAACCAATGCTTTTAAAGACTAACCAGATTTAGATAATTTTGAATTAAATCTAATTAATAAACAGTACAATAATTTTAATAGCTGTTCTTTCAAGAGTAGAACGACTAAAAATAAAAGTAAAATGCAACCTGAAAATGTTCTCGTTAATTTCTTTAGAAATATTAATGCATCTTCTCAATGAGAAGCTCTAACTGTAATTACCGGGGTGCAAGTTGTATTACGAGCCGATGCATTAAAGTCGTGAAAGGTACTTTCAGGGAGCGTTTTGACACTTTAATATCATTAAATTTACAGATGAAAAGTTGGTGAAGAGTGGGAAAAAGGGTTACTTAAGAAATTGTGCAGACAGCTTCTTGGCAGAGAGTTGGTTCTGCTGGGTACAGATGCTTTCGATAGGAAATTGAAAGGGGATATTGGTTAAACATCATAAAATTAATCAGGCTGAAGAATTGATTTCCGAATGCCAACAATGGACACTTGCAAGGATGCTAACGACCAGTTGTATTTTAAAAGATTTGGTTTCTCCTCTATTAAAGATGTCATGTCGGGTTTCAATAAAAAGTATGATTACCACGTGGAATAAGCTTTAGTGTAGGATCATATGGGGGAAAAGCCCTGGAAGGTGAACTGTGGAGATTTTGACGGATTGCATCACTGCCTGGTATGGAGGTGCAATGCACAGGACAGGAAAAGACAAAAGAGAGTTGTAAACTTGGCCTGCGCCATCATGGGCATCAGTCTTCCCCCCATTAATAACATCG
The DNA here is from genome assembly GCF_036971445.1 of Narcine bancroftii. NCBI lineage: Eukaryota > Metazoa > Chordata > Chondrichthyes > Torpediniformes > Narcinidae > Narcine > Narcine bancroftii. Next base: position 146,889,230 of record NC_091470.1, on the reverse strand, counting down.
TAAGAGTGGTGCTTCAAGAAAGCAGTACCTATCTATCATCAAGGACCCTCACCACCCAGAGTTTAGAGTGGGTGAAATTCTCCCTCCGGCCACTTTGCATGATTTCACATCACACAAAATTTCAGCCTTGATTCGTCTCCAGCCACTCTGATCCCGAACAGGAATTTACAGAAACTCACCAACACTTTGTACACAACCAAGCAGCAGAATCCAGCCCTTTTATTGACTGGAAATGTTTTTAATCACGCAAATATATTATTGAATATTTCCAGCTTATATTTTCAGTTTTTTTTCATGTCAGGGCAGCCAGACAGAAGTAGAATAAGAATACTTCCTTATACATCAATTGCAGTACTCTCAATCCAGAAGTGCATAATAATCACTGCTCTATTGTACACACATACCTTGCACACACAGGACTACAGCCTCAGGGTCATAAGATTTTCAGTGTTCCACAGGAGATGAGCCAAGAAAATTAGAACTTACCTTGAGGGCGAAAGTAATTGTACGGATTCATGGCAATAAATCAAAAGTTGACAGGAAAGTTGTTGAAAAGTACACCGTTCTTGTAATTTGGACACTGCCTCTCTGGTGCAGTTTCTCAAAAGGTTGGCTACAAAAAATCAATTTTTAACCACTCAATTTAACTTTTTTTAAAAATAACTAAAATGGAGAGGTTAGATGGTTCACCCAATCATAATGTGGAATAATAATAATGCTCTCACAAATAATTTTTTTTAGTATATTGGTTCAGTGACTTAAATTGACATTTCGAAATGCAGTTGAACTGGGTTGTTTGCAAATCAGAAATTTGTTATAACAGCGCAGACAGCCTTTTTAACCTTTCTGCCACATAACCTTCCATCACTTAACTGCACACTGTGTCCAGTGTATATCTTTTACTTTCCCTTGATATTGTCTCATAAAATATCAGATTCAGAATTTTTTGTCATGAGTATGTCATGAACTTCACTGGTTTGCAACAGCGTCATAATGCATTTATAAACCACTTACAAAATAAATAAAAATAGTGCAAGATAAAGTCAAAGTGAGGCAGTACCTGTGGTTCATTGTTCGTTCAGGAGTCAGCGGGGAAGAAGCTGCCTTTGTGCTGCTAGTGCTCGTTTTTAAGCTCCTGTTCCATTTTCCCCGACGTTAGCAGAGTGAAAGAGGGCGTGCCCTGGGTGGTGGGGGTCCTTGATGAGTGAAACTGGTTTCTTTTGACACTGCCTGTGGTTTACCATAATTGACTCACACCTGATCACTTTCTAGGACATATAATTCTTTCACACACAGGTACCTTATCCTTCCTTTTCCCAGACACTTTTCCTCTGGAATCTTCCAACTGTGAGGAAGGGTTCACGTGAAAAACATCATACAATCATTCCATGGATGCCATCCTACCTGCTGAGTGTTTTTGTTTCCGCAGTTCTTTATCCTTCGTTGGGAGCAAAGAAATTAAGAGAACATGAACCAGTCCTCATCGAGAGCTCAGCAGTGGAGAGGGTGAACAACTTCAAATACCTGGCTGTCAACATCTCTGAGGATTCATCCGGGAGCCTCCACATCGATGCAATCACAAAGGCGGCTAGCCAGGAAGGACCTATACTTTGTGAGGTGTTTGAAGAGATTGGCTATGTCAACAAAGACTCTTTAAAAGAACTTACTACAGTGGAGACCATTCTGGCTGTTTGCATCACTGTCTGGTACAGAAGTGCCAAATGTCAGGACAGGAAAAAAACTCCAGAGGGGTGTTAACTTAGCCTGTGACATCATGGGCACCAGTCTTCACCTCATTGAGGACATCTACAAGAGCCAGAGTCTGAAGAAAGCAGCCTTTATCCTCAAGGACCCCTACCACCTAGGCCATGTCCTCTTCACACTGCTAACATCAAGAAAAAGGTTAGGAGCCTGAAGATGAGCACTCAGTAGCACAAGGACAGCTTCTTTCCCTCCGCCATCAGAGTTCTGAATGAACAATGAACCACAGACATTTGCTCACTTTGTCTTTTTCTTGCACTCTTTCATTTATTTTGAAATGTGATTTGTATCACCAAATTGTCGGACTCTAGCTTTACCCTACCCTCAATTTGGGCTATGTGTCATCTGAGTCCAGCGTGTTCGTTGAATGAAGTGATAGGAGAAGGTATTCGGTTTCACAATCAGTTTATTACATAGTACAAGAATAAAGCTTAACAGAGCTCTGGTTCAGTCGTTAGTTCATAGGTCACCTGCTCAGTGAGCTATTCCCCAAGACTGACTCCTACTGTCCAGTCTCTTCTGTTTATATAGATCAACATTGTTTCATTGACCACGAGTTGGCTTTCTTTGATAAACTCCTTGCATAAAATTTATCTCAAGCAATTTCCTGCTCTGCACTTATCGATGGTGTAGACCTCCTATCTTAATCCCCAAGGCCAGAACATCCTGTTGTTTTGATCAGAAGTCAATTCATACCCCAGATATTTCTAATTATTTCTTTGTTCTCGTGTGGCCATAGTCTTCTGTTCTACTCAACACCTCCCGTGTATCCTTATGACTTATTATTTCTACTAAATTGGTTTATCCATTTTGTTTGTCTCTGACATTCTCAGTCATGGTACTCTTATCACTTATCTTCCTGTCACTGGCCTGTTTCAGAATAAATCACTGTCCCTATGGTTCCTCCAACCTCATCCTGTCTAACTTCTCCTATCTGCTATCCTTTTTCTCCCATGTGTGCTTTACAATTAGCAGTGTAACCTTGGGGATGAAAGTATTTTCTCTCTTTGCATTTGGAGGCAGCAAATTCTACACATACTATAATCAGCCAACTTTTTCTACATACTGTGGCTGTTACTTAATTGCATTAAAATTTCCCTTAAACAGTTATAATTGAAGTAAATAGTAAATTGTTGCATAGTAATGGATTAATGAATACATAATGAATAGTACATAGGCATATTTTCCATGATTACTTCACCCCTTGGTTCCAACACTGCTAACATCAAGAAAAAGGTAAGGAGCCTGAAGACGAACACTCAGTAGCACAAGGACAGCTTCTTTCCCTCCGCCATCAGAGTTCTGAATGAACAATGAACCACAGACACTGCCTCACTTTGTCTTTTTCTTGCACTCTTTCATTTATTTTGAAATGTGATTTGTATAAATGTTTGCACTGTGACACTGCCACAACAAAACAACCAATTTTGTGACATGTTCATGACAATGAATTCTGATTCTTAAGATCATACTGAAAGTGAAAAACTAAAGAACAGAGGGGTGCATGTGTCTAAGGTGTCGCTTGATCCACACAAGAGGAACAAGTCATTCAGCCACTCTAGAATATTCCACCCAACAATTATAATCATGATTGGCCTGTTTAGTAACTCCATTTTTCCCTTGATTCTGTAAACTTAGCAAATAAAAACCTATCAGTGAAATTTTCAATAGGATTTTTGCTGGCAAATTTCTCAATTTTCATTCAGTGTGAGCAGTGTTTTCTTGTCATTCTTCCACAGCCTGACACTTGGACTGGACAGTCCCAGGAAGGGAGAGCATGAGTAAAATATTTTAATCATCAATCTCAGCTTGTAACCATCATGTAACCTTCTCTTTAGTCCATGTAACAACATTCACTGTCAAGATGTACCATCCAGACTGGCTTTGGCAAATTGAAATCCACAGCTGATATGAAAACTTCAACAGCAAAATAAAAAGTCGTGTAGAGACGATAATGTACTGTTTTTTCTAATGAAAAGAGAACCGTAGATTAAAGGCAGGGGTACTGTCAAGGAATAGACCAGTTTCACATTGTCCATTCTGGTAGAAAAGAACAAGAGGACTTAACATGCAATTGTAAATGTTTGTTTTTATTTTTATATTATTCATAAGTTACTTCTGGATAAGTAAGCACTAAGAATGTCTAAAACATCATTGTGTTAACATTATTACAATCTACTCAAGCATCACAATTAAGTAAAACTGATCATCTCAGCTTCATGTTATACTATGCTTACTGACTGCCACAGCCACTTTCAGCTTTTTGATTTCCTGTATCGTGGAGAGGATTGTGATTAGTTCGTGAATAGAATGCCTCTCAAACGGAGTTCGGGTATGTAACTACAGCTAGAGGGCAGGGGCACACATAAAGGATGAAAAAGAGAATCTCATTTTGATGCAGGGCTAAAATTACAGCAAGATAAAGGAGCTTTGGTGAAAATAAATCAGGAAAGTAACCAAATCATATACCAAAGAATAACTCTTCAAAAGACTGGTCATTTACAGTTTCACTTGTTCTGAAGCCATAATGTTATATAATTTCAAAGGCTGGCAAAATGTAATAAGATTGAGCTTAATGCATCACAAACATTTTATGTAAACAATTGTAATGTATGATAACTTTAATATACATGTTTGACAGAGCTGCAGGAAACAAGCTATATTTCTTTCATTACACCAGTTTAGAGTGAGTTGCCAGCCTGTCTTTAACAATGTGAAAATGTTTTCCAAAAGAATAGTCTGCAAGGAGCTTTCTGCTCTCTCCGAGGGATTCCTGCATCTACCGACCTCTCCATAAGTGAACTCTCTTCTGCCTCTTCTGTGTTTGAATATGTAAAGCCTCTTTCAACGAGATGATCATCAATGTCCAACAACCCAGCCAGCAGCTTCAGTATCAGAGATTTCCTGCTTTTAGCCAGCTCCTTAAGGACAAACAAAGGAAACTTTTTTTTAATCTCCATTTACCTCAAGAGAATAGTTTTTAAATCAAACACGGTTTCCTCACACAAACATCAAGCAGTATTTTCCCCACTGCGAAATTCTCTTCGTTATTTCCCAAACCCAAATTTTTGAACAAATTTTACGGTTACATAGAAAAATATCTATAAAGTTTTGTTTGTTTCATGAATGGTTTTCTTCAACAGGGTCCAGCACCAACTCTTTTTGTTTCAACAATAATATGTCAATGTGATCATTTTCATTAATACCATCTTAGGTCCCCAATTTTTTTTAAAATCATTAATCTCCAACCAAAATTAAATTTTTATTTCAGTGTTTCAGAGCCTACTATCCTATAACAAAGGCACTGCATCCTATAGCTCTTTATTGCTTTTTAAATTCAGGCCATCTTAATTTACAATTGAATATTAAGCTTTAAAAAGTCATCACAGGACCTTGTCGCCCTTCTTGTTTGTTGCAGCTTTCCAAAGAGCACACCAGAAATCCCACTCTCCTCTTGCCCATACAGGCAGCTTTGTAATTTTCAGTATCACTACAGGATCTGCATCCCCTGCCACCTTAAACAGCATTCTCATAATAATTTGTGGCATATCATTTAACTCATCCCCACCTCTGACTGTTTTGCTCGTAATTCTAATTGTGTGAACTCCCTTCTGTCACTTGAAACCATTCCTCCTCAACAACTCCAACAAAATACCCCAGGATATCAAGAACCTTTCCTCGTTTAAGTATTTTCTTCTGGTCTCCCCAATTAATAATCCCAGCAATTTTAATCCAGCACAGTCTATAAGGAATTTGTACATTCTCCTAGTTTTCCCCAGGTGGTCTGGTTTCCTCTCACCCTCCAATTTGGGTGTAATTGGTCAGCACAGGTTTAAATAGCCAGAATCAGTTACTACCTTGCTGTAAATAAATAAATTAAATCCTTTCCTAACCACTATTTTCACCCCAGCCATACTGTTCAAGCTGCTGTTCGTTTAAAAGTTACATGTTACTCACTCTGCTCACCTGAAGTTTCATTCTCTCTTCCAATGGGTCAGAACCATCAGCTCCCACGAGCAGCATCAGGGACACCACAGTGAATGTCATGAGCCACTTCATGCTGGAGCTCACTCCACTGAAATTTTAAATGTATTGTGAGCTCCTCCCTCAATCTATTCCACAGAAACTATTTCCAGCACTTTTATAGCATCTAGAACCGATACACTGACGCACAGAAATTAATGATACAATCAAACCCTAATAGCCAATGTGCATCATTAACCCAATGGAAGCCTGGAAGCTCTATGTAGATAAAGAATGACAGCTTCATCTAATTGTAAATGGAAAAATGTTAATTTGGAGACATCATAACTGACTAATTATATTACACTTTTCACTTGTAGTTTGTAAATTTATGATACAAGGAGATCGAAAGATTATAACAGCAATCATCAAAACTGTAGTCCAATTTTAATGAAAGAGCCATTAAGGAGATTTTAGAAGCTATAAACTTCTAATCATACACACAAAAATATTTCTTTTAAGTGTCATAAACATGGAATTAGTTGTTGTTCAAACAGATCCAACTGCAGTAGAAGAACTAAACTGTAAAATTGAAACATCATAATTATCCCAATCAGCCATTATCAACACCATTACCAAGAGTTCCATCTGAGGTCTGGCTCAAAAAGCAGCTGAGTTTCTTAGATGGTATCCAAGATATTTTTCCTAAATTTTAAAATAGCTCTCTTTATCTTTCATTAATTTCACAATTTAGCATCATGACTGCTCATTCCATTGATTTAAAATCCTCAAATGTCTAACAGGAGAGCTAATGATGGACACAAACCTCCCGATTCAACAAATGGGCTCCATCCATTTAAGTACACAGTACAAAAACGAGGTGTTAAACCAAAACACATTCTGAAAAAAAAACATGCCACTGTTTAGAAGACACAATGCTTTTTCCAGTATGCTGACCAATACGCTAGACAACAATATTTTTCTTCCTGAAAATAAATTGAGGATTATGACAACTTAAAGTTGAACACAGAAGTTAGAGAAACATTAAAATAACTTTTATTGAATTTATCATGTTTAATCACAATGATCCTGGCACATTGCGTTAGTTCAACTGACCCAAGAATATTTTGCCACTTATTTTCAATTGTACTCAGCATCTGATGCCTCTTGGGTCAGTGTCCAACAATAGTCGGCCAACATTGATGGATTCCACTTACCCTGATACTGCTTTTCCGTGATCGCAATGTCCTGGTGAAACCTTTCACCATGTTTGTCACTGACTACACCAAGATCAGCAGGGAAGAAGTCCAAATGTCAATGCAGAAAATGGATTTTTAATGACATATTGCACTTCATAGTTTTGTATGCTTGAAACCAGCTAATGATAGGAAATCACAAAAATGGGTTATATCTAAAAAATGGTAATGTGATAGGAAAATGGTTCTCATGATCAACAGCCCAAAATCTATAAAATAGACTCAAAAGTGTTCAGTAAGCAAAATCTTTATAGTCCAGTGTAATAAGCCCTCAGCTAATCCTTACAACAATTCAATCATTTTTCACAAAAGAGATTCCAGGACCAGGTCAAGCAGCATCAGAGTAAGGAGAGAATCGGAACAAAGCATCAATGCTCTTTCTTTCCCCACTGTTTCTGCCTGATATGCTCAAAGCTTCCAACATTGTTTCGGGATCTGCAGTGTTCTGTTCCACTGGTCCTTTATTCACATTGCTTGTATGCAAATTAGCTACATTTCCTGTATTAGAACCCTGAAGGTATTCAAAATTACAATATTGGCTGCAACAGCTTTCAAACATCCTGAGGTCACAAAAGGTGTTGGTGAAATACTGTTGTCACTGATATGTACGCAAAAACAAGATGTCAAGGCTCTGGGAGAATACCTTGCCAGAGAAAGAGAAGTAAAAAGGAGAGAAGACATAAAACATTACAACACAGAACAGGCCCTTCGGCCCTCAGTGTTGTACTGACCTATATATTCCTACCAAAAAATATTAAACCCATCCTCCCTCGTAACCCTCTATTTGCCTGTCTCAGAGTCTCTTAAATGGCCCCAATTTTCAGCCTCCTCCACCAAGGCATTCCAGGCACCCACAACTCTTTGTGGGAAAAAAAAACTTACCCCTATGTTTTCCTAAACCTTCCTCCCTTCACTTTGTAACAATGTCCTCTGGTGTTAGCTCTTCCTGCCCTGGGAAAAAGACACTGGCTGTCCAACTTAACTGTGCATTTCATAATCTTATAGACTTCTATTAAATCTCCTCTCATCCTTCTTTTCTCCAAAGACCCTGCCTCATAAGGCTTATTTTTCAATCCAGGCAGCATCCTGGTAAATAGTCTCCTCTGCACCCTCTCCATAGCTTCCACATCCTTCCGAAAATTAGGTGACCAATTGTGCCAACATAGCTCTATGAACTGACCTTGGACACAAAACAAGCAGACAACTTCAATAAAATTACATGTTTTATTATTTAAAAAATGTCATATTCCAGCCTCTTCCCTGGTTCACAACTGTTAATCCAATGGAAAAAGAAAAAGTCAGGGACATTCAACATCTCAGTCTCCCAGTAGAAGAAATGTGCAGCTTAGAAACCACATAACAACTGGCAAGTTTTCAAGACTAAAACCTGATTTTTAAAAAATATTTCTTCCAAGGTTCAGTATAAATGATATTCCAGTGAAGAGTCGAGATTCCAGTTTTGTCAACAAAACTAGATATTTTGCAATTTTCTTTGTGCACTTTCACATTCTTCCTAGCTTTGTGTCAGGCAGCTCACAATGAATTGTGCTCACATCTGAACATTTAGATGTGAAATAGCCCATTCTCTGAAAGGCATTAATGAACTCGATGTGCGCAGCAGTTAGTGCAACGCTGTTACAGTGCCAGCAACCCAGGTTCAAATTGGGTGCTGTCTATAAAGAACTTGTATGATCTTCCCATGACCTGCGTGGGTTTCCTCCCGGTGCTCTCACCCTTCAAAACGCACAGGGGTGTAGATCAATTGGGCGGCACAGGCTCGTGAGTTGGAAGAGCCTGTTACGTGCTGTATGTCTAAATTTAAAATCAATCGACAGAGAGATCATGGGAAAAAAGTCACATGGACATATTTAAAAAAATAATTTAAAGGATTTGGTCATCACCTTGAGTAAGTTCAGAAGTAGCAAATAGTCAATAACATTGCTTTGAAACTGGAATCACATGTAAATTAGACTGGATAAGGATGGTAGATTTAATTCTCTGAAATACATTTATGAACTAGATGTGTTTTATACAATAATGATTGCCATTAATTTTCTTGTAACATTCCAGATTTAATTTGATGCCCCTGTTACCATGGAGGGATTTCATGCAGGTCTCAATTTGTCTGCGTGTCTGGATTGCCAATTTAATAACTACTATGCAGCTCCACCCCTAAAAAATTAACAAGAAACAACCTCAAGGAGACCTGAATTTTTTTAATGTTTGTTTCCTTTTTTTTAAACTCTGCCTTAACACTGGCCTCAAAACTATGAGCACAATGGCACAGAAATTGGCCTGAAGTTGTTTGTCTATAGAGCAAGGAGGAGCCGGGGGAAGTGGAGGGCAAGGGGTTGTTGAAGGAAAATAAGATGTATTAGGGAAGGGTCAATTTAAAATTGGATGATTGATGGTTAAGAGGAGCTCACTGGGCTTTTGTGCTGTGTCTCACTGGAAGAAGAGTCCTTTTTTTTCTCATGAATGTCTCAGAATATAAAGAAATGTACGAACTGAAGAAAGAAATTCACACAGGCAGTCTGTTTTGGCTCTTTGTATTGAAAAGCCATCAAGACAGCTCAGCAGCATTCTATTTATATCGATTTTGCTTACAATTCTTGATTTACACCTTCATGTTAATCAGTGCTAAATATCTTTTGTGGAAAGAGGTTGACTTCATTTTCAATGGACAGTTCTCATCCCTTTCAAGACTCGTCAAAATGTTTTGCAGCCAACTAAATACTTTTGAACTGTTGTAATGCAAGGAACATAGCAACTAATTTGTGCATAGCAAGTTCCCACATTGTGATAATTTTTTTTTAATATAAAATTTAGACATACACCATGGGAACAGGCCCTTTTGGCACACGAGCCCGTGCCATCAATTACACCCGATTCAACCACTGGTCCGTTTTGAACAGTGGGAGGAAACCAGAGCTCCCAGGAAAAACGTACAAACTCCTTCGAGAAAGAACCAGATTCGAACCCCGGTCCCAACCGCTGGCACTTTATCATCGTTGCACTAACCGCTCTGCTAACTGTGCCACCCCTACCATTTCTGTTTGATAGGGATGTGTTACGAGATAAATATTGGTGACAACAACAGGCCGCTTCCCCAAGTCTTCTTCAAAATACAATCATCAGATCTTTTAGATTCAACTGAGAGAGCAGAGAGCACTCTTTAGCATTTTATCCCCTCCAACTATGCAGAACCAGATTAAGTTTTTGTGATCGTCTCTTGAACGGGACCCGAACCCATAACTTTCTAATTCATTATGTGACTATGTTACTGAGCTATTATGGAGCATGTTTTTTTCTGGCCTACAAATACCCTCATCAATGCAATAGTTACTCACAGGCTCAACCTTAATTATTTCCAACCAATAGGATTGAACTCTGCAACCATATCTTAGCTATCCATTCCCTTTCTCATCAATATATTAATATTAAATACCAATTCTTATTAACAAATTCCCTCATGTGTTTGTTTTACCTGCTAAACTCTTCCAAGCCAATGGATTAGCATGATCTCTATGTTCAGTCCCCAAGTTTCATTTCTGGTTATAATAGTTCACTGAATTGGTTAAAAGTGGTTCACGTGCATGCAGAACAACCATAGAAGGGTGAAATTAATTAGGGGAAGCAAGTCAGAGGATGATCAAACATTTGGACATGAGGAGAGGTAGCAACACTGTTGTAGCAAAGGCAAGCACATTAGCTTAGGGCAGAAGTTTTCAATCTGCCCCCTAAACTCAAATTCCACCTTAAGCGGCAGTAGTTTTCAATCTGCCCCCTAAACTCACATTCCACCTTAAGCGGCAGTAGTTTTCAATCTGCCCCCTAAACTCACATTCCACCTTAAGCGGCAGTAGTTTTCAATCTGCCCCCTAAACTCACATTCCACCTTAAGCGGCAGTAGTTTTCAATCTGCCCCCTAAACTCACATTCCACCTTAAGCGGCAGTAGTTTTCAATCTGCCCCCTAAACTCACATTCCACCTTAAGCGGCAGTAGTTTTCAATCTGCCCCCTAAACTCAGATTCCACCTTAAGCGGCAGTAGTTTTCAATCTGCCCCCTAAACTCACATTCCACCTTAAGCGGCAGAAGTTTTCAATCTGCCCCCTAAACTCACATTCCACCTTAAGCGGCAGTAGTTTTCAATCTGCCCCCTAAACTCACATTCCACCTTAAGCGGCAGAAGTTTTCAATCTGCCCCCTAAACTCACATTCCACCTTAAGCGGCAGTAGTTTTCAATCTGCCCCCTAAACTCACATTCCACCTTAAGCGGCAGTAGTTTTCAATCTGCCCCCTAAACTCACATTCCACCTTAAGCGGCAGTAGTTTTCAATCTGCCCCCTAAACTCACATTCCACCTTAAGCGGCAGTAGTTTTCGATCTGCCCCCTAAACTCACATTCCACCTTAAGCGGCAGTAGTTTTCGATCTGCCCCCGAAACTCACATTCCACCTTAAGCGGCATTAGTTTTCAATCTGCCCCCTAAACTCACATTCCACCTTAAGCGGCAGTAGTTTTCAATCTGCCCCCTAAACTCACATTCCACCTTAAGCGGCAGTAATTTTCAATCTGCCCCCTAAACTCACATTCCACCTTAAGCGGCAGTAGTTTTCAATCTGCCCCCTAAACTCACATTCCACCTTAAGCGGCAGTAGTTTTCAATCTGCCCCCTAAACTCACAGTCCACCTTAAGCGGCAGAAGTTTTCAATCTGCCCCCTAAACTCACATTCCACCTTAAGCGGCAGTAGTTTTCAATCTGCCCCCTAAACTCACATTCCACCTTAAGCGGCAGTAGTTTTCAATCTGCCCCCTAAACTCACATTCCACCTTAAGCGGCAGTAGTTTTCAATCTTCCCCCTAAACTCACATTCCACCTTAAGCGGCAGAAGTTTTCAATCTGCCCCCTAAACTCACATTCCACCTTAAGCGGCAGTAGTTTTCAATCTGCCCCCTAAACTCACATTCCACCTTAAGCGGCAGTAGTTTTCAATCTGCCCCCTAAACTCACATTCCACCTTAAGCGGCAGTAGTTTTCAATCTGCCCCCTAAACTCAGATTCCACCTTAAGCGGCAGTAGTTTTCAATCTGCCCCCTAAACTCACATTCCACCTTAAGCGGCAGAAGTTTTCAATCTGCCCCCTAAACTCACATTCCACCTTAAGCGGCAGTAGTTTTCAATCTGCCCCCTAAACTCACATTCCACCTTAAGCGGCAGAAGTTTTCAATCTGCCCCCTAAACTCACATTCCACCTTAAGCGGCAGTAGTTTTCAATCTGCCCCCTAAACTCACATTCCACCTTAAGCGGCAGTAGTTTTCAATCTGCCCCCTAAACTCACATTCCACCTTAAGCGGCAGTAGTTTTCAATCTGCCCCCTAAACTCACATTTCACCTTAAGCGGCAGTAGTTTTCAATCTGCCCCCTAAACTCACATTCCACCTTAAGCGGCAGTAGTTTTCGATCTGCCCCCTAAACTCACATTCCACCTTAAGCGGCAGTAGTTTTCGATCTGCCCCCGAAACTCACATTCCACCTTAAGCGGCATTAGTTTTCAATCTGCCCCCGAAACTCACATTCCACCTTAAGCGGCAGTAGTTTTCAATCTGCCCCCTAAACTCACATTCCACCTTAAGCGGCAGTAATTTTCAATCTGCCCCCTAAACTCACATTCCACCTTAAGCGGCAGTAGTTTTCAATCTGCCCCCTAAACTCACATTCCACCTTAAGCGGCAGTAGTTTTCAATCTGCCCCCTAAACTCACATTCCACCTTAAGCGGCAGAAGTTTTCAATCTGCCCCCTAAACTCACATTCCACCTTAAGCGGCAGAAGTTTTCAATCTGCCCCCTAAACTCACATTCCACCTTAAGCGGCAGTAATTTTCAATCTGCCCCCTAAACTCACATTCCACCTTAAGCGGCAGTAGTTTTCAATCTGCCCCCTAAACTCACATTCCACCTTAAGCGGCAGTAGTTTTCAATCTGCCCCCTAAACTCACATTCCACCTTAAGCGGCAGAAGTTTTCAATCTGCCCCCTAAACTCACATTCCACCTTAAGCGGCAGTAGTTTTCAATCTGCCCCCTAAATTCACATTCCACCTTAAGCGGCAGAAGTTTTCAATCTGCCCCCTAAACTCACATTCCACCTTAAGCGGCAGTAGTTTTCAATCTGCCCCCTAAACTCACATTCCACCTTAAGCGGCAGTAGTTTTCAATATGCCCCCTAAACTCACATTCCACCTTAAGCGGCAGTAGTTTTCAATCTGCCCCCTAAACTCACATTCCACCTTAAGCGGCAGAAGTTTTCAATCTGCCCCCTAAACTCACATTCCACCTTAAGCGGCAGTAGTTTTCAATCTGCCCCCTAAACTCACATTCCACCTTAAGCGGCAGTAGTTTTCAATCTGCCCCCTAAACTCACATTCCACCTTAAGCGGCAGTAGTTTTCAATCTGCCCCCTAAACTCACATTCCACCTTAAGCGGCAGTAGTTTTCAATCTGCCCCCTAAACTCACATTCCACCTTAAGCGGCAGAAGTTTTCAATCTGCCCCCTAAACTCACATTCCACCTTAAGCGGCAGTAGTTTTCAATCTGCCCCCTAAACTCACATTCCACCTTAAGCGGCAGTAGTTTTCAATCTGCCCCCTAAACTCACATTCCACCTTAAGCGGCAGTAGTTTTCAATCTGCCCCCTAAACTCACATTCCACCTTAAGCGGCAGAAGTTTTCAATCTGCCCCCTAAACTCACATTCCACCTTAAGCGGAAGTAGTTTTCAATCTGCCCCGTAAACTCACATTCCACCTTAAGCGGCAGTAGTTTTCAATCTGCCCCCTAAACTCACATTCCACCTTAAGCGGCAGAAGTTTTCAATCTGCCCCCTAAACTCACATTCCACCTTAAGCGGCAGTAGTTTTCAATCTGCCCCCTAAACTCACATTCCACCTTAAGCGGCAGTAGTTTTCAATCTGCCCCCTAAACTCACATTCCACCTTAAGCGGCAGTAGTTTTCAATCTGCCCCCTAAACTCACATTCCACCTTAAGCGGCAGTAGTTTTCAATCTGCCCCCTAAACTCACATTCCACCTTAAGCGGCAGTAGTTTTCAATCTGCCCCCTAAACTCACATTCCACCTTAAGCTGCAGTAGTTTTCAATCTGCCCCCGAAACTCACATTCCACCTTAAGCGGCAGTAGTTTTCAATCTGCCCCCTAAACTCAGATTCCACCTTAAGCGGCAGTAGTTTTCAATCTGCCCCCTAAACTCAGATTCCACCTTAAGCGGCAGTAGTTTTCAATCTGCCCCCGAAACTCACATTCCACCTTAAGCAACCCCGATGCCACAAGTGCTCGGTGATTAGTAAGGAATTGCTTAAGGTGGTACGTGAGTAGAGAGGAAATGTTTGAAAACCAGTTATAATCATACCGAATTGACTCGTTAAATGTTTCATAACTCAAAAGGAAATGGGCCAATGACAATTTTTCTCAAGCAAAATATTTTAGTAACAATTGGGTCTAGAGCAGTGGTTCTCAACCTTCCCATCCCACTCACATCCCACCTTAATCCCTTACTAATCACAGAGCACTTATGGCATAGGGATTACTTAAAATGGAATGTGAGTTTTATTTGGGGGGGGGGGGAGGTGGAGAGTTTGAAAACCACTGTCTTAGGGCAATGAATGCAGTGCCTACTCAAACAAAAATAAAACAAAAAGTTCACTTGATAAAAGTTGAATCGAAAATACATTAGGAAAAGATGAACATTCACCTCTAATTAACAGAGGTAAGAGCTGGAATTATGGCATCAAATTAAATCAAATATATTTGCATTAAAAATGTTTAGCACTAGAATGAATCACTGGCACGAGTAGGAAAGTAATGTTCAAAGATGAGTCACTGGAATTCTCTATACAGGATGGCTGTTAATGTTCAATCATTAAGTATATTCAAGACAGACTTTTGGGCTCAGGGAAATGAAAAAATATGGGGATCAGGTGAGAAATTGAAAAGAGTGAAAAAGCAGCATTTAATTTATTGACTGTCATGGCAGGTTCAAAGATTACTGTTTTTATGTTGACATTTATCATTCAATTTAATATCCATGACTGCATTTATCAGTTGCCACATCTGAGAAATCTCCTGGTTTGATCCTGTCTCTGGGTTCTGCATAAACAAATTAGGGTCTAAAATCTGATCAAGGGTCCAAGGTAAACCATCTGATTACAATACATTGATCAACTTGTTCATCGTCCATTACACTCTATGTTGAAGCACTGAGCCTCACAGACCAAAACTATTCTTAACTAGACTTGTACTTGTTATGTAAAATTACCTACCTGGACAAGATTTTTAAAAATAGCTAGATTCTTAATCCAAATCATTTTCTAGCAAATCACTTGCAAAAGCATTTTCTTCAGAGTCAGATCACAAAAACTAACAGAAGGTTCCTCCAATCTGTGAATGGTGCAGAAAGATTTCTCATACATTAAGGAGAGGGAAAATATAAAATCAAATATGCTCTAATATTGATACCTTGGTTGTACATGAAACACAAACAATTCTAAAGCTCTCAACAATACTTATTCCTCATCCACAATCACTATAACAGATTTAGCTAGTTTGCTGATGCAGGGTATTTGCCATGTATTATCTACCTGCCTCATTTTGGCATAAGATAAATTTCACAAAGTAATTCATCCACTGTGACCTACTGTATATAGGAAGACAACAAGAACGAAATACACAAAATATGCAAATGTTTCATAAGTTTTATGTATTCAAACAAAACAGTTCATAAACCATTTACCATCTGTGATGACTGCCACCAAAAGATAACGAGGGCAGTTATAAATCAGTGACAACATTTTAAACGGTAGATTAAGGTCTCTCACAGAAGTGTGCAAAGTTTGCAATAACATACAAAAATTGAGATATTATAACCCACTAGATTTAGAACAAAATCATTATCTAGGTTTATTGATTTCAATCCCAAAACTAATTCAAGTAAACCGATACATTCCTCCTGTGGATCTTCTGTCCATTTATATGAAGACAAAGCCAGACAGCCCAAAGGAAATTTTTCAGCGTTATCAACTGTGTTATAGGAAATAGCCACAAAAGAAACTTATGACAGTTGGCAACAGAAATTTACAATTAGTTTTCCCCTCATTTTCTCCTATAATTCTTTCTCACATTAGGCCTCAGTGTCACCAGTGGGATTCTGAAATTAGTTGTTAAGAATACTTCAAGCTAGACCACCTGAGATTTATTTAGTACACCACAGAACAGCGTCAGGAACCATTTGAAGATCAAGACATTGAAACCAAGGCTCCATTGCCATATGATGTGCGAAACCATATTCATTACACCCCTGGGAACCTGATAATCATCAATTCATTAAAACCTTAAACAAAAACTAATTTTCAGTGGTAGCAGGATAGCATTTGTCAAATAATTCAGTTTATTCTTTCACTCAATAATGATTCCCACAGTCACCAAATAACTGTCCCTTTTGGCATTAATTTTTTTAAAGTCTTAGAATATATTGGCACAATGGAAATATGATGAGAAGGACTTACTGCCGCTCTATCCACTACACTTCTATTATCTTTAATAGGTCTCATGGTATAAGCTTCCTCAAATAAGCCAGCACCTAACTTGAGCTGTGGGACTTAAATAATAAATCCCACAGAAACATTTCAAAGTAGCTGTCAAAGAGCTTGAATGTTTTTGAATACTAGACATTCAAAATCTATTAAAATTTAAATCTTACTGCTGAAGTAAAAGAACAAAAACACTGTCACAGACTTCAACAGAATTTTATCTGGCAATTGGAGTCAGGTGACTCAGGCAGTTGGATTCGAAAAGCTCAGATCAGCAGGAAGCTGATTGGGTGTTAGAGATCAAGTGATCCAAGGAACCTGTGACACAGGGTAGTATTAATTCATTTCAACTCAGCAGTCGAGAGACAGTACTTTTTGACCAGAGTTCCACACAGTACATGCAGCAGTGAGTAGGAAATTTACAACTAACTAGGTTTTTTTCTACAACACTAAAAAAAAACTTATTACAAGGAAATTGGATTCTTGGAAATTTTATTAGGTGAAATTTTGATTTGGAAGGTGATAATATGATGTCATGCAATTATTTTCGATGTCAAAAAGCCCCTTTCACATTGGCAAACTATTAAAATGACAGGTAAATGAACTGTTTTAAAATACCGGTAGGACCTTTCATACTGGATCAAGGAAAACCGGTTCTATGCGTCTTTTCACAATACCTACTGTTACAAGATCAAACCAGCAACCACAAAGAAGGCATATCACACAGGGGTAAAAATGAACAATTACTTTATTAACAAAAATTCACCTTCAAAATCCTCCCTTTTATAACAATGCCCACTGGTTACTATGCAAATTTCTATAACAAGAGTAAAACTAATAAATTCCCCAGCCTAAATATAACATATGTAATTAAAGTCTAAGTTATACTTCCAACCAGTCCACAGAAAAACTTAGACACACAAGACTCACAAAAACTTCAATCTCAACTGAAGCAAAGATCATAAACAAAATTCAGTTTGTTTGGTAAACTGAAGCCAAAAGATCTTTGAGAGAGAGAGAGAGAGAGAGAGAGAGAGAGAGAGAGAGAGAGAGAGAGAGAGAGAGAGAGAGAGAGAGAGAACAAAATTCGAAGTTGTCTTGTGTTGCTTGCAGAGAGAGGAACCACTGGTTTGGTCCGGATCCTTCTGGCTGCCTTCGGAATGTTCATCCTTTTTTAAATCCCAACATTCTAAACTTCATCCCAGTCCATGACTCATGCTCTGGGCCTTCTTCCACTCCACAGCACCACCCAGTGGTGGTTTATTGTCAAAGTCCAGAAATTTTTAGATCATTTTCTGCACATGCTCAGTCCGTCTCCCACTCTCTCAACAGTCCACCTTTCAACACAAAACCACACAACACATAAGCCAATACACAACACTGAACTTTGTAACACTACCCAGTATCGCAGAACAAAGGAGTGCCTATCCTCCAGCAGTGATGTCCTGAGTAATGTTATTACATTCACGCAGGGAGTGTTCTATAAATATCACTCCAGCCTCTCACTCTCAAGTACGTTCCCACATGTCACAGAGATTTCCCGTCAGTGCGGGGGGGGGGGGGGTCTCAGGGGTTCCCTGTCCCTGTGTAAGCCTGACATCCAACTCCCGAGCCCAACGTAACACTGGACCACCTTGCTGATCCTAGCCTTAGCCATCCATGCCCCCGTCCATCTAACTTCTGACGTCCTACCTCTCCCCCACCCTGCACAGGAATCAAATAATTTATTCCCTTCGACAGGGAAGCATCCCCCTGCCTCCATGCTATGTGGGAAACAGATGCCAAGAAACGATCCCCTGGTTAGAAGATCGCAAAGGGAGATCTCTGGCACTTGGTAGCGCATCAAGCGATTGAGCACCTGCCCTCCCAGAATCTGTACAGCAGAGAAACCCCTCTATGAGTGCTCCATGCATACAGCCCTTTCACTATGCCATGGCACATTGGGACACAAGGGCTTTAAAAGAAAAAGTGGCTAGTTTCTTGCCTGTCTCTATCCCTCCCCACCCTTTCTCTCTTCCCATCTTTCTCTCCCTTCCCTCTGTCTCTCATAGACATATCTATCTATCCTTGATTGTTGTATGTACTCAGTTCGGGGTGTGTGTGTGTGTGTGTGTGTGTGTGTGTGTGTGTGTGTGTGTGTGTGTGTGTGTGTGTGTGTGTGTGTGTGTGTGTGTGTGTGTGTGTGTGTGTGTGTGTGTGTGTGTGTGTGTGTGGTGTGTGTGTGTAATTCATCCCCGCTGCCATTTTCCCACGTTTGTCTATAAATTTCAACAAAAAATGCTTTACTATACATATTATTCTGTTGTTCTATGTTTATCTTGGCTTATCCCTTTGAAGCGCAGAATCTAATTCTGTATATCACCATCTTGAGGTCAATTCAAAGCAAATTCCTGTTGCTCTTGGGAATTTGAAGACTAGCAACTCTTGTACATCTCCAGCTACTTCCTTTGAAATGAGGATTAATCATCTAAATCACACATGTCAAACTCAGGCCCGCGGGCCAAATTTGGTCCGTGATATAATTATATTTGGCCCGCAAGATCATATCAAATATGTATTAGAGCTGGCCCGCTGGCCGCCGCGCCAGTATAGCGCATGCACAGCTAATACTACAAATCCCAGAATGCTTTGCAAATGTGTTGGCACCAGCCCGTCAGCCCGCTAATCGCCCCCACCTCCTCTCTTTACTTTCATTGGCATCTGTGACCTGTCGCCCAACTCACATGTAATAAACCCCTTACGAAAAATGGCCAAACCAAAGACAGAAAACAGGACCTTTCAACGCAGGTGGGAGGCAGTCTATATGTTCATCATTTTAAAAGACAAACCTGTTTGTCATTGAAGCAAGTTGTTATTTTTTTGACTTGTTGGCTTGTGAAAAAAAATACATTTAAAAAGGAGCTTAAAGGCTAGAGAGAAATATTATTGATTGAATATTTTATTTCTCATTTGTTAATGCTTCTTCTGGAAAGAGTTTAACCAAAACTATTATTAAACATTTATTTTAATAAGAAAAAGTTTAACATTACATATGTTGAAAGAAGAGAAAACATGCAGATGTTGTTGAAAATTTTCAATAAATATTTAGTTCGGCCCACGACTTAGTCCAAGTTTTTAATTTTGACACCCCTGCTCTAAATGATTGCACTGATTCATTGTTGTTCAGTTCTGATTCTACTCTGCGTTACTCATTACATTTCGACCACACGAAGAAAAATCTGGTAGGCAAATTCACTCACAGTTAGATCATTGTAACTTTTGTCATTTGTACTCGAGTTCAATGGTATTTCAGGAGAGCACACAGGCTGAGTGCAGGTGCCAGGCATTTCCCCAAGGAACCATTAATATATTTTTATGTCCCACTCAGAGTGGGATGCATCTCTATGCCAATTAATGCTAAACTATGAAGATTTTTGGGAATTGGGTCAAGACCTTTCAAACTCACTTTTGTGGGCCTTTATTGCCACTAGTGAAAATGAAGACTTAAATCTGAACTGTTTCAGCTGAATTTGAACAAGAATTTATTAATGAAAGAGCCAGGTTCTAGCTCACCATGCTATTAAATCTATACTAAATGTGAAATGATTAAGTGTCTACATTTGTAAAACACGAAAGTCTGTCGACATCATGGTTGAAGTAAAGACACAATGCTGGAGAAACTCAGCTTGTCAACAGTGTACTTTATGTAGCAAAGACAAAGATACAGAACCAATGTTTCAGGCTTGAAACCTTCATCAAAGTTTATCTTTGCTACATGAAGTACACTGAGCAGCTGAGTTTCTCCAGCATGTGTTTTTACTCAAGTGTCTATATGCCTTGTTTTTCTAGATCTGGTCACCTGATACTTCACTCAATAATAAACCTGTGTTATTATGTCAAATTACTTGTAGCATTGATAAGGATTTATGCAATATTTAACAGAACATCAGATTGAATGTCACTGTTACACTGAAGCTTCATCTCTCTCCGTATATAATTTAAACCTCACTGAATTTTAAACTACTGCACAAACAAATTTATGTTCCAGCAAAACAGCAAGCTTCAGGTTTTTAAAATTCCATTCCACAAGAAAGGGACAAATAGGTGACGGGTGGACTATGAAAGTGTGAAGACTGATGGGCAGATTGGGCCAAGTATGCAGCTATTCCGAGTTCTTGGATACATGCCATTTCAACTCTCCATCCCATACTGACTTGACTGTCCTTGTTCTCCCACTCTTTTCCTTCCTGTTTGCTTCCACTTATTACCCACCTATCTCTTTCTAACTCTACCCTTCTCCCTCCTTCACTTGGCACCATCTGCCCATCATCCTACAACTGTCCTTGGTCCACATCACCTCCTAATAGTATTACCCTATTTCATTCTTTCTCCTCTTTATACATAGAACATTACAGTACAGGCCCTTCAGCCCTCAATGTGATGCCAACTTAGATGTTCATACAAACCCTTCCTACTTGTAATCTTAAATGCTCCTAATGCTTCACCCACAACTCTCTGTAAATAAACTTACCCCTGATAGCACCCCTCAACTTTCCTCCCTTCACTTTGTACAATGTCCCCAGGTGTTTGCTCTTCCTGCCTTGGGAAAAAGGCACTGGTTGTCCACCTTACCTATGCCTCTCAGAATCTTGTAGACCTCTTAAGTATCCTCTCATCCTTCCTCACTCTGAAGAGAAAAGTCCGAGCTCTACTAACCTTGCCTCATAATTTTCCTATCCAGGCAACATCCTGGTAAATCTCCTCTGTGCCCTCTCCTTAGCTTCCACAATTTAACTCTCCTCCTTTGCCACCATGGCCTAAAGCAGGGTTGCAACCCAATATTTCTGCAATCCTTCCCCAACACATCCCCACCGCCAATGCTGTTCAACCACCGAGCTTTTTCAGCAATTAGTTTTTTTTACTCGAGATTCTACCATTGCAGTCTCTTATCTCTCCTGGTCTCCACATACTTGGGTTTCCTTGATTAATTCCTTGGCCAATTAATTCCACATGGAAGCAGCTGTGCAAGAGCCTCCCTCATGCTAATAGAATTCATGCATAAGCATCTTTCATTTGTCAGAACTGATGAGGAAGTCACCTTTGAAGCTGAGCAGAAAAAAAACCCAGAATGAAAATATAATCATTTCCAAATCTTTTGAGAACAGCTGCTGAGTTTTACGATGCACAACCTTTTGCAACTGCCCCTTGAAAAAAAATCCTTTTACAAATATACAACATATTAATATTTTAATAAGAAAAAATTGGAGATAGTTGGCACCAGAACCTCAAAATAATGAGCATTTTAATAGGAATTTTAATTTATCCAGAAGTGTGAAAACAATATCTTAAAGCAAGCCACTTAATTAACATATAATAACATAACAATTACAGCACGGAAACAGGTCATTAGGCCCTTCTAGTCCGCACCGAACCAAACACTCCTCTCTAGTCCCACCTACCTGCACAATGACCATAACCCTCCACCTTCTTCTCATCCATATACCTGTCCAGCTTTTTCTTAAATAATAAAATTGACTCTGCCCTATTTCTCCCGGAAGCTCATTCCACACCGCTACCACTCTCTGAGTAAAGAAGTTCCCCCTCATGTTACCTCTAAACCTCTGCCCCTTAACTCTTAACTCATGTCCTCTTGTTCCAATCTCTCCTACTCTTAACAGAAATACTCTATCCACATCCACTCTGTCTATCCCTTTCATAATCTTAAATACCTCTATCAAATCCCCCCTCAACCTTCTACGCTCCAAAGAATAAAGACCTAATCTGCCCAATCTCTCCCTGTACTCTAGATGCTTAAACCAAGGTAACATTCTGGTAAATCTTCTCTGCACTCTCTCCACTCTGTTTATATCCTTCCTATAATTAGGCGACCAGAACTGCACACAGAACTCTAAATTAGGCCGCACCAACGCCTTATACAATCTCAACATCACTTCCCAACTCCTATATTTCATGCAATGATTGATAAAGGCCAGCATACTAAAAGCCTTTTTCACCACCCTATTCACATGAGTTTCTACCTTCAGGGAACGATGTACCGTTACTCCTAAATCCTTCTGCTCTTCTGTATTCATCAATGCTCTCCCATTTACTACGTATGTCCTGTTCTGATTCTTCTTACCAAAATGAAGCACCTCACACTTATCAACATTAAATTCCATCTGCCATTTTTCAGCCCACTTTTCTAAGTAGCCCAAATCCCTCTGCAATCCTTGAAAACCTTCTTCATTATCCACTATTCCACCTATCTTAGTATCGTCTGCATATTTACTAATCCAATTCACCACCCCATCATCTAGATCATTAATGTATATAACGAACAACAATGGGCCCAATACAGATCCCTGAGTCACACCACTGGTCACCGGTCTCCAACCTGACAGACAATTTTCCACTACCACTCTCTGGCCTCTCCCATTCAGCCAATGTTCAATCCATTTGACTATCTCAAAATTTATACCTAAAGACTGCACCTTCCTAACTAACCTTCCATGTGGTACCTTATTGAAGGCCTTACTGAAGTCCATATAGACAACATCCACCGCGCTACCCTCATCCACATTTCTAGTCACCTCTTCAAAAAATTCAACAGATTGGTGAAACAGGTCCTTCCGCCCACAAATCCGTGTTGAGTGCTCCTGATCAGACCCTGTCTATCCAGATATTTATAAGTACTATCTCAAAGAACTTTCTCCATTAATTTACCTACCACAGACGTCAAACTTACAGGCCGATAATTGCCAGGCTTCCTCCTTGAACCCTTTTTAAATAACGGAACCACATGCGCAATACGCCAATCCTCCGGCACTATCCCCATCTCTAATGAGATTTGGAAAATTACCGTCAGAGCCTCTGCTATTTCCTCCTTTACTTCTCTCACTGTCCTGGGGAAGATCCCGTCTGGTCCCGGAGACTTATCCACCTTTATATTCCTCACCCTAACACTACATCTTTCGTAATCACTATATTCTCCTTATTTACTCAATTTGCTTGTACAATGATGAGTTCTACAACTTGAAAGAAACTGGCTAACATTTTCAAACTTAGTACGTGTGCAAAAATAAAATGACTTCTTTTAATTGTATTTTGTGTTTTTTTTGGTTAATATCCATTACACCTTAAATTCAAGTTCTTTTCATTGAGGTATTCATTTCAACTTCAAATACTCCCTTGATACTTCTCATCAAAAACAAGAACATTTCCCACAGTGAAGATATGAGAAAGTAAGCATTCTTACACTCAATCCCAAAGTCCAAGAAAAGGTTTCAAATTGCAGATTAATCTTCGGTAACGTCCTCATCTTCAGTTACTGTCGATTCTGTACGGTGGTCGGATTTCTTTTTTCCTTTTCCAGTGGTGATCATTTTCTTCTCTTTTTGTTCAGCATTATTTGCAACAAGTTGATCACATTTCTCAGTAATGAAATTTTGCTGACAAAGAAAAATAATGTACATTAATTAATAAGCTTCAAAAAAAAAAGCCAGTGGTTGCTGCATAGTTTAACATTCTCTCACTGTTTATATTTCACTTTATGTGGATCTGCACAAAGTTAATGTCTCAAGTCTCTGGTCCATTTACCATTCAAAAGTATCTTCAAGAAAGCAAAACTGTTCCCAACTATCTATTTATTAATAAATTAGGTAATTGATGGGATGCTCACCAAGGACATACAGTTCAGTTCACAAACTATTATTGACTTGGAGGAAGGAACAGATTGTCATATATCAGGTAGACACATTATATAGTACAGTGCACGAAATCAATAAGTGTACCAGTACTAAAAAATACCTGCTAATGGCATTATGTTTTTAAGTAAATGATAAGTGAAAATCACTTAAAATATCTTAGAAAATGACAACTTTAATGCTCTCAGTAAAAGGTTGTGGCTCTATTGTGGAGGATGTGGAATGTGCCTAATGAATTACCTTGAAGACAACCATATTTTTGCAGTGGCTTTGCTTTGTTCAGAGAATGGAAAGATAACCATATTCCCAAGGACACTCGAGTCTGGATATGCTAGAGGTAACTGTAAGCTAGATATGAAGATGGTGCTCACCATTATGGAGAACTATGAGATATCCATCTCTGGTGGATCTGCCAACTGTTCTAGATAGCATCAAAAGGGCAGAAGAGAAAAGGAAGTTCACCTGCCTTAGTGTAAACTCATTGCCTTTAGCTTCAATAAGTGCAGCAGAGATTGTTGTGCCTCAATAGTGTTTGTAAACAGGACCCTCAACAAGCCAGATCAACAGCCTGTAGGATGAATGGCTACCACATCCTGAATATGATGCCACTATCAAAATACATGCCTCAGAATTGGTATTGGAGAATCTAAACAATGAAAATCTTTAATATATTAGTAAACAATTTAAGCAAGTTGTACAATTTAAAATTGTAAATATGAAGAAAGGTGCATCTTTACCAGTGCTTTGCTCCTCCTTGCTAGCAGTTTCACATCATCAGTATTAATCGTGGTCCGCTTACCATGCCTATGGAAAGATATTAAAGTTAACTATCCCATCAGTCCTACATTAAATCTTACTATTAAAATGAGGGTCTTTTTCAGGGAGAAAATGCTACAAACATTTGCAATCTGCATGAGTAGCTTAAAGACATGCTCCAAGTAAATTATCTCAATTCTGATACCTTACTGAATGTTATACACAATTCTCTTTCGGAAGAAATGCAACAATGTTCTGTGTTGATCCAAATGATGTGAAGTCATACATAGAAACAAGAAGCACTCACATTGTTCAAAGTAATGTATCTCAATTAATCACAACTCTCCAAAGTGAATTTATTTTTGATTTATCTTATGAAAATGACACTATCTTTTCCACACAAACATATCAGAGATAAGGTGTAAAATATATTTTACAAATTAATTTTATAATATAGGATAGTAATTAACAATACCTGCTGTGGTCACAGCAATATAGATCCAATTCGCAACAGAAGTACCAGTGTAATCCAGTGATACATTAACAACTGAATTTAACAAGTAACCACTCTGGTTTCTTTAGCGATGGATACTTTGCAACAAGACCAAGATGACTTGATCACACACACAGAAAACAAGAGTAATAGTCGTTTTCATTCTTTGAGCCTCTGGTTCTAATCATGAAAAAAAGTGAACAGTTCTAATAGTGAAAAAAAGTCTGTCTTAGTTCATCATGAATGGAAATCATCTTGCTACACTCTTCCCACCAGTGAAAGATAACTAGGTTGGTGTTTACAAATATTAAAGTCATTATTTTTCTTTCAATTGATTCTGCAGGATTTTCTTCTAATGGGCATTCTCTTCTTAGACAGTCTCTTGAGATTGAGGATGACTTGCTTCAGTGCTGAGGTCATAGAAGGTCAATGAGCAATCTTATAGTTTGCCACATGTAGTGCAGATGTTAGATGGTGAGTAATTTGGTCAGTGATGTGCTCCGCATCCTACTTAACTGGTCAGATATGTGCTCCCCATGCCATCCCAAATAAACCTTCCCAACTATTAGAGATGCCAGACTTTTTTCCTGAGACAGTTTCAAGAATATCTTTGGATCTTTTCCTCTGTCACCTGAGACAGAGCTTTGTTTTTGGAGCCTGGTATTGGGCATTGAACAGTGTGAATTGGCCAAAGGAGCCAGCCTCATGTAATGCTGGTATTTAACATCCCGGGGTATACGATATTTAGGAGGGAGCGGCAAGAAAGAAAAGGGGGTGGGGTAGTATTGATGGTGAGAGAAGGGACCGACACGATTGACAGGAAGGATATTAATTCAGAAGATGCGGAATCTATATGGGTAGAACTGAGGAATAGCAAGGGGCGGAAAATGTTAGTGGGGGTGGTATATAGGCCTCCAAATAGTAGTGTAGAGGTGAGGGAAGGCATTAAAAGAGAAATTAGAAAAGCGTGCAATAAGGGAACAGCTGTCATCATGGGAGACTTTAATTTGCATATAGATTGTACTAGTCAAATTGGTAAAAATACAGAGGAGGAGGATTTCCTTGAATGTTTACGGGACGGCTATCTAGACCAATATGTCGAGGAACCAACTCGGGAGCAGGCCATTTTAGATTGGGTATTATGCAATAAGGGGCTAATCAGCAATCTTGTTGTGCGAGGCCCTTTGGGTAGGAGCGATCACAATATGATCGAATTCTCACTCAACATGGAGAGTGATGAAATTAAAACCGAGACTAAGGTCCTGAATTTAAATAAAGGGAATTATGATGGTATGAGACGGGAGTTGAGTAAGATTGATTGGGTGGTGTTTATGGGGGAGTTGACTGTGGATAGACAATGGAAAGCATTCACAGATCTAATGGAGAAATTGCAAAAATCATTTATACTAGTTTGGCATAAAAATAAACCAAAAAAGGTGACTCAACCGTGGATAACAAGGGAAATTAGAGACAGCATTGGGTCCAAAGAGAGAGCATATCAATTGGCCAAAAAAAGTACCGCAACCGAAGACTGGGAGCAGTCCAAGATGCAGCAAAGGAGGACAAAGGGATTAATCAAGAGAGCAAAAATAAATTACGAAAGTAAGCTTGTGGCAAATATAAAAACCGACTGCAAAAGCTTTTATAAATATGTCAAGAGGAAAAGATTAGTGAAATCCAGAGTAGGTCCTTTGCAGTCGGAATCAGGGGAATATATAATGGGGAATAAGGAAATGGCAGATCAATTAAATTCTTACTTTAGTTCTGTTTTTACAAGAGAGGATACACATAACCTCCCAAGGATGTTGGGAAACAGAGACTAATGCAAGGGAGGAACTGAAAGAAATCAGTATCTCTAAGGACATGGTCTTGGGGAAATTGATGGGATTGAAGGCAGATAAATCCCAAGGGCCTGATAATCTACATCCTAGGGTACTCAAGGAAGTGGCCATTCATATAGCAGATGCTTTAAGAATTATTTTCCAGAACTCAATAGACTCAGGATCAGTACCCATGGATTGGAGGGTAGCTAATGTTACCCCACTATTTAAAAAGGAGGGTAGAGAAAAAGCGGGGAATTATCGGCCCGTGAGCCTTACATCAGTAGTGGACAAAATGATGGAATCCATAATTAAGGATGTAATAGCGGAGCATATGACTAGCAGAGAAGGGATCGGACTGAGTCAACATGGATTTACAAAACGTAAATCGTGCTCGACAAATCTATTGGAATTCTTTGAGATGGTGACAGGTAAAATAGATGGGGGAGAGCCAGTGGATGTGGTGTACCTGGACTTCCAAAAGGCCTTCGATAAGGTCCCGCATAAACGACTGGCTTCCAAAATCAAGGCTCATGGGATTGGGGGCAAAGTATTGATGTGGATTGAGAACTGGCTGGCAGGTAGAAGACAGAGAGTTGGGATAAATGGCTCGTTTTCTGAGTGGTAGGCGGTGACCAGTGAGGTACCACAGGGATCTGTACTGGGACCCCAGCTGTTCACAATTTACATTAATGATCTGGATGAGGGGATTGGATGTAATATCTCCAAATTTGCAGATGACACCAAGCTAGGAGGGGTTGTGTGCACGGAAGAAGGGGGTCAGAAAGCTCCAGTGTGATTTGGATAAATTGAGGGACTGGGCAGATACATGGCAAATGCACTACAATGTGGATAAATGTGAGGTTATCCACTTTGGTAATACAAACCGGAGGGCAGATTACTATTTGAATGGCAACAGATTAAGAGATGCGGAAGTGCAGAGAGACCTAGGGGTACTTGTACATCAGTCTCTGAAGGCGAGCATGCAGGTACAGCAGACGGTTAAAAAGGCAAATGGTATGTTTGCCTTCATATCAAGAGGGTTTGAGTATAGGAACAAGGATACCTTACTGCAGCTGTACAGGGCCTTGGTGAGACCCCACCTGGAGTATTGTGTTCAGTTTTGGTCACCTTATCTAAGGAAGGATGTTCTTGCAATGGAGGGAGTGCAGAGGCGATTCACCAGGCTGATACCTGGAATGGCAGGAATGACTTATGAGGAAAGATTGCGCAAATTGGGATTGTACTCCCTGGAGTTTAGAAGATTGAGGGGATCTCATAGAGACCTATAAAATTCTGGCAGGACTGGACAGAATGGATGCAGATGGGATGTTTCCAATGATGGGAAAATCCAGAACCCGGGACCACGGTTTGAGGATAATAAGCAAACCATTTAGGTCCGAGATGAGGAGGAATTTCTTTACCCAGAGGGTGGTGAATCTGTGGAATTCATTGCCACAGAGGGCAGTAGAGGCAGGTTCATTAAATATATTTAAGAGGGAATTAGATATATTTCTTCAGTATAAGGGTATTAAAGGTTACGGAGAGAAGGCGGGGACGGGGTACTGAACTTTAAGATCAGCCATGATCTCGTTGAATGGCGGAGCAGGCTCGAAGGGTCGAATGACCTACTTCTGCTCCTATCTTCTATGTTTCTATGTTTAATGATACAGGATATTAGCTCACTTATTCTGCAAATGATTTGATACAGGATAGCTGACACTGTAGTAAGGTAGTTCAACAATTTATGTACCCCGAGTCATTTTCATTGGCACATTGGAAATTTTGAGGGAAGACGATCTAAATGTTCATTGCCATCTGATAAAAGAAATCCATCTTTCAGAGGATAAACTAATTATTGTTGGCAGCATGGTGCACCACAGCTCCAGGGACTTGGATTTCACTAATCTTTTCCTCTTGACATATTTATAAAAGCTTGGGTCCAATACTGATCTTGAGTGCTGTCTGTCTAACACATTCTTTCTGTTGGTTACTTCAAGGTACTCCAGGGATACAGGGAAAGGGGGAAGAATGGGAAATGCTCCTCAGGAGCTGGCATGCACCAAATCGGAAAATGATCAATGCCTTCCATAACTCTTTATAAGGGCAAACAAAGATTAAAAAGGAACAATGACAAGGTTATTATCTGAGGAAGAAAACATGTCTTGTTAAGCTTACGTCTACCATTTAAAAATATTGTGTGCATTGTATATAAACACAGACAGAACACTATAAAACCATATTTAGTGTCGAAAACCAAACTATTAATTTTCATTAAATCAATATTACTTACTTTGCAAAGAATTCAAGGTCTTTAGCAAAATTCGCTGAAAAATAGTAAAAATAAATATCAGAACATTTGTAGATCTAGTTGTGCAAAAATTAGATGTTTATGTGCTGGACTTTCCATTAAATTATTTGTAGTTCTTTTCTTGCCATTAAAATTAAGTTCAGATTAAGGTCCCCAAGCACTCTCTGACTGACATTAGCAAATGTAGAACATCAACTGAACATCAGTGCTGCCTGGATCCTCCTGTCTTATTCAGTTCTGTATGACACGTCCACATATTAATGTGCTAAACTATTTGGTTGCCACTTCTATTCATTATTGAAAAACTTACAATTTCACTTCCTGCCCAACTCTGGATAGACCCATCCTTTTCCTTCTGAATATCAGAATTTTCAATGCCTCCTTTATGCCAATTAAATATGTCATCCTACCTAAGTTAGAGCTGAACATTTTTCACATTAATTATCTACTTATTATAATTAACAAGTTACATGCCAAAAACTAATTTAACATAGGATTAATGTCACAAGGCAAGTTTATTGTTATCTGATTGCACAAGTACAACCCAATGAAACAGCGTTCTCCAGTCCTTGGTGCAAAACACGCATACACACAACCAGACGTAACACACACACACACACACACACACACACACACACAGAGAAACAAGACATATGCAGGACAAGTTTTTAATCTATACAAATAAATAAATCGACAGTTTAAAAACTAAGGAGCTGATTGTGGACTTCAGAAGGAGGTAATCAAAACATCGAGGGGGTCAGCAGTGGAAAGGGTTAAGAACTTCAAATTCCTGGGTGTCAACATCTCTGAGGATCTGTCCTGGGGACTCTATGTTGATTCAATCACGAAGAATGCTCACCACCAGTGGCTATACTTCGTAAGAAGTTTGAGGAGATTTTTTACATATGTCACCAAAGATTTGCAAATTTCTACAGGTGTACCATGCACACTATTCTGACTGGTTGTATCACTGTCTGGCATGGAAGAGGCAATGCATAGGACAGAAAAAAAACTCCAGAGGGTTGTTAACGGCCTGTGACATCATGGACATCAGTCTCCACTCCATCGAGGACATCTACAGGAGGCAGTGTTTTAAGAAACCAGCTTTTATCCTCAAGGATCCCCACCACCCAGGCCATGCGCTCTTCACTTTGCTACCATTAGGAAAAAGATACAGGAGCCTGAAGACGAACACCCAGTGGTACAAGGACAGCTTCTTCCCTTCTGCCATCAGATTTCTGAATGGACCATAGGCGCTACCTCACTTTCTCTTCTTTGGCACTACTTTATTTTATTTATTTTTTAAATGTAATTTATAGCAATAACAACACCGTAAGGCTGTCACAAAACATCGAATTTTGTGACATTTTCATGACTATAAATTCTGATTCTGAATTTCATCCATTGTAATTAAAAATAATGGAATCTCCATTTATGGAAGAAAGTATTATAATTCAAACCAATGAAAAAGTTTATGAAACTGATTCATGATAGATTATCAACTAAAACGATACAATTATAGGAAAACTGTAGAGCAGTATACAATGGGCATGTAAGAGCTGAATTATATAGTCAACGGGACTAAGCAGGAAAACAAGCAGGTTAGACTGAATGGCAACATTTACTCATTTCTTTGCGGTGATCAAGAAAGGAAAATGCAATAATCAAGTTAAGACAATCCTGGGAACTGTATTAAGAAAGGAGAGAAGCCTACTAGGCTCCTCGTTCAATCTGTTCACATCTTATCTAAGCTGGCCTCAATTCCTCTTCTGAGTCAGTTACCAAAACCCTTAATTCCTTGATGTTTCAAATATTTACCTATCTCCATCTTATATCCATCTAATGTTCAACCCTCTGCCACCCTTTGGAACAGAACTTTAGGGATTCACAACCCCTCTGAGAAAATAAATTTCTAAGCACCTCAATTTTTAAGCCATCTCACTAGCTCCACACATACACTTGGACTGCAAAGATGCATACACCTGGATGCTCTTTATCGATTTCATTTCAACATTTAACACCATCATCTCCTCAAAACTGATCAGCAAACTCCAAGACCTGGGACTCAACACCCCAATGTGCAATTGTATGCTGGATTTCCTCACCTCCAGAACACAATCAGTGAGGATTGGTAAAAACATGTCCTCCACAATCCCCATCAGTACCAGAGCACTATAGGACTGCGTTTTTAGCCCCCTGCTCTTCTCGTTATACATCTATGTTGGTGTGGCTCCGTAAGACAACACCATCATTTACAAATTCACCAATGATACCATGGTAGTGGCTGTATAAGGAGGGGCAACGAGACATCATACAGGAGGGAGATTGAAAACTTGGCTGAATGGTGGATCAACAACAACATCCTCGCACTCAATGTCACCAAAACTAAGGAGCTGATTATTGATTTCAGAAACCAAAAATTAGAGGTGGAAGATCCAGTGATCAGAGGTGGAGAGGATGAGCAAATTTAAGTTCTTCGGATTCATTATCTCAGAGGAACCTTTGTGGACCCAAAACACTAATGGCATCATGAAGAAAGCACATCATCTCCACTTCCTCAGGAGTTTGCTAAGGATTGGTATTATCAGAAATCGTGTGCTGACCGGCAGCATCATGGACTGGTATGGGGTTACCAATACACCTGAGTGAAAAGCCCTCCAAAAGGTAGTGAACTCAGCCCAGGACATCACAGGCAAACCCTCCCCACCATCAAGAACATCTGTAAGGAACGCTGTTGTTAGAGAGCAGCAACAATCATCAAAGATCCACATAACACAGCACATGCTCTGTTCTCGCTGCTGCCATCAGGAAAGAGGTACAAGTGCCACAAGACTCACACCACCAGGTTTAGGAACACCTGCTACCCCTTCACCATCAGACTCCTCAAAACAAACTCAATAAGCGACTCAATTACTTTTGCACTTTATTGATTTTATTTCTCTCTGTATTACAGTTAGTTTGTTTACATGTACACATCTTCTTGAGTTCAGGTTTTTTTGAACGATCAATAATAAATGGCATTGACAAAATGTATTCTGACAATAAACCTGAACTTTGAACTTTAGTTGACCAAACCCCTTTTTCTAAAGCTAGTGCTATCTTGTTGGTGACTTTCTCACGAGTGAAAATGTCTCAGCATCCATTTGAACAAGGTTTACTACTCTGCTCTAAACTTCAAGGAATACAGGCCCAAAATGACTAGCCTCTCCTGTATCCCTATCATTCCATGAATTATGCCAGTGAATCTCCCTGGCTCCCTTGTATCAACCCTTTTTGCCACATTCATAGAGAATTTTTTTTCAAAAATTATTTACCTTTCATAAAAGCATTTTGACTCAGTTTGATTCTGTTCATATTTTCTAAATGATTAGTTATTCACTCTTTAATTACACTGAACAACTTTTTTTTCAAAATGATTGCTTCCTGAAAATAAATTGAAGATTATGATAAACAACTTCAAGTTGAGCACAAAGGTAATTTCTGATTTGCTGCATCACGTAGAAAGTTCAAGAAACATTAAATTAACTTTTATTGCATGTTTAATCACACGATGGTGTGATTGTTCAACTGACCAAAAATGTTTTGCCACTGATTTTTGTTTGAACTCAGCATCAGATGCCTCTTGTGTCGGAGTCCAACAATAGTCAACCAGCATCGATGAATTCCAGTTGCCCTGATACCGTTTTTCCATGGTCGCAAGCAGGAAAGAAATCCAAGTGCAAATGCAAAAAAATAAGTTTCAATGACATGTTTCAGTTCATGGTTTTGTATGCTTGAAGTAGACTTAAAATATGACAAGAAATCACAAAAATAGATGATATCTAAAAAACAGTACGTTATAGGAAACTTTTAAGGTGATTTTCGTGATTAGCAGCCCAAAATCCACCAAGTACCCAAAAGTGTTCAGGAAGCAAAATCTTCATTGCCCAGTGTTATTGAATCTACCATTTTCCTAATAATTAATGTTAATCCCCCTCCATAAATCTTCGTCCGCGAAGCCAAGCCAAAGAAGAATGTTAAATTAACTTGCCTATCCCCACTTTCTGTCTTACTCTGAACAAAAAAGTCCTGCTTGCTATTTTCTCATCTTTTGACACCTTTCTGGAAATGTTAATTGGGAGTAATTTGATGGGATGAATTTCTTGGGCCAGAAGTCCCTTTTACTGTGTTGCATCAAAAAAAATTGGCAAATTTTGAAAACGTTCTGCTATAATCTCTGCAGCCATTCCTTTCAAGGTTTCAGGGGATGGCAATCGTGTCCCAGAGATATCTTCTACCTTATGAACATCTCCAACACATTCTCTTGTGATTGGGATTTTTATAATTTCTTTACCCTGGTATTTGAAATTAGCCCATCTGTTATCTTAGGAATTTTTGCAATGTCCTCCACTCTAAAGATGGATGCTGTGACAGAATATAGACATGTTTTTGGGAGATAAATTGGGGCAGGGTTTGTTAGTGTATGTCATATACAAACACTTTAAACAGATCCTATGTAAAATACTGGAGTTCTGCTAATGCTAGATATGTTGGGGCCTCAGAGCCTTTGCAAAATCTTTGGAGAGTGTCCAAGAGATTTCACTAACGGACTGTTGTTGGCAACAGATGAAAAAGCTTATCGGAGATAAGTCTGAAGGGAACTTGCTATTCTAAGAAGGTCGTGTGGTTTTGCAAGCAGAGAGAGAGTCAAAGAGGCTTTCTCTCTGTGAGAGAGACACACTCAGAGATCACTTCTACAGTCAGCAACAGCAGCTGGGACTGGAACAGGACAAGCTGGCAAGCTTGGGGAAAACCCAATTTGGAAGACGGGTTGTGAGTGCTTAGTTCAGCCTAGTCAAACCCCTTGTGGTTCATGCAAGAGGAGAGAACTGGCTGTCTCATGTTTCACTTGGAATAAGAGAAACAAAAAGGCACTCTGTGGTGACCTGAAAGAAAGAGGTTATCATCTGGAGAACCCTGAGGGGACAAGTTTCAAAGACAATGAAGTGGATGATGGAAGTTAATCAGTTGTGGATGTCCTGGAACAACAAATCTCTCTCCGAAAACAACAAGAACCTTCCTGAGCGGTAACCATTTACCTTTCAAGCACCAAAGCCTGGTGAACTTTATAAATGTTAAATTCTGTGCACAGTAGAAAACTTGCCAGCAACCAGTGAACTTTTCTGAACTTACACCAACGTTACATACATGTGCGCTTACAATTAGAAGGGGGTTAAGTTAAGTTAGTTAAGTCAATAGTGATAAGTTAAAATGTGATTCTGTTTTCATGTTTAAAGATAATTAAAAGCAAGTTTTGTTTAAGTAACCATTTGTTTTGGTGAATATCTATTGCTGCTGGATTTTGGGCTCGTAACAATGCAAAAAAAAGATTTAATATCTCACATAAAAATACAGGAAACGATACTGAAAGTACGAACTTTTTCTTGCATAGATTAAAAAAACTTCATTTGTTTTACTTTTATCAATTAAAATGAAAAGGTAATGTACCTGAACATTAGACAAGATTTAACAGGATATAATATTCTCTCATTATGC
This sequence comes from Narcine bancroftii, assembly GCF_036971445.1. Taxonomy (NCBI): domain Eukaryota; kingdom Metazoa; phylum Chordata; class Chondrichthyes; order Torpediniformes; family Narcinidae; genus Narcine; species Narcine bancroftii. Next base: position 146,854,045 of record NC_091470.1, on the reverse strand, counting down.
ATTATATATTGAACAAATGAGATAACAAGGCAAAGCAAGAAATGCAAAACTCATAGCAAGATGCTCAGTTAAAAAAAAATTGAAAAAAGAAATGGCATTAGGCAGCATTTGCAATTAAAACAATATCTTTTATCCTGTCTATGAAATATAGCATGGTAACAAGCCCTTCTGGCCCACAAGCTTGTGCCACCCAATTACATCCATGTGACTAATTAACCATGCCTGTGAAGGGTTTTTAAAAAGTTCATCACTTTTCCTCTTTTCACTAAGGAATGGTTTATAAGAGAAAAAATGAATGGCTATTTTGCAGAAGTAGATCCATGTACAAACCCAAATCCTGAAATGACTTGCATATTCCCAAGCAATGAAAAATCTTAACAATTGACTGATAATGTCATAAAGAAACCTCAGCAATCCCACAAGCAATGAAAGGTTCGTCTTATTTCTCCCACTCCTTTTCCAACTGCCACCACCCATCTCCATCACCAAAGATCTATCCTTGGCCCACTTCTATTTCTCACTGCAAGGTACCACCCTTCAGAGACATCATGCAATAACATGACCTGATGTCAGATTCACCCTAATGAAATCACCTCACTATTCTTCTGATGTCTCAAAATTTTTCTAGGTATGCCACATTATTGTTTTTTTATTGCAAAAGCAATGTATAACACTAACGCATTCAATGTCTGTCTGGTGCTCAAAAGAGAAAAAAAAATTCCATTCTGAATCTAAAAACTCAAGATATCTTCTTTACCAAATTAACTTAAAGGCCAGCAAAAAGCACAATCTGATCGCATAGTCAAGCATTAAGATTTTATCACTTCCGAAATGCCATGGGTGCTTTATTTTCTGTATTTTTTTGCTATTATTAAATGGCTTTCAAAGAAAAAGTATCTGTGGCCGAAATTAATCTTTGAAACCTAAATGACTGCAAAATTTGCAAGAAGCTACAAGTTCCTTTTAACTGACATGAGAAAATTTAACCTCACTGAGCTCGAGTTCACAGAAATGAAATAGATGGTTTGGCCCATGATAACTTGATACCAAAACTTGCATCAAGATGCAAGATCTTTCAGAATTATAAATAGTGATCAGACAATATTCTGCTTCTGATGAAATACATCCAACTTGCATTAGTTAATAGCCAAGAAAGAAACTGTTAAGAATAATTGATCGTGAAATTTGATTTAAACAAGACAATCTGCAAATTCTGTCATCTAATGCACAGAGGAGCTGGAGGAATTCAGGTCATGCAGTATCCATAAGAAATAAAAGGCAGGCAACCTTTTGGGCCTGAGCCTTTAGTCAGAAACGTGTAAAATCAGGCAGACACCCAAATAAAAAGATGGGGGAAGGAGGGAGGAAAGGAAAGGGGAGGATCATAGGCTGTCAGGGAAGAGGTAAAAGGTAGAAGATGAAGAAGTTAAGATGGGGAGGAGGAGGCCTGAAAAGACAGAAGGGTGTGGGGTGACAGAGGTATAGTGAAAGAGAGAGACCTGGGGAGAGGAATAACAGAAATTACAGGTTGATATTAATGCCAACTGGTTGGAGACTCTTTAGATGGAATACAAGTTGTTTCTCCAACTTAGCAGTTCAAGAGGCCATGGACAGACATGTCAATGCGGCAATTGTGTGTTGAATTAAAGTGGTTGGCCCCTTAGAGACTCTCGATGTTGCAATATGCAGAGCGAAGTTGCTCAACGAAATGATTCCTGACGAACAGCTCAGGTCCAAAAAGTTAGTTACCTTTTACTTTTTATGGACTCAGCATGACCCACTGAGCTTGTGTACTGTAATATATCCACCAATCCCATTTTATCCATTGCATGTGTAACAAGGAATTTCAAAAGTTCATCTAACATGGTTCCTCTTTCAAAAATATTGTGTTGATTTTACCCATCTTTAATTTTACACCCATAACTGTTTAATATGTATAACTTTTCCCGATGACATTTGTTAAAGCTACTGCTTTCTAACTCCATTCTTTCTGAGAGCTTGTGTGAACAAATGGCTTCTCTTTTGTTCATTACATCAAGGGTAGTATTTTAAATGTATTTCTTTGGTTGTTAACGGTCTGGGGTATCAATGTAAAAATCTGTTACTGAAATGCAAGTCTTTCTTTTTCATTTTATGATAATATCATCCTAGGTTCTGGGCAACATTCTCACACTTCACCCTTACACGGCCAAGCTGCACGCAGTTAATTGAAATAAATTTTGCACATGACCACTGGGCTATCAATGTTGGCACTGACTGTCACTAGATGCCTTGGTTTTTAAACAATTGTGTGCTTACTGAAAGTGGAGCTTCTACAAACACCAGCTTACTTTTAAAACTAAACTCAACCACCACAGTGGATACAAAACTCAGGTTATCCGGGTCAGAAACAGAGTTTATTGTCATTTACTGGTCATGAAATTCGTTGCTTTGCGGCAGCATCACTGTGCTAACATTTATATAAACCACCTTACAAAATAAACAAGGAAAAGAAAAAGTCAAAGCAGGCAGTGTCTGTGGTTCATTCAGGAATCTGATGACAGAGGGGAAGAAACTGTCTTTGTGCTGCTGAGTTCTCAGCTTTAAGCTCCTGTACCTTTTTCCCGATGGTAGCAAAGTGAAGAGGGCGTGGCCTAGGTGGTGGGGGTCCTTGAGGATAGAGACAGTTTTCTTAAGACATCGCCTCTTGTAGATGAAGTCACAGGCCAAGTTAACAATCCTCTAGACTTTTTTCCTGTCTTGAGAGTTGGCAGCTCCGTTACAAACAGTGACGCAGAATGCTCTCCAAGGTACACGTGTACAAGTTTTTGAGAGTCTTCAGTAACATCAGGAATCTCCTCAAACTCCTCACAAATTGTAGCTGCTGGCAAGCCTTCTTGGTAGTTATCGATTTATTAACAGCAATGCTACCTGACATAACATTTATTCCAATAAAACCTTTAATGAAGTGGAAAATTAGTTGAGCAATGGGGCTTATGGGAATGTTTTGTGAGCTGAAACTGGCTGATGGGCAGTATGATCACCTTGCGTTGGTGAGATTCAAATTAATTCGATTATCTCATGCATTTATCAGTCGTTTGTCAGAAAATGCGCTAAAAACAAAAGTGCTGATTGAATGATTCTGCAGTGCTCTTTCAAATTGATTTTTATCTTTTTTGTCATAACATCATTTCCCCAGAGATCTTTGATAAAAATCTCTCCAGCTTAGTCTATAGGTTTGTCTTTTGCATTGTTGCTAAAACAGAAAAAATAAATTTGTCTCATTAAAAAAAGATTGTATCTACATTTAAATCAGATAACTACAAGCATCAGGTTTGAACTGAACCTCTAGACGCCACAATATTTTTTTCTTACACATATGCAATAAACTGTAATAACAGTACGTGAAGAAATGTTTGAATTTTAGAAATTACCTGATAACATAAAAAATAATTTCCATGATGCTACAACTAAAAGATCATTAGGCTCACAATAAAAACCACATTGTGATATTTGGAACATTTTGAAAGCAATTATTAATTTTAAAATTGACTATCAATTTACACAAACCCTTTCACTACAAATAGCATATCACTCAGTTGATTGAATCACAATCATTAAACATCTGAACAAAAAGGAAAATCTGTTGTCTTAATCACCTCCCCTCACTCCAAACGGGCAACTCTTCATTCACTCCACACGCAAATCTGTGAGCTGCATAAAGGAGTTCAAGTTCTATCAGTGCTGGTTAACTTGCTTTATTGTCCATCCCCAGGCTCAGTAGCTTTAAATGCATTAATGAACAAGACTAAATTTCCTTTTTAATCTGGCGATTTTAAATTCATCATTACAGATACCAAATTTATTGTCACATACCAAGATTCAGTGATAACATTTGCTCTAAAAGCAGTAACCTAGCTGAACATCTCATATATAGTACAAGTAAGGCAGAATATAGAAGGGCAAAGTTAGAGAGAAAAGAGATCAGTTGATACAGACTAGTGTGAAATTCATCCAGGAGTCAGTCCGATAACACTAGGAAAGAAGCTGCTTTTAGATGTGGCTACCTTTAAATCAGTGAGGCCAAACACAGATTGGGTCACTGCTTTGCTGAACACTTGCACTCTTGTCTTTTGGTGCTATCTGGAACCCTGGGTTCCCTGCCATTGCAATTCCTTTCCCCATTCTCACAGAGATCTCTCCATTCTCAGCCTCATCCATTGCCAGAGTGAGGCCATAATGGCACAAAGATTAAACACATTTTCTGTCATCATCAAAAAAAGATTCTGAAAAATTCCTGGAAACATGTTTAAAATGAATGAGTACTTTTTAAAAAAAACTGCTCAAGGAAAAAAAAAATAATTCACATCAGCTTTTTACTATTCTCTAGACCAGCCATTCTAAGTGGGGGGGGGGGGGGGGGCAATTTGCATTTCCCCACCCCAGGAGCCACAGCAATCCTAATTTTAAAAAAAAAGTTTTTTATGTAGTTAGTCAGAGAGAAGTACAGAAGAAAACAACTAAACTTGAATATTTCACAGGGAAGGGCAGTGTTCTAAGAGGCCATTGCCAAAGGGTTGAGAATCGCTTCTCTAAATCATATAAGCCTCTATCCTATAAAGGTTATATTCTACTGAAATCATGGAAAGGACTGGCCGATCAGTTCATTCTACGTAAACCTATTTCATCCTTGCATTCCACATCAACAGAAAGATTTGAAAAATAATTGTTTACTTTTATCCTTGAATGGGATAGAAAGAACTGAAGTAGAGAAATTTGTTTAATGTCAAGAGTAATTTTTTTCAAATTAATATTCTAAAAGGTACATACCACACTGCCTGAAGGTTGTCTCTGATATAGCTGCTATAGTTTCTTTACTGAACTCTATTTGCTTATCTTCACCAATTTCTTCACAAAAGCATCCGACATTGTAGTGAACAGCAGCACGCAGCCTCTACATTAGAAAAATCCTTTTTAGAATCCCATTGCCAAAATTTGTTTTTCTTTGTTGAGTCCATCTGATACATTTGCATCCAAGTTATAGACAGGCACATGGATACAGGAAGAACAGAGGGCTATGGGTGTGAGGTAAGGAAGTTGAATTTTCCATCTCACTTCAACCTCTCCCTTCTCGTTCCATCTTCAGACTATCTGCTCCATCCAAGCCCCTTGTGATTTTATATATCTCTGAGATCACCCCTCAGCCTCTTATTTTCTATTGACTGGGCATATAGTTCCCAGTCTTGATAAAGGTTAACGGCCCAAATTATCAACCATTCTGTTTCTTACGCTGATGATGATCAACCTGCTGACTTCCTCCAGCAGTTTATGTTTAGTTTCAGATTCCCACATCTGCAGTCACGTAGATGTCCTGCAGGCATACCTGTTCTTGTTAACCATTAATCCACAGCAATCTGCAGACATTATAATCTGAGCAAATCTCCCATAAAACTATTTGAACGGTCCTTAATAGTATGTAACCAGGCATCTAGCTCTCAAACTGTAGCTACTAGAGAAAAACAAAGAACAAATTTTTACATTAGATTTTGCATTTGGTTAAGGCATGGGAATTTCTGAAATAAATGATTGAAACCAAGCAGAACATAAAGTGAATGCAAGGCAAACAGAGCTAGGCCTTTCTCTTTAGAGTGACAAAGGATGAGCAGTAATTTAACAGAGATACAGTACAAAATTAGGAGGAGCTTGAGTAGGATGGACAGCCAGCAAGTCTGGGGTGGGGGGAAACAGTAGCAAGTAATAGAGGAAAGTCAGTGGAGGAAAGTTTTGCAGAGATGTCAGAGGAAAGTTTAAAGAAAAAACAGAGAGTGGTAGATGCCTACAATGCTTGGTGGTAGTGGAGGCTGGTACATTCAAAAAGCTTAGGGACAGGTGTGAGTAGGGAAGAAGATGGGCTGCAGGGCCTGGACTGGGCTGTAACCTTCTATGTTCTAATACAGTCCCAGTTGTACAAGAAACATTTTAAAAAGCACTGGAGGTGGAGGGGAGAGGGGAGATGGTTGGGGGGGGGGGCGGGAGGGGTGGAAGGCGGGGGAGGGGGAGGGGTGGGAGGCGGGGGGAGAGGGGGAAGGGGGGAGAGGGGGAAGGGGGGGGAGAGGGGGAAGGGGGGGGAGAGGGGGAAGGGGGGGAGAGGGGGAAGGGGGGGAGAGGGGGAAGGGGGGGAGAGGGGGAAGGGGGGGAGAGGGGGAAGGGGGGGGAGAGGGGGAAGGGGGGGAGAGGGGGAAGGGGGGGAGAGGGGGAAGGGGGGGGAGAGGGGGAAGGGGGGGGAGAGGGGGAAGGGGGGGGAGAGGGGGAAGGGGGGGGAGAGGGGGAAGGGGGGGAGAGGGGGAAGGGGGGGAGAGGGGGAAGGGGGGGGAGAGGGGGAAGGGGGGGGAGAGGGGGAAGGGGGGGGAGAGGGGGAAGGGGGGGGAGAGGGGGAAGGGGGGGGAGAGGGGGAAGGGGGGGGAGAGGGGGAAGGGGGGGGAGAGGGGGAAGGGGGGGGAGAGGGGGAAGGGGGGGGAGAGGGGGAAGGGGGGGAGAGGGGGAAGGGGGGGGAGAGGGGAAAGGGGGGAGAGGGGAAAGGGGGGGGGAGAGGGGAAAGGGGGGGGAGAGGGGGAAGGGGGGGAGAGGGGGAAGGGGGGGGAGAGGGGGGGAGGGTTGCTGCTGGCGGCCGCTAAATAATGGAAGAGCCGTCTGAACTTGGGCCGCCGCGCTCGTCCCTGAGCTGCGGGGGCCAAAGTTGTGGTGGCCCTCGGGGATGGAGGGAGAGGGGGAGAGAGAGGAGGAGGGGGGGCGAGAGAGGAGGAGGGGGGTATGAGAGAGAGAGAGAGGGGGGGGGGTCCAGCCACTACCTGAGTGTAGGCGGAGCGCTCTTCGGCTCCTGGCGCCGCCATGGTGCGCTCTCCCCGTTTCCCGCCGTTGCGAGCGCGGCCGGACAGGGTGACGCAGCGGACAAACTGAGCCCGCCCCCTCCTCTCGCGCCGTTCCCCCCCCCCCGGGCCTCACCTCATCCAGATCAATGAATATCTGGCAGCGATGAAAAGTCTGCCCTCCCCCCCTGGATATAATCAAGCCAGGGCGAGAGTGGCCCCCAATTGACCTGGTCTTGAAAAGAAAGATGTCCCCTAGTTGGTCAGACCCTGGAGGTAAGAGTCCATCCCAGTGGTGTTGGCCATGCAGCTGGGTGCTGGAGGGTGCACATTATTCTCTGCCTGTGCTGTTGTATGTATCAGGCTGGCCCACCCACTAGCCACTCATCTCCTATTTCTCCTTCCCTTATACCCTGGCCATAAAACTCGACCTCCTTCCCTGCATTCCTGTACCTGGATCCCGGCCAGCCAAAGTTTTGTGTTTATTAAAGCCTATCGTTTTCCTGCTCTCCACTTCGTGGTTATTGATAGAGTCTATCAGAGGGCCATTGCCTTCAGGCAAGGCCTAACCTGATGGACCCTTCACTGAGAGAGCCATCAGATGGGTGGAATTCTTCCTCTATGGGCATTAGTCAAGGTTATTGACATCTAACAAACTGATGGTCCTCGGTGCAAAACGCGCAGACACACACCCAGACATAACACACATGCACATTCAGGACAAGGATTGTCATCTCTATTCAGGACAAGGATTTCCATCTCTATTCAGGACAAAGATTTCATCTATACAGATAAATATTGTTTAAGGAATATAAGCATCTCAGATGGTTGGTGTGAGCACTTCCTTTGTTCGTTCAACATAATCCCCGCTGTTCCTCAGCCTGGTGGCACTGGCTCTGACTCTCCTGTATCGCTTTCCTGACAGGAGCAGCTGAAAAACGTTGTGTGCAAGGTGCTCCAAGATTTTGCACGCCCTCTTCGGACCACGATCCCGGTAGATCATGTTAATGGGGGTGGGAGGGACACTCCAATGATCCTCTCTGCCACTCTGATGGTCCAAAGATCTTGATGCTGTCTACTATACAGTATTATCTCTATAGTTGTTTTCCCGCCACCGTAAATTGTACACTTGCATGACCTACAGTGGTCTCATTATATTACCAAGACATCACAACATCCTCTGTCCTCAAGCAGGATAGGCAACCCAATATATATGTGCTCTGCAAGATCAACATCTCATCTATCAAGGTCTGATCGTGTTTGACAGCTCCACTTCGCTGCCACCAGGCTCCTAACTCCTTACTGACATTTCAGGCCTGAGCCCTGTGGAAAGGACAGTAATCTATCTTCTTCCTATGGACAATGCAAAAGTGGCTGAGTTCCTCCAGCATTTCTGTGCTTTGACTACAAATACAGTGTGCGGACTTTTGTGTTTCACTCCGAGCTCCTTCACACCAAAAGAATCCAGGAAGACAAAAAAAAAATGCTTCAACAATGTTCTCAAACTTTCATTTGGCAACATATTTCATTCATGGGAATCCCCAGCCCACGATCAATCAAAATATAGGAGTAACTGGGAAGGCATTGAAAACAGAATTTTATGTTGGAAGCAAATAGAGTTCATGTGTAAACTGTGGAAGGAGTACCCAAGATCTGAACAACTCTATCCAACTCTGCCATCAAGCGAAGTTTGTCTGACCTTTGGCTGCATCTGTAGAACATGCATAGAGTCTAAAAGCATGGAAACAGTCCCAGCCCATCCGTGCCAAACAACATGCCTCCTACTTTGGTCCTGTTTGACCACATTAGGCCCATATCCTTCCAATCCCCTCCCATACATGTAGCTATCTCTTCAAGGAAGCTAACAGACCTTCTTTATCACTTAGTCTGCAAGCTTGCTCCATATGCCCAGTGAAGAACTGTCCCTCACATCCCTTCTAAATCCCGCACCCCTCACCTAATTGTTGCATCCTTTCATCTTAAAATTATCCTACTCTGGGAACAGACTGTCATTACACATCTTATCGATGCCTCCCATGATTTTATAGACCTTTTATAGACCTTAACAATGTGTTGGAACAAAGGGACCTTGGGGTCCAAATCCATACATTTCTCAAGGCTTCCGCACAGATTGATAGGATAATTAAGAAGGCCTATGGAACGTTGGGCTTCATTAGTCAGGGGATTGAATTCAAGAGACATGTTGCAACCCTACAAATCTCTGGTGATACTACACTTGAGTATTAGGATGTTCAGTTCTGGTCACCTCATTGTTGGAAAGATGTGAAAGCTATTGAAAGGGTGCAGAGGAGATTTACCAAGATGTTGCCAGGATTAGAAAATGTCTTATAAGGCAAGGTTAGAAGAGCTAGGGCTTTCCCCTTCAGAGTGAAGAAGGATGGGAGGAAACTTAATAGAGGTCTACAAGATTTTGAGAGGCATAGATAAGGTGCCAGCCAGTGCCTTTTTCTCAGGGCGGAAACTGTAAAGATCAGTGGACATCAGTACAATGCGAAGGGAGGAAAGTTAGGGGAAACATCAAGAGTAATTTTCTTCATACAGAGGGTCCCTGTTGTATTAAGAAGAGAATCAGTTTCCATGGGTTCACAGAAATAGACGAGTCTGGACACAAGTGTTACAAACACACATAACTTCTATTAACAAAGGAAACAAATGGGGAATATTAAACAGTACTCAATCATTATTTCACTTAAGTGACAATATAGACATTCACCCCAGAATTTGGTTGGACTCTGATAATGGTAACCTGTACTCAACCTGCTTACACTCTAAAAACAGGGACTCTGTTGGTTCCCTGACCAACAGGGTTGCGGCAATCTGTGAATACTGACCTATCTCAATACCAATGGCTCAGCTTCACTTTACTGCACACCTTACCCGCAGCACTTCAAGCAATGTCCACAGTAGCGACCTGGCATGGAGTGATGTCCGGGGCTTGGACAATGAGGCAGAGAGAAACAATATGCTGTGTATTTGTATAATATACAATGCTAATCTGTGGTTCTAGCTAACAATGTCCCTAGGAGAATTAAATTAGCCAACCGCAAGGTGTGCACGAATGGGTGGCTAGAGTCAAACTTGATTGACAGGTGATGTAGTTCCGAATAAGTTTCAGATAGGGAGGGCACGTGACCATCAATAATACACACATTCCAGACAGGCAGGGAGGCCACATTTCCTTCACGCACCCTTGGAATGCCTTGCCAGGGATAGGGGTGGAGGCTGAAACATTAGCAGCATTTAAGAGACACATGGATGAAAGAAAAATAGAGGGTTATGAGGGTGGGAGGATTTCATAATTTTTGGTGGGAATATATATGGGTTGGCACAACATCAAGGACCAAAGTTCCTGTACTGTGTTGTAATGTGCTATGTTCGAAAATCTCTCTTTTGCTTCTCTTTCTCTGACTGCACCGGGCAGTCTGCTACCTCACAGTAGACTAAAGGAAATTTTGTGCAATATTACAATTTCTGTTTATTACATGACAATAAAAGAATCGTGAACCTGCTCTGAACCCAATTAAGCAATGCCTTAATATTCCATCCTTGCTTTCAAACCCCCCCCCCCCCCCCCCCCCCAATGACTGGACTCTCTCCCTTTTCTTTAGCTGTTGTCAGCCTTACATCTATAATTTTTACTTCTGGTTACATGGGCATCTTTGAATTTAATAATTTCATCGGCATATATCCCTTCAAAGTTTGTTTGATAACAATCCAACGACGTAACCTGTACAGTCTATTACATCAAAGAAGCAACACAAGTGAAAGTTCTTGTCATTGATTCCTATGCAACAGAATTGATTTGTTCCAAAAATTATGTCAAGTTCTTTCAGGGATTGGGGTTGGTCACGTGATGGAGAAGCGACTGGTCAGGTGAAACCTGAGAAAACCTTAAAAAGTGGAAAAAAAATTGTAACAAAAAAAATACAGGAAACAGTACATAAACATGGAATGAAAAGAAAGAAAATGGTTCTGAAGAAGGAAAGAGTAGCAATGAACAGCAAAGAACCAAAGAAATCGCCAGAAAATTTAAAAAAAAAGAAGGCCTTACCTGCACGCTGGAACCGGGAGCTCTCCTGGGTAATGTAGCCTGTGCTGCGAAGCCAGCAGATGAGCAGCGTCGGGGTGAGAGGGCGTAGGGCAGACTCCAGCGATGGCTGACTGAAAAAGAAAAGGGAACACTAATGCGCCACTCCAATCAAGGCACTGGATAGAGCAGTCATCAGCAAGAAGGAAAGCAGGAGAAATGACCTTGGAAATGGACTCTACATCAAGTGAGGATACAGAGTAAGAGTTAAAAGACTTGGAAGTGACACCGAAGAAAATTAAAGGTAAAAGCCAAAAAGTAGACAAAGTACTTTGTCAATCAGATGAGTGTGATGATGGAAACATTAATGTCAGAAATCAGAGTTAATAGAGAACGTGCTAGAAGCAGATATTAAAATTCAACTAATGGAAAATGTAATAAGGGATATGAAAAAGCAATGTGAAGAAATAGAAGGGAGAGTGAAAGGTGTAGAAATGGAAATGACTGCCATAAAGGAAAAAACAGAAGAAAGAAGTAAAGAGGTCACAAAGACACAAGATTTACGGGCCCAGAAAATAGTGGGCCTGAAAGAAGGTATGGAAGGTACGGACATAAAAGGATTTCTAAAACAATGGATTCCACAAGTTTTGGAGATGGAAGAACTCCTGAAAGAAATAGAAATTGAAAGAGCTCACAGATCTTTGGCACCAAAGCCGCAGACACATCAAAGACCACGTTCCATCCTGGTAAAGTTATTAAGGTATCCGACAAGGGAAAAAATATTAGGGCTGGCGGCCAGAAGAACAAAAGGTCCATTGGAACATAATGGGAATAAGATTTTTCTAACTGGATATAAGTTTTGAACTTTTAAAGAAACCAAGGAATTTAACCCAATAAAAGACACATTATGGAGAAAAGGTTATAATTTTGTCTTTTGACACACAGCAGTTTAAAAATATTCATCCTAGGTGGACAAAACAGATTGTTGATGACCCAAGAAAAGCTCGAGACTTTGTTGAAGAACTAACAAATATTCAACAAGGAAGAGAGTGAACAGAACTAAGAGACAGTTAAAAACAATATATATGTAAATATGTTTGGAGGTTAACCGGTTGATTAATAGTTGGCAAGCATGGTGTCGGCAAGTGCAACGAGAACGGGCGCCTCGTGTTGGAGCTCTGCCAAACTGCATGAGTTTTTCAAGCTCTGCTGGGACCAAGGAAAGCTGTCTCAGGACCTTCGTGATGCCATCATCATCACCCTGTACAAAAACAAAGGCGAGAAATCAGACTGCTCAAACTACAGGGGAATCACGCTGCTCTCCATTGCAAGCAAAATCTTCACTAGGATTGTCCTGAATAGAATAATACCTAGATTCTCCCAGAATCACAGTGCGGCTTTCGCGCAAACAGAGGAACTACTGACATGGTCTTTGCCCTCAGACAGCTCCAAGAAAAGCGCAGAGAACAAAACAAAGGACTCTACATCACCTTTGTTGACCTCACCAAAGCCTTCGACACCTTGAGTAGGAAAGGGCTTTGGCAAATACTAGAGCACCTTGGATGCCCCCCAAAGTTCCTCAACATGGTTATCCAACTGCACGAAAACCAACAAGGTCGGGTCAGATACAGCAATGAGCTCTCTGAACCCTTCTCCATTAACAATGGCGTGAAGCAAGGCTGCGTTCTCACACCAACCCTCTTTTCAATCATCTTCAGCATGATGCTAAAACAAGCCATGAAAGACCTCAAAAATGAAGACGCTGTTTACATCCGGTACCGCACGGATGGCAGTCTCTTCAATCTGAGGCGCCTGCAAGCTCACACCAAGACACAAGAGCAACTTGTCCGTGAACTACTCTTTGCAGACGATGCCGCTTTAGTTGCCCATTCAGAGCCAGCTCTTCAGCACTTGACATCCTGTTTTACGGAAACTGCCAAAATGTTTGGCCTGGAAGACAGCCTGAAGAAAACTGAGGTCCTCCATCAGCCAGCTCCCCATCATGAATACCAACCCCCCCACATCTCCATCGGGCACACAAAACTCAAAACAGTCAACCAGTTTACCTATCTCGGCTGCACCATTTCATCGGATGCACGGATCGACAACGAGATAGACAACAGACTCGCCAAGGCAAATAGCGCCTTTGGAAGACTACACAAAAGAGTCTGGAAAAACAACCAACTGAAAAACCTCACAAAGATTAGCGTATACAGAGCCATTGTCATACCCACACTCCTGTTCGGCTCCGAATCATGGGTCCTCTACCGGCATCACCTACGGCTCCTAGAACGCTTCCACCAGCGTTGTCTCCGCTCCATCCTCAACATTCATTGGAGCGACTTCATCTCCAACATCAAAGTACTCGAGATGGCAGAGGCCGACAGCATCGAATCCACGCTGCTGAAGATCAAACTGTGCTGGGTAGGTCACGTCTCCAGAATGGAGGACCATCACCTTCCCAAGATCGTGTTATATGGCGAGCTCTCCACTGGCCACCGAGACAGAGGTGCACCAAAGAAGAGGTACAAGGACTGCCTAAAGAAATCTCTTGGTGCCTGCCACATTGACCACTGCCAGTAGGCTGATATTGCCTCAAACCGTGCATCTTGGCACCTCACAGTTCGGCGGGCAGCAACCTCCTTTGAAGAAGACCGCAGAGCCCACCTCACTGACAAAAGACAAAGGAGGAAAAACCCAACACCCAACCCTAACCAACCAAATTTCCCTTGCAACCACTGCAACCGTGTCTGCCTGTCCCGCATCGGACTTGTCAGCCACAAACGAGCCTGCAGCTGACGTGGACATTATCCCTCCATAAATCTTCGTCCGTGAAGCCAAGCCAAAGAAAAAAAAAGAATAGTTGGTTTATAGAAGAATTTTGTTTTATTGTTTAGAAAATGTTATAAATTCTCTGAGGGAGGGCTGGGTCTGGGGAGGGATGGTCTGGGGAGGGACGTTCTGAGGGAGGGCTGGGTCTGGGGAGGGATGGTCTGAGGGAGAGCTGGGTCTGGGGAGGGATGGTCTGGGGAGGGACGGTCTGAGGGAGGGACGGTCTGAGGGAGGGCTGGGTCTGTGGAGGAATGGTCTGAGGGAGGGCTGGGTCTGTGGAGGAACAGTCTGAGGGAAGGACAGTCTGAGGGAGGGACAGTCTGAGGGAGGGACAGTCTGAGGGAGGGACAGTCTGAGGGAGGGACAGTCTGCGGGAGGGTTGGGTCTGGGGAGGGACAGTCTGCTGCAAAATCAGTTGATAATTGCAGTTTATACCACAGCCCGTAACATTAAGGGTGTTGTGGTTGTCTCGCAGGTCAGCAAGGGCAATGCAATAGAGATTTTCTCTGTTTTATTTTTTACAGTTTCTTACCTTTTTTTGGTTTTTAACTTTTCAGGGTGTTTGTGTCAACGTGTATAGAAAGATATGTTAAATTTCAAAATGTGGTGGGAGAAAGGGAGTTGGAGGGTCTGAGAGGGTGGTATGTAAAAAACACGGGCTAACGGAATGAATACGTTGAAGTTTATGACTATTAATATTAATGGAATATATAACCAAATCAAGAGAAAAAGGTTATTGACATCACTAAAAAAGGAAAAATAGATATTGCATTTGTACAGGAAATTCATCTGACAGAAGAAAAGTATTGTAAATTGAAGAGAGATTGGGTAGTAGCATCATCTTACAACTCAAAGGCTAGGGGGTAGCTATCTTAATTAATAAAAATTTGCCTATTAAAATAGAAAAGTAGTTACAGACCTGGCTAGGAGGTATGTTATCATAGTATGCCAGATCTACTCAGAATCCTGAAACTTATTCAATGTATATTCACCTCATGAGGACGATCAGAAATTTATGTAGGATTTTTTTTACAATTAGCAGATACACAAGGACATATTGGGTGGAGATTTTAATTTTAGCTTGGATCCATTATTAGATAAAACCAGGAAAAATACAAAAAAAGAGAAAAGCAGCTAAATTTACAGTAAGTTCCATGCAAGATGTGAAGTTAATAGACAGATGGAGAAAACAACACCTAAAGGATAGAGATTACTCATATTATTGTAACAGATGTAAGACTTAATCCAGGATTGATATGTTTTTACTTTCTGCCCAAATACAAGGGAGAGTCCAAGATGTTGAGTATAAACAAAGATTGTTAGCAGATCACTCACCCTTATGACTAACTATTGCTCTGGAGGATACTCCTAATAAAGGATATAGATGGAGACTTAATTCCATCTTGCTAAAAAGACAAGATTTTAGGCAATTTATAGAACAACAAATTAAAATATGTTTTGATATGAGTACAAATTCAGTAACAGATACATTTATATTATGGGATGCAATGAAAGCCTTTATTTGAGGACAAATAATAATTATAAAAATCAAAAAAGAATATTACCAAGAAATAGAAGAATTAGAAAAATATATAGTAAATTTAGAGAAAGATTGAATGAAAGGAGAAGATAAAGAAAAAAAAGACAATTTACTGAGAAAAAAATTGAAATATGATACGTTACAAACATACCAAGTGGTTAAAAAAAACAAAGATACTATGAATTAGGTGCGAAAATTCACAAAATCTTGGCTTGGCAGTTGAAGACAGAGCAAGTAAAAAGAAATATTAGGAACATAGGAAGTAGGAACAGGAGTAGGCCAAAAATGGCCCATCGAGCCTGCTCCGCCATTCAATAAGATCATGGCTGATCTAATTTATGACCTAACTCCACCTACCTGCCTTCTCCCCATATCCTCTAATTCCTCTATCATGTAAAAATTTATCTAACCGAATTTTAAATATGTTTAATGAAGCAGCCTCAACCACTTCCCTGGATAGAGAATTCCAAACATTCACTACTCTCTGGGAAAAACTATTTTTCCTCATCTCTGTCCTAAATCTACTCCCCCGAATCTTGAGACTGTGTCCTCTCGTTTTAGTTTCCCCGGCCGGCTCAAAAAACCTTCCTACATCTATCCTATCCATACCCTTCATAATCCTATAGGTTTCTATAAGATCTCCTCTCGTTCTTCTGAACTCGAGCGAATACAATCCTAGACGATTTAATCTTTCATCATAAGTCAACCCCTTCATCCCAGGGATCAACCTAGTAAATCTCCTCTGGACCGTCTCCAAAGCCAGTATATCCTTCCTCAAATATGGAGACCAGAACTGGACACAGTACTCCTGGTGCGGTCTCACCAGTACCTTATACAGTTGCAACATTACCTCCTGACTCCTGAATTCAATTCCTCTAGCGATGAAGGCCAACATTCCATTTGCCTTCTTAATAACCTGCTGCACCTGCAACCTAACTTTTTGCGATTCATGTACAAGCACTCCCAAGTCCCTCTGCACAATAGCATGCTGTAGTTTTTCACCATTTAAATAATATTCAGCTCTTTTATTTTTCCTGCCAAAGTGGATAGCAACAAGGAAAGGAAATAATCAGATTTCACATAAAAAGATTAATTAAAATTTCAGGAGTTTTTATAAGTAATTATATCAATCAGAAGACATAGAGAAGAATAAAGAAATAGATACATTTTTGACAAATATTGAGTAACCCCAGTTAGATATGGAAGAACAAGGTAAATTAGCAAATCCCCTGACGGTTACGGAAGTATACGACATTACTAAATTTACCAAATAATAAAGCACTGGGTGAGGACGGATTCCCCATGGAATTTTACAAAACTTTTAAAAACTTATTAATTCCACCTTTTTTAGATGTAATAAAGCAGGTGGAAGAAACTCAAAATTTACCAGAATCTTGTTTTTCTTTGGCTTGGCTTCGCGGACGAAGATTTATGGAGGGGGTAAAAAGTCCACGTCAGCTGCAGGCTCGTTTGTGGCTGACAAGTCCGAGGCGGGACAGGCAGACACGATTGCAGCGGTTGCAAGGGAAAATTGGTTGGTTGGGGTTGGGTGTTGGGTTTTTCCTCCTTTGCCTTTTGTCAGTGAGGTGGGCTCTGCGGTCTTCTTCAAAGGAGGTTGCTGCCCGCCAAACTGTGAGGCGCCAAGATGCACGGTTTGAGGCGTTATCAGCCCACTGGCGGTGGTCAATGTGGCAGGCACCAAGAGATTTCTTTAGGCAGTCCTTGTACCTTTTCTTTGGTGCACCTCTGTCACGGTGGCCAGTGGAGAGCTCGCCATATAACACGATCTTGGGAAGGCGATGGTCCTCCATTCTGGAGACGTGACCCATCCAGCGCAGCTGGATCTTCAGCAGCGTGGACTCGATGCTGTCGACCTCTGCCATCTCGAGTACTTCGACGTTAGGGGTGTAAGCGCTCCAATGGATGTTGAGGATGGAGCGGAGACAACGCTGGTGGAAGCGTTCTAGGAGCCGTAGGTGGTGCCGGTAGAGAACCCATGATTCGGAGCCGAACAGGAGTGTGGATATGACAACGGCTCTGTATACGCTTATCTTTGTGAGGTTTTTCAGTTGGTTGTTTTTCCAGACTCTTTTGTGTAGTCTTCCAAAGGCGCTATTTGCCTTGGCGAGTCTGTTGTCTATCTCATTGTCGATCCTTGCATCTGATGAAATGGTGCAGCCGAGATAGGTAAACTGGTTGACCGTTTTGAGTTTTGTGTGCCCGATGGAGATGTGGGGGGGCTGGTAGTCATGGTGGGGAGCTGGCTGATGGAGGACCTCAGTTTTCTTCAGGCTGACTTCCAGGCCAAACATTTTGGCAGTTTCCGCAAAGCAGGACGTCAAGCGCTGAAGAGCTGGCTCTGAATGGGCAACTAAAGCGGCATCATCTGCAAAGAGTAGTTCACGGACAAGTTTCTCTTGTGTCTTGGTGTGAGCTTGCAGGCGCCTCAGATTGAAGAAACTGCCATCCGTGCGGTACCGGATGTAAACAGCGTCTTCATTGTTGGGGTCTTTCATGGCTTGGTTCAGCATCATGCTGAAGAAGATTGAAAAGAGGGTTGGTGCGAGAACACAGCCTTGCTTCACGCCATTGTTAATGGAGAAGGGTTCAGAGAGCTCATTGCTGTATCTGTAGGATGGCAATAATTACAGTAATTCCAAAAACAGGGAAAGATCCATTGTCACCATCTTCATATAGACCAATTTCCTTATTAAATACTGATTATAAATTAATAGCAAAATTACTAGCAAATAGATTAGCTAATTATTTACCAGGGTTGGTGAAATCAGATCAATCAGGATTTATTGGCAGCAGAAAAAATATGTAAATTTATCAATCTGACACATAAGGCACAAGAAAATAAAGAACCAACAGTGGCAGTTGCTATAGATGCAGAGAAGGCCTTTGATAATCTGGAATGGAGCTTTCTCTTTAAATTACTATAGAAATTTAAAATACCAGAAAAATTTATTAATTGGATCATAGCTCTGTATAATTATCCTGAAGCAAGAGAAACTAATGGTTATATTTCAGATTATTTCAAATTGTAAACAATTTTGTTAACAATACAGGGATACCCATTATCACCTTCCCTTTTTGCCTTGGCAATAGAACCATTGACAGAAATGGTAAGAACAGAATGATAAAGGGAATAAGGATTAAAGAGAAAGAATTTAAAATTAGTTTAACCCATCTTGAAGAATCAATAAAGAGATTACATACCAAATTGAAAGAATATGGGGCAAGTGTTAAACATACAAAGTTAACACTAATAAAAGTGAAGTAATGCCAATGAATACAGCAAACTATACACAATGTAAAAAAGAATCCCTTTTTAAATAGCAGGTACAGGCAATACATTATTTAGGCATCAGAATAAATAATAATTTAAATCATTTGTTTAAATTGAACTACCAGCTGTTAATGAAAAAAACACAAGAAGATTTAGAGAAATGGAAAGACTTGCCAATAACTCTAATAGGGAGAGTAAACTGTATCAAAAAAAAATATTTCCACAGTTGCACTATTTATTTCAAATGCTACCTATTCCCGTAACATGGGAATTTTTTCCAAAATTGAATAAATTGATAAGAAAATGTCTATGGAAAGGTAAGAAATCAAGAATAGCTTTGGAAACAATGACAGGGACGTACAAGGGGGAATCGCAGTTTCCAAGTTTTAAAAACTACAATAGGGCTGCTCAATTAAGATTCCTGTCAGATTTTTATAAGGGAGGAGAAAAGCCAGCCTGGCTTAGGAGTTAAAATTAAATTTAAACAGATTCCAAAAACGGTTTATCAAGATTGCATTAACAGCAGCAAAAAAAATGCATAATGATAATACCCCTGAAAATACAGCAGTGGCTCACAGAAATAAACAAATGTATTCCATTAGAGAAAATTACTTATAACTTAAAAGACAATTATGCACAAAATGAATACATTTGGGATCCATATGTAAACTTTACTGGTAACCACAACCTCGGGCCTCCAGCTCTTAACTCTTAACGAGAAATAGTATAGGTAAGGAAAAAATGAATCACACAATATTTAAAAGACATGATCTCTTGTTTTTTTTTAAATTTTATCTTTTGGTTCTGTTCTCTTATAGTTATGGGGGAAAGGAGGGGGTTGGGGAGAAAATGGAAAAAGTTACTGTATACATACGTACAAAGTTTGTGTAGATATTGTTGGAGATTGGTTACAGTGTGACATATTAAATAAAAAATAGTTAAAAGAAATTCTTGCAGGGATCACTGAATCAATACCATAGATATGAAAACGCCAATTAGCAAGATAACTATTGGAGCCAAAAATCAAAATGTACCATCTAAGCCACACATGTCAAACTCAGGCCCACGGGCCAAATAATTATATTTGGCCCGCAAGATCATATCAAATATGTATTAGAGCTGGCCCGCTGGCCGCCGCGCCAGTATAGCGCATGCTACAAATCCCAGAATGCTTTGCAAATGCATTGGCACCAGCCCGTCAGCCCGCTAATCGCCCCCACCTCCTCTCTTTACTTTCATTGGCATCTGTGACCTGTCGCCCAACTCACATGTAATAAACCCCTTACGAAAAATGGCCGAACCAAAGACAGAAAACAGGACCTTTCAAGACAGGTGCGAGGGAGACTATATGTTCATCATTTTAAAAGACAAACCTGTTTGTCATTGAAGCAAGTTGTTATTTTTTTGACTTGTTGGCTTGTGAAAAAAAATACATTTAAAAGGAGCTTAAAGGCTAGAGAGAAATATTATTGATTGAATATTTTATTTCTCATTTGTTAATGCTTCTTCTGGAAAGAGTTTAACCAAAACTATTATTAAACATTTATTTTAATAAGAAAAAGTTTAACATTACATATGTTGAAAGAAGAGAAAACATGCAGATGTTGTTGAAAATTTTCAATAAGTATTTAGTTTGGCCCACGACTTAGTCCAAGTTTTTAATTTTGGTCCTCTGTGAATTCGAGTTTGACACCCCTGATCTAAGCCATCAGGATTTGTTTGTTTTTGCTTGTGGCTTTATATTCTTGCTATAAATGTACAAATTCCAGTTTGGTAGTGTTATTTCATAAAAATGCAAGCATGCACTTTATTATCTCTGCAACACATCTACGAGGAGTAGGTGCTGGAGATCATTTTCAAATATATGTTTCAAGACTAAACTGTAGAAATCTGTACGTTAGTTGTTTTTTGGGGGATAGTTATGCCATGAAATTACTCCTTTTGATGTGTCCTCTGAAAGGAGGTTGGAGTATTATCTGTCATCATTTTCCAGGAATCCCAGTGGAAAAGAATATATTCTTTGCTGTTATTTTTGGTGCATTCCTGTTGAATGAATATGGCTCTCATTGAAGCCCATTAAAAGTCATGATATAAAACATGACAGGTTAGAATGGCCCATGTGAAAGTTGATGCACTGAAAAGGTTAGATCTCATCAAGAGGTGGCTTTGACTTCCTTTTTGTTGGCAGACAAATAGGCAGCAGCTACATTTATCAGCAAGTGCCGATCTCTGGCTTCGAGGTTAATCAAGTTGCACGGCATTATATATTCACATAGGTCTTTTTAACCATGGAGAGTTTTGAAAAGTTGTTCATTGTAACTGTATTTTTGATGTTAATAGTTCTAGGCTCAACTGGAATCTTTCAACTACCACAAAATATTCCTGAACATCAATATTCAAAACAAGTAAGTTTTTTAAAAATCTAAGTTTCCTCCAACAGTTTCACTGTTTTTAAGTTTGTTGATTTGTCACATTATATCTATTACAGTGAGAAGGGT
The DNA here is from genome assembly GCF_036971445.1 of Narcine bancroftii. Classification (NCBI taxonomy): domain Eukaryota; kingdom Metazoa; phylum Chordata; class Chondrichthyes; order Torpediniformes; family Narcinidae; genus Narcine; species Narcine bancroftii. The sequence continues at coordinate 146,832,990 of NC_091470.1, read as the reverse complement.
TCTTCCGTGAGCAGACTATTTCCAACATTCATACAGCTGTGTAAAGAGCACCAATTACAGAGTATAGCATGGCAATGAAAAGAAAGATGAATGACCATCAATGCTCACATTGCTGTCATGTTCGTTCCGGAGCCTGATAGCTGCGGGGAAGAAACTGTTATAGAGATTGGTAAAATTATCCACCAAGAGCTTAATAACTAAGAAATGTAATATTAGATTGGGTACAATTGGAAGCATTTTTGGATGCGCAGGTTTTTGATGGCATTGACAATAGTTTTATCTTTGGATTTTTAGATGATAGGAACAAAATTCCTGAAAATTGTATGACTTGATAGTTAACAAATCATCAAGAACAAACAATTAGTGGACTCAAATGTAATCAAGGTATTTGACGCAAGGTGTAAGACTTTGGGAATCATGTAATCGCGAACTTTAATTTTTCATGTCACCAACTATTTTTGCACAGGATGTTAATTTGTGTGAAAAACCTATCTGCCAATTATTTGAATTGATCAAAGCTAAATTATAGGAAGATGCACTCAGAGGAGATATCGTTAACTACAGTTTCCTTTACAGTTCATTATCAGTGGCTAGAAGTTCCTTTCTGAATGCAATACTTTGCCCATAAATATTTAGATGAACCTCTAATCCCAAATCCATTGTCATAATTAAGCAGATGAAAACAATTAAATCACAAGGTTAACTGTTTTGAGCTGTTTTTACACAAATGTATTTGATAAGTTTATCATTTCAATCAATTCAGTTAGTGACAGTTGCTCGGTTCATTTCTCCTCAGTTTCTTGGCAATATGTGAAACGTTGTCAGCTGTTATTTAAAACTCCCAAGTGTGTATATTGGTGTAATTTGTAATGATGTTTAGTTAATAAAATAAATCCAAAAATTTGAAATACAACATTAAAATATACTGGCAATCTGGGTAAACAAAAAATATATAATAATCAGAAGTTGAATGGAAATGGTGCAAGGTTCTGCTAAAGCATCACACCTGGTTCCCTCGCTCTAAGTTTCAGATGTTGGCTTAGATTTTATTTTTTTAATTCTTTGTTTCTGAACCTTGATGCCACAGAGCTGAAGAAAAGGAACAGCTGAAAGCATTATTAGATTATTCAGCCTTGAAGAGACCAGAAAAGAGAGAACACAGGAAGAGAGGGACAGGAGTGGGCCACCTGGCCCCTCAAGTGTGCCCCATCAGTCAATCTGATCTTGGCTGTGCTGCGCTGCCCTCCACTTCTGTGCCAAGATCAAAATCTTTGATCTTTTAAATATTTACCTATCTCAAACAGGTCACTTGAGCAAACCTTGCAAACAATATAGGAGGCAAATGTGAAGCAGCATTTTAAGTTGAACCACATCAGCAGTGCATGTAAATTTTGTAATTGGTTTGATTATCATGAAGTGCATCTCTGTTGGAAGCATTATGAGCTGATTCTATTGAAACATAGGAACAGAGGAGCATGTTGCTCGACTGACCATTGCAGATTTGTGTTCAGTTTCATTTATATGCCTCTGTTCAAATCTTCTTGATACTCTCACCCAACAAAATACTTTGTTGTTTGTGTGAGCAATTTCAGTTGACCAAGCATCCACAGCCTTTTCCACCATTGTTTTAAAGGACATTTCTGATTTGTCTCCATAATGCCCTAATTTTAAAGTCGCACTCTCTTTATTTTAAATTACTTTTGTATATTAACTCTATCAAATCTTTCAAACATTTCAATCAGCCCTAAGATTGCTCCCATTATTACCTGTGGACAAATGATCACATTGCAAAGCTCGGCTCCAGCATAAAATAAATATTTGGTGATAGCACCACCTTTGTTGGTCGAATCACTGGAAGTCTGAATACAGAACAGAGATGAGAATTTGGTTGGGTGGTGCCAAAACAACAATCTTGCTCACAATGTCCAAGAACAAGGAGTTTATTTTTGATTTTTAGAAAGGGGAAGCTAAGGAACAATGTACCTGTCCACATTGATGGGACTGAGATGGAGAACATTAGTACCTTCAAGTTTTTGAGAGATAATATAAAAGAAGACCTCTCCAGAACCAGCACATTGAGGCAATTGAGAAGAAGATGTATCAACATCTCTGCTTGCTAAGATGTCTGAGCAGATTTGGCAAGTCATCGAATACTGTATCAAACTTCTATAGGTTCACGGTGGAAAATATATGACTAGCTGCATCATTGCCTGGTTTGGTAATTCAAGTGTCCAGGAATGCCGAAGGTTGCACAAAGTACCAAACATCACCAAGTCCACCACAGAGCCCAACCTCCCATCCACTGAAGATATCTAAGTGAGGTGCTGGCTGAAGAAGTTAGTGAACATCATGAAGGATCCCCATCACTCTGGTCACAACCTCCTCTTGCTGCTATCTTTAGGAACAAGGTACAACAATTTGAAGACCATTCCCTGTTCAAGAACAGTTTATTTCCTATGGCTATAGAACTTCGCCTTATTACACTCAACATAAACTAGTCCAACGCCATAAAAATGTCTTCCTGCGCTTTTTTTCTTACACTTTGATAACTGTGAATATTTATTATCTATCTTTGTATTTATTATAACTTAATGTAATGAATGCCATTGTAGTTAATGTATATACTTGTGTAATCATTGAATTTTTGGACCAATTTTTTGGGACAAATTTGGGGTTGAATCAATTTTTACATGGGTCAAACTTTTGACCTTGGTAAATATCTGCGCCGTTCAAGGCGTTGGGAACTCAGATGGCCGGGATTGGGTGGTGAGTCTCCCTTCAGGGTGTCGGGAACTCAGACAGGCGGGCAACTGGGGCGCAGGTCTGTGGTCGGAGCATTGGGAGCTCCAGTGGACAGGCAGCCAGAGTGAAGGTCTGCGATCAGTGCATCGGGAACTCCAGTGGGCAGGTGTTTGGGGCCTCAGGAGCTCCAATCTGCAGACGAGATCCACGGTCAGGTCGTCGGGAACTAGGATGGGCAGGTGGTTGGGTCCAAAAGGTGTGGGGGGGGGGGGGGGAGAATTCTACTTTTACATGGGTCATGCGAAAACACGTGAATTTTGGTCAATTTTTACATGGGTTATGTGAAAAAACATGAATTTTGGTCAACTTTTACATGGGTCATGTGAATTTAGGCCAAAAAAGAGGGAGTCAACTATTAAAAAGTATCAACAATTACACGAGTGTATATTGTATTTACCCATCAAAGAAACTCGAGATACTTGGCACTCACTGTCAAAGAGGTTACAACTATTCATGGGCCCATTGAATTCCTTTGTGTTGTGATGAATACTTATTTAAAAGCTACCAGGAAGAGTACTGGAACAGCCAGAACCTCCAAGGCTACAGACCTTGAGCTAGGAAGTAAGAGAAACCTTAATAGCTCCATTTCTGGTCAACACAAGCATGTTGAGCAAATGATCTTCAGTGCTGTACCTTTCTATAATTCCTTGAAATTAAACAACACCCTTCTTATGAGAAAGTTCACAGGAAGATTATCAAACACATAGACATTAAAGGAGACAACCCAGAAGGGCTTCAACGAGTAAGGCATCAAAGCACAAGCACATACATAGGAACTCATTTCAACCTTTACCACTTCTGTGTACCTACCAAGGAAATGCAGTGATAAAAATGTCAAACTCTCCAGCTAATTTTGAAACTAATTGTTAAGTCTTGTGGTCCCATGGGCACTAATTGTTTTCCAGGATGATTGAAAGGTAGACAGGGTTGAGGTCTAAATTACCATGGTGCCAGTGATAGGGAGATTTCTGGCAACAATAACTGTAATGGGCCCCAGAAACATCTTTAATAATCTGAATGTTCTTAATTATCTCTTGGATTCTTTTCAAATGTTATATTTACTCTATTTTTAATCGATTATGTTATAGTCTGGAGTTGTAATTTTGTCTTTTCATTTTTATTCTTCAGGTTTCTCAGCAAATGTGCCCCCCAGGTAAAAGGAATAATTCTTTCCTAAATCTAACATGTTCTATTGAATTTGGATGTTTCATCTATTTTTACAAGTGGTTGGTGGAACAAAAGCTGCTATATTGATTAAGTTATGAAGCAATGCAGCACAGGCCAACATATTTTGGCCCAACATATCTATGCCAGCCAAGTTGACATCTTGGGGCTGTTTCATTTGCCTGCATTTGGCCCATAATCCTTCTAGATCAATCCAGAGTTTAAAAGAAAGGGAGGTCAAAAGGAAGACTAGACTGCTATTTGTGTGGCCACATTGTGAAGATGGCGTCTTCACCGGATACCCATGGATGATGAAGGCCAGTTAGGTCCTGTATTGGCAACATGCTTAGCTCATTGGTGGCACTCTTGCTTCATTAGATAGTGACTTCAAGCATGACCCAGAAATTTCAGCACATGGTTTAGATTACTAATTCAGTGTACTACAGCACTGGGCATTTTCTTTTAGGCTGAGATGTCAACCCATTCCATGTGGATTCAGAGCAGGTGGCAAGAATTTAAATCGGAAAGCTTTTGTAAGGAACCTTGCATGAAGTTTTCTTGTGCTCCGACTGATGTTAATCCATGACGATAGGCTCAACCCCCCTATATATAAAATACACTGTTTGACCTACTGAGTTTCTCCATTATTATGTTTTTACTTCAATCACAGTGTCTGCAGAGTTTTGTGTTTAACTCCTCATTACCTCTAATAATAATTCTTCCACAGCCTCACTTAAAAAAGAGATTAATAGGCTGCTTATCACATCGTTATTTTCTGGGTTCTCTCCAAGCCCACGTGGGCTGCTGTTATTCTCTATGATACAAGAAGAATCTTTATTTATATCTGATTATTTATTTGTCCATTTACTTATTTACTTGATGTTTATTTATTTATATTTGTTTATTAATTTTTAAAAGTGTAATTTATAGCAATTTTGCACCTGAAATGGTACCATAAAACAATGAATATTATGGAATGTTCATGACAATAAATTCTGACTGAAATAGATCTCAAAAATACATTATTTCCAAATAAATCCTTCAGAATCCTCTCTGGTCAGGGAAAAAATAAAATCGGTGTAAATATAAATGCTTTTTTTCTTTCTTTTTAAAGTTTTTGAGTTTAACAAAAGCCCTTCACATAAACTATATTAAAGATAACATAAATCAACTCACATACATATCACATATCAGTTGTAAATTAGAAGCATGACCATAATTATTACATAACATTTCATTCAGGACATCAAATTCTATAATAATTAAACAATTAAATCTTAACACATACTGTCCAAAAATTATATTGAATAAAAATTATACAAATAATACACGTAAAATTCCCCTCCTTTACTTATATTTTTCCTCCTACCTACCCTCTCCCTCTAAACAAGGTTACCTTATATAAATTGTGAATATGAATCGAGTAACAGCCGCAAGACACTCGTCAGGGAATCCACGGAGTGTCCACACCACTTAAATACTCAGATGATGATAATCCATGAATGGCCCCACATCTTATCAAATTCACACTTTTCATCTTTAATATTATATCTTTTTTCCCCAAGCTTAAATAAGACATTATATCATGTAATCATTGGATGTGAGTGGGTGAAACATTGTCTTTCCACTTCATCAAAATTGCTCGTCTAGCTATCAATGAAATAAAAGTTAGGGTTCACTTCTGGGTTAAGGACAGAGATATATCCCCTTCTAGAGAAGAGCCAAATCAAAGGGCATGTTTCTAATTTAGTCTTAAGAATCTGATAAAATTTGGAAAATATCTTTCCAAAAATCCTTCCATTTTAACTATCCAGAACAACTCTATGTAACCACATGAAGCATTTAACCCAAATTTAACCTTGCCCCTAAATAATTATGTCTGGTTTACTCACATGATCCATCCAAACATTACTTTTTATTAGTTTGAGTCCCCATATCCTAATCTGATTCAGATTAAATGTTTATAAAACAGTGATTACTAGTAACCGTGAGGCTTGGACAATGGATCCAGAGATATGAAACACAAGCACTGTCATGGGAACCAGGAATTTAAATAAAATCTGAGTAAGAATAATTATTAGATAATACTGAACAATGAGGATTATGATTCCTGGACACTTTTGTGCGTGTTTTATGGATTTTTGGCTGCTGATCACGAAAATCACCTTAAAGATTTCCTGTGCTTAAGACAGAACAAGCTAAGAAAATGGTATTGGCATCAAGGAAAAAAGACAAACAAATTACATGTAATCCAAAAGAAATTAAGGAAAACTTTAGAGAATTCTATGAACAATTATACCGAACTGAAAATGAAGGGAAAGAAGGGAAAATAGATGAAATTTTGACAAAAATTGAACTACCAAAACTACAAATAGAGGAACAAAATAAATTAACAGAACCATTTGGAACAGTAGAAATACAAGAGATAATAAAAAAATTACCAAATAATAAGATACCAGGAGAGGATGGATTTCCAATAGAATTCTACAAAACATTTAAAGACTTATTAATACTGCCCCTCCTGGATGTAATCAACCAGATTGATGAAACACAAAGCTTACCAGATTCATGTAAAACAGCAATAATTACAGTAATACTAAATCAAGGGAAAGATCCACTCTCACCAGCGTCATATAGACCAATATCTTTGCTAAACACAGATTATAAGATAATAGCTAAACTATTAGCAAACAGATTAGCAGAACAGGTACCGAAAATGGTAAATTTAGACCAAACTGGATTTATCAAAAAAAGACGCACAACAGACAATATTTGTAAATTTATTAACTTAATTCATGCAGTAGAAGGAAATAAAGCACCTACAGTAGCAGTTGCTTTAGACGCAGAGAAGGCCTTCGACAGAGTAGAATGGAATTATTTGTTCAAAGTATTGCAAAAATTCAGTTTACCGGAGAAGTATATTAATTGGATTAAAGCATTATATAAGGGACCGTTAGCGAAAGTGACAGTAAATGGACATGTATCAAAGCAATTTAACTTAAGCAGGTCAACGCGGCAGGGATGCCCACTATCACCTTTATTGTTTGCGCTAGCTATAGAACCACTAGCAGAATTGATAAGAATAGATAATAATATAAAAGGAATAAAAATAAAAGACAGGGAATATAAAATCAGTCTATTTGCGGATGATGTGATAGTGTACTTAACAGAACCAGAACTATCAATAAAAGAATTATATAAGAAATTGAAGGAATATGGAGAAGTGTCGGGTTACAAGATAAACGTAAATAAAAGTGAAGCAATGCCTATGAATAATGCGGATTTCTCAAATTTTAAGAAGGAATCTCCATTCAGATGGCAAATGCAGGCAATAAGATACCTAGGTGTTCAAATAAACAAAAATCTAGGCCAATTATATAAACTCAATTACAATCCACTAATGAAAAAATTACAGGACGATTTAGAGCATTGGAAAGATCTACCACTAACACTGATAGGAAGGATAAACTGTATTAAAATGAACATTTTTCCAAGGATACTATACTTATTTCAGGCATTGCCAATACAACTGACAGAAAAATTCTTCAAAGAGTTAAAGAAAATAATAAGGAAATTTTTATGGAGAGGGGGGAAACCGAGGATAGCACTAGATAAATTAACAGAATGGTATAAACAAGGAGGCTTACAATTGCCAAACTTCAAAAATTATTATAGAGCCGCACAATTAAGATACCTATCAGATTAGATTTTTATCAAACAAGGGAAAAACCAGACTGGACGAGATTAGAATTAGATAAAATAGGGGAAAAGATACCTGAAGACATATTATATAAATGGGACGAAAAATTGGTACAACATAGAACTTCTCCAGTACTACATCATCTCCTCAATATTTGGAAGAAGATTCATGTAGAAAGAAATAAAACAAATTATAAATTACCAAAACTAATATTGACACAAAATAAGCTACTCCCTTTTACAATAGATAACCTTTCCTTTAGAGAATGGGAAAAAAAAGGGATTAAAAGAATAGAAAATTGTTTTTCAGGAAGTAGATTCTTATCCTTTGAACAAATGAGAGATAAGTACAATATAACTGGAGATACAGCGCTGACATATTACCAACTGAGATCCTACTTGAAGGATAAATTAGGAAGCAATTTGAGTTTACCAGAGGGAAGTAACCTTGAATATGTGATTACAGATACAATGTTAATCAAAAGATTTATAACAAATATGTATATTAAACTGCAAGAAAAGGAGAATGAGGAAACAAATGGTAAAACTAAACAAAAATGGGAACAAGATTTAAATATAAAGATAAAAAAGGAAACATGGGAGAAATTATGTTCTGGAATGATGAGAAATACAATAAATACGAGGCTACGTATGATACAATATAATTGGTTACACAGACTATACATTACACCGCAAAAGTTAAATAAATGGGACCCAACAGTATCTGATAGATGTTTTCGATGTAAAAAAGAAATGGGAACAACAATTCATGCAATCTGGACATGTGAGAGAGTAGAAAAATTTTGGGATGATCTCAATCAGATATTAAATAAAATAACAGAAAACAATATACCAAAGAATCCAGAGATCTTTCTCCTAAGTAACATAAAAAACAAAGAATTTGGAATTGATTTGGAGGATGCACAAAAAAGATTTGTTAAGATAGCCCTAGCCGTAGCAAAAAAATGTATTATGTCAACCTGGAAATCGGAAGATAATTTGAAAATACAACAATGGTATATAGAAATGAATAAATGTATTCCATTAGAAAAAATAACATATAGTTTAAGAAATAATATTGAAATATTTGAACAAATATGGGAGCCTTACATTAAATACAATAGCGAAAACCTACCGGGGACAAACATTACCTAAGTTGATGGAAGGAGAAGGAAAGAAAAGAATGGACTCAGTAGAATTTCTAGTGTATCTTTGTTGAATGACAACATTGTCTGACTGGTTTAATGCAACCTAGATTGTATACCTAAAATGGATGAGGGGGGGGTGGGGGGGTGGCCTGGGAGGAGGGAGGGGCGGGGAGAAAAAGTCACTGTATATGTGTGAAAAAGAAAAAGTGTATATCATGGCTAATGTGATTTATGGTGTGAAAAATAAAAAATTTAAAAAAATTTAAAAAAAGATTTCCTGTCATCTACCTTTTTTTAAGATAAAACCTATTTTGCGATTTCCTGTCATTTTTAAAGTCTATCGCCCTCAAAGCAAGCTATTTTTGTCAGTCCATGCATGCTTGGGCTTGCACTCAGTCCAGGTGCAATGCAAATGTTGTCTTAGGCCTGGGCATGCTTGATCAGGATAGATGCAGACAGGTTCTAAAAGCAGCTCACATAGACAGATGCTGTTCATTACATTGATTATAGACTGAATGCATATTGATGCATATATTCTTCAGGCAATAGTGTACTTGATAGCATATATTGTCTTCAGAAAGATTCATTACAGCAGAAATGTCTGGTCAATGTCATAACAGCTGTGATTCATTCTGTACATTTGTGGCGAGTGTATGCTTAAATCTAAATTTAATAAAAGTCAATTTAATGTTTCTCCAACTTCCTACATGATACAGCAAATCTGAAATTATATAATGTTCATCTTGAAGTTGTCTATCATAATCCCCAATTATTTGTCAGGAACTAAACCTTTTGAAAAAATGCTGTCCAGTCTAATTGTAAAACCCATTGGTCTCACAAATTTTCTTCAAGGAAGGAAATCTGCCTTTTTTTTTTAAACCCAGTCATTCTTCATATAACTCCAAAGCTTCAACAATGTGTTTAACTTTTAAGTGCCCTTTGAAATGTAGCAACAAGTCACTCTAACAGTGACAGTGATCGGGATTTCTGAAGAAACTTGGAATGTAATTTTCTAATTGGTTAATACCTAATCATTATGTGAATACTACTCCCTACTACAATTTAAAGTAGTCCATAGAGCTCACATGTCCAAAGTCAAATTATCTCATTTTATGCAGATTAGTCTCCTTGTTGTGATACAACAATGGACATGCTTCATTAATTCATATGTTTTGGACATGCCACCACCTTGAGAAATAATGGAATGAAGTATTTCAAACTTTTTCTGTACTTTTTAAATTTAATTTTAAGCCTAATCCCTTAACTCCCTTGTTTGGTATTGTGGGAGAGAATGGCATACGAATGGCAGATGATTTGCAAGTATTCACTGTAAAGGTTAAAACCTTGTGTTTTTAACTCTTAGTTAATTTTGTGTCTATCTCTTTAAGAGGACTATTGTTAGCAGTGTTTCTATAGTAACTATGATGTAATGTATCATAATATCCGCGCAGACTGTTTGCTCATTATTCTTCACAATATAGAGAAGACGTGAGCAGAGAAATATCTCTGAATTTTCTGTTTTTCTTTAAATTTGTTTATCTATATTGTTATGACTCTCTTTAAATTTTGAGTTTCTTTATATACGTTTTATCTCTATCATTATACAGTAGATACATTGTTATTCATCATTATGAATTGTTAATGTGAAGTTATGCAAAATTTTTATCCATTTTACCAACAAATTAAAACTACATTAAGCAACAATTACAGATTTGGATTTATTGGATTAAAGAAATCGAAATTCCCAAAGAAAGTGCTCTTTCTATCCTAAATGAAGGTGGCTAAGGGCAAGAGATTCACATGAAGTATGAAGTCTAGCCTGGGAAGCTGGAACTGACTGGCCTGTTTCACTACTGTCATTCTATAAACCTCCTTTCTTAGCCTTTAATATGTTTTATATTATAAAATTGGTTATTTGAAAAGTTGAAACTAATCTGTCAGTAGAATGGGTGCTAAAGTAGATGAAAAAGATGAAGCAAACACAGTAAAACCTCTGGAATCTGGCACCTATGGGGATTGGTAGATGCTAGAAAAGTGTTTTTTTCCGGTTGCATGAGATTGCATGGCTGTGTGGATTGGTGAACTAATGGCAAGTCGCACCAATTTTAAACTTTTTTTTTAACCTATTTATTTCCCCTTTTTTCCCCAGTTGCTTTAGGCTGCAGGTTGCTTGAATTCTGAAGAGGATTTTTCTGTATAGAGTTTAAGGCCACTAAGTTCATAGGCAGGTCAGTCAGGGGCAGGAAAAGAGCATGGAAGGTCTGAACTGCAAAAACGCTCACAGGGTAAGTCAGATGAACTTGGAATATGGATCGGTATACAGGCTTATGATGCTACAACTGCTATGGAAACGTTGTGGTATGGGCAGGACTTGGCAGCTTAATGCCTTAGGTACTGATGCTTCTGGTGTGACAGAGATGCAGATAAGAAAGGATAAACCCCAGACAAGAGCAACAAATGTGAGCTGTAGTGCACCAAACTGGCCCATTGGGCACCAACTATCAAGCACCCATCAACACTAATTCTACATCAATCCCTTTCTAATTCCACCCACATTCCTATCAACTCTCCCCCCTCCCCCCCCCCCTCACATCCACCCAGATTCTTCCAATCATCTACACACTAGGAACAATTTACAGCCAGAGCATCTGCGCCAATCTTTGTGGTCAAAGGAAGAATATGCAAACCTCAAGCCTGTGGTTGGAGTTGGAGTCCAGTAGGTCAATGAGCTGCACTGTCGCTTCCTTGCATTACCTTGTCTCTGCTATTTCATTGAAGTTTACTCTGTGTAAACTGGCACAGAGAGTACAGTGAGGTAAATCAAGACATTTCACTGTCCATAAGAAAAGTGAAAAACTTACATATTTTTATATCTGTTGAAAGGTAAATACAAGGTTAACTCAAACACAAATGAAAACCAACCAAACTGCGCCCCTTGCAAGGATGAAACATACACAGAGAAGGAGAATACTCTGCCAGAATGTCGCAGGTGTTATGGACCCTGCATAGGTAAAGCCTTCAAAAACCTTAGAAGTATGAATGAACAAGAGTTTATTGTCATATATAAAAATACAATGTACAATTGCTATGAAAGTCTTGCTGCAGCTTCCCAGTTATGTAAAATACTCAAACATTAAGTATAATTAAGACTCCAAAAAGAGAAAAGGATAATAAATATAAAGGGAAGAGAAAAAATAATAAATATTCATTGTTGACCATGCAAAAAATGTATTCTGTTAATAGTCCAGTTCAATCTATGTCTGTCTTCTACCCTCATCCTTCTGCTGGCTGTTACAGGTGGCAGTGTCCAAAAAGTTCCATGCAGCCGGACAACAAACCGAAAATGTGAATGTCCTTTCCATCATTATTGTGCTACAGAGGATGTAACCAACTGTGAGTTCTGCAAGAAGTGTGATATCACAAATGGACCTCCAAAAGGTATGAAGTTCACCTTTATTTTTAAAAAGATCAAATTTTCCCTCGTTCCTTCTCACTGATGATGCAGACTAATTGCGTGTGGTTTATGATGCCTGGTTCAGCAAATACAAATAACATTCCTCTGGTGATATGTGACAAAAACATGAAAGTCTACAGACACTGGGGTTGAAGTAAAAACACAATGCTGGAGAAACTCAGCAGGTCAAACAGCGTATTTTATATCGTGAAGATATGTAACAAATGGTTCAGACCTGAGCCCTTCATCAAGATATGATGCCCTTGATATTAAGCCCTTGATGAAGGGCTCAGGCCTGAACCATTTGTTACATATCTTCATGATATAAAATACGCTGTTTGACCTGCTGAGTTTCTCCAGCGTTGTGTTTTTACTTCTGATGACACAGATAGTTTGTCTAGGTTCTGTAGACTGTGACCTTATAACTATGACAAATTTAATTTAAAACTGTGACAGAACATTGAAGTTTATATTAACACAGGCAGCTCAGGATTCTTGGGAGAGTATCATACATTTCAACAGTGTTTAGCTGGAGGTCTGCAACCATATAACAAATACAGCACAGAAACAGGCCAGCTTGGCCCTTCTAGTCCATGCCAAACACCTTCTCTCACCAGTCCCATTGACCTGATCCCTGTATTCCGACTCTCTGCTTCTTGCCAATCAGCCAATGATCTACCTACACTAGTATGTTTGCTGTTATACCATGGGCTCTTATCTTGTTTAGTAGCTTCATGTGCGGCACCTTGTCCAAGGCCTTTTGAAAATTTTAATGCACAGCATCTCGTTTATCTAGCCTGCTTGTCACTTCTTCAAAAAATTCCATTAAGTTTGACAAGCAAGATTTTCCCTCAAGGAAACCATGTTGGCTTTGGTCTATCTTGTCATGCATCTCTAAATACTCCACAACTTCATTCTTGACCATTGACTCCAATCTCCCAACCACTGATGTCAAGCAAACCAGCCTATAATTTCCCTTCTGCTGCTTCCCTCCTTTCTTGAATAGTTGGATGACATTTGTGATTTTCCAGTTATCTGGGACCATACCAAATTTTATTAATTCTTGGAAGATCATTGCCAAAGCTTCCACAATCTCTATCACAACTTCTTTTAGAAGCCAAGGATACAATCCATCTGGTCCAGGAGACATCCACCCTTAGATCATTAAGCTTTCTGAGCACCTTCCCTGATAACCCTTTTACATCTGGCATAATGCCACAAAAAGCATGGCTGATTAACCAGTGGAGTGGTTTCACACACCATTATATTTATCAGTGCAACTGACAGGAAAAAAAAACACTTTTCTACTTCAAAGTATCAATCAGGGTTGGAATTTCTTTCAACTCTGCACGTTGATACATTGACTGAATCAGCTGGGGGAAGGATGTAAATTGGGTGTAGTCTCTTGTTGAGGGAGGGGAAGGTTAAGATGTTTTCTTGTGGGAAAGCAGAATGATCTCTTACTCTGTACTTGATCTTAGCTAAGTGTCAAATAGGAAAAGAACAGTCAATTTTACTAAATAAAAGCTATTGTCATTCAATTTGTATATTTTTAAGGTATTGAAGAACACTTCAGACAGGCATGTCAACCTTGTTCTTCAGGGACATTTCTAAATATCAGCTACGCACTGAAATGTCAACCTCACACTAAGTAAGTATTTCTCTTGGAATAAAGGAGTCAAGGCACAGGGCCATATTTTCCAGTAAGAATGACGTGAGCCATATTGTTCTATGGAATAAACTTCAAACTCGGGATTTTTGTACAGGTAGTTTAACTGTACTGTTTTAGAGATGTCACCTTGCAATGAGGAGGAATCCGTTCTCCCACTGTATCCCAAGGTTCTTGCTTTGTGTTCTGAGCATTTTGTGTTTTTATTTCAGATTTACAGCATCTAATGTATTTTACTTTTGCTTCACCGAGATAGGATGAATATACTGATTGGTTTTTATTTGACAGTTGCACAGCTTTGGGAATGATCCTGCGCATTAAAGGCAACAGCACTGTTGATAACTACTGTGTCGTTAATTCAGTCGAAAATTCTTCACAGATAAATATAAGTAGGTGCTGTATGTAGTTTTTACAAACCTTATCAATATTTGAATTTTTGCTGTCTGTAAATTAGGAGAGGCTTCAGTTGTCATTTTTAACCTGCTTTTTGGCATTTATAAAATATTAAATAAATGGAGGGATGATAAAGTTCTTTGAAGTTTGCAGATGAGACACCAAGGCTCTGTCTTCTCTCTGAGAACTTTGATGGCTGTGGGGAAGATGACTCCTGTACAATTGTATACATTTTTTGTTTTTTTAATCAATAATTGCAGATTGAAATCACATTGTTAAACCTGATTGAATCTTCAATTTTAAAGATGAAATTAAAAATAATACTTCCTGCTAAAATGGAACATAGATAATGGAATAAAGACTGCAAAGTGGATGTATTTTAATTGCTGCTATTATATAGGAGTAGACACCATATCGGAGAAATGCAGAGCATGGCATGGCACAAGCATCACATCACTACCTTGTGACTTTACAGAACTCAAAATGATGGATGTTTCCTGAAGCACGTCTCAACTCTGGGCATCTCAGCATTTCCCAAGGTTGTTCCAAAACACAAAAGTCTGCAGACGCTGTGATTGTAGTAAAAATACAAAAAATGCTAGAGGATCTTAACAGATCATGCAGTGTCCTTAGGAGGTAAAGATGATATAACCAACATGTTAGCCCTGAGCCTTTCTTCAAGGTATGAGGAAAAAGCAGACAGGTACATGAATAAAAAGTATGGGAAGAATGGAAAAGGGGAGGGGGAGGAATACAGGCCAACAAACAAAAGCTGATAATTGGATATGGATAGGAGGAGAGGAGTGGAAAGGTGAGAATTAATCAATGAATGTAGATGGAGGAAAGGGGAGAGAGACAGAGCTCATTGAAAGGAGACTGGGGATAAGGAAATGGTGAGATGGGGGATGAGCTAATGGAAACCCGAGGTCGATGTTAATGACATCTGTTTGGAGGGTGCTCCTCCAATTTGTGGGTGGTCTCTGTCCATGGTCTCAAGTGCTATCTTTTTCCTAAGGACGCTGCAAGATCTGCTGAGTTCCTCCAACATTTTTGTGTTTTACTACTTTTAAGGATTAGTCACTTTTGTAACAGAAAATATAGTACGCAATTTCTGCAAGGCAAGCACCTAAAAACATAAATGAGATAACAACCAGACATTTTGTTTTAATATGGGTTGAGAACACTAGAGAGAACTCCTTTTTTTCCAAGATACTGTCATGCAATTTCAAACATCTACCAGAGAGCAGACCATGCTTCACTCAAATATGGACACCTCCCATAGCACAGAACTGCCTTGGTATTGGTCTATAAACAGGCATTGATTATGTGTTCAAATCCCTGGAACCCATAGCATTGTGGGTAAGAAGGGATATGCCAACCAATGGAACACAGGTGATAATCGAATGTAGGGCAGCAAAGAGGAACCAAGGGTGTTTACATCTCATAAATCCCTTTCTTTGATAAATCCCTGGATAACATCTCTGCTTTTGCTGTGAGGTGATGATTTGCAGAGGATGAGGAAACATTATCTGCAGGCAGAGAGTGACGTTAAAACCGAGTATCATCCTGGGTAGTTCATATTAACGAGCAGATACCAGAGGAGAAAAGGCTAGCCTCAGGTTTTTTTAAAAGCCATGGGCAATGGAAAAAGTTTCAGTAGCCCATCTAAATTAGGAAAAAAAATCATAATTATTCAGTGGTTTAATAATGTTACGTTGCAATTTTATTTCAGCAAGTTCCTTTAGGGCTTACCCGCTGTGGATAATAATCATCTTGTGCACCCTTTGTGTCGTTGCATTAATATCATCTCGAATCAAGCCATCTCATAAGCGAGGTAAGAAGTCACACTGATTGTCTTTGTGCTTCTTTTATGATCAGACTGGGATTTTAGGAAATTGTCATTCCTAAGGTAAAACAAAGAGGCAGTAGCTCTCAATCCAGAGAACTAACTACAAACTGTATTATAGTTCAAAAAATAGAATTATTTTAAATCATTGCAAATGGTGGACTTTTTATAGACAAAGCTCTTAATGTCTTTTTAAATTGATTCTGATGTTTCTGTCTGACAGAAATTGGAATGCTGAAAAAACTGAGGGTGAGTATTATTTTCATGAATTAAGATAGATGAGGTGACCATGTGATTCTTTAAGCCTTTGATTCTTTGAATGCTCCATCATCACGGCAGACTTCTTGGCCTCACTTCCACTCTCCTGCCATTTTTTTTATAACCCTTGCCTCTCCTCCAGACCAAAGACCTCTCCCCGTTTTGACTATTCAATTATGCTTTTTTTACACAGCTGTTACATTCCGGGAAATTATTCCCATTTTCACAGAACCAGAATATGGGTGCTATTCCGGTTCCAACTTTTTTCATTCTAGACCCATTGTCATTTTCCCAGAATACCTGCAGTTTTCAACTGCACTGCAGGCATTCCAGGATCAACTGGCTAATGAATACGACATTGATGAAGGTGACCAGTCGACCAATGGTGATGCACGTCCCACCTCTTTACATACTGTAATGCCAGTACGCTGACTAAAATAGCAGAAGCGGAGATATGCAGTTTTGCTAATTTTTGTGTGAACTCTTCGTAATGGTAAAACCCCACAAAGTCGGTGTAAAAAAAATCATAAATGTCTCAGTTTCCTCTAACGGTGAACTTCAAAAATACATTAATGTCTGAGTCAAGAAATTTCCCATCTGTGAGTTAGATGGGTGACATTCATTCTCAATCCACAGCTTCAAGCCCACAAAGAGAAGCATCCCTCACAGATTGATATGTTTCAATGAACTAATTCTCCTAATATCCTAAGAACCTGTTCAATTTGAGATAATTCCCTCATCCACTGAATTTGCCTTAGTAAACTTTGTCCAAAAAGAGCAAAAATGTCCCCTCATGCCGTAAATCCATTTTCGAACAGTTCATTTGCATCTGTGACATGGAAAGCACTTTTGGTAAAAGTGGTGGCAATGATGAAGAAACCAAACTAAAAGCAGTGCCAGAGACTGGGGGACGTGTGGATGGCAGCATCTCTTATTCAAAACCTAGGATGCTGATTGTACTGCAAAGCGCCAATGGGGCTGAATCTCCGACAATTGAATACAGATCCGAAATTTTAGACATTGAGACTATGTCAGGAATTGGTGAGTGAAATCCTTTTTTCTCCACTGTCAAACATATTTTCTTCTAGATTCAAATCCGGGTCACTGGCATGGTAATAGCATTGCACTAACTGCTACGCTAATCGCGGCACCCATTCTTTGAAGGGATGTCAGGAGAGGTGTCAATGTTTCCTTTAGCTGGAGAATATAGACGAGGTATAATCTTAAATTGAAGTTTTAATCATGAGATGAAGAGAAACCACAAAGAATCTTTGGCATCTTTTCCCTCTGGCGAATGCTCAAGATAAACTTTCAGGCAGTAAAGAAATCAAATAAGGGGATTAGATGGGTGCAGTTTAATTCATACAGAATCAGAGACATGAGATTGTATAGCCTCCTGCTACTTTAATTCTGTTATTATGCAAATCCTTAATTTCTTTTATTCATTAAACTACAGCTGTGTGCAACAGATTAATTAATTCATTATGATGGTTATACAAGGGAATGAGGTAATAATGGTGTATTGAAGCTTTACATGTACTTTATAGAGACATAATGTGGAATTTAAATAGGTCCTTTTCCACAGTTGTGGGTAATGAGCCTAATGATCACATTCAGTTATTTCTATTTGTCTCACATTAAAGGCAGCATCGAAGACAATATCCCATTCCCTGTACAAGAAAATGGAAGAAATTCAAACACAAACTATCCCACAGAAGAGCAGAATAATAAAACATTTCTATCAGCCTGTAAAGACAGAGCCTACAATTAAGTTCACATTTCCACAGCAGTAAGTATTGGCTGGATTGAATTTCTATTTGAAATCTGTCTCTTCCTATACTGTCCAAAGGAGTATGATGCCTGATTTCAGGCATTGAGTTATTGACCCAGTTGACTTCTTAATAATTAGAAATTGATTTTTCAGGCTGCTAAGAGGGGTCCAAGGACTGTAGAAAACTGAAGCTGATTGATATGAAAAGCGATGGAATTACTGAGAACATAGGGTGTGCATCAGAAATTTTCCATCTACACCCTCTCAGCTCTTCAGTAAATTACTGCTTCAAAATGTGGGCCAAATGCTGAATCCCAGGTAGAAAGGCTCAAAAGGTGAAATTGAGGGTGTACAAAATAGTTCTGTTTTGAAATAAAATCTTAAACTTGTTGATGCCAATTTTTATTAGAAAAAGAATATCAGCACTTTGTGCATATTATTAGCTGTAAGACAATTGTAAATAGCTTGAGTGTCTTTCCTCTGAAGGTTTATAGAAGGAAATGACGAAGCTTTGCAATTGTACATGTCGAGCCTCTTCCTCGAGAACTCTTGAAGCTTGTTGGAATAATGCCCTCACTGACTGACTTTGGTATCCCTCCCCTAAAGATACCTTTGTTTCAAATCTTTCCTCACCCGGTATCTCTCCACTTCTGCTGGATACCAATGACACAGGTTATTTGATCAGTACTACATTGCTCTTTGTTGGAGCCAAATTGCTCTCTTGCATCCCCTTATTATAATTGTGACAACACCTCCAAAGTTCTAATTAGCTATAAAATCTGTAGCTCATCCTGGATGCGGAAGAAGTTTTCATTCTTCTCTCAACTTGATCACCATTAGCTCAGCTCATCACTTCCCAGTCTGCATCAGAGTTGGTTGGAGTAGTTGAATACACGGTGGTAATTACTACTTCGGCACACTGATCCCACATCTGTAATGATCTCTCAGGTTTTCCAGTAACTAGATGAGCAGTGACACAA
Source organism: Narcine bancroftii (assembly GCF_036971445.1). Taxonomy (NCBI): domain Eukaryota; kingdom Metazoa; phylum Chordata; class Chondrichthyes; order Torpediniformes; family Narcinidae; genus Narcine; species Narcine bancroftii. Next base: position 146,813,806 of record NC_091470.1, on the reverse strand, counting down.
ATGCAAGTGCAATCGTAGGCTGTGCGTATGGTTCATGATGGCATGTTTGTAATTTTAATTGATTGAAAAGTAGATTTTGAATTATTATGGAGCTAGTCAAGAATTTGACCTCAAGCTTAAAATCTGTACTAGTTTGTATTGTTTTCTCTGTGACCACTTGGTTTTCCTCCGGGTGCTCCAGTTTCCTCCCATGTTGCAAAGACGACAGGGTTAATAGGCTAATTGGTCACTTGGGTGTAATTGGGTGGCACAGCCTCGTGGGCCGGAAGGGCCTGTTACATGTTGTATCTCTAGATTAGTATGTGAAACAACTGAGACTTGTTACACTATATCACTTCCACAAGTTCACCCAATGCTGTTCCTGTCTCAGTTCAGCAGCAGAAATCTCATCCACACCTTGGTCACTCCTAGACCACCATTTCAATATCATCCTGGCCAGCTTTCCTTGTTCGACTCTCCATAAATCTGAAGTCACTCAAAACTCTGCTGCCTGTGTCCAAGCTAACGTGTCCCGCTTGTGCTTTGCCATTGTCCTCTCTGACCTACACAGACTCCCAATTTTTTTAAATTATCTTTTTAAAAATTTTTTTTTATTTTTCAGTGTGAACCACATCAGCCAAAATATGTACAAACGTTTCTCATTAAATATACACAGTGGCATTTTCTCCCTTTTTTCCCCCCTACCCTCCCTTCCCCTTCCCTCCAAAACCAATAAATATTCAACATATACAATAAAACCATAAAATAATGTCTTCACGCAATGAGTATAAACAAGAAAAATGCGACATCTACTTTTACACACTGAATCTAGTCGTTTTGTCTTCTTTAGTGGGGGTCCGAGGCAAGCTCTCTCTGTTATGTTCCATTTGTTTCCAAATTTGTTCAAAAATGTGACTTTATTTTTTAAAATTGTGTTATTTTTTTCAATGGAATACATTTATTAATTTCCATATACCATTGCTGTATTCTCAGTCTCTCTTCATTTTCCAGTTAACATTATAACTTTTTTGCTACTGCTAAGGCTATCATAATGAATCTTTTTTGTGCTTTATCCAATTTAAGACCTAATTCCTTACCTCTTATGTTACTTAGAAGAAAGATCTCTGGATTTTTTGGTATGTTATTTTTTGTGATTTTATTTAGTATCTGATTTAGATATTCCCAAAACAGTTTCACTTTCGTACATGTCCAAATTTCATGTACTGTTGTTCCCATTACCTTCTTACAGCAAAAACATCTGATCATGTTCATTCGCATTCTTTTAACTTTTGAGGCGTGATATATAACCTGCGTAACCAATTATACTGTATCATGCTTAACCTTGTGTTTATTATATTCTTCATAGTTCCAGAACATAACTTTTCCCATGCTTCATTTTTTATCTTTATGTTTAGATCGTTTTCCCACTTTGAGTTTATAGCTTATTTCATCATTTTCCTTATCTTGCAGCTTAATGTATGTGTTGGTAATAAATCTTTTAATTATCATTGTGTCTGTAATCACGTATTCAAAGCTGCTTCCTTCAGGTAATCTCAAGCTGTTTCCCAATTTATCCTTTAAATAATCTTTCAATTGATGAAATGCAAACATTGTACCATGAGTTATTCCATATTTGTACTTCATCTGTTCAAATGTTAATAAATTATTTCCCAAAAAACAATTTTCTATTCTTTTGATTCCTTTTCTCTCCCATTCTCTAAAGGAAAGGTTATCTATTGTAAAAGGGATTAGTGGGTTTTGTGTAAATAACAGTTTTGGTATTTGGTAATTTGTTTTTTCCTTTCTAAATGGATCTTCTTTCATATATTAAGTAAATGATACAATACTGGTGAGCTTTTATATTGCACCAGCTTTTCATCCCACTTATAAAGTATATGTTCTGGTACCTTCTCCCCTATTTTATCTAGTTCTATCCTAGTCCAGTCTGGTTTTTCCCTTGTCTGGTAAAAATCTGATAAATACCTTAATTGTGCAGCTCTATAATAATTTTTAAAGTTTGTTAACTGCAAACCACCTTGGTTATACCTCTCTGTTAATTTATCTAACACTACCCTCAGTTTCCCCCTTTCCACAAGTATTTCTTTATTATTCTTTTTAGTTCATTAAAGAATTTCTCTGTTAAGGGAATTGGTAACGATTGAAATAAGTATTGTATCCTTGGGAAAACATTCATTTTAATGTAATTTACCCTCCCTATCAACATTAGCGGTAATTCTTTCCAATGTTCGAAGTCTTCCTGCAATTTTTTTTATTAGTGGATGATAATTTAGTTTGTACAAATGGTTTATGTTATTATCTAACCTGATCCCTAGGATTCAGATTGCTTCTGCTTGCCATTTAAATGGTGATTCTTTTTTAAATTCTGTATAATCCGTGTTACTCATTGGCATCACTTCACTTTTATTTGTGTTGATCTTGAACCCCTCCTTCAATTTCTTATTTAACACTTTTACTGATACCTCTGGTTCTGTTAGGTATTCTATGATGTCGTCTGCAAATAAGCTGACTTTATATTTCTTTTCCTTTATTTTTATTTCTTTTATTTTATTTTCTGTTCTTATCAGTTCTGCCAATAGTTCTATTGCTAAGGCGAACAGTGAGGGGGATAATGGACATCCCTGTCTAGTTGACCTACTTAATTTAAATTGGCTCGATACATATCCATTTACTGTTAACTTCGCCAACAGTCCATTATAATACAATTTAAATATTTTTCTGGTAGATTGAACCTCTGTAATACTTTAAATAAATAGTTCCACTCTACTCTGTCAAAGGCTTTTTCTGCATCTAAAGCAACAGCCACTGTAGGTTTCTTATTTCCTTGAACTGCATGAATTAGATTAATAAATTTACAGCTATGGCAGAGATCATAACTCCCAGTTCAAGCCCAAGGCAGGTCCAGGTTGTGGTGGTCAAGGGCAGAAACAAAACCTGCATGGTGATAGATTACCGCCAGACAGTCAACCGCTTCACCCAGCTAGATTCTTACCCCCTCCCCAGGATAGCAGATATGGTCAATAAAATAGCCCAGTACAAAGCGTACTCCACAATTGACCTGAAATTGGCGTACCAACTCCCCTTTCGCCCCGGGGGACTGCAAATACACTGCCTTTGAAGCGGACAGCAGGTTTTATCACTTCCACAGGATCCCCTTTGGAGTCACCAACGGAGTCTCAGTGTCCGAAAGGGAGATGGATCAGATGGTAGACAGGCATAAATTGACAGTGACGTTCCCCTACCTTGACGTCACCATCTGTGGCTATGACCAGCAGGACCACGATGCAAACCTGGCAAAATTTCTCAGCACAGCCAAGCCCCTGCCACACTCTGTCCCCATAGCCCCGCTCTCTCTCACACTGATCCCCCTGACCCGCTCTCTCTCCGTGTCAGGCCCCACAATGATCCCAACTTACAAATGAAAAGTTTACAGGTACACTACAGTATCCCATATAGCTTTGCTAAGTGTATAATATGGTCTTGCACAACGTCCTCGTCGCCATAACACCCAATTTCACAGAACGTGTCATGGACATTAAGCACTGCATACCTGTATATGAATACTCGTCCTGCATATATATTAATTGTCTGTATGTGTGCTATGACTTGTGTGTCAGCATTTCACACTGAGGACTGGAGAACGCTGTTTCATCGGGTTGGACTTGTAATCACATGACAATCAACTTAATAACCATTAACTGAAACATGCAACTCCCTCTCAAATCTTTTCATGGATATTGATTTCCTCTGGTCTTTTATTAACATAATGAGTACTAGCAAGTTAAAGAAAAACTGATCTGTAGTAAATATATGATAACCTGGTATCCTTGGAACTGTGGTGGTACTAGACTGACAAATTTTCCAAACTAATGGATGTTACTCAATGTTCTCTTTTTTTGCAAGATGTTACTCAGAGTTATAATCATTTTTTCAGTGAATGTGGCAAGTTTAGGATCATAGAAAGCAAGATCCTGGCAAGTTTAAAAGGGGAGAGTGGACCAGTTGCTGAACCATAGTCAGCCGATTTTTACGCATTTGAATGGTGGCAGTGAGACTGGTTGGTGGAAAAGGGAGTTGGAATAGGGATTAAATCAAACATGCACTTATTGATTGGCAAAACAAGGGGCCATCAGGAGTTAATTGACCTCCACTGAAAATGTCGGCTTGAATCACCTGCAAGTTCAAACAGAAAAACAGAACTTTTAACAAAAGAAATTAAATTTGCCTACAATTCTTTAATCTCGGAAGCTCCAAGCATTTCCAATCTATCTATATTTTCTGTACATTTGAAGAAACAATTACACGTTGAAAGAAAAAAGTCATCAGTACTCTATCATGGTCAAAACTAAGGTTTTATTATTCATAAGAAATCTCAGTTAGCCTCAAGTTCAGTTGATTATTTTAGTTTAGAAGTAACTTTATCTTCTGTGATTCTAAACTAGGCACGAGTGCAAGTGACATAACTAGAATGTCATTTCACCATGATTTTGCCACTATTCAAGCATTGTATGAAGATGACGAGACACTTCCACCATGACCTGTCCAATTAGTGTGGACAAAAGTCCCGGATTTAGTCAACAGTTCATATGTGTGAGCACCAAAGTAATCCCTTTGAGCCTGTGGATGAGAAAGATCAGATTAGTAACTATTTGTAGAAATAGAAACTAAAGTATGTAGCCTGGGTTCAATTCAATTCCACCCGACTGCTCAAAATGTCAAAGACTGGGCAGTCAAGTTCTTCTTCTATTATGATGAAGAGTTTATTGTCATTCGCCTTGTACAACAACTTGGGCTGCAGATGGGACGTTAAAACCAAAGAGCAGGAGAGTAGGTTCAACAGATTGGAAAAGTTTGGATAAAGTTAAAGGGGAGGAGAGTGCAGGAGAGGTTACTGAAGTCTCCAGAATAAAAGTAAAGTTGAGAAAAGGATAAAAATTTGAACTTGGGAAAGGCAAAGACAAATGTGGGAAGGAAGGGTGGTGAACATGGCAGTGTATTTAAATACACGCACTGTCCAAAACAGGGAGGATTACCTGAAAGCACAGTTAGAAATTGGTAGGGATGAAATAGCGGGCGTGACGGAGACATGGCTGAAGGAGGATCATAGCTGGGAGCTCAACACCCAAGGACACACATCCTATCAAAAAGGCAAGCAAGTGGGCGGCAGTGGAGAGGGGATGTGGGTGGGAGGGGAGGTATTTGAATGGTACAAATGAAATAAAATCCTCAGTGAGAAAGGACAGTATCAGAGACTGAAGAATCCTTGTGCGTAGGGTTGACGAACTGCATGGGGGAAAAAGATCCAGATGGGAGTGACATACAGGTTTCCAAATAGCCAGGAGGTGGGGTGCAGATTACGACAGGAGTTAGAGAAGGCATGTAAAAATGGGGCACTTTAACATGCAGGTAGACAGGGAGAGAAAAAATCAGGTTGGCACTGAATCCCATTCATGGAATATTTATGAGATTGCTTTCTCAAGAAGCTTGTGGTCAAGTCCTCGAGGGAAAAGGTAATTCTGGATTTGGTGCTGTGTAATTATCTGGATTTGATTCGGGATCTGAGGGTAGGAGGTTATGATCACGATGACTGAATCATTCTGCAGTGTTAAAGTTCAAGGTAACTTTGAAGACATGAGCTGATTGGAAGGGGAGTAGGGAAGATGGTAGAGCAGCAACAGCAGGAGATCTCAGGAATAAGTCAAAAGACTCAGGATCATTTCATCTAAAGGATTAGCAGCAATCAAATGGGAGGGAGAGGGTTTGTTGCTAAAAAAGGCTGCCAATCACTTTAGCTCCTTACTGTGGTTTCATCAAATATTGAGGCTTTCTCAGCAGAGGCCTCGGGGAACAAAAATCTTGGCAGGTGCTCAACAGAGACACCTGGTGAGTCCAGCTGGTATAACAGATATGAAGGCATCTTAGCAGAGTATCTGATTCCCTGGTACCGTAACCGAAACGCTTGGGACCAGACGTTTTGGGGTTTTTCTTTTCAGTTTTGGAAACAATAGCAGGACAATAGCATCAGTGGTTAAACAAGAATAATGGTAGGCTTTTTGAGCACCGACATGACACCACAGGTGGAAAATTCACGCGAAATAATGTTAATAGTACTTACCCCCAGAAAATACTCAATCTCTGCTTACAAAAGAAGCCAAATGCAGCACCAAAGTAGGAATTCTCGACGGCTTTTTCAAATGTTTCCTCCAGTATTATCTGCCTCATTAACAATGGTCTCTGTCTTTTGTCGCCACTGCTGCCCAACACCTTCCAGCCACTGCCTGACACCTCCCCGCTGTCACTTGTTCCCGACACCTCCCCGGGAGCCCGAGGCAACTTCTTCGACACAGACGGCTCTGCATCTAATATTGAGAATGGAGTCACCATCTGCAGCCGAAGCTGAAGACTTGGATCCAGTTCCCTTTGGCATCTTCCCAGCCAGAAGCAAAGATTTTGATTTTCCACCACAGAGCCCCATTGTTACCAAACTTGCCCCTCATGGGCAAGTCAGGTAGTGAATTTTGTAAATGCTGTACCTGGATAAGGTTGGCTGGAAGTGTTTCATGCCTGTATCCATCGTAGAAGGACAGAGCTGTACTGAAGCAGGGCATGGGGATCCCCATCTGCACGCCGGTGCTGACGACACTTCGCCAGGCAGTCTGCAGGCAGAATATGCAGAGTTAAGCTCACAATGCCTTTGGGGCACTCACTGACCACCCAAACCACAGCACCCGTGATCATTCGAGGTTACTGGCATCCGAGAGATGCACAGAACAAAAACACATGGAATTTCCTTCAATGGAGAGCAAAATACCATAGACCCTAGAAATCCAAAACAATTGCAGTAAAACCCTGGATTCCAGAATTCAAACCACCGGCAGCTTCAAAATAAAAATTAAGGAGAATAAATTTTTCAAAAATTAAAATAAATAAAGATAAAATAATAGATTAAAAATACACATTTAAAATTATAAAAGTAAATGTTCTCTGAAGTATCACATAATCCTTGGTGATGATCGAACAAATATTCAGCCAGCAGAAGGCCTTGGTCGTGATTTGCTCCTAGCAGCTGTTTGAATAAAGTTGTGTGAAACACCAATGGCGTCGCCCTGGTTGATGCCACTCGGCATTGGGGTGACTCTCTTCATGCATCTTTAATCTTGCTTAATAAGACTTGCCCTAGTCATAGGCTTTATCTGTAAACTTGGGGGAGGAAGAGGGTTAATTAACTATAATGTTATTGTTCATCTTCTTGGCGGCTCCATGGAGGGGGAGGAACCAGCAGATGCAGCGACAGTTAAATGTTTTCAAAGAATGTGACTGAAAATAGAGTAAAATGCTTTAAGATTAATATTTTCATGCAAGTGAAGTTTGTCTAGTGTAAATACGTATAATTATTTTTCTTTTAAACTGTTTATTCTTAATGCAGGTGTATTAGTGCGACTTTATAGGAATAAGTGGGCAGCACGCTAGCGTAGCGGTTTTGCAACGCTATTACAGCGCCAGCAATCGGGACTGGGGTTCGAATCCTGTAAAGTGCTTGGACGTTCTCCTTCTGTCTGGGTGGTTTTCCCCAGGGGATCTGGTTTCCTTCCAGCCTTCAAAACATACCGGGGATTGGAGGTCAATTGGGTGTATTTGGGCAGCATGGGCTTGTGGGCTTGTGGGCCTAAAAGGGTCTGTTACCGTGCTGCATGTCTAAATTTAAAAATTGAGGTCTCAAGCAGCTGGAAAACCCACTTATCCAGCATCTATCAATCCCCATAGGAGCTGAATACCAGGGGTTTTACTGTACTTGGGCAGTATGTTGGAGAGATGTTGGGTTAAATGACCTCTCAGTGGCCTGAAACATTAACCCTCCACAGACAATGGCTGACCTTCTGGATGAATCAGCACACTGCATCGGTAACAATTTCATTTTGTACCCGATGCCAGCCATCTGCAGTCTCTGACATGACCCAGGGTGAAGCAATGATCTTGGGGATGAAACAATGAGGCCCGTTTATTTTTGAACAATTTTGTATAAATACCTGACAGTCCTGAACTGCCTTCTTGAAAAATTCATCAACCAACAGATTCTGTAGCTTGGGATTTGCATCAAATGCATCTTTAATTTTTCCTAGAAAGACACTGTTGGGGAGAGAAAATGCAGAGAATAAACTGATGACGATTTCAATAACTAGACAAAGGAATCCCATTGAAATATTCCCTTCAGGGAACAGGAACTTCAACTTCTGGGAGTCTCTGAAAGCCAAAGATGAACCCACAATTTTCAAGAGTACCAGTTTTCACAGAATCATGTGCAAAATATGGTCAATGGCCTGATGAAGAGCTTTTCAAACCACCTTGAAGAAAACCTCAGCCTTCATATTTTTGCACGCTATTTGTAAATCAGGTAGTCTGTATACCATGGCCACCCCCAAGGGATTAGCTCCTTGTATCTCCTCCACAGACAGCCCTTTAAATTCCAACTGTCACCTCCCTCAACATTTCACGTGGCCAAATCAAATTTTGTCTTTGGGCTGTTTTGAGGAGAATAATAACGACTTCATTGTCAAAACAATGTACATCTACTCCGAAATTCTTATGTGCTGCACCCAGATAGGTACTAATTAAAATGAGGGTGGCATGGTTGGCGTAGCGGTTAGCACAACGCCTTTACAGCATAAACGATTGGGACCAGACCTGGGTTCGAATCCCACGGTGCCTGAGAGGAGTTTGTATGTTCTTCCTGTGTCTGCGTGGGATTTCCTCCCACCATTCAAAACGTAGCAGGGGTGTAAGTGGGTAATTGGGTGGCACTGACTCGTGGGCCGAAATGGCCTGTTACCGTGCTGTAGGTACGTCTAAATTAAAATAGTGTCCATCAAATTAAAAAGCGATAATAACATTAGATAATAGATAAATATTCAGTTAAGATAGCACAAGAAAAACATGGTATTGCATCCGTGCAGACAGCCTATTTTGAGATGTTTGGACAGTTCATGAGTAGTGTAACAAGGGGAGGTTCAAGAGCCGTTGGAAACTGCAGTGAAAGGGTACAAATGTTCAGCCAGAAAGCTGGGAGTAGAAGGGGTTGCACTAACACGGGCTGCTGTGTATCAAGGGATCTCACCTCCTGATGATGCAGCCACCTCGCCACATCAGTGCAATCCCACCGTAATTCAGACACCAGTTGAATTCTTTCGCAGCTTGTCTCAAAAGCATGAACCCCTGGGTGTAGGAGATGATTTTGGATGCATAGAGAGCCTGCATAAGGAGGTGGGAAAGAAGAAACACCACTTTAATGTTAACCTACATGTGGACGCTCTACAAAGTTGGTGTACAGTGGAATTCAACAGGGTACATTAGTAAGCCTGTGAAACAAGAAAGTCTGCAGATGCTGTGATTGTAGTTAATATACAAAGTGCTGCAGAAATTTAGCAGGTCCCTTGAAGAAGGACTCAGGCTCAAAACAGTTATATATCTTTGCCTCATATGGGCACAGTGGGACCTGCTGAATTTTCCCAGCAATTTTGTGCATTAATAGTAGTGAGCTTCACTGGTTCTTTACCATCCTATTTTTCTTTTGGTTTCAAGTGACAGAAAACTCACCTAGAAATGGGTAAGGGTGGAAAGCAATGTCACATTCTACAAAAACTATACTGAATTAGAGGGTGCCAAATATTTTGCTTAATAGTGTTATGAAACTGCAACTTTGCACCTTATCTTATTTGTTTTACTATGTGTGAGATGTTCTGCTCATAAAACAACCTCCATCTCTACATCCTGATACAAATAACAATAAACTGGAACAGTGAAGCAAGAGTCTTGCTTCCTTCAAGTGAACAAAAGTCGGAATCAGGGCTGATCTCGACTGCTTTCCTGACTGAAGCCACAAAGTAGGATCTTAGCTCACTCCCCCGAGCCGTCCCAGCTTTCACATTATGTCAGGAGCTCAATGTAATCCTCTTCATTTGCCTGGATTAGTGCCCAGACAGGCAATAAGATTGGCACCATCCAGGATATGGAGCTTGCTCAAGTGTTAACCCTGTCCCCTTCCTCAACAATCGATAGAAAAGGAAGTAGAAACTGTTTTTTTTTTTAATTTTATTTTTCACACTATGAACCATATCAACCAAAATATGTACAAACGTTTCTCATTAAATTTACAGTGGTTTTTTCTCCCACCCCGATTTCCCTCCCTCCCCTCTACCCACCCCCTCCAAAACCCATATTCAACATTTACAATATAATAAAACCATAAAACAATATCTTCACACAAAGGAAAATAAACAAGAAAAATGCGTCATCTATTTATTACACAATCAATCTAGTCGTTTCGTCTTTTTATCATTTTCATTCTCATTTTAGGGGATGGAGGTTGTAGGCAAGCTCTCTCTGATATTTTCCTCATATGGTTCCCAAATTTGTTCAAACATTGTGACTTTATTTTTTAAATTATATGTTATTTTTTCCAATGGAATACATTTATTCATTGCCATGTCCCGTTGCTGTATACTTCATGCTCTCTTCCATTTTCCAAGTTGACATTATAGATTTTTTAAAATTTTCGAGGAGTGATATATACCCTTTGTAACCAATTATACTGTATCATACGTAACCTTGTGTTTCTTGTACTCTTCATAGTTCCAGAACATAATTTTCTCATGCTTAATTTTTTATCTTTATGTTTAAATCCTTTTCCCACTTTTGTTTAGGTTTATTAGCTTATTTCATCATTTTCCTCATCTTGAAGCTTAATGTACATGTTGGTTATAAATCTTTTAATTATCATTGTGTCTGTAATCACGCATTCAAAGCTGCTTCCTTCAGGTAATCTCAGTCTGTTTCCCAATTTATCCTTTAAATAAGCTTTCAATTGATGATATGCAAACATTGCACCATGAGTTATTCCATATTTGTACTTCAACTGTTCAAATGTTAATAAATTATTTCCCCTAAAAAATTTATATTCTTTTGATTCCTTTTCTCTCCCATTCTCTAAAGGAAAGATTATCTATTGTAAAAGGGATTCGTGGGTTTTGTGTAAACAACAATTTTGGTATTTGGTAATTTGTTATTTTCCTTTCTAAGTGGATCTTCTTCCATATATTAAGTAAATGATGCAGTACTGGTGAGTTTTTATATTGCACCAGCTTTTCTTCCCATTTATAAAGTATATGTTCCTGTACCTTCTCCCCTATTTTTTCTAGTTCTATCTTAGTCCAGTCTGGTTTTTCCCTTGTCTGGTAAAAATCTGATAAATACCTTAATTGTGCAGCTCTATAATAATTTCTAAAATTTGGTAACTGCAAACCACCTTGATTATATCTCTGTTAATTTATCTAATGCTACCCTCGGTTTCCCCCCTTTCCACAAGAATTTCCTTATTATTCTCTTTAGCTCCTTAAAGAATTTTTCTGTTAAAGGAATTGGTAACGTTTGAAATAAGTATTGTATCCTTGGGAACACGTTCATTTTAATGCAGTTTACCTTCCCTATCAACGTTAGCGGTAATTCTTTCCAATATTCTAAGTCTTCCTGCAATTTCTTTACGTGGCTGATAATTTAGTTTGTACAAGTGGGTTGTTATTATCTAACCTGATACCTAGGTATCGGATTGCTTGTGCTTTCCATTTAAATGCAGATTATTTTTAAAATTCTGTATAATCTGCGTTACTGATCGGCATCACTTCACTTTTATTTGCGTTGATCTTGTACCCTGATATTTTTCCATATTCCTTCAATTTCTTGTGTAATTCTTTTACTGACACCTCTGGTTCTGTTAGGTATACTATGATGTCATCTGCAAATAAGCTTATTTTATACTCCTCCTTTATTTTTATCCCGTTTATTTTATTTTCTATTCTTATCAGTTCTGCCAAAGGTTCTATTGCTAAGGCGAACAATGAGGGGGATAGTGGACATCCCTGTCTAGTTGACCTACTTAACTCGATACATATCTATTTACTATTACCTTCGCCAACGGTCCATTATACAATGCTTTAATCCAATTTATATATTTTTCTGGTAGATTAAACTTCTGTAATAGTTTAAATAAGTAATTCCAGTCTACTCTGTCAAAGGCTTTTACTGCGTCTAGAGCACTGTTGGTTTCTTATTTCCTTGAACTGCGTGGATTAGATTAATAAGTTTGCAGACATTGTCCGCTGTTCGACTTTTCTTAATAAATCCAGTTTGATCTTGTTTTACCATTTTAGGTACACAATCAGCCAATCTGTTTGCTAATAGTTTTGCTATTATCTTATAGTCTGAGTTAAGTAGAGATATTGGTCTATATGATGCTGGTGTTAATGGATCCTTCCCTGCCTTTAGTATTACTGCTGAAGATCAAACTACACTGGGTAGGTCACATCTCCAGAATGGAGGACCATCACCTTCCCAAGATCGTGTTATATGGCGAGCTCTCCACTGGCCACCGAGACAGAGGTGCACCAAAGAAGAGGTACAAGGACTGCCTAAAGAAATCTCTTGGTGCCTGCCACATTGACCACCGCCAGTGGGCTGATATCGCCTTAAACCGTGCATCTTGGCGCCTCACAGTTCAGCGGGCAGCAACCTCCTTTGAAGAAGACCGCAGAGCCCACCTCACTGACAAAAGACAAAGGAGGAAAAACCCAACACCCAACCCCAACCAACCAATTTTCCCTTGCAACCGCTGCAACCGTGTCTGCCAGTCCCGCATCGGACTTGTCAGCCACAAACGAGCCTGCAGCTGACGAGGACATTACCCCTCCATAAATCTTCGTCCGCGAAGCCAAGCCAAAGAAAATTATTGCTGTCTCACATGAATCTGGCAGGTTTTCTGTTTCTTCTATTTGGTTCATTACTTCCAGAAGAGGAGGAATTAATAACTCTTTAAATATTTTATAGAATTCTATTGGAAATCTATCCTCTCCTGGTGTTTTATTGTTTGGCAGCTTATTTAATATATCCTGTATTTCCTCTATTTCAAATGGTTTTATTAGTTGGTTTTGTTCCACTTCTTGCAATTTCGGCAATTCAATTTTAGCTAAAAATTCCTCTATTTTGTCATCTTTCCCCTCGTTCTCAGTTTGACACAATTGTTCACAAAATTCCTTAAAATTTTCATTAATTTCTGTTGGATTATATGTAATTTGTTTGTCCTTTTTCCTTGATGGCAGTATCGTTCTTTTAGCTTGTTCTGTTTTATGTTGCCAGGCTAATATTTTATGTGTTTTTTCTCCTAGTTCGTAATACTTTTGCTTTGTTTTCATTATGTTCTTCTCCACCTTGCACATTTGTAATATTTCACATTTTATTTTTTTGTCTGCCAATTCTCTCCTTTTCATTATATCATCCCTTTTTACTAATTTCTCTTCTGTACTTACTATCTCCCTTTCCAACTGCTCTATTTCCCGATTTAATCCTTTTTAATCTTAGTCACATAACTTATTATCTGCCCTCTAATGAAGGCTTTAATTGCGTCCCATAATATAAATTTATCTTTCACTGATCCTGTGTTTATTTCAAAATATGTTTTAATTTGGCGTTCAATAAACTCTAAATTCCTGTCTTTTAAGTAGCATGGAGTTTAACCTCCATCTATATCTTCTTGGTGGGATGTCCTGATCTGATAGTAGTCTAGCTTTATACTCAGTTTTCCTGACTCTCCCTTGAATATGGGCTGACAACAATCCTTGAGTAAGATGTGTGCCTACTTGAATAATATGAAAATTCCTTCTCTCTTGGGTGTTGCCTCCTCCATATATCCATAAGTTTCATTTCCTGTATTGATTTAACCATAAATTTGACTACTTTATTCTTTTTGCTTGTCTTTTGTCCAGTTTTATCCAACATTGGGTCCAAATTAAGGTTAAAATCCCCTCTTATCAATATATTTCCTTGGTCTTTTGATCCTCCTTGTTGGGCGCATATATATTGAGCAAATTCCAAAATTCTGAGTATATCTGACACTTTATCATTGCATACCTCCCTGCTGGATCTATTATTTCCTCCTATATTTTGATTGGTACATTTTTGTTAACTAGTATGGCTACACCTCTAGCTTTTTAATTATAGGATGCTGCTGTTACGTGTCCTACCCAGTCTCTCTTTAATTTGTTATGTTCCACTTCAATTAGATGTGTTTCCTGCACAAATGCTATATCTATTTTTTTTCCTTCTTCAATAAATTTAGTAGCCTTTTCCTTTTAATTTAGTTATGTATTCCATTAATGTTTATAGTCATATAGTTCAACATGGCCATCTTAATCTTGCATACACCTCTTTGCCACCTCCATCTCCCTTTTCCCCATTTTCATCTCTTAGTTTTCTCTTATTACAATGTACAACACATTTAAGACATAAAGTATCCCCGCAGTTCCCACATCCACTAATACCTTAACCCCAAAAGTTCTCCCCCCTCTCTGAGTTGCCCCCCATATCCCTTGCCGGGCAACCACAACTCCCCTTTTCATTTGGGTTGCGATCTTCTTCACAGCATCAACTGATTTTGCAGTGACGGTGATTCCCCCTCCACCCAGCCCTCTCCAGAAAACACTTTTTTAAAAAAAAACACATATAACAAAGCTCTCTCTCTTTTCCTCCCCTTACTCCCTTCCTTCCCTTCTCTTTTCCCTCTTTAGTTCTTTACATATATGCTGTTTTTACATCTTTAAATATGTTTTATCGCCGTTCTTCATTCTTGTTACATCTCTTCATCTCTTCTCCTGTCCTGCAAACGTTCTGTGAATGCTTGCCATTTCTCTGGATCCGAGAACAGTCTGTTTTGCTCCCCGGGTATAAATATTTTAAGTAATATGAATTTGTAACTTTTTTTCCATAAAATCGATTTTGCTGTATTAAACTCCTTCCTCTTCTTTGAGAGTTCGAAACTTATGTCTGGGTAAAAATTATTTTTTGACCCTTGTATTCCAATGGTTTATTATCTTCTCTAACTTTATTCCTTGCCCGCTCCAGTATATTTTCTCTTGTCGTGTATCTCAAAAATTTTACTAAGATGGATCTTGGTTTTTGATGTGCCTGTGGTTTCGGAGCTAATGCTCTGTGTGCCATTTCTATTTCCATTTCTTCCTGCATTTCTGTCGTTCCCAGGACCTTCAGGATCCATCCTTTTATAAATTCCTTCATGTCTGTGCCTTCTTCACCACCTTCAGCCCCACTATTTTTATGTTGTTTCGCCTACTATAATTTTCCAACATATCAATTTTCTGAGATAACAACTCTGTGTCTCTCTTTAATTTTTTTGTCACTTTCTTCCAATTTTTCTAAGTCGTTTACTTCCATTTCTACAGCCGTTTCCCGCTCTTCCACATTCACTACTCTTTTCCCTATTTGTCATTACCAGTTCTAACCTTTACATTTTATCTTCTGTTCTTTTCATTTTCCTTTTAATTGCATTAAACTCTAATGACAACCATTCTTTTAGTGATCTCATTTGTTCTTCAAGTAAGATTTTATCTATATTCTGTCCATCAGTTTTTTTACCTTCTATTTCTCTGTGAAGATCTTGGTCTTCTTCTTCCTCTTCTTCTGTGTCTGTACCTGTGTTTGTGTCTTCTTCTCTTCTTAGTGTCTGTGTCTCTTCTGTTTTTCCTGATGAGCTGCTTGTATCTCTTTGTCAGGCCTCTTCTTGCTGGTCCTCCCCTCCTGGGCTGCTCGTCTGTTGTGCTTCCTGACGTTGATCTTCTTGTAGGTCATCCATCCGTCTATCTCCCTCGTCTGTTTCATCACTCCCTCTTCTGCTGGCTTCCTCATCCTCCAGCTGAGCGCCCTGGTGTCAGGTGTCCCTCAGCTGTTTGCTCTGTTACAGCCCGCTCCTCTGCTGAGTTCCCCTCCCTTTGGTGTCTTTTTTCTCCTTTTGTTTGGCTCCAAGAGCCATTTTTGTAGTGCACCGGCTGGTGGGTCGCGACTCTGCAGGGTAGGCGCTGACCTCAATGGTCGGGTGCTCCTCGCCACCACAGCATCCTGTTCCTCCTGCAGGTAAGGCCTTCTTCTATCTTCTCCGGCGACTTTGTTGCTTTTACTTTCTCCTTCTTGGGAGCCATCTTCTTTCTCTTCTCGGTATCTTTATCTTCTATTTCTTCTATTTTATTTTTGTTATGCTTTGCTTTTTCCTAACTTTTTTCCTATTTTCCTGGAGAGGGCTGGTTTTCCCGACCAGCCACTACTCCATCACATGACTCCTCCAGAAGTAGAAACTGGTTCAGGCGAAAGCTGAATGTCCAACAGATGGCACGAAAACATGTCATGATGATGGAATTTATTGTTATACACATTGTACAGTGTACATATGCCCAGTTTACATATGTACTTTATAAAAAGTACATTAAATTACATTGAAAAATATAATACTAAAGAGACAGTTACACATTGGAACAAATTTTTTTCAACAGGTTTGCTTCCTGAGAAAGACCAAGCTAAGTAGAGCTCATACACTTTCTTAACAAGTGCAGTCATGTGGAGTCTTTGAGCCTTAAATGTACACTCGCCACAAATGTAAACAGAATGTATCGCAGCTGTTGCAACACTGACCAAACATTTCTGCTGCATTGAATCTTCCTGAAGACAATAAATGCTATTGTTAGGTACTCATTATGCGTATCAACATGCATTTAATCTATAATCAATGTAATGCACAGCATCTGCATATGTGAGCTGCTTTTAGAGCCTGTCGGCACCTATTGTGACAAAGCATGCCCAGGCTTAAGACAGTATTTGTATAGCACCTGCACTGACTGACTGGCTGACCAAAACAATTCGTTTTGTGGGCAATCTACTAGTAGACTTAAAATATTGCAGGGAATCACAAAAATAAGGAGGTTTTATCTCATAAAACACTGCACTATAGGAAAACTTTAAGGCAGCCCAAAATCTATAAAACATCCACCCACAGGAAATTAAGAAGCAAAATCTTTGTTGTCCAATGCAATAGAAGCAACACACAAAATATTCACACAAATCCAACATCCACAAATTGCTGCTTTCCACAAACCCACCTTGCGAATATCTTCCAGGAATGCCTTTTTATCTCCAGAGAAGGTCGATCCTTTGGGACCCAGCAGCTGCTTGCTGGCTACGACTCGCTCATCCTTCAGGGAAGACAGGCATCTGGCAAAGACAGCCTCACCTGGAAAGTTAAAGGAGGAAATCTGCTCAGAGACCAGTTCATGAGAATGTATGCTGTCATTTAAGTTGAGTGTCACCATTCGAATCCCATCAGTCCTTCAACACCTGTTTTTAAACATGTTTCCTCAAATATATCTACACCATTTATTTCAAGCAAGCACCAAATTCCAAACACTTCATGGGTGAAGAGATTTATCTGGAATTCCTGATTGGACACATTAACAAGTACCTTGCAACTTGTGTCCCTCTCGATGACAGAAGCCATTATGTCTACTCTCTGGATCCCTTGATTTAAAGATCTCCATCAGATTTGCTCAGCGTGTTCTCAAGGAAAATGAAAGTTAGCAGTCATTCACATCTTTCCTGATGGATTTTATCCTCTGGCGCCTTGACCCAACACAGAAGTCTAGGAGTGAGCTAACAAGGGGCTGACAATTCAGTCCATTCAGTGGATGACAGCAAACCCACCCCAACCCCCTCACATGAGTCAACTCTCACCCCGAGCAAGAAAATTAAGGATGACACTGAGGAAACAGGTCTTAAAGCCAGGTCCCCTCCCCTGTGTAAAGTTGCCATGTCACCATTTCACAATGTAGGAGCTATCCCAGGTTTTTGCCTCAATGCACTCTGGGGAGTGGGGAACGACACAATAACCTCTGACCCACAACTCACTCTCTGCACAGGTGGTACATGCATAGAGTTCAAAGGGAAATTGTTAAGTTGCAAGAGAAAATAATTTGTCAGGAAACAGGCATGGTCTTAATGGGAAAATTACAATGCTGGAGAAACTCAGCAGATCAAGCAGTGTCCTTGATGTAACAAAGAGAAAGATACATAACCAACATTACAGGCTTGAGCCCTTCACGCTGTGATGAGGGGTTCAAGCCCTAAACATTGCTCATGTATCTATCTTTGCTACATCAAGGACACTGTGTGACCTGCTGAGTTTCTCCAGTGTTGTGTTTTTACTTCAACCATGGTGTCTGCAGACTTTCATGTTTCACCTCTGTCCACTGCATGGACTTGATAGGCCGGTGAGCTTCTGACTGAGCCACCCAGGCTCTACACTCATCACCAAAACAAAATACACAGATGAGTATTTAAATGAGTGAATATCTCACATCGCACTCGAGGTATATTTTCTTCCCAAATCTGTGCCACTCAATGTAAAGATCTCTGAGGTACCTATAAGAGTGACAGGCACTCCAAATTCTAGTGAAGAAATGGCCGTCCATTTTCCTGTCCCCTTCTGCCCCGCAGAGTCTTTGATTTGTGGCAGCAGTGGCTTCCTGTTGGGGTCCCGAAATTTAAGGATGTCCGCGGTGATTTCAATCAGAAACGAGTCGAGTTCTGTCTTGTTCCATTCCTCAAATACCTAAAAATGTGGAACAACCACAAGAGCTGATCATCAAACAACGGCCAGGATTCCCATCTCTCCTGCCGTTTAATTGCATGACAATGTTTACGAGACCATATAATAAGCAGCATTCTATAATATTGAAGACCATAGCTCTCGTGGTGACACTAACATCTTCCATTCAAGACAAGCTGTATATTTCACAGATGACCAATTTGGTGACCGTCCTCAGACTGGGCACATAGAGAATAGCACATCACAGGGACAGTCAGTCCCTTCATCACACCATGTTGCCAACTGCACAAGGATAAAACAGAAAAGTCTGCAGACATCGTGATTGAAGTAAAAACAATGTTGGAGAAACTCAGCAGGTCAAACAGTGAACTTTATAGAGCAAAGATAAAGATACAGAACCAACGTTTTGGGCTAGGAATTGACTTGGGCCACATTTTGCTCCCACCGTGACGAAGGGCTCAAGGCTGAAATTTTGGTTCTGTATCTTTACCTTTGCTCTACAAAGTCCACCTTTTGACCTGCTAAGTTTCTCCAGCTTTGTGCTTTGCCAACGACACAAATCCGACCTGACTGCACATGGTTCATATTCGTCCTTTCCCACATACATCTTAATAACTGGTAAAAGTTCCCATGGCATCTGCTTTCATCACCTCCCCCCATACAGTGGGTTCCATGTACCCACCCTCTGCACCACATCTCCTTTAAACTTGCCCTTTCTCTGTCAAACAGAGTTCATCTTTGACACTTGAGGACATTTCCACTCTGGCCATCTACCCTTTGCATGCCTCTCGTCATTTTATAAACTTCTATCAGGCCCCACCCTCAACCTCCGACGTGCCAGAGAAAACAATCCAGGTTCTTGGAGCTAATACCCCTCCAATCCAGGCAACACTCAAATGAGCCTCTTCTGGACTCTCTCCAAAGCCTCCACATCCTACCAGTGACCAGAACTGCACACGATACTTCAAATGTGGCCCAACCAAAGTTTACTGCAGCTGCAACATGGCTGCCAGCATTTACCCTCAGTGCCCTGACTGACGAATCGCACCTTGCGTTTCCTTCACACGTTTCCGTGTGGCCATTTGCAGGGAGCTGTGGACTTGGACATCAATGGTCTTTTGACATATTTTATTTTGATTTTCAAAGACTCATCCAAATCCAAATAAATAGCCCAATCTCTTTCAATAATAGTAGATAACATATAGAGTCCATATTTTCCCCACCCCTCTCCCCGCTCCCCTCCCATACGTAATACACAAAGAAAAGATTATATAAATTAAACAAATACAAAGAACCAGATATTGGTGAAGTCACAAACCCTTCAGGGAACTTTAGAAAAACTCAAAGAAACCTAAAATAAAAAAGATAAGAAACGGAATACAGGATTACGTCCTCTGCACCACGACCCACCTCACTGATCTCAATCACTTCTGGGACGGATTGTTGCATTTCCTTTATTCAGAAGGGGTGTAACTGTATCTGCAGACAGGGCTGCCACACCCAACAAATGTGTCATATTTCCCCCTCAAATTGTATGTGATTTTTATCCAGGGGATACAACTCTCTATTTCCATATTCCACCATGTAATATTTCCACGTGACCGCTATCCATTTCCTGGCTACCACCAAGGGGACCGTCACAAACTGAATAAAACTCATGTCCATAATGTTTTGGTCCCAAGGGTCTTGCCATTTATAGTGTATATCCCCCTCACATTTGAACTCCCAAAGTCCAACACCTTCCTTCTATCAAACTATCATTTCACTGGCCACATCTCAAACTGAGGAATATCCTGCTGTATACCTTAGAACATTACAGCACAGTACAGGCCCTTCGACCCATGATGTTGTGCCAACCTCCATAAACTTATTCAAAAAAACGGAACCTTCCGTACCTCATAACCCTCTATTTTTCTTTCATCCATGTGCCTTTCTTTTTTTTTTTAATTATAATTTTTTTAATTTTTCCACACTGTGAACCATATCAATCAAAATATATATAAATGTTTCTCTTTAAATATACAGTGGCATTTTCTCCCTTTTTTTCCCCCTCCCCTCCCTCCCCCCCTTCCCACCCCCCTCCAAAACCAATAAATATTCAACATATACAATACCATAAAATCATAAAACAATGTCTTCACACAATGAAAAATAAACAAGAAAAATGCATCATCTGTTTTTACACACTTATCATTTTAGGGGGTGGAGTTCCACGGTAAGCCCTCTCTGTTGTGTTCCATGTACGGTTCCCAAATTTGTTCAAATAATGTGACTTTATTTTTTAAATTATATGTTATTTTTTTCAATGGAATACATTTATTCATTTCCATGTACCATTGCTGTATTCTCAGGTTCTCTTCCATTTTCCAAGTTAACATTATACACTTTTTTGCTACTGCTAAGGCTATCATAATGAATCTTTTTTGCACTTTATCCAATTTGAGGCCTAATTCATTACTTCTTATGTTACTTGAAAGATCTCTGGATTTTTTGGTATGTTATTTTTTGTGACTTTATTTAATATCCATGTGCCTTTCTAAGAGGCTTTTAAATGTCCCATTTGTACCAATGTCCATCACCATCCCTGGCAATGCATTCCAGGCACCAACAACTCAGTGTTTTTAAAAAAAAAACTTATCCCTGATGTCTCCCCTGAACCTTCCTCCCCTCATCTGGTATTTGCCACTCTCACCCTGGGAAAAAGGCACTGGTTGTCCATCCTATATTTCATAAACTTGTAGACCTCTCATCCTTCTTTGCCCCAAAGAGAAAACCCGAGCTCTACTAACCTTGCCTTATAAGACATATTTTTCAATTCAGGCAAATCTGGTAAATCTCCTCTGCCCCCTCTCCATAGCTTCCACGTCCTGTAATGATGTGACCAGGTCTGAACGTAATATTCCAAGTGTGGACTAACCAGAGTTTTTAAAAAGTTCTGCCACATTACCTCTTGAATTTAAGTAATGACGATCAGCAATACTATGGGCCTTCTTAACCGCCCTATCAATCTTGAGAGATCTATGGATTTGAACCCGCTCTGTTCTTCCACAGTCAAGTATCCTACTGTTAACCAGCCTTCAAGTTCAACCTTTCAAAATGCATCACTTCACACTTATCCAGATTGAACTCTATCTGCCACTTTACCCCCCAACTCTGCATCCTCTCCAAATCCTGATGTAACCTACGACAACCTCTACACTATCCACAGCACCTCCAACCTTCGTGTCATCTGACAACGTACTGACCCATCCCTTTTCTTCGACAAAACTCTTCACTGCCCACAACTCTGCCAGAGTTTGTGCAGTCTGCCAGTGTGCTAATCAGAACCTGTACTGTGCTAGCAGATGTTTCTAACCTTGGACATTTCATCATGGTCCATTTGGAGAATATCCTTCATCAGGTGGTAGGCTTCACAGATCAGCTGCATGTCTCCATACTCGATGCCATTGTGGACCATCTTCACAAAGTGTCCTGCACCCTCATCGCCCACCTGCAGGGTGAAGAAAGATGATCACAACATTCCCAAAGCCTTTTATAAGTACTGACAAGTAGTTTGTGCAGGGTGGCAACTCGACAAACTGCTGTCATGACATTTGAACATGGTTAAAAGCATTATTACTGATTAATTTAAACACCAGTGATATCATTTGTTGCTTCTGACACTGGATCATGAGTAGATCAGAATTTGGATTTATTGTCATGAACAAGTCATGAAATCTGGGGTTTTGTGGCAGCATCATGAAGCAAATATTCATATTATAACCATCTTACAACATTACTTTAAAAAATAATATTGTACGAAAAGTGAGACAGTGTCTGTGGTTCATTGATCATTCAGGAATCTGTTGGCAGCGGAGAAGAAGCTGTCCTTGTGCTGCTGAGAGATTGTCTTCAGGCTCCTGTACCTTTTCCCTGATGGTAGCAGAGTGAAGAGGGCATGGCCTGGATGGTGGGGGTCTTTGAGGATAGAGGCTGCTTTTTTAAGATATCAACTCTTGCAGATGTCCTCGATGGAGTGAAGTCTGGTGCATGTGATGTTGCAGGCCAAGTTAACAACCCTCTGGAGTTTATTCTTGTCCTGAGAGTTGGTGCCTCCATACCAGGCAGTGATGAGAATGCTCTCCACGGTACACGTGCAGAAATTTATGAGAGTCTTCGGTGACAGACCGAATCTTCTCAGACACCTCACAAAGTATAGCCGCTGGCGAGCCTTTGTGATTGCCTCAACATGGAGGCTCCAGGACAGGTCCTCGGAGATGTTAACGCCCAGGAATTTTGAAGTTCTTTACCTTCACCACTGCTGAGCTCTCAATGAGGACTGGGTTGCGGTCCCCTGACTTCCTCCTGAAGTCGACAATCATCTCCTTGGTCAGAGAGGTTTGCAAAACCAGACCAGAGAGACAGTCTGCATATATCACATGGAAATCTAAAATAAAATAAATTGCTGAAAACACTCAGTTCTCAGTCAAGTCAAGTCAACTTTTTATCTTCCCATCGATAATGGCTGAACTGCTGAGTGTCTTGAGTATTTGATCCTTTTATCTCACGTGTCAAATCACAGCCAGTGAAGTAAATGGTTAAGATTAAACATTCCAGTTTCTGCAGGCAGTCAAGCTCAGAGCCTGCAGCAGCAAGGCCAGTTAACCCAGCCCGGGTCCTTGCATCTTGGACCATGATGCCTTCAATCTCTGCTCCAGCATTCACTCAACCCAATACTCTTGCTCTTATCCAACTTGCATTGGATCCAAAGACTTACCCAGTCACAGCAGGGTTCACCAGTTCCGACCTTGGCAGCAATGCTCTGGAAGATGTCCTTGATGTGAGGCCTGCGGTTCAACAGAAAGCCAAACTTAACCCCTGACATGTCTGATCCACCCCCTTCCCCAGCACCCCATCCAACCAGGGATGACAGTCCCAAACCATTCAACAGACTGTGCGAAATCTCCTGACAAATGAGGCAGAAAATAGCTTCAAAACATTAACCCATCCTTGTGAAGGGTATTTTAATCAGAATGAATCCAGGCTAAGATTGGTCAAAAGGCTTTACATCCATTTCATGTGAAGTCAAGGAGAGATGGAAAATGCGTTTCAAAATCTATAATCCTTTTGATACAAAAAAAAAACTTTCCTCCAATCTCCTTGATCCCCTACAAGGTCCAGGCCCGAAACGTCGGTAATATATCTTTACCTCTGATGGATGCTGAAAGCCCAGCTGAGTTACTTCAGCATTTTGCTGCAGACGTTCGTGTTCCACTGCAGATACTCAGGTGTCTCCTGAAGGGCAGGATTCCATGTCAGGGAGGTTCAGTGGACGGGTCTGAACACAGGAGATCAGGTGCTCCTTCCCAACTTCCGATACCAGAGGCTGAGTGTCAGGTTATCTCAGACGGGTGATTAGCTGGCGAGCGAGAGGTCTGGGAGAACCTCCCCACCGTGAAGACCTTCTCCCAGGGAAGAAGGGTTTCTCAGCAGAAGCTCTCCATTAGAAGGACTGAAACTACACTCAATCTCTGTAGCTCCCCTCACCATTCGTCCCACTCTGCCTGCGTCCGCCCTTTGGTGACAGCAATGGCCAACCCCCCCCCCCCACCCGAGGGAATGCTAGTATTTGTCCAAATTTACTCTCCAATCTCAGTCAACTGAACCCGCCCCTCCCCAGGGAACAGGTTGGACCATCTTCAACTAGGAGCCAAGGCCTGGTCCATCCTTTTGATGGGTTCTCACCCCTTAAACACGATCATCCGATAATAATTTAACTTGAACCATCTTTGCAGAAGCAAGACCAGAAATAATTAATCAGGAACAGAAGCAAAGTGGGCACGGGGGGGGGGGGGGGGGGGGCACATTACTGGGGAGGGAGGTGGGGGGGAAGAGAGAACAAATGTGCATTTATATAGTGCCTTTCACAACCCCAGAAGCTTTACTACATTCTGCAACCTCTCACAAATCAACTTGTCCCCTTCTCCATTTCTCCCCCACCACCAACATCACCGTCTCCCAATCACCTCCTTTTCCCACAAGATGGGAAACGCAGGAGCCAATGGACACGAGGCTGGAACTACCCAGTGACAATGATACCGACGGAAGGTTCAATGCTGCCCATATTTTTCCATCCCCCACCCTCCTTAGCATTGCCCCCGGCCAACAGCCTCCTGCCCCAACCTGCGATACTAGACTCAAACCCACAAACTTTCTGTCTCAGGTACAAGCCAACTGAGTCGTAAATAAGAATCGACTAGAGTTGATTGTTACACAGGAAGCCGTAAATAAGCAAATAAAGTTTGATCAGCTTTTGCTCCAATGTAACCAGTTGCCAATGTGAGCGGCGTCTTCAAACTATAATCGCATGTCAGGGAACGAGAAACATGAGTGCAGTCATCGGAATTAACGTGGCGTGCGCAGGGCAGTGGGGGACGTACCAAGCCTCTTTGTGTCCTCCAGGCATCAGCGAGGGTCCATATCTGGCTCCATCCTCGCCACCGCTGACCCCACTCCCCACAAAGAGCAAACCCTTGGCCTTTAGCTCTCGACACCTCCGCTACGGGGGGTGGGGGGAAGGAAAGGAGAGTGGTCAGTTCAGAAGCACAACAACATACAGGGGACTGTGTTGGCCAATGGGCAGCAAAGCACAGCTATCGAAACCTCAACGGTGATTCAGTGTGGGATAAACAGCAGCGTAAATACTGGGCACCCGAAACGGTGAATACAACCCCCATGAAGAAAGCCCTTCAGGACAGTGGCCACGGCAGCGGACTAGCGAGGGATACAGGCTGCGGGTGGCTTACAGTCAGGCTAGCGTAAGACTGGCTCACGGGAACCAGGTATCAGAGCTGATGCTGAGGACAAGAAGGGCTCCCAAAGGCTGAAGGCTTCCTGATCATTTTGGGGGTTTGGATTTGGAGCTCGGGCTGCCAACGGATCAAACAGAAGCTACGGGAGAACCGAAGGCAAATCCACGGACACTCTTTTGCTTCTCTTTCTCCCTCACTCTATGGGGAGCCAGGAATTCTCCACCTTAGATGGTTGTGGATCTATACAACTATTTAATGGGGAGATCAACCATTTTTTTTGGAAGATCAGAGAATTTTGGCCTCTTGGGGAACTGACAGAGAAGAGAATGTGCGAGGACAGTGTTCATCAGCCATGATTATTTCGAAAGGGTCTCCTTCTATTCCCCAGTGTTTTAGTGGATTAATTCCAATCGTATCTTCAAAATAATCCCAGTGTTTCTCATAACAAGGTTTATGTTACTTCAGGGCCAGTTCCCCACACAGACCCATTAGACATACAGCGCAGTAACAGGCCCTTTCGGCCCAGGAGCCCGTGCCACCCAATTAACTGACAACCCCCAGTACATTTCGAATGGTGGGTGGAAACCAGAGCACCCTGGGGAAAACCCACACAGAACGTACAAACCCCACACAGACAGCATGGGATTCAAACCCCAGTCCCAATCGCTGTAACAGCAATGCACAAACCGCCACAAACATCCAACTAACAACATTAGAAATGTTGGATCCATCTTCTTAATTGAGAGTCTAATAAATTCTAACATTGTAGGCACACACTGCTGTCTGTAAACACTTCTTTCCAGCTTAGTTAGAGTGGACAGGCCTCTCTCATCGTATGTGCTGATATGCGAGAGACACTGATGACAAAATATAGGACACAAGTTATATCCAAAGTTGCTGCCAAGATTAGACTCAGTACAGACCACCGAAGATTAAAATTTTGAAACTCACCGTAGTGTCATTGTATTCCGAATTCCCACCGTCGATGATGATATCGTCTTTCTCCAACAGGGGAACCTGGCAAGGCAGGAAGAAAGTAGGTGGGAGTCACTTAGGTGGGAGAAAGCTCGAAAACTCAACGGAGCCAATCTGAAGGAGTAATGAACTGCTCTTCTAAGGGCAAATCACAAGGAGAGTAAAAGGATTCGGGAGTTGACCTGAGACTACTTGACAAATGAATGCAAATACAGTTACAAATCATCGTACTTTATTGTTGAAAACTCCGTGACAGCAAGAAGGACTGCCACCAGCAACTAGTCTCACAAGGGTGTCTGCTGCGTGACTTCCAGGTTGCATATTTATACAGATAAACTTCCAGCTTTACAGAATATTTGAGTAGACTGTCACAATCCTTTGTCCATACAAGGACGATTCTTAAGATGTGCTTGAGGATTCGAAACCCTTACCCAATTATGAGTCTTTTTACAAACAAGGGATCAGCTTTCGCCTCGATGAATCGTCAACATTCTCACTCTACCTCTCTACCTTTGTCAATATTTTAACACTTACATTCTCATTGGGCTGACAGCAAAGAGGGTTAGAGGGATACAATCAAATGAGACCAAATAAACCTCTTCAGCTGCCAGAACCAGTTTGGATAGAGTTCATGAAGTATTCTACCACTGAATTTTGGACACTCCAGTGTTCAACAGATACTTCACCTGGAATGTGGTCAACATACCAGCTTCTGAATGAAGTCATCCACCGCCTGGCCGGCCTTCACGAGGAGGACTATGCGCCGAGGCTTCTTCAGTTTGCAGACCATCTCTTCCAGAGAGTGGGCGCCAATCACCTTGGTCCCTTTGGCTTCCTTCTCCAAGAAGTGGTCCACTTTGGAAACCGTTCTATTGAAAGCACAAACCTAGAGCAGAGACACAGACAGATCTCATCATGCCGCTGCAACTCTGCGTAGCCTGCAGCCATGTTGTCAAATCTTCCACGGAAGAGCTTGGGGCAGGAGCAAATATCATACATGTTAGACCTAGAGGCACCCCTCCATCTGTTTCTGAGATCACATCCCTAATAGAAGCAAACGTGTTCTAAGTTCTAAGCTGGTGAAAGTCAGCATTGTTCAAATCTCTCCATTTCAACAATTTCCCTCCCCACCCACCCCAACACTGCACTATTCTCTGTGTAGAAGTCACCCACAGGAATAAGAATCGATTCTTAAAACACTTAAGGGCATAGAAAAGTGGTTCGTACCACAGATCCTTAACAGAGAGCCTGGCACAGATTGAACATGCAGGCTGATGTACCAGAGCCCACATTTGGTCTCAGTCACTTGTTTCCCTAGGTCCACTAAGCGCGTTGATGGCAGGGAAGATGACGACCTTATCTTCCATCATTACAGTGGTGGCAAAGAGGCCCAAAACAACCCACCTTCAGGCAGTGGCCATAAAGGCCACCAAACAACACCAGGTTCAACAGTGAGCTCCTTGGAAGGAGGTCAGCTGGCCTTACGGGGCTTGATTAACATAAGACATCAACAATAGAGTTGAGTTTAACCAGCCCCCACACTAGTCCAGGAAGCCACATGGCTGTATCAAAACCGCTGCAGGGCACTTTCATCACCTGAACTGCCACAGTTTAACTGCCGCACCCCCATCAGGCAGAAAACCTCCAGAGTCATTACCAAAGTCCACATGTTCAGTGAACTCTCGTTCTCCACCTGCATCAGAACTGCCCAGTCTGCCATCAGCAATATGGCCTCAGTTTTTCTCTCTCCAGCAACAGACAGACCTCCCAGTCATGTTCTCCAGCCCTGCTTTTCTCATTCTTTAAATCTATTCTCACTCTCCCACTGCCCTCAGAGTTTTCAATCCATTATTTACCCCTCTAACTGCCTCCATCAAACCAACAACCTCAACAAACTACCCTGACGGCAACCTTGTCCTCACCCCATCAGATATATCCACTGTCTGATCAATCCCCAAACTTTTGCTCTAAGTTCAAAGGTTCTTCAACCTCAAATGTTAACAGTTTTTCTCTCTCCACAAATGCTGCCTGACCCACTGAGTGTTCGTCGAATTTTCGTTTTTGATTCACCACTAACTTCCCAATACCATTTGGAGATGGACAAAACATGCTGATTTTTGAATTGTAAGATTTTTAGTGAACTTTGGACTTTACTTAATATTTATGCCCCAAATGCAGATGATAAAATATTTATTTCAGATGCATTTTTATGTTTGGGTCAGACTAATGATAATATTTTAGTTGGTGTTGATTTTAATTGTGTTTTGGAACCTTTATTAGATAAATCTCCGAAGAAAGTTAAGAAATCCAAGATGGCAGTTCAGGTTCAAGTGTTGATGAAAGATCTTAATTTAGTAGATATTTGGAGACGTCTTAATACGGCAGAGAAAGATTTCTCCTTTTATTCATCTAGACATGAATCGTTTTCAAGGATTGACTTCTTTTTAGTATCGGCACATTTACAAGGGAAAATACAACAAGCGGAATATAAAAGTAGGGTGATTTCAGAACACTCTTTGTTATATTTTACATAGGCAACTTCTGAGAACATTCAAATGGCCTATTGTTGGAGGTTTAATACAATGTTGTTAAAAAATATGGAACTTATTGATTTTTTGAAAAAAACAAATTAATTTTTTTGAAAGAAAATTTTAATTCTGTTCAAAGTAAGTTTGTATTATGGGATGCTATGAAAGCTTATTTGAGAGGACAAATAATTAGTTATACTTCTAAAATAAAAAAGAATCGATTAAATCAGAGTTCTGAATTAGAGAAACAGATTGATGAGTTAGAAAAGGAATTTCAGAAAGATGTTACAGAAGATCAGAAAATAGAATTATCTAGGTTGAAATTGGAATATAATACTTTGCAATCTTATCAATTTGAATGTTTGATTAATAGGACTAAACAATGGTATTATGAATGGGGAGAGAAAGCACATAAGGTACTGGCGTGGCAATTAAAGAAAGAACAGATTTCGAGGACTATTAATGCTGTTAGACGGAATTCCCTATTACTTATAAACCTCGTGAGATTAATGATGAATTTTATAAAAAGTTATATACATCTGAAGGAAAACAAGAAACTGGATCGATTGATCTTTTTTATCACAGTTGAATTTACCGATATTAGAGGATGCAGATATACAGGAGTTATAAGAACTATTTACCGATTCGGAAATTAAAATGGCTATGCTGGAAATGCCGAACGGTAAATCGCCTGGTGATGATTGATTTTCGGTTGAATTTTATAAAATTTTTAAATGATGATTTATCTACAGTGTTTGGGGATGTATTACGTCAAGTTGGAGAACATTATGAATTACCTGAGTCTTGTTCTAGTGCTTTAATTACAGTAATTCCTAAAAAAGATATAGACCAATTTCGTTGTTAAATATAGCTTATAAAATAATAGCTAAAATATTAGCGAATAGATTGGCTAAATTTTTACCTCAGTTGATTCATATGGATCAAACAGGTTTTATAAAGAATAGCTATGCTTCAGATAACATTTTATGAATGATTAGTTTGATTAATAGATTTCGACAATCTTCAGATCACCCGAAGGTGATATCTCTAGATGCAGAAAAGGCATTTGATAGAGTTGAATGGAACTTTTTGTTTAAAGTTTTGGAGAAATTCAAGTTTGGTCCTTTTTTTATTGGTTGGATTAGGGCTCTATATAGTAAACCGGTAGCTAGAGTATTAACAAATGGTTTGATTTCGAAACCCTTTAAGTTAACTCGATCAACTCGTCAAGGTTGTCCTTTATCACTGGCTTTGCTTGCGTTAGTGATTGAACCTTTAGCACAGTTGATAAGACAAAATACACAGATACAAGGTATGAAAGTTTTAGATGAGGAGTATAAAATTAATTTATTTGCTGATGACGTATTGGTGTATTTAATAAACCCAGTTCAGTCACTTTTGCATTTGAAG
This sequence comes from Narcine bancroftii, assembly GCF_036971445.1. Classification (NCBI taxonomy): domain Eukaryota; kingdom Metazoa; phylum Chordata; class Chondrichthyes; order Torpediniformes; family Narcinidae; genus Narcine; species Narcine bancroftii. The sequence continues at coordinate 146,783,621 of NC_091470.1, read as the reverse complement.
GAATATTTAATACAAAATGGATGTCTTTCTGGATATAAAGTTAATTGGGAAAAAAGTGAAATATTACCGGTAAGTGAAGGAGATTATTCAGTTTATAAGAATATTATTAATTTGAAATGGACTGATCGAATTAAATAATTGGGTATAATTTTGAATGTTAATTCTCAATCTTTATATAAATTAAATTATGTTCCGTTAATGAAAAAAATTAAAACTGATTTGATCAAATGGAAAGATTAACCTATTAATTTAATGGGTAGGATAAATACAATTAAGATTAATATCTTTCCGCGTATACAATATTTGTTTCAATCTATTCCGCATTTACTTGATAATATTTTTTTTTTGAGACTTGAATAAAATGGTTAGGGAGTTTTTATGGAGGGGTAAATTTTCAAGAGTAGCTTTGAATAAATTAACTTGGAAATATGAGTTAGGGGGGTTACGTTTACCTCATTTTCCAAATTATTATGAAGCAACCCAACTTAAATTTATTAGTTCATTGATGGATTTGGCATGGCATCCTAGTTGGGCTAAAATTGAGATGGCAAGTATTTCTGAATTTGAAATACATCAAATTTTGTTTAGGTGGAATATGAATTTGTTACAACAATATAATGTGCCTATACTAAAACATTTAATGAAGTTATGGATAAAGAAAAATAAAATGACAGGCTCTAGGGGTAAATTATCAGCTTTGACTCCGTTGTATAATAATCAACTTATTCCTTTTTCAATACATAATCGAAGTTTATTGCATTGGAGATTTAAAGGTGTGAAAAATTTGGGAGATTGTTTTAAAGAGGGTAAATTTTTATCTTTTAATCAGATGAGGGAAGGTTTTGGTATTGATAAGAATTCTTTATTTCTTTATTGTCAAATTCGATCTTTGGTAAGATGTATGTTTGGTAGAGATGTGATTTTACCTGAAATGACTAAATTTGAGACTTTTCTTATGAAGGTTCCAGAGAAGGATTATATTTCATTTATGTATCAAATATTACAGGATGGTATGGATAAAAAGGGTTGGGATAGATCTAAAAGTAAATAGGAAGCGGATACTGGTTTTATTTTTTCTGAAGATAATTGGTTAGATATCTGTTATGATAGTGTAACTAGATTGATAAATGCTCATTATGCAATGATTAACTATAATTTTTTACATCATTTATACTTAACACCTGAAAAATTAAAAAAGTATGGTTTTCATGAATCAGATTTGTGTTTTAGATGTGGTGATATGGTTGGAACTTTATTTCATGCCGTTTGGTCATGTGTACATATTCAATCTTTTTGGAAGAAAATTCAATCGTTTTTAGAATATCTGTATAAGATTAAAATAGTTTTAGATCCAACAGTATTTTTATTGGGTAGTTTGCAACTCTGAAAGGCTTGAGATTAGATAAGTTTCAGCTTGCTTTTGTATATTTAGCTTGATCCATAGCGAAAAAATGTATTGCTAGTTCGTGGAAAGATACAAATATGATTGATATTAATAGATGGCATAATGAGATGAAATATTGTTTAATAATGGAAAAAATTATGTATGTTTCGTGTGATAATTTTAATTTTATTATTAATAAATGGTTGTTATATTCAGAATATTTATATTTCAATTTATATTGATTAGATCTTAATATGTATATTTAATTTTTCTTCAATATTTTTTATTTTTTCTTTCTTTATGGCTCTCCTTAGGAGAGTAGGCTGAAGGGGGAGTTTCTTTTCTTTTCTCTTTTTTTTCTTTTTATATATAAAAAATAACATTCATGTTTATGGTTAATTGTTGTATATGCTATATATTATTTGTTTTTTGAACGAATAAATAAAGTTTAAAAAGAAACATACTGATTTTCACAATATCCAAATTCAATCAACGGATTTTGTTTAAAAAAAGCCAAAATGCAGTCATTTAGTGCAGCAAGATCCAATGATCATCAGATGAAATGAGCCACCAAACAGACTTACCACAAAGCCATGGTCGTTCATGTTCAGAATCAGGTTCTGACCCATTACTGCCAGTCCAATGAGTGCAATGTCAGCTCTGTGAAAGACAGAAAACACCATCATTTCTGAGACTGGTTCCGTTACATTCACGCACAAGGTACAGAAAGTTACGGAGACAGGGGACATCAGTCCTAACCATGGAGCTTCCATCATTTCTCCAGTGAACAGAGTGACAGCATCATCGTTCCACCAGATGCTCAGACCTCGGTGCCAGTCCACCTTCCTCACATTCCTACTTCAACCTCTTCTGCCCAGGCACTTGGCAGAGGAAGGAAAGACCACCTTGCTGTCGCTAACCAAGACAGGGGAATTTACAGTTGAACAGCTGATCAACACCTCACGTGCCTGACTCAGCAGGTATCTGGTGGCCTGATCACCATCCACGCCAATAGAAAAGCCACATCTGAGCTGAAAGGTCACTTAGCAACTTGGAGCAGACAGTGGCAGAGCACCCATCAACCCAATGGTCAACAGCATAACATCCAGCCCACGGCTAAGGTCACTGCAGCTTTATGTGCACAGTGGTCAGCGCACACAGTGGTCAGCGCAATGCTATTACAACACCAGCGACCTGGGTTCAAATCCACCCCAGTCAAGAAGGAGTTTATACCTTCTCCCCGAGACCATGTGAGATTCCTCCGGGTGCTCCAGTTTCCTCCCATGTTCCAAAGCCTTACCGAGTTAATAGGTTAATTGGTTATTGTGTTGTATTCCCAAATTAAATTTTTTAAAATAATTAAAACAAAAACAGTAGGTGTTGAAATGGCAGTGGAAGATCAGCAAGATGTGCTCGGAACTTCCAACCCTATTACTCCCGGGTCTGTGGACACACAGGGATTTAGTTACTTCCCTTTAGACGAGAAATGCACCAGGAACAAAAGAACAGATTCGGGCCAAAGCAGGGTTCTTCCACCCAGAGGGACGAAATGGAGAACAAATCGCTTTGAAACGATCCTGCACGATAACAGGCTGGGCCAGGAGCAAAACATGCAAGTCTGCAGGCACCATGATTCAAGTAAAAATGCAACGCTGGAGAAGCTCACCAGACCAAGCAGTGGACTTTATGTAGCCAAGGCAAAGATACACAACCAATGCTTTGGGCTTGAGCCCTGCATCAACACGAGCAAAATGTAGAGACTCTTGAGGAAGGGTTCCATTTATTCAGCTGGCTGGAGAAAGTGCATGACACTCCCACTCTCAGTACCAGATAACATCACCCACCTACCCCAAGTTCTTCCCTCCCATTCTCAGATAAACCAATAAAACCCCACACTCTGAAATTGACCGATTGCCTTAGTGACAGCAATTCTGGGAGGCTTTTAAAACCCTCAGAATATAGTATGTCAGATACAGGAGAAAACATTATGGAAAGGTGCTGTCTTTTTCCTTAAAGGTCAATCCCACCACCCAGTGTAAAGACTGTTTTAACTCAACAGCCCAATGTGAAGTCTGAATGGTATTGTCCCTGTGAAAGCATAATTCCCAGGCTCAGTGTGACCCTAAATCACACATGTCAAACTCTGGCCCGCGGGCCAAATATAATTATATTTGGCCCGCAAGATCATATTAAATATATATTAGAGTTGGCCCGCTGACCGCCGCGCCAGTATAGCACATGCACACTGAAGGTGAAAATGAAGATGCCGGAGGTGTGGAGGGATCTCAGAGTCCCGAATCCCGGGGATTGGAGTGCCGCACTCAGCCCGCCCGGCTCCCGGACACACAGACGCGGCTGGAGTTGGGGACCATCCTTGCTGGGTCTGCGCTTCAGCGGCAACGCTGGACCGAACGTCTCGTTGGCGATGCCTTCCCCCTCGCTCCGTGCGCGGCGGACCCTGCCTCCCGCTCCTTTTGTTGGAGACGAGCCCGGCGCCATGAGATCGCAGTTTAATCCCTCTCCAACCATGGTAGGGGGGTGGGAGCAATGCGCTCTTCTCAGCCAATTCCTCCACCGCCCCGGACGCCGGCGTTTCAATGGGGGGTTCGGGTGCCTTCGTCAGGCGACCGACCTGTTGGTCCAAGACAAGGGGAGAGCGTACAAACTCCACACAGACAGCACCTGAACTCGGGTGAACGTGGAGCTGCGACCCCACATTCCACATCAGGACTGTGTGTAAGATTGGGAGCAGTGAGACGGAAGCTTATTTTGTTCCTGTGATTTAAGCCTTTCTTGGGGTGGGGGGGGTCCTTCTCTGACCACTTGCCTAACAATTAACCTAATCAGATGTGGAGTTACCACAATACAACATTTCTCAACCTTTTTCTTTCCACTGGCGTCCCTGTGCCATTGGTGCTCTGTGATTAGTAAGGGATTGCTTAAGGTGGTCTGTGGGTGGGAAGAAAAAGTTTGAAGACCACTGCTTTAATCATCCCTCATTGACTCGTCATGTGCACGGTTTCAGACACTAAAGGAAATGGGCCAATGGCAATGACAATGAAAGAGTTTATCCAAAACTATTATTAAACATTTATTTTAATAAGAAAAAGTTTAACATTACATATGTTGAAAGAAGAGAAAACATGCAGATGTTGTTGAAAATTTTCAATAAATATTTAGTTCGGCCCTCGACTTAGTCCAAGTTTTTAATTTTGGCCATCCGTGAATTTGAGTTTGACACCCCTGCCCTAAATGGTCATTACAAACACAAATCCTGTTCACTTCCCCTTTGCACAACTTCCTCTTATCAAAGCAATCCTACTCTTAGTTCAGTACTTGCTGCAAAAATCTTAACTTCTCTATTGCAAAACAGCAGAAATACACCCTGGATCGTCAGGATATGGAGCAATAGATCTTTAGTCATCCAATCTGGAACTTTGCAAGACCAACCCACCTGTGCAATGAGGAAATACAAGACTCCCTTCTGACTGCAGAGCCAGAACTCATGAACACGGGGACTGAAAGCCAAATGTTCCTGACTTCCCATTTCCACTCCATCACCCAATCACTCTGCCTCCAAAATACCATTTAATGAAATTCATACCTCTTGCTAGCGACCGACTGCCTTTCCAAGTTGCGTTTAATTCATTAAAATCAGTGCTGTCACTCATTTTACAGGAAGTATTCACTCCACGTGAAAACTATATCGACACTACAGGGACACCATTTTTCTTCCAGATGGGCTGGAGGGGACACATTGACCTTGTCCTGCAGGGTTGGGCCATGTGCAAGGAGGGATAGGTCAGGGCACTCTGACCCAAGTCCAGGGTGACAGACATAACAAGAAAGTTATTTTTGGAAAGTCACCATCTCTCAGTACAATTATTTTGTTTCATCCACAGTGGATGAGACTGTTGCACTTAAACTGATGGGACAGACGATTGATATGTATGTGGGTAAAGAGGTATAAGAGTGAATAGAGACAATGAGCATACATGAATGTATCTGTACTTAGAGGAAAATATAGATAGTATAGACAAGAATTAATAAGGGAAGGTAATGGAATAGAGAGAATAAGGAGGGAATTAAAAGAGTGACCTTTGTGACATATGAAAAGTGAAATCTTTTCTGGGGGAGGCGGGGTGGGGGGAAATAGCGGTCACTGCAAAATCAGTTGATGCTTGCGAGTGGATTCGCAAATCCAAATGGAGAGGGGAGATGTGGTTGTCCGACAAGGGATAAAGGACAACTCAGGAGGTGAAGGGGAGATTGGGGATAAATAAGATAGAAATAGGAGAATAAGGAAAATGTTGGATGTTGTAGGAATGTTGTCTTATAAAGAGTTGAAAATAAGAAAACAGAAATGGAAAAGGAGGAAAGGTAATGATGGAAAAACGGAAAGAGAAGATAAACAAAATATAAAAGGGCTACGCTGTCTTTAAATATTAATGGAATACATAACCAAATTAAAAGGAAGAAACTACTAAATTTAAATGAATAAATGTATTCCATTAGAAAAAATAACATATAGGTTAAAAAATAATATTAAAATATTCGAACAAGTATAGGAGCCTTACATTAAATACAATAGCGAAAACCTACCGGGGACAAACATTACCTAAGTTGATGGAAGGAGAAGGAAAGAAAAGAATGGACTCAGTAGAATTTCTGGTGTAATTTTGTTGAATGACAACATTGTCTGACTGGCTTAATGCAACCTAGATTGTATACCTAAAATGGATGAGAGGGGGGGGTGGGGGGGTGGTTTGGGAGGAAAGGGGGGGGGGGGGGGGGGGAGAAAAAGTCACTGTATATGTGTGAAAAAGAAATAGTGTATATCATGGCTAATGTGATTTATGGTGTGAAAAATAAAAAATTTAAAAAAAAGTGATGGGACAGATCAACGTACGATTGAAAATAAAGATTTGGGCTTGGGTTGGGTTCAGAATGGCTACAGGCTTCAGGTTTTACACCTAATAACCATCTCTTGTAACTAAAAGACAAACACCTTCCAGGCAGATGAGGTCTGATTAAAAAAGCTAGAATACACTACATTAACGTTAAAAAGGCACTACCTTAAAAATGCTGTAAGAGGAAATTGTACCACAATAGGGTCTGCGTTTGGTTCACCATCTCTCCATCTTCCTTGAAAAGGATACAAGGTTCTCTAACCCAATCAACATCTTTAGTAACATCATCCACATTAAACTCTCATTTTACTCTCCATGTGGACAGATGGCTCCACTTCACTGGTTGACAATGAAGACTCTAAGAATTGCTTCATTTTGGCTCTCCTCAGTCATTAGATGACAATCAGAAAGCTTTTAAAGTACCAGTTAGCACTCCTCTTGGCCATCCCAGTGACAGCAGCAACTCTCAAATCTCTCACAATTCTGCAAAGAAGGACGCTGCTCCGTCCATTTCACCCGTGCCAGCATGGCTGCAGGCCCTGGAGAGGGAAAGTATTATTCCCATGTCCTGTCTCCTGGTCTTGTACCTACACAGGCACCTGAAAGTGGCGTCACATGTGGACAGCGATGTAAAGAAACCTTTTGGCATCTTGGTCTTTGTAAATCAAAATATTGAGTACTTTGGGATGTTATGGTGAGGTTGGGTAAGACATTGATGAGGCTAAATTTGGAGTCACTAAATGACGGGAAGGATATCAGTAAGATCAAAAGAGTGCAGAGAAGGTGTACCAGGATGTTTATAGGTCTTCAAGAGTTGAGTTATAGGGAAAGATTAAACAGGTTGGGACTTTATTCCTTGGAGCAGAGAAGAATGAGAGGTTTACAAAATTATGGGTAGAGACAGAGTAAATGCGAGGAGGGTCTTTCTACTTAGATTGGGAGAGATAAGTACGAGGACATGGCTTTAGGGTGAAAGGTTTAGGGGAAGCTTTGGGGGGGGAACCTCTTCACTCAGAGAGTAGTGGGAGTGTGGAACAAGCTGCCATCTGACATAGTAAATGCAGACTCACTCAAGTTTTAAAAATAAATTGGATAGATACATGGATGGGAGAGGCCTGTAGGGTTATGGAATGGGTGCAGGTCAGTGGGACTAGTGGAATAATGTTTTGGCACAGACTAGAAGGGTCAAATGGCCTGCTTTCCTGTGCTGCAGTTTTCTACACTAAATTTTGCCTGCTCCATGTTCAAGAGACCAGCCATTCTCAACCTTTTTTTCTGGTTAAGGCCCCCTTTAGCATTCTGCACAAAGTTTAAGGTGCCCCTTCCCTTTGAAGCAGTCAAGTTTAGTTGGTTTTTCTGTACTTCTCTTCTACCGACAACATAAAAACAGTTATGTTATGCGAGTTGAAAAGAAAATAAGGCTTTTACTTAAATGTGCTGTGAGCCCCCCATTGAGAATGGTCACTCCAGAATAACAACACCCAGGGATGGTGGAGGAAGAATATTTCCTCCACTCCCTTCCCCCAATTTACCTAAATACACCCCAACCCCACCCAGTTATTGACAATTCTACTATGGGAAATTCTGAGATCTTTTCTCAATTTCATCTCCCCTCACAAGAGAGCTAAGATTCAGGGACAGTGGGTTTGCCTGATGAGGAACTGTCCTACAAAGAAGACTGGGCCTGCATTCTTCACTTGGAGAAGAAAGAGAGAGGTCCAAAATGGATGCAATCCTCACAGGCTTTTACAAGCAGGACGAGAGCAAGGTGTTTTCCTCCAGCTAAGAGCCTGGAATCCAAAGTCAGAGGAACACGGGGCCAGAAAGTACTGAGATTTGGGGATTTCTTTTCATCCAGAAGGGGACATATTTTGGAATTCTTCAGAGTGAAACAAGAAAGTCTGCAGACACTGTGATTGCAATAAATACACAAAAATGCTGTTAGAACTTAGCAGGTCACACAACATCCACCAGGAGGTAAAGACACCCAGCCAAGGTTTCAGGCCTGAGCCCTACTTCAAGGGTTGGATATATGGTGGAGTAGATGCAAGGCCTTTCTGTCACTTGCTCCCTAAAGGTTAGGGCAAAACCTTCAAACACATCAATGGCTTATTTTCACAGCTAAGGTACCATTATGGAAAAGTAGAGAAAATAATTGAAAGGGCAAAATTTAAATAAAATGGAAATCATTTATAGACAAGTGATTCTTCTCCTTCACCAGCTCAAGAACAAGGAACGCTCTTTGCCCACTGACACCTCCATCCTGGGATTTAAGGCCACCCCTAAAACTCCACCTGACAGATCCCACTCCACTTTAGTTCCACACTACTGTTCCCAACATGACTCAACACTTTAAGCTGGAACAAGAGTTCTGGCCAGTACTGATCTTCCAACCCCGAGCCTCTCTGCGGAAACCTGCCCTCGTTCCCAGCCTTCTGGAGCCCCTGACTACTTCGCGGCATTCTGATAGGCGCTACGGAAATGAACGTCATACGTCTCTTTGATCATCAAAGAGAGAAGGGCCGCATGAAACCTTCGTGCTCCTGAACGAACGCCGGGCAAAGCCCCACCAGCCCGCGACGATACTCACTGAGCCATGGTGGAAGTCGAAATCTCGCCGAGGGTAGCACAGAACAAATGACCGCAACGTAGCAATTCGGCGCCCGCGTCCCATTGGACAGCTCCCCGATTGCTACATCGCGTTCCACCAGGCGACGCCCTCTGATTGGCCGGCGCGGCGGTCAGGGCGGCTCGGCGTGAAGGGAGGGCGGGGCAAGGCCCGGTTGGTGGAGAGCAGCCCCGGCGAATCAATCGCTGCTTCTTTGCTTCGGACCGATCTTCTTGCCCAGTCAACATGACTCAACACTTTAAGCTGGAACAAGAGACTGAAACTCGTGAAGGAACCTCCAGCAAAGAGCATCATGTTTCAAGGGTCATGGTCTAAACACTGGTGGTGGAACTTCTCAGCCAATCTCGCATTCTCGACATTGGAGAAACCGGTCAGAGATCGGGAGAATGTCCGTGGCCAACCATTTCAATTCCAAGTCACGTCTCCGTCCATGGCCTTGTGTACTATCCCACCCAGACCACCTGCAGATTGGAGGACCACCACCTGATTCTCCATCTGGGCACCCCTCCACCAGGATGGCATGAACATTGATTTTTCTAACCTGCTGGCCTTTTCACTCCTTCCCTGCATTTTCAGTTCTTTCACCCACCCAGCCATCCCCCCTCCCCCTCATCCATTTGTCAACTCCCCTTCTCCCTCCGCCACTCTTTTGATCAGACACCTGCCAGCATTTTCTCATACTTGGATGAAGAGCTCAAGCCTGAAATGTTGGTTATATTTTTACCATTGGAACATAAAGGAGACATTTTGACCTGGTGAGTTTACTTATCACATTAAACCCCCAGTGATAAACCAACAACTCCCCCCCCCCCCCCCCCAGCCCAACACTTATACCTATAGTATCTTATGGCTTAGGTGCTCTGTGGTTCATAAGAGATTACTGAAGGGAGTGTGAAAAGTTGAGCACTTCTGGTTTACACTTTTCAGCCTAATTTTCCTTTACGCTCTACCTTGTGCCTCAGAATTGCTACACACAGGGACACGGACATTAAACAGGAAAGTCCACAGATGCGGTGGTGCACACAAGTGAAACTTGGCAGGTCAGACAGCATCTGCAGGAAGTCAAAGGGACACCAATGTTTTGGGCCTGGACCCTTCTTCAAAAAGCAGTCATGAGTTGAAAAGGTGGAGGGAGGTGGGAGCAGCACGCGTGGGGGGGCTGGTGGAGAGAGTAGAAGAGAATAAAAGTTGAGAAGTGACAGGTGAGGGGCTAACTAGACAGGTTGAGAAAACATAGATGGATATGACCTCTTCAAAGAGCAACTTTGTTCTGCTTCAATAACAGCAGCCTCCCCGTGGTCAACAATTTTAATTCCACACCCCAATCCAACATAGATGTCTATCCATGCACTGCCAAACTGAGGCCACCCACAAAATGGATAAACACTAACATTTCGCTTGAGCATTCTCCAATCAGCTGGCATTAACATCGACTTCTTGAGTTTCCGTTAAATCCCTCCTCCGTTTCTCTTTCCCAAGTCCTCGTCTCCTTTCCTCCAGCTCTCCATCCCCCTCCATTCAGACAGCCTCCGTTCCACTTTTCTCTCATTCATATCCACCTATAACTTTGACCAGCACCTGTTAGCCTGCACACCTCCCCTTGACCCTTTCACTCCTGCCTGCTTTTTGGTCGTACTTCGACTAAGGACTCAGGCCCAAAATGTTGGTCACCTTTTACTTCTTATCGATGCTGGGTGATCTGCTGAGCTTCTCCAGCAAATTTGTTTGTTGCACGGGCAACATTTCTGGGAAATTGGTCATAAGATTACACTTAACTTTATCTGTTTGAGTCTTTAAATCAATGATTCCAGAAGTTGGAACATTTCTACTCAGGAACAGGATTTATATAGGAAAATTTCTTTCAATAAGGTTGAGAATGAGGGGGGAGATATTCAGAAAGGATTTGAAGAACCTCTCACCGAACCCCGTAGTTAGAATCTGGAATGCACTGCCCGGAGACTAATACTCTGATAGGTAGTATCTCGATCCACTCTTACATTTCAGTATCTAGAACAGCGATTCTCAAGAGGCCCTATACACGCACCCCTCACCTAACCTCTCCCCCTCACCCCTCACCCCACCCCGGGCCTCAACATATTAAAGTAAAAGCCTTGTTTTCCTTTCACGTCATGTAACAATTGTTTCAAAATATTGGTAGAAGTTCGGAAGAAACCAAAACATGACTGCTTCACAGGAAAGGAGGCCCATAAACTTTGAGCAGAGACCTCAAGGAGAACCATAGCTGAATAAAGGTCAAGAATGGCCAGCTTTGGAATACACAAAAGAGCTGGAGAAACTCAGCAGGTCACACAGCATCGAATGGGAAGCAAAGGAATTTAGCCATCATTTCAGACCTGAGCCCTTCATCAAGGTATGGCCCAGACCTGAACCATAGATGATATCCCTATGCTTTGGAGAGATGCTGCATGACTTCCTGAGTTTCTCTAGCACTTTTGGGTCTTGCAAAACCAGCTTTATTCTATTTGTACTGGCCTTGAGGATCACAGTGATTGGACTTCTTGTTGAGTAAACCCACAGCTGAAGCTAATGTGAAGCAAGACCAATTCAAATCCCAGTTGATTGCACAGAAACCCTGTATCTGCAGACTTTCCTGTTAACTCCATTAAACTGGCTTGTTTGCTTCCCTTGCATTATTTTGGATCTGGCAAACTTAAATCTTAACTAGATCCATTGTTGCCCTCTAACTAAACTACACTGAAAGATCTTGATTGCTGCTCGAAGTCACACTTGTCAAACTCAGGCCTGCGGGCCAAATTTGGCCCGTGATATAATTATATTTGACCTGCAAGATCATATCAAATATGTATTAGAGCTGGCCCGCTGGCCGCTGCGCCAGTATAGCGCATGCACAGCTAATACTACAAATCCCAGAATGCTTTGCAAACGCATTGGCGTCAGCCCGCTAATCGCCCCCACCTCCTCTCTTTACTTTCATTGGCATCTGCGACCTGTCGCCCAACTCACACGTAATAAACCCCTTACGGAAAATGGCCAAACGAAAGACAGAAAACAGGACCTTTCAAGACAGGTGGGAGGGAGACAATATGTTCATCATTTTAAAAGACAAACCTGTTTGTCATTGAAGCAAGTTGTTATTTTTTTGACTTGTTGGCTTGTGAAAAAAAAACATTTAAAAGGAGCTTAAAGTCTAGAGAGAAATATTATTTATTGAATATTTTATTTCTCATTTGTTAATGCTTCTTCTGGAAAGTTTAACCAAAACTATTATTAATCATTTATTTTAATAAGAAAAAGTTTAACATATGTTGAAAGAAGAGAAAACATGCAGATGTTGTTGAAAATTTTCAATAAATATTTAGTTTGGCCCACGACTTAGTCCAAGTTTTTAATTTTGGCCCTCTGTGAATTTGAGTTTGACACCCCTGCTCTAAGTGGTACACAAACACATTGTGTATTGATAAGCAGATACAATGCTGAAGAAGTGTCATTTGTTTAATACAATAAACTGGTATATCTTCTCCTTGAGATCAGATTCTACAAATATTTTGGAAGAGTGCAAGTTCTCACATTCCCCTTGTAGGTGAAACATTAAAATCCCAATCAGTGGGACCTTTGCTGTGGTCAGTAGCTGGTTTCACAACAGCCACTCGTGTTTCTCTCCAGCAGCCGTTCTCAACCTTGTTTCGGTCCCTCCAGATACTACTGAAAGTTTCCGGTCCCCTTCCCTGTGAAGCAGTCACGTTTATTTGGTTTCTTCCCTTTCTTCTCCTACCGACTACATGAAAATATTTAGGATTTTAGTCTGTGGCCCCACCCCCCTTTAAATATGCAGCGGCCCTTGGGGGCCAACCACCAAACTGATCATTTGTTCGCAGTCATGTGAACCGGAATGGCACCATGTTAATGCAAATTCTTTTATGAATTGTACAATCGTTGATACCCACCTTTTGCTCAAAACTCACATTTTCAAATGACCCATGTAAAAGTCAACCCCTCCCCCTTTCTGTTAGCCATTCCGAGCTCCCAGTGCTGACTGTGGATCTTCACCTCGGCCGCAGCTCATCAGAGCTCTGAACACCCCTTCCACGAACCCTCACCCCAACCTCTCACCCATCTTAGTTTCCAGTGCCAAGTAAAAACACAAACCTGGAGGAACACAGCAGGTCAAGCAGTGTCCTTTATATAGCAAAGGTTTAAAAAAAACATAATTGACATTTCAGGCTTGAGCCCTTCATCAAGGTCTGGAAAAATGTCAGCAGGCGTCCCAACCATTTGCTCATCCAAGCTCACTGACTCTCCAACTGCCCCACCTGAGCTTCCAACACCCCTTGCTCCAGCCTCAAGCCCATCCGAGCTCCCGACCCTCACCCCAGCTGCCTGCCCAACAGAGTTCCTGGCTGCGGATCCTCACCCTGATTTGCTGATCACCGGAGCTTCTGACACCCTAACCGTGGACTCTCGCTCCGGCCGCCCGCCCATCAGAGGTCCCGACGCCCCAACCACGGACTTGCCACCCAATCCTGGCCAACTAAGCTCCCAACCCCTTGAACGACACGGATACTTAACACGGTCAAAAATTTGACATGTAAAAGTTGACCTGAAATATTGGTCCAAAAAACTCGATTACATGAGTATATATGGTACATGAAGTTTTCTTCTGAAGGATTCTCCTGCATCAGGTGTGGATGAAGTACACATAAAAAGGCATCTTCTAGATGCTCTGTGGTACTTTTATTGTTACTTTATTCACTTAAACAGTTGAGTTGCGTGGGTTACCATACACAGAATTAGATATCTGCTTTACACGTCTATGCTATACAGCAAATGGATTATAATTAGTACAAATACATGAAATATTTACATTTTTAAGTTTTTATACTTCAAGCTTGGTCCAACATATATTTACAAAATGAAAATTATGAATGTATAGCCACCCTTATAAAGTATAATAAATAATGTACAGTGTTGATGCATTCCTCTGAAAGATCAGTGTTGAAAGGTAGCACAATAAGTCAACTCTAACTAAAATTTTATCCTAAACTACAATGGATTGTGGTTAACCAGCCACAACGGACAAAAGTTAAAATAAAAAAAAACACACAGGTAAACTGATTACCAGCACATTGAGTAAACCTACCAACAGCAGCTATGATATTCTTCCTCAAAGACCGTACTCCCTCACTTTGAGGGAGATTGTGTGACTCATTCATTCACACAAGTTGCATTTCAAGTTAATTTAAAAAAAATCAGATCTACAAAATAATTTCTTCCAGTGAATGAGTGTGGCTGAAGTGGTCTCAGCTTCCATGTAACAGAAATACAATGATGGTCTGACTGCTGGTTTAGATGGTTTAAATTTTTTTGTTCTGTAAAGTACAACAAGGCTACCAAAAAATATTGTGCTAACTTGTAACCTTGCTAAACGGAAAAATAAAAAGCCAATTGTTAGAATTTTTCTTTGAAATATTTTCTTCTTTACAGTAACAAAGTCGGTGGCTATTTCCCAGCCCAAGGTGCAGCAAGATGAGTGAGGGTAAAACAATATCACACAGCTGTTCTTCTTAACAATTTCATCCTTAAAACGTGCATTTTACTGCAAACAGTTCTGACAAAATAAATAGAGCATTTGTTATACACCAGCTAACAATTACACAAAACACAATGCAAATGGGAGTAGGAGAAAACAGGGAGGACACCCTTGCTCTGATAAAACTACGGTGCAGATTCTGTGCTCCCAAATGAAACTGGATTTTCAATTTGAAGACTTTCTAATATTAATAAAATGTGAACGTGCACAGACCAGAGCGGGGTAGGCAAAGGTGAAGGAAAGAAGTTCCATTTTGATAAAGTTTCTCTAAACTTTCCTTTTCTTGTCCAATTCATCAGCACTTAGAATCAAAAACTCTTTTTTGAACATGTTCTATAGCATCAGTCTTATTTCGTAAATCTAACTTAATAATAGATGCAAGACATTCCCATTTATTTAAATAAGATTCCATATAAGAAAAATTACAGTTACAAAATAGTCACTATTTTGTAAGCAGAAAACCTTGGGACACAAGTGGCTCACTAACAAGATTAGCAGGGATGTGCAATTTCAATCACATCAGCACAGATCTTCATTTCTATCTTTGTTTTAGACTTGGTGATACAGTTGGAAACATTCATGAAAAATGCAAGACACTGAAATGTTGATTCGTGGATCTAGTGATCCACATCTGATCTATTCATTTCTATTAACCAAATCTGTCTGTTATTCCCCATGCTGTGGAGGTTGGCTGGCCTCTGGCATGGAATGTCTCTCTGAATGCTCTACAGGCTGGCTAGCCTGAGGCGCCCATATGTCTCTTGTGTCAACAGGACAAACGTTTGGCTTATCTTGCTCCTTTCACACAAACATCCACATGTTGCAATGACCTGGTAGTCATTCTGTACTTAAATATTTCACCAACATACAAATTTTTATTAGCTTTTATTTTCTGTGTCATCTCTTCTGCAGATTTTAATGTAAAATCTTCCAAAGAAATATTCATCACTGAAACAGCTTCATTTCTTCCTCTAGACGAATATTTTTAAAAGTCACGTGCTGCTGTGGTCAAATACAGTTGTGGTACATTCTAACAAAAATATAGTAAAATACATTTTCCTTAAACAAAATGTATAATTTTAAAAATGGATAAATTTGACAGAGCGACCTTTGCAACTTCTGCAACTACATCAGTCAACACCATGATCTGTAGGCCTCAGTCACGTTCTCCGTTCTTTTAAGCAGGTTACACATAAAATGCTCCAGGCCAGTTAAACACAAAGCTCTGTCGTATTAGGAGTCCAGAGGTAAGGGGACATATTTATAGACTGCATAATGTTTTGGAAGTTAGTGAATGCTTGAATTAATCTCTCTCATCCTGCAACGACACAGAATGATTTTTTTCTGTGCTATAAATGGTGTTAGTGGCTTGGTTTCATGTCACACCAATTACAGTTATTCAAGTTTTGATGATGGATGTAGAGAAGGGCACAATTATCTGTTCATATTCACTAGTTAAGTTCTTGCTGCAAGTAGTAGATTTGGCTATTGTTATTTGATTTACTCTATTTAGAGAGTTTATTCTTACTTATTTCAAATTAAACAAAATTTCATAGCAGTTGTAATTAAAACCCAAAAGTATCCAATATAATAAAATAAATACGCACTTAAACATTCCTATTATGAATTAATTTTATTCCAAATTTAACTTTTTTAAAAAGGTGGTTGATTGCAGATAAAATCAAGCTAAGATTTAAGAAAAAGAATACTTATTAACTATTGAAAACCCAGTTTCAAGATTTAAACCAATTTGTTTTTCAGAGCAAAGATGGAAACTTCCCCTGAGGTCAGTTCGTAACAGAATAAACCAAAACAGAATAAAGCACAGCAATCAAATGCCACATCGAGTTCTCAATTGTTTTGTCAAACCCACTTTCATCCTGCGAACACCTGTGGTCGACTATACAATCAACATAACACCTTCATTTCTACTCAAGTAAATCAGTGTGGAACAATTAAAGCAGCTTTGTCTCCAGGTAAATGTTCTATGAAAATCCAGTCAGTAACGCAGGATTCCTTTTGATCAAACTCTCTTCTGGAAATTATGACCTTCAGTGATCTACAAGAAAAAGTGCATATATACTCGATAAAGATCAATGATATCAAGTTACAGATGCTAGTCTGTCAACCAAGCTTGGACATCTTTGAACCTGGCTGGGATACCGATGTCAGTTTGATAAGCCAAATAATATTTCATCCTTGCAATAGTCTGGCAGGATGCCACATCATTGCCAAACACACTCTCGATTAATTTATCATTTGTAAACAAAAAAATTACTTATCATTATTTACACTCCATTCATTTGTGTCCCGTTGGCCAATATAATGTCAAATGATGAAGTATCATTTGATTCGGTCAACCTGCATCCTTGCGATTGATTTCAGTCACAGAAACAAGGTTAAATGCAGAAGGGTTAGAGAAATACCAAAATGCCAAAGTCTTTTAAACAGGTCTGTGATCTGCTTATTACCTGCCGCGTTGGCTTGCAGGGACAAGCGACATTTCGACAAATACTTTAAGGATTTTTCACTGACGACAGAAGTGAATGTGGTAGAAACAGGAAAAAAACCATGGAGGTGCAGGTACGAAGGAACAGTGTGCAATGAAACCCCCCTCCCCCCCTTCCAGGATAAACCAACAAGGTTGCAACATTTTGCAGGGCATCTCATGATATTTCAAAGACCAAGTGGCAGGACTGTCTCAGCCTGTGTACAACTCAGTCAGACATCCACCTTCAAAGAGGTTCTTTGTTCATATACTGCTGGTTTCTAAATCGCCTCTTCCTTTGAGAATAGCAGCTCCATCTGCACCTTATCCGGCAGGAGAGGCAGCAGAGGGTAAGCATCTTAATGCGACTTAATGGATGAGAAAAGATAAATTGGTTTCTGGGACATCAGATGGTGTGTGCGAATAGAGCCCTGTGCATATTTCAGTTCTCTGTCAGGCATGCAGGTCAGCTACTTCATGACATTATTCCTGACCACTGATGGACATCCTCCAAAGAACTATTCACCACTGAAATAACACAAGCATTTTGTCACTCAGTGGGGTGAGAATCACAAGCACTTACATAAAGAGAGGTCCCATGGCAAGCTTGTTCCCTTAAGCAGGGACATGTGCACTCCGGGAAGGCAAACATACTGAGGAATAGTGAATCCAGAAACCACCACATCTGTGTCAGACAGTGGTGTAGAACTCGAACTTGCTTTCCTGGTGTTTCTCAATATTAGTGTACTGTTAGTACCTTAGTACCCAAGATTAGTGAATCTACCACTCAAAGTGGGGCACCTGTTAAAATCTGCTTGCTTTCTCACGAGGGTACAAAGTGGAGGGATGACATGCCTTCACAACGAGTTTCACCCGACACCAATCTAGACCTGGCCAGACTGCAGAGTTCACAATTGCTGTACAACAGCCTTTCAAAAGACTGGAGATTAACGAGTTCCGTATTCCACACACATGCACAATCTGTCCCTGACAGGAGCACCTTCTCAGAAACACCACTCATTCATCCAAGTGCCTTTCTCTTTCTCGCCTCATCTTCCAGCTGCCAGGCCTGAAGCCAGTTACCATGCTGTCACAACCCAGAAGGCAGCTGTGACTCGATAGGTTCGCACAGACAAGGTCATCCTACAGACACGAGAAAAAAGCCAGAGTGGAATAAAGTGGATAACCGTGCACTCACTTGACTATTTACAACATGCTACTACCAGATTTGGAACGGATGTAAAAGGGAAAAAAAAAACATTTTGTTAACAAGAGAAAAAAAGGTGCTTAGACAGAGAATTAAGCCACAGATCTACAGATACAAGAGAAACAGTCAAGAATCACAAAGGTTAAGAGCAACACTTGAATGTTCAGAAGGCAAGTCAGAATAACTACGTCATTTCTTGCTCTTCATAGGTTTTCCTTCACATTGGTGGTTGTCCTGTACGTCTCCTAGCGAGTTTCGACCTAAAGAAAAGCAAAGATTACATTTATTAAGGGACTGATACATTTCAAAATAGGAAAGCTTGAACTTACATTTGTAGAGCAGTGTTAATGCTGTAAAGCAGCCATTCTCAACCTTCCTTCGGCTATGACCCCCTCCCCTCCACCCCTGGACTCTGCCTAAAGTTTATGGGCCCCCTTCCCTGTGAAGTAGTCGTTTAATTGGTGTCTTCTGTACTTATCTCCTACTGATTGCATAAAAATATCTAGGATTTCAGTCCGTGGCACCCCCCCCCCCCCTTAAATGTGCTGTGGCCCTGTTGGGTGTGAGGGGTAGAGGAAGGTGGTCCTGTAGGGTCCCTATTGAGAATGGCTAGTGTGAAACATACAAAGCACTCTCAGGAACATTACAAAATTAAATGCAGTTTTTAAAAAGAGATAAAGCATGTTAACAGACTCTTCTGGCCCACAAGCCTGTGCCATCCAAATACACCCAGGTGACCAATTAACCTACCAACCCTGCATGTCTTTGGAACAAACATTACTTTATAATTAATTGAGTTGAAATCACAGACTTAAATATGCATGAGTACAATTGAAAATGAGTACTCAGCAGACATTGATATTACTCTTTTTTAAAATTTTTTTATTTTTCACACTATAAACCATATTGACCAAGATACATACAGACATTTTTCTTCTTAAATATATACAGTGTCGTTTTCTCCCCCTTTTCCCCCCTCCCTTCCCTCCCTTCATCACCCCCTTCCCCATTTATTTGAAATTCAATCTATAAGATACATTAAACCCGTTAAACAATGTTGTCACTTAATAAAAATAAACAAGAAATTTTACTGAGTCAGTTCTTTTCGTTATCTTCTCCTTCTGTCATTTTAGGTGGTGGAAGTCCATGGTAGGATTTCTCTATTGTGTTTCATGTATGGCTCCCATATTTGTTCGAATATTGTAATGTTATTTCTTAAATTATATGTTATTTTTTCTAATGGAATACATTTATTCATTTCTATATACCATTGTTGTATTCTCAAGTTGTCTTCTAATTTCCAGGTTGACATAATACATTTTTTTGCTACAGCTAGGGCTATCATAACAAATCTTTTTTGTGCTCCATCCAAATCGAGTCCAAATTCTTTGTTTCTTATATTACTTAGGAGGAAGATCTCTGGGTTTTTTGGTATATTGCTTTTTGTGATTTTATTTAATATCTGGTTTAGATCTTCCCAAAATTTTTCCACTTTCTCACATGTCCAAATTGCATGAATTGTTGTTCCCGTTTCCTTTTTACAGCGAAAACATCTGTCTGATACTGTTGGGTCCCATTTATTTAACTTTTGAGGTATGATGTATAGCCTGTGTATCCAGTTATATTATATCATACGTAACCTTGTGTTTATTGTATTTCTCATAGTTCCGGAGCATAGCTTCTCCCATGTTTCATTCTTTATCTTTATGTTTAGATCTTGTTCCCATTTTTGTTGAGGTTTACCGTTTGTTTCCTCGTTCTCCTTTTCTTGCAGTTTGATGTACATGTTTGTTACAAATTTTTAAATTATCATTGTGTCTGTAATCACATATTCAAAATTGCTTCCTTCTGGTAACCTCAGACTGTTTCCCAATTTGTCCTTCAAGTAGGTTTTCAGTTGGTAGTATGCAAACATTGTATCGTGAGTTATATTATACTTATCCTTCATTTGTTCAAAGGATAATCATTTATTTCCCGAAAAACAATTTTCTATTCTTTTGATCCCTGTTCTCTCCCATTCTCTAAAGGAAAGGTTATCTGTTGTGAAAGGGATTAGCTGATTTTGCGTCAATATTAGTTTTGGTAGTTGGTAATTTGTTTTATTCCTTTCTACATGAATCTTCTTCCTAATGTTGAGCAGATGATGCAATACCGGTGAATTCCTATGTTGCACCAATTTTTCATCCCATTTATATAGTATATTTTCAGGTATCTTCTCCCCTATTTTATCTAGTTCTATTCTGGTACAATCTGGCTTTTCCCTTGTTTGATAAAAATCTGATAGGTATCTTAATTGTGCGGCTCTATAATAATTCTTAAAGTTTGGTAGTTGTAAGCCTCCTTGTTTGTACCATTCTGTTAATTTATCTAGAGCTATCCTCGGTTTCCCCCCTTTCCATAAGAATTTCCTTATTATTTTCTTTAACTCCTTTAAGAATTTCTCTGTTAGGTGTATTGGTAATGACTGAAATAGGTATTGTATCCTTGGGAAAATATTCATTTTAATACAGTTTATCCTTCCTATCAGTGTTAGTGGTAAGTCTTTCCAATGCTCTAAGTCGTCTTGTAATTTTTTCATTAATGGATGGTAATTGAATTTATATAGATGGCCGAGGTTTTTATTTAGTTGTATACCTAGGTATCGCATTGCTTGTGTTTGCCATCTAAATGGCGATTCTTTCTTAAACTTTGTGAAATCCGCATTATTCATCGGCATTGCTTCACTTTTATTTGCGTTGATCTTGTACCCCGATACTTCTCCATGTTCCTTCAATTTCCTATGTAATTCTTTTATTGATATTTCTGGTTCTGTTAAGTATATTATAATGTCATCTGCAAATAGACTGATTTTATATTCCTTCTCTTTTATTTTTATCCCTTTTATTTTATTTTCTGTTCTTATCAGTTCTGCTAGTGGTTCTATAGCTAAGGCGAACAGTGAGGGAGATAGTGGACATCCCTGCCTTGTTGGTCTGCTTAAGTTAAATTGTTTTGATACATATCCATTTACTGTCACTTTCACCAGTGGCCCCTTATATAATGCTTTAATCCAATTAAAATTTTTCTCTGGTAAGCTGAATTTTTATAGTACTTTGAATAAATAATTCCATTCTACTCTGTCAAAGGCCTTCTCTGCGTCTAAAGCAACCGCTACTGTTAGAATTTTATTTCCTTCTACTGTATGAATTAAGTTAATAAATTTACAGATATTGTCTGTTGTTTGTATTTTTTTAATAAATCCAGTTTGGTCTAGATTTACTATTTTTGGTACATAGTCTGCTAATCTGTTTGCTAATAGTTTAGCTATTATCTTATAATCTGTGTTAAGTAAAGATATTGGTCTATATGACGCTGGTGCGAGTGGATCTTTCCCTGTCTTTGGTATTACTGTAATTATTGCTGTTTTGCATGAATCTGGTAAGCTTTGTGTTTTATCGATCTGGTTGATTACTTACAGGAGGGGAGGAATTAATAAGTCTTTAAATGTTTTATAGAATTCTATTGAGAATCCATCCTCTCCTGGTGTTTTATTGTTCGGTAGTTTTTTTATTATCTCCTGTAATTCTTCTATTTCAAATGGTTTTATTAATTTATTTTGCTCCTCTCTTTGTAATTTCGGTAGTTCAATTTTAGTTAGAAATTCATCTATTTTGTCTTCTTTCCCTTCATTTTCAGTTTGATATAGTTGCTCGTAGAATTCCCTGAAGTTTTCATTGATCTCCGCTGGATTATATGTAATTTGCTTGTCCTTTTTCCTAATGCCAATACCTTTCTTTTAGTTTGTTCTGTCTTAAGCTGCCACGCTAGAATTTTGTGCGTTTTTTTCTCCTAGTTCATAATATTTCTGTTTTGTCTTCATTATGTTCTTCTCCACCTTATATGTTTGTAGTGTTTCATATTTTATTTTTTTATCTGCCAATTCTCTTCTTTTAGTTGTATCTTCCTTTATTGCTAATTCTTTTTCTATATTTGTTATTTCCCTTTCCAACTGTTCTGTTTCCCGATTGTAGTCCTTCTTCATCTTAGTTACATAACTTATTATTTGCCCTCTGATGAATGCTTTCATTGCGTCCCATAGTATAAACTTATCTTTCACTGATTCCATATTTATTTCAAAGTACATTTTAATTTGTCGTTCAATGAATTCTCTAAAATCCTGTCTTTTAAGTAGCATGGAGTTTAATCTCCATCTATACATTCTTGGTGGGATGTCCTCTAGCTCTACTGCAAATAATAGGGGTGAGTGGTCCGATAATAGTCTAGCTTTATATTCCGTTTTCCTAACTCTCCCTTGAATGTGGGCTGATAACAGGAATAGGTCTATCCTTGAATATGCTTTATGTCTGCCCTAATAATATGAATATTCCTTTTCCTTTGGGTGTTATTTCCTCCATATGTCCAAAAGTTGCATTTCTTGCATCGATTTAATTATAAATTTGGTTACTTTGTTCTTTCTGTTAGTTTTTTTTTCCAGTTTTATCCATGTTTGAATCCAAATTAAGGTTAAAATCCCCTCCTATTAGTATGTTCCCTTGCGTGTCTGCTATCTTCAAAAAGATATCTTGCATAAATTTTTGATCTTCTTCATTAGGTGAATATACATTGAGTAAATTCCAAAATTCTGAATATATCTGACATTTTATCATTACATATCTCCCTGCTGGATCTATTATTTCCTCTTCTATTTTGATTGGTACATTTTTATTGATTAATATAGCTACTCCTCTGGCTTTTGAATTTATATGATGCTGCTGTTACATGTCCTATCCAATCTCTCTTTAATTTCTTGTGTTCCACTTCAGTTAGATGTGTTTCTTGTACGAATGCTATATCAAATTTTTTCTTTTTTCAGTAAATTTAACAGTTTCTTCCTTTTGATTTGGTTATGTATTCCATTAATATTTAAAGTCATATAGTTCAACACAGCCATTTCATACTTTGTTTATCTTTCCTTTCCTCATCACCACCTTTCCTTCTTATCCATTTCTGCTTTCTTTTTTTGAACACATTATAAGACAACATTTCTAAAACATAAAATATTTCCACTATTCTCATATCTAAAATTCCTTTAACCCCAATAGTCCCTCCCCTTTCTGAGTTGCCCTTTGTCCCTTGTCGGGCAACCACATCTCCCCTCTCCATTTGGATTTGCGAATTCACTCGCAAGCGTCAACTGATTTCGCAGTGACTGTAATTCTTCCCCACCCAGCCCCCCCAGAAAAGATTTTAATCTTCATATATAACGGTCACTCTCTTAATTCCCTCCTTACTTCCTTTCTTCCCCTTCTTAGATACATACACACCTATATATATATTGTGTGTGTGTGTGTGTGTGTGTGTGTGTGTGTGTGTGTGTGTGTATATATATATGTGTGTGTGTGTGTGTATATATATGTATATATGTGTATATATATGTATGTATATATATATATATATATATATATATATACACCTACATACACACATACATATATTTTGTTGTCATTTTTATTCTTGTTACATCTCTTCATCTCTCTGTCTGTTTTGTAGTTGTTCTGTAAATTTCCGTGCTTCTTCCGGATCCGAGAATAGTCTGTTTTGCTGCCCCGGAATAACTATTTTAAGTACTGCTGGGTAATTTAACATAAATTTATAACCTTTTTTCCATAGGGTCGTTTTTGCTGCATTAAACTCCTTCTTCTTCAGGAGTACAAAACTTATATCTGGATAGAAAAAATTTTTTTGACCCTTGTATTCCAGTGGTTTTTTGTCTTCTCTTATTTTCTTCATTGCCTTCTCCAATATATTTTCTCTTGTTGAAAATCTTAGGAATTTTACTAGAATGGATCTTGGTTTTTGTTGTGGTTGTGGTTTAGGGGCTAATGTTCTGTGTGCCCTTTCTATTTCCATTTCTTCCTGTAATTCTGGTCTTCCTTGGACCCTGGAGATCCATTCTTTTATAAATTCTTTCATATTTTTGCCTTCTTCATCTTCCTTACGGCCCACTATCTTTATATTATTTCTTCTATTATAATTTTCCATTTTATCTATCTTCTGAGCTAACAGCTCTTGTGTTTCTTTAACTTTTTTATCAGATTCTTCTAATTTCTTTAAGTCATCTACTTCCATTTCTATGGCTGTTTCTCGTTCTTCCACCTTGTCTACTCTTTTTCCTATATCTGTCACAATCATCTCTAATCTATTCACTTTTTCTTCTGTACTTTTTATTCTTCTTTTTATTTCATTGAATTCTTGTGACTATCATTCTTTTACTGTTTCCATATATTCTTTAAAAAATATATATCCATGTACTTGCCCTTCCCTTCATCTTCCATTTCTCTATGTTCTTCCTCTTCTTCTTCTGAGTCCACTCCAGGATCTGTGTCCTTTACCTCTGTCTCTTCTGGTTTTCTTGTTGGGTTGTTTGTTTTATTTTGTTGGGTAATTTTGGTCTTCTTATTTTTATTAGAAGTGTCTTGGTGTTGGTCTTCTTCCTCTGGGTTGGTCATCTGTTGTTTCTTTGATTTCTTATTTTTACTCTCTTCTTTCTTGCTCTCGTTATTTTCTGTGTTTTCCTCTTTCTGTTGTGTTGTAGTTGTCTGTTTCAGCTGTGGAGATCGACTCCTCAGCTGGTCTCCCCTCCCGTCAGTGTTATTTTTGTCTTGCGCGGTTTCGCACTTTTGTTTGGCTCCGTGAGCCATTTTTGTAGTCCCGAGTTCGGGGCTTCGACTGACCTCAGGGAGCGGGCTTCTCTCTCCACGGCGGGCCTCCTCGTACAGGTAAGGCCTTAACCTTCTTCTTCTGACGCCTTTCCTTCTTCTTTTCTTCCCCTTTTTGGCTTTTCTTTCTTCGCTGCCATTTTTTCCACACTTTTACTTTCACTTTGTTTTGGTTTTTATGTTTGTGCCTTTGCTTTTTCTCTATCTTTTTATTTACTTTTCTGGAGAGGGCTGAAGTTCCCCGACCGGCCACTACTCCATCACGTGACTCCTCCCCTATTACTCTTGACACATTTTAAACCATCCTCTGGAACACTTTCAATTAATTGAAATGCAAAGAAAAAAAAATGATTGGAAATAAACTGCAAGGAAGATGGACTTTGAAAAAGTAGTACCCTTCTCCCTTCAAGTGTTGCCCAACCTTTGAATTTCTCTTCCTGTTTTTGGGGTGAATCAGGAACTAATCATTTCTAATTTATAAAGCTGAGAGCAGTCACTTTGCCAACCCTTCACATTAACAAGTTCAGCTCCGAAGGACAGAAAAAAATCACAAGAGGAGGAAAGCTCTGTGAACCAGCCACCCCTGCTTTGTGCTGTGGATGGACACCAGATGTTCTAAAACGCTGAGATGATGAGATGAGCTTACTGTCCAATGTACAAATGCACCAAAAGTCATTGTGCTTGCTACAACTACATGGGTAACTACCAAATAACAGAACACAAAATGGCAAGGAGAGATAAATATTCACAGTGGCAGTTAGTTTCAAACAAACTGATATATAATAGTTGGTCAAGAGCTAAATACTTGTTGGAAGATAAAAGTTCTCCGAGTCACCCCCTCACTGGTCCAACTGTTCTGTGTCCCCCCCACCCCTCACTGGTCTGACCGTTCTCTGTTCCCCCCCTCACTGGTCCAACCGTTCTGTTTCCCCCCTCATTGGTCCAATTGTTCTGTTTTTACCCCCCCACCCCCCACAAGTCGACCATTTCCTCCTTTCACTGGTCGAACTGTCCTCTGTCCCATCCCCCCCAACTAGTCCGACCATTCTCGGTCTCCCGCACATCACTGGTCTGACCATCTCTGTCTCTACCCCCCCCGCCCCCCACTTGTCTGACCATTTCCATCTTTTGGCGCTGACCTGGTTGATGTGAAGGGTTGGCGCCAGAATTAGAAATGGCATTCCCTCAGATATTTGATCAGCTCCTGATTAATTACATCACAGGACGACATTCAGCCCTTCAAATCCACATGAACTTGCCCCAGATCCTGGTCTCTCTGCCCGGCCCTGCAAATCCTTCCTTTTCAATCTTTATTTCACTTCCTTTGATCCTCCCAACACAGCTACCTCAGTTAGCAATCATTAACTAACAATTTCTCAAGAAATAATGTTGGAAATGTTCAATGATTGCGATAATGAGGTAAGATCCTGAAATTCTAAGGAAGACTTTGAGGGCATTTCCAGAAGATGGGTTGTCCTGAAAAATATCAATAATATGTAACAGAAACAATTACCTGATTGAACCAGCCAGCAGCGGATTAAAAGCATACAACCAGTCATACATGTCTTTGTCATTGCTCGCCTGCAGAAGTATTCCACGATGCTTTGTGCACACTGCAAAAGTATTTGCCGTCTGTGAAGTGAAAAATAAACAAAAGGTTACTTCCTGAAATCTCTAAACTGAAATCAATTTGGATTTCTTTTTACTGTTGACCATATACAAAGAGTGATGTAACTTTAAACATGTAAATCATTAACACGTTTTCTGCCTCCCAACTGTTACTTCCGCTTTTATCTTCCGTTCAGTTTCATTAATAGCAAAATTTACCTTTCTGCTTCGCTGGATGCTTTTAAAAATAGAGATACAGTAACAGGCTCTTCCAGCCCACGATCGATCCCACATGGCCACTTAACCCTGTATATCTTTGGAGGATGGGAGGAAACCGGAGCAAACCCCACGGACATGGGGAGAATGTACAAACTCCTTACACACAGTGGGGGGGGGGGGGGGTTGTTGGAACCTGGGTTGCTGGCATTGTAATGGTATTGTTCTAATTGTGTCAGACACTGAGCCACAAGAAGAGGTAGTACCTTTAAATTATCCCTAAAAAAAAACTTCCATCTGTAAGGTAGACAAGGTATAGCATTTGGATGTGGCAACTCCAACTCACAAACACGTCCCAAACTTCAACACAACCTTGGACAAACTGATGGCGTTCCAGAGTCAAGTTTTGGGACATGACATCTGAACAATTTGGTTTTTCCTTGTTCCGAAGGGAAAGATCAGGGACCAGAACTGCAGAAACTCACCTTCAGCAGTGCCTGCCGATCTTCACTGTACTCCACTTGAGCGGTGGACAGATTTAGAATGCCTCGTTCCACAGGATCCTTTTCACTGTTGTATATGAACACATAGGGCCGACGGATAGCAACATAATGTTTCACCCAAGAGTTAGACTGTGGCTCCATAAAATGGAGGTATCCTTTCTTTGACACCACGGGACTATGGCAAAAGAAGAAATAAAAATAACTGGTGTGTTAAATGAAAAATATGGACCGCTTCTTGGAATAGGGGACATAGATAAATTTGGGATGAAGAAAGAGGCTGTTACCCGGTTCGGATCTCTTCAATATCAGGAAGGAGGTTGAGGAATTCATTCTTCCCTGCTCTAGCCAGGTACGATGTCTCCACTCGAGTGACCATGGGGAAGCCATCAAACTCCATGCAGGGACTAGATGATCTCGAGTTGGCTTCAGGAGTCCTGTAATATGAACACACTGTCAGCTTAGAAGGCAGCACAGGCCAGATTGACACTGCTATTGCAGAGCACATTTCTTTTCGTTCACTCTTTGTGGGCATTGGCGGCCTGACTGACGCATACTGGCCTTCCCATTCAAGCGACAAGTTTGCTGCCACCCTGAAACCAAGCAGAGTTAAAAGTGGGCACGGGTGAAGGGTGAAACATTAGGGGGAACGTGTTCGCGCGGTGAGTGGATCGAACCACCAGCTGAAGTGGTGAATGTTGGATCAAATCTGACATTTAAGAAAAATTTGGACAAGTACATGAATAGGGGGGGGCTATGGTCCAGATGCAAGTCAATGGGATGAGTAAGTATAATAGATCAGCTGCTTCAATGATGCTGTGTTTGATGTACAAAAAGTATTATTTTTCTTTGGGATGTGGTCCCTCAGAAGATGACGCCAAGCCAATTACTTGAATCATTAAAATGGTAAAAGTAGATTTAATGCACCTACAGAACATTAAACTATGTTACATTAGCTTACCCTGCATGGAAACACTCCAATCCCCAAGTTATCCTCCAAATTCTAATGTTGAAATCAATCTTTGTCACTGGCAGTCCCTGCCAGCTCAGTTGGAGACGCAATTCAAAGAGGAGCTACTGTCAACTTCTCAGAAGAATGAGCAGTAAATAGTTGCAATGCACATCTCCAAAGTGAAAATAACATGGGGGGTGGGGGGAAAAAAGGCTTGAATGTTGGAAGCAAGGGCAAAGCCACTACAATATTCCATTTTAACAGGAAAATAAGGATACATTTCTCTTCCATTGTAATAGATGTACTGAGCAGAAGGTTTCACAATTGGTAAGTACAAGCAACACCCCCGAACATGATGGGCGCAACCAACTTACTTCTGATCTACTGAGTTACACCTGGAGTCTGCTAGTGACGGACAGGTGGAGGAAGGAGTGAGGGTGTTGCTGCTTAAACTGGACACTGATGCATCACGGCCAATAGGAGAGTTCACGTCGGACAGCTGAAACACAGAGCAAAGTTTATTGACGACCTCTTTCATCCAATCTGGAGCTTTTTTTTTTAAATTTTTTATTTTTCACACCATAAACCACTTTGACCATGATACATACATTTTCATTTTCAAATATATAGTGTCATTTTCTCCCCCCTCCCTCCTCCCATCCCACCCTCCCTACCTCCCCCCCATCCATTTAAAGTACAAAGTCTAAGATACATTAAACCCGTCAAACAATGTTGTCATTCAATAAAAATAAACAAGAAATTCCACTGAGTCAATTCTTTTCATTTCCTTCTCCTTTCGTTAATTTAGGTAGTGAATGTCCCCGGTAGGTTTTCTCTATTGTGTTTCATGTAAGGCTCCCATATTTGTTCAAATATTTCAATATTATTTCTTAAACTATATGTTATTTTTTCTAATGGAATACATTTATTCATTTCTATATACCATTGTTGTATTTTCAAATTATCTTCCAATTTCCAGGTTGACATAGTACATTTTTTTGCTATGGCTAGAGCTATCTTAACAAATCTTTTTTGTGCACCTTCCAAATCAATTCCAAATTCTTTGTTTTTTTATGTTACTTAGGAGGAAGATCTCTGGATTTTTTGGTATATTGTTTTCTGTAATTTTATTTAATATTTGGTTTAGATCTTTCCAAAATTTTTCTACTTTCTCACATGTCCAGTTCCAATCTGGAGCTTGTGTGATATGTCAAACATGCAGTGTTTGGTACACGACAGATCTGCAATCCCCACATTCCACTGCTCTCTCCTCAACAAACGAGGAATATACTTGGAAAATACTATTTTGTCCACATAATAATATTTCTCAAATACAGATGTATCTAAGTCTTCTGTTCCAAATGTGCATCCAAATGAGTAACAACACTAATTGTTGGGAGATCAGGACTAATTTGGGACTTGCCAGAAGTCTTATTTCATGATAAAGATGTTCTATGGAAGGTGATGGATACATCGAAAAAATATTTTAAAAGGGCTTGTCAAAACCTTTTTAAAAAGAAAGTACAATCTAGAAGTAGGAATTGTTGCAGAAGACAGAATATTAGTGAATATTCAACAATTTTGATACAGATTTCTATCATGGTTTTCTAGCCTAAACTTAGATAGTTGTTCCACACAAGTCCTGATGTGTCAGACATCAGGCCTTTAATCGCTATTCTCGTTTTTCAAATCTCCCAACAATTTGTCTTTCATGTTTGTGTCTCAACAAAACATTTCTTGATCCACTTGAGATGAAAAATAAAATGAAGTTAAATATCAGCAGGACAGATCACTCCATTTACGTGGAGGAATCTGTCAACATCCAGTAGATAACCCCAGGCCTCGTCTCCCAGATGGAAGGGTTTCTGAGCCTCAAGCAATCATTAGGATGTATACTTTTTTTAATTAAACTTTATTTATTTGAAGGGTCATTAGTAGTAATACAGAATACATTCCATAAAGAAAGTTTATATGAAAAAAATATAAACAATAAAAAGAAAAAAAAAACGAAGTTAAATCAAATCCCCATCCTCCCTCCCACCCCATCAGCCAGCTCTCTTAAGGAGAGCCAAAAATATAAACAGAAACTAAGAATATATAATAAATCAAAATATATCTAAGTGCATATATTCCAAATATGGTAACCACTTATTAACAAAAAAGAATAATTATCATGTAGATTATATGTAATTTTTTTCCATAACAATACAAGCTTTCAATTCATTAGGCCATCGCATTATATTAATCACTATGTTATCTTTCCATGTCCTTGCTACACATTTTCGAGCTACAGACAATGCTGAATATACAAATGTAATTTAAAATTTATCCAACCCTAATCCCTTTAAAGGAATTATATAACCCCTTAACCAATAGATGGATCTAATGGTAACAAAGTTATATAATTTTTTCAAAATTAACTTAATTTCATCCCAGTATATGCACGCAAGACCAAATAGCTTGTAAAAAAGTTCCAGTACATACACCAGATGTATACTTATTTAAGGACTCTTACCTTTCACATTATTTATCTTTGAACTTTTTTTTTTGTATTGCATAGTTTGCTTATATTTCTTTCTTACTTTGCATTTTTTTCTTTTGTTGTGTACAATGTTTTGCACTATTGACACAAGTGGTCCCGCCTGCAGGGAAATGAATCTCGGGGTTGTATGTGGAGTCGTGTATGTACTCTTGACAATAAATCTAAACTTCAGAACCAAAGAACACTGCAGCACAGAAAACAGGCCATTCAACCCTTCTAGTCTGTGCCAAAACATCATTCCGTGATCCCACTGGCCTGCACCCATTCCATATCCCTTTGAGAGCGAGAGAGAGTGTCACAGAGTTTTGCAGCATGAAAATAGGCCCTTTGACTCACTTGTTCATGCTGAGCTAGTCCCATTTGCCTGCGTGTAGCCCAAATACAAACCTTTCCTAACTGCATCACTATCCCAATGTCACCATTTTCTCTGGCAGTTCATTCCACACCTACCATCCTCTGAGTGTAAGAATTGCCATGCAGGTTCTCTCAATCTTTCCCTTGATCGCTGCCTTTTAAACTTCCCTCTGGGAAAAGGATGATGATCATTTATTTGATCTCTGCCCCTTGAGATTTTATACAAGGTGACCATATTTTGTGGTACTGACCTTACTGTCACTGATGCTATTGCAGACTTGATTCAGTTCCTTATTAAAGGTGTGTGTCAGAAGTCGCAGGCACTGAAACCAAGAGGTAACTGCATATTAAGAACATGTCAATTGGGGATAAAAAGGGTCAAAATTACTGACAAATAAGGAATGCTGAACAAATGCATTTTTTGCTGATTGCAACCTGTGAGAACCTGAGTACAATTAGAGATACAACAGGCCTTTTTTTTGAGGGGAGGGGGTAAAACCAAGACATTTCTTTCAGGTAAAAAATACTGCATCTGTGGATGAGGCGCACAAACTCCACTGACACAAGTTTCATCTTGTTTTTTATAAAAGTAGTTTTTGTATATTCTCCCCATCTTTGTGTGGGCTTCCACTAGGTGCTCCCACCCTTCAAATGCACGGGGATTTAGGTTAATTGACAGAATTTAGGTGGCACAGGCTCATGGGCCAGAGGACTCGTGACCATGCTGTGTGTCTGAATTTTAACTTAATTGGTCTATTTCCTTTGGAATAGTGATACTATATCTCATCTTCTTCCACTCCAGTGAGTCATCTGTGCCTCAGTGGGCAGGACAGTTAATTCTGGTCATAAGGAGGTGGGTGCAAATCCCAGAAAACAGAAATCCAGGCTGTTGCCTGGATGAAATCACACAGCTTTGCCAGAGTTGGGATCATTCCCAAGAGGTATTTTCCCTCAGCTAAAGGTTAAAAGTGTCTATTCCTTCACCTCGGTGATGAGCAGGAGGATTTAACCCTGGAGTATACGCAAGTTCTGGAGAAACTGAGCTGGTCAGGCAGCATGCACAGGAAGCAATAGGCAGTCCATGTTTTAGGCCTGAGCTTCAAGAATGTTGAAATAAATAGAAAGGTTAGGGAGGTCTGGGAGGAGGCAAGAGGGCAATGTCTAGGCCAATATTTATCCCTCATTCAACATTACTCAATCTTATTTTCTGATCATTATCGTATGGTTCTGTTTATTTGAAATACCTTGGAACATCCTGAAAGGAAAAATAAATTAAGTACGGAAGACCGGCTCTTTCAGAAGCCCGACATTGACAGACTCTGGAAGTGGCCTTGGTTGTGCAGTACCTTGGTTGCGAGTTCCTTCTCACGGTCCACCAGACTTTGTATGTCTGCAGAGTCATACCCACTGCTTTCACTGGGGGTTACGGCACTCTCGAAGGTCGTGGTGGATATCTGTGAGGAAATGCTGGTCGAGGCACTGAGCGTACCACTGCTCATACTTGGAGAGATGGAATCGCAGAGAGATTTCGGAGCCGTTTCACCGAGCTTCTCCTGCAGGAGCAGGAGGTGGCGCGTCCGCTCCACCTAAACAAATATGATTGCACACAAACATCTGTATCATTCAGAACTTTGAGGAGAACAGGTGCATGTCAGTCACTGGATCCCAAGTCTTTATCTAGTGTGACTTGGTAAAGGACAAGTGGGCATTACTTCAAACTAACCTAGAATTCTCTCATGAAGCATGCAAGACTATGAGACATAGGAGCGAAATAGGCTATTTGGCCCATTGAATCTGCCCCAGCATTTAATCATGAAATGATCCATTCTCCAATGAACCCCACTCCACAGCCTTCTTCCCATAACTCTTGATGGCCTGGCTAATCAAGAACCAATGAATCTCTGCCTTAAATACACCCATGACCTGGGCTCCACAACCACGTGTGGCAACAAATTCCTCAGATTCACCACCCTCCAGCTGAAGAAATTCCTCCATATCTCTGTTCTGAGTGGATGCCCTTCGATCCTGAAGTTGTGCCCTCTTGGCCTCGACTCTCCCACCATGGGAAACAACCTTTCTACATCTTCTCTGTCCATGCCTTTCAACATTTGAGATGTTTCAATGAGATCCCCCCCTCATTCTCCTAAACTGGCATACAATGCAGATTTTCCCATGTTCCTTTGATTTTTCCAACTTTATTAGTGCCATTCATCTCCACTGGGGCCAAGAAGCAACACGATGGTGCAATGGGTTGTGCAGCTGTCTCCACTTCCAAGGACCTGGTTTCAATGGAAGTGTTCCCCCAATGCTTTGGTTTCCTCCCATATCCCAAACATGGGCTGGGAGGTTAATTGGTCACTGTAAACTACCCCTTTCCTTCACATTGTGCAAACACTGAAGACACTCAGACATAACTTCCCACTGATTGATAGAATTCTGCAGATCCTCAGCCTTCTGGTTCAGACTTCCCAAGGCTCCCAGCAGTTGGGGACACCCAATTCCCATGACCCCCAAACCTCTGGGTTACAGATTTTCCAAGATACCAGCCAAATGAGCCACCCCATTCCACAATCCCCAGCTCATGGGCCATCTAATTTCCAACATCCCCAACCAAGTGGCCCACAGAATTCCCAAGTTGCTCAGCCCACAGTCCACCTAATCCCCATGATCCAAAATCATGGAACTCACCTCATGCAAGAGGTCCAGTTTTTCCAACTCCCATTGGTGCTCCAGGATGAGGCTGTCTCCTCGAGGTCTCCACCCAGCCAAGTTCTCCTCTCCTCTTACGTAGGCAACTGAGGTATCCAGAATTTTCCTTCGTCTTCTTTGCATTCCTAGAACACAACAGAGTGTTATTCCACCGATGTTTGGCTGTGCAGTTCACATTAACTACGCCCTTTCCCTAAAGTTAATTTATAACCACACTAAAACAGCAACTGGGAGAGAGTTCTCAAGTACCTCTATGACAGGGGTGTCAAACTCAAATTCACGGAGGGCCAAAATTAAAAACTTGGACTAAGTCGAGGGCCGAAGTAAATATTTATTGATAATTTTCAACAACATCTGCATGTTTTCACTTGTTTCAACATATGTAATGTTAAACTTTATGATATAACTTTAGGAGGATAATGTTACAGGTCAGGAGTAGGTAGCTCAAGTTCACCCTTTGCTTGACCTGAGGGAAACCTATTTGGTCCCTGTGGAGATGTAGTCAGCATTCACAGGCTGTGTCCATTTTGGCCTGCATCAGGACTCAACATTTCCTGCTCACTCCTCAGGCTCTAGGCCTCTATTCACCCTCGACCCACCATCCCTCTACCTGACCAGTCCTTTACCCAACCTCTACTCACCCCTCACTCCACTCGCTCTGCCTCTACCCACCCCATCCTACACACGCCCCTCCCCTCAACCTGTTCCTCCCTCTACCCGTCTCTCACCCTCTAATCACCCCTCCCCTACTCGCCCTGCCCCTCCCCTTTTACCTCTTCCCTATCCACCCCTCCTTCTACTCATCCCTCCCTCTAACTGCCCCTCGCACCACCATAACTTCCCCTGCCCATTACTCCTCACCTACACCCTCTGCCCACCCCTGCTTACCCACCCACTCAGGCCCAGCGTGCTGCCGATCAGCCTTTGCGGACAGCCACCATTTCTCTCTTCACGTGCAGGGCCGAACCAGCAGTCCCTGGGGTCCGCGCGGGTGCAAGCGCTGAAGGCCGTGGCGACCGGGAGAAGTGCGCTCGCGCTGTGGAAGGGCCGTCCGGGGGCCGTGCGCAGCCTGCCATGCCCGTCGCGCCGACAGGAAATCACAGGCGCTCGCCAATCCGCCACACCGCTCAACAGATGGGAGAAGTGACTGGTTGTGCGGGGAGCCTTCCAACTGGCTTGCCGGCTGATGACATCGACAGACTTCTCGTGTTACAATTTCTCGTGTTACAATGGGGAAGGACGTGCAATGAAGGGGGAGGATGGTGGGGGTGACATTACCAAAAAACAGCATCGGCTCTCGCTGCAGGGCGGGCTACCTCTAATACATTTTTGAAATGATCTTGCGGGCCAAATGTAATTATATCGCGGGCCAAATTTGGCCCGCGGGCCAGAGTTTGACATGTGTGCTCTATGATATTGGTAACCAGAAATGTCCAAAGCTGCTTTGCATTTGATAGATTGACGAAGAGGACAGAGCTGATACCTCACAGCTTTGGTTTCTGGTGTTCTCTGTGAGCAATTCGCAGAATGCTGTCCCTGTGACTGCGTGGGTTTTCTCCCACATCCCTCAAGAGTGATGGGAGGTTAATTGGCCACTGATTTCCACCAGGTGTGGCAAAATTTGGGGGAGCTGATAAGAACTTTTGGAGAATAAACTCAGATCAATGTACAAGTCACCTTAATAGGCATGTGGACTCAGGGTGGGGGATGCTGAGGAGTCTGTTTCAAGCCAGACTAGTCAACTTAGCCAATCTAGCTGAGAAAAAGACACCAGCGCTGCACCATGGGCGACCTTCCACTATCCTCTGCAGCAACCGATTAATCCACCACTATTGAATCAAAGCACACAGGTGGACTGTAACAGTTTGACGAGATGTCTCATCTTTCACGACAACTGGTGACGATCTGCAAGTGTGGACTTGTCTCATGAGAGAACAGATTCCTTCACAAAAGAATACTTTGAGCACAGGAGTTGGAATATCATGTTACTTTTGGTCAGACCATAGTTGGAGTATTGTGTGCATTTCTGGCTCCCCAATTATAGGAAGGAGGCCGTTAAACTAGAAAGGCTGCAGAAAAGAAATTAATGAAGATGTTGTTGGGTCTGGAGGGTGGGACTTTTTTTCCCCTGGAGAGTGGGAGGCTGAGGGGTGACCTTCCAGATGGTTAATAAAATAACGAGCAGCTTTGATGAGATAAATTGTCATGGTGTTTTTCCAAGGGTTTAGTGTGGGGAGGGGAAGGAAGTCTGAAACTAGCTAAAAGATTTAAAAGGGAGCCGAGGGCCACCTGTAACATAAAAGGGAGTTGGGTACGTGGAACAAACGGCCATAGCCACATTCTTGTCAAAATTACCTTAACACAGAAGCAGAAATAGGCTATTCATCTCCCGTCATTCAATCGTGAGCTGTTCCTTTTTCCAACTAAGCTCCACTGCCCAGCCTTCACCCCTTTCATGTCCTGGCTAATCATTCCCTAAATACACCCAATGATCTGACCTCCACAACCACCTATGGCAACAATTCCACAGATTCACTATCCACGTGGCTTAAAAAAAATCCTCTGCATCTCTGTTTTAAGTGGACATCCTTCAATCCTGAAGTTGTGCCCTCTTGTCTGAGCCTCGACCACCCTGAGGAAAAAACATTTCTACATCTACTCTGTCCATGCCTTTCAACATTCAAAATGTTTCAATGAGATCCTCCCTCATTCTCCTAAAATCCAACGAGTACAGGCCAAGAGCTTCAAACGTTCCTCACATGATAACCCTTGAATTCCCGGAATCATCCTTAAGAATCTCCTCTGAACCCTCTCCACTTTCCTGTCGAATGTCAAAATACATTTAGACAGGAATGTGGATAAAAAAGATTCAGTAGGATATGGACCAAACAAAGGCAAAGGGAACTAGCTCAGGGAGGCAACTTGGTTCATAAGGACAAAGTGGGCCAAAGGGCCAGTTTCATGCTGTAAAACTCTATGATTCTCAGCCCAAGTAGCTTTGTAACACGGAGGCTGCTCTGAAATGTGTGCATGCTTCCTACTAACAGTGCAATAATCCAGTTAACATAACCAGCAAACCAAATCACAGGAATCTTGCACTTACCAGGACTCCCTGTGTCTGCCATTTTACACAGACTAAGCTCATAAATTCCACTTACTCGGTTACTGAAACAAAAAGAAAAACATGGCTTTACTTTTTGTTCTCAGGATTTTTTTTGCAACTACAAGGCATTTTATAAGCAATAACTTAAAAGCCCACTTACAAGTTTGTAAGAATCTTAAATAAAGCCATTAAGACATTTTCTCCAGATCTAATTTATTGGTGGCAGAACTGTTAAACCCCTTGTTTGATTTTGAAAAGTACCAGTCAGGTGTCTTTGCATAGCCACTGCCAAACAGGTTACGCAGAGAGCGTGGCGGGGAGATCTTGGCATCCCGGGAGAAGAAGACCATACAGATGTCTTTGGTGATCACAGCTGGCTGAATGCAATGGTCAAGCTAGAGATCGGAAAAAGGCGAAAATAAGTTACAATCACAGACTTGGCCAAAACAATGTCAACTGTTCCGAGAGCCTTCCAGAATTTGGAGTTAATAGAAGTGAATTTCGGAAGTGGACTGAAGGTGGAGCCACCACGTGGTGCACGATGGTGAACAAGGCATCAATCAACTCCTATCCCATAGTTTAAGCAATCTGACACAAATTGAGTCATTTCTGCTGGAGTGCAGACACACTTTCATGCAACTTGGCCACCTCCTCTGCTTGTGAGTGGGGTGGATCAAGCTGAGGCCTTAATGTCACCCCTTCTTGAAACCCCCAATTAAGCAAGTGGGGGCCAGCAGTGACATTGTCCCAAACTAACAGTAGCATGAACTTTGTATATTCCACGGCACTAGTGGTTAGAAATCTGTCTTGGTGGCCATACCAAACGTTACCATATTTGTAACAGGTTTCAACACATAATCATACTGGAGAAATTCAGCAGGTCACACAAGATCCAGAATAATGATGAAAGGCTCAGGCCTGGTTATCTCCAATTCCCATGGATGCTGTGTGACCTGCTGAATGTCTCCATTTGTCTCTTGCATCTGCAGATTTTCTTCTTTAACAGTACCAACCCTCATTTAGGACTCGGAATTTCTGAACCCACTGTATCCAAATTCTGACTGTGGACTTCATCTATCTCTTTCCATTCCAGTTCCAGACATCTTTGTCCCTGCACCTTTCCTGTATTTGAACCACTGATAACCAAAGTTGAATTCAATTGGAAACCACTGCCGATTTTGGAAACAGTTATGCAGACGAACCTCCAGATATGCAGAAAGGGTCATGTAGATTCTTTCACCATACGGAGTCACACGGTTGAGGAGGAGAGAATTGTGCAAAGAGCTGTCCCAAACGGCCTCGAACCGATAAAATCTTCTGAGGAGAATAAAGATAATGAGAGCAAAAGTCAGTTTTATTGTGAATATGTGGCACTGAAAGACAAGGTTAAAGCACTGGGCAGCACACAAAAGAGCTGCGGAAACTCGGAGATCATACAACATCCATTTAAATTAAAAGGCAAGGTTCTCCTCCTCTTCACCTTTTATTCCCATGGACGCTGCATGACCTGCCGAGTTTCTCCAGCACTTTTGAGAATTGCACTGCAGATTTTAAGGACTGGGTGTGCATTTCACTTGTACACTAAATGGGACTCCAGTTACTGATGGAAAGACGTAAAAGTTGGAGTGTTCTCGAGTGCAAGAAGATTCATAAACTTCCCTTGCAAATTGCAGGAGAAAACTCTTGGCAAACTTCAACATCAATCTTTTTTAAAAACATGGTCACTTTTACAGAATTTCATGATTTAAATGCATGGTATCTATTGGTTCTGTGGATCCAAATGTTCTGCCTTTTGGATCTGTTGCTATACCTCGTGTTCTATGATGGCTACCTTTGTTGAGGTGCAGTCTCTGATGATATATTATTCATCAGGGAAGAAAACATGACTGCTTATTAACCATTTGATGAGAAAACCTCCAAGGAACAGGGATCAGTGCATACCAGCAGGACCTCAATCCTGAAGACATCAAGAACTCTAAAATTCCAAGGTACACCAATACACATGCCCAACTTGTCGCCATCCTATTTCCGAA
Organism: Narcine bancroftii; assembly: GCF_036971445.1. Taxonomy (NCBI): domain Eukaryota; kingdom Metazoa; phylum Chordata; class Chondrichthyes; order Torpediniformes; family Narcinidae; genus Narcine; species Narcine bancroftii. The sequence goes on along the minus strand of NC_091470.1, from coordinate 146,744,719 downwards.
TAAGTCATTACAAATTGCTTTAAGCACTTTCTGAATTCAGTTAAATGACGATTTGAAAAAGTGCTTCTGCCCAAACGGAATGAACCATTTAAATGTTACCTCTCCTCTTCCCTTCTGCCACCTTTCTCCGTAATTTTCTCATTACGATAACAACTGAGGTGAGAGGTTTTCTTACCCAGAGGCTAGTAAATTCTCTTCTATGTCTGCCCCAAGAGGGTGGTATATACTCAGTCACTGTGCATATTCGAAGGTCAGACTGATGGATTTTCAGATAGGGCATCAAAGAATATGGCCCCAAGACAAGAAGGTTGCCAAGATACAGAATCAACAAACATCCCAATAAATAAGTAGCACGGCAGGCGTGAGAAGCCACATCGCTTAACCCTGCTCCCGTTTATTTTAATTCTCCAGTTTTGATGCCTGCTTTACTTTGATTAAAAGTTTTCCATCTTTTGAATTGTGTCCTTAAACTAAGTTCTTACGACGATTCCCATGGTTTGATGTTGCAGTAATCAATATGAAGCCCAAAGAGGCTTTTCATGGAAAAGAATAATTAGTAATCTGTGTATTAGTTGAAAAGCATCTCTGATGCTTGTTTAAAACTTTCACTGTCTCGGTGTGAAAGCTTGTCCAATTTTTTTCCAATTTTACATATGTTGCCCTTGAATATAACAGCTGATTCCAAGTAATTAGAAAAACAGTAAACCTGCCTCACTTCTCAATAGCTCTTTAAAAAAATAATCAATTGCATTGGACAATGAAGATATCGCTTCCTAAAAATGTTTGGGTGTATTTTATGGATTTTGGGCTGCTGATCACAAAAATCACCTTAAAAATTTCCAATCGTGTACCGTTTTCTTTAGGGCAGCACTGTTGGCGCAATGCTTAGTGCAACGCCTTTACAGCGCCAGCAATCAGAACCAGGGTTCGAACCCTGTGCTGTCTGAAAGAAGTTCGTATGTCCTCCCTGTGTTTACATGGGTTTTTTCTTGGGTCTCAGATTTCCTCCCACCATTCAAAACGTACCTGGAGTGTAGGTTACTTGGGTGTAAATTATGCGGCACGGACTTAGGGGCCGAAATGGCCTGTAACCGTGCTGTATGTCTAAATTTAAATCAAACTAACCTATTTTTGTGATATCCTGTCATATTTTAGGTCAACTTCAAACATACAAATGTACCATGTCATTGAAAATTCATTTTCTGCATTTGCACTTGGACTTCTTCCCTCCTGATCTTGGTGCAGTCAGTGACAAACATGGTGAAAGGTTTTAATGGGACATTGTGACCATGGAAATGTGATATTAGGGGAACTGGAATCTATTGATGCTGGCTGACTATTGTTGGACATTGACACGAAAGGCATCAGATGCAGAGTACAAACTAAAATCAGTGGCTAAACATTTTGAGGTCAGTTAAACTAACACAATGTGTCAGCATCATTATGCAGTTAAACCTGCTAAATTCAATAAGAGTTAATACCATATTTTCCTAACTTCCTACAGTAAATTTGAAGTTATCTTTGTGTTCACTTTGAAGTTGTCTATCATAATCCCCATTTTTTTCAGGAAGCAAACTTTTTGAAAAAAATTGTTGTCTAGTGTTACTTTTTCCTAGTCTGCACCAAAAGTCAATAGCTTTCCTGGAACCAACACACTAATGGCATCATGAAGAAAGCACGTCAGCACCTCTTCACATGGAGGCTTGGTAGGACACCAGAAACCCTGGCAAATTTCTACAGATGTGTGCCAGAAAGTGCTGCATCACAGTCTGGTATAGGAACCACAATACCCCCGAGCATAAAGCCCTCCAAAAGGAGACAGACACAGCCCAGGACATCACAGGCAAAACGCTGCCCACTCTTAAGAACTTCTACAGGGAGTGCTGCAGTCAGGGATCCACACCACCCAGCACATGCTCTGTTCTTGCTGCTACCATCAGGAAAGAGGTATAGATGCCAGGTTCAGGAACAGCTACTACTCCTCCACATCAGATTTCTCAACAACAAACTCAATCAGGGATTCATTTAAAGACTTGTACTTTTCACTTTATTGATTTTTTTAAATTCTCACTGAATTGCAGTTTGTTTGCATGAATTATGTTTACATTTCTTTATTTATTTACATGTATAGGCTGTGACAGTTTTTATTGTACTACCAATAAGTGGTAATTCTGCCTTGCCTGCAGAAAAAAGAATCTCAGGGAGAACCCTGATGTGATGCCACGTATGTACTCTGACAATAAATTTGAATCTTAAATCTTCTTAAATGACAATCGTGTAAAATGTCCAGATAGGTTGTTTTTCATCATCAGAGAAGCCAACAAGGGAACAGAGATTACTACTTCAACCAATTACTTGAAGATGGAATCACAGCTTTTCAAGTAGTCTGGCAGAATCTCTCACTTTATTTATAATGTACCTTGATGACCCTCTTAAAGTGTCTTTAAAGCTATAAAGCCACAAATTATCAGGGAAAATGACTAAAGGCTTAGTCAAGAAATTCAAAAGCTCATTTAACCATGATACCCAAAAGACCAATTAAATTAGTTTCCCTCTGCCCCTTTCACTTCAGATCCACATTATTCTTTTCCACGATGATATCTCATTTACTTTGTTAAGTACCATCGAATCAGTTTCCATCATTTTTTCCGGCAGTGGCTTCCCCAATCTAAACAATTCTTTGCGTAACAAAGTAAGCTATTTCCTGGTTACATCACTGGAAAAATGCCCTTGAGATACATTTGGAAAATAAACAACACGTGAGGTGATATCATCTGTGCCACTGACGTTATTGTACATTTTTGTGAAATGAAGCCATTTGTCGATTTATAATCGACTGGCATGAAGATGATAAATATAACAATTGACAAGTTAACAAAATTAGCTGATTTAAAACGCAACAGTGTAGTAGCTCGTGCGTCAGTGTTACAGCCGCGACCAAGGTTTGAATCCAGTGCTGTAAGAGGTAACATATGGAGGTTGTAGGTTAATTGGATGTAATTGGTCAGCATATGCTCGTGGGCCGGAATGGCTTGTCATCATGCTATGGACGTACATTTAAATTTTATATTTGCTCCAAGCTAAAAATTTATATTCCAAACACATCCAATTTCAGGAGGCAATCACATCCATTCATAATGAAATTGAGTCAAATGGAAATAAGGCATCTTTAAATGGAATAAAGATCATTGCAGTGGATGATGTAAATCTGACATTAATCATTTCCAAACTAGCTGAGTGAAAGCAAGATTTATGACCTGTCGGCTTTATAAAATATATTAAATGATAGAAGATAAGCTTTATACTGTTTTGTGTAACCCAGCATGGATGTCGTGCAAGACTGCTAACAGGGCAAGCACTTTTTGTTGAGCCACCATGCCTAGTTTTTCAAGTCAGTGAAGATGCAATCAAAATTGGGCATTTTTAATGAAATTAAAAGAACAAAGAGTGCGAACTTTTAAGGGCAGCAGTTCTGAAATTTGTTATCAACACAAATGGTTTTATTTATCATAGCCAGATATACTTTTGTGTCACACGATTGTTCTCAGACTACAATGAAGAGCAAGGCTTTCTCCCTGTCCAGGCCTTCTCCACGGAACTTGCAAACAATGCTCTGTAAGGGCAGCCTAAGGCAACAAAGAATCCCACCAGCAAAGGAGACCTTTCTGCAAATCAACCTTGCGATGGCTTTGCTGTTTCTTGAAGAGCCATCCAGTCTATCCCATTCCTTTACTTTCACTCCTGCCCCCAATTGTTTTCCCAGCACTTAACAGATCACGTACTCAAAAGGGAAAGTTCCTGCACCCCTATCCCGATTTTGCAAATGCTCTTCAGTCCAATCTTATTAATTCTAAATAATAAAACAAAATGAAACATTTTCTCTGTTCCCCACCTAAAATGACACCTTCCTAATTTTGGCAATAAACATTCAGCCTTTTGAAAGGCTATTCATCACATTAAGGCATCAGTATTGATTTCCACCTGTTTTTCAGGTGTGGCAGATCATTTCTTCCCCATTTAATGTCAGCAAAAACTTTTAAATTGGTATCAGTCGATGTAACACCAGCCCGACCAAAAGGTGCTGCCTCACGGCTTGATACATTTATTTGCATTCACATCTATTAACACATATGGATGTTTTTTGTGCTATCCAACAAGTCAACCCATACATAAGGACAAGGAACACATTTATAGAAAGAGATCAGTAAGAACAGGTAATAGGTAACTTCCCTATGAAGACCATAAACACCCTCCACTTAAGTCATTTGATTCAGACATTACATAGCTAATGGTGGACACTAGACCTCTAAATAGAGGCTTCTATGGACAACAAACAATTTTGGAACAACACATACTCTGGTCGAATTATGTTTTACTCCAGACTCCAGCATCTGCTGTTTCTCTCATACCACCAAATATTTTTTTGCAATATTATTTTCAATACGTCTTCACTGAACACATCAAGAAAGTATTATTAGGTATAGCAACAAGAGCTGTACAATAATGCCGAAACCTTTTTCTGGGTTGCAGATTTTTTGGAAAGGCTGAAAGGAATTCCAGATATTGAATAATGCTATTGCAAAGCCTACTTTGCACATTTAATGTTTACACCACAGGCTGGTTTGTTTTAAATTGGGGTGTTCCTTCTTCAAGGTTCAAAAGGTTCCTTTTATTGTCATGTAATAATACATTCAAAATGTACACATTATACTATAACTTTTGCCTGCCAAATCCTGGCCTCGTTTCTGTTATGGAAAACAAGTTAAAAATTAAGTTGTTGGCATTGCCCATCGACCTAACTCTTCCCTGAGGACCAGCACACCTGCAAGAATTGTTATCTGCACAAATAGGGTCAATAGTGACTGACACGAACGAAACCAGCAAATGATGACACACATGACATCCACTAGGATTTTTTGTTTTGCCTGAATACTGGCTGCATCCTGACATTTATCAGGTGGATCTGTCAAAGTGATGATTAGTTCCTAAATTTTTTAGAGTGAAGTAAGTGTTTCAGACTCCTGACACTCACAATACAGCAGCCATGGAGTGAAACAAAATGTTTCTCTGTCAGTGGCAGAAGATTCATTGGTTACAGACTAAAGAATGAATACGAAGAAAGCAAATTTATAAAATGGATGAAGCACTAATCTAATAAACGAGCAGCAATGAAAAACTCAAAATACCTAGGTAAATCCAAATCAAGAAATAGCCTGCAAAATACAAGAAGCATCATTAGTAGCAATGGAGAAAGATTGGATGCAAACAACACATTGCAGACACGTTAAGAGAGAAACTGCCAGCATCAAGTCTTACAAGCAATAAAATAAATTGGAAAATGAAACGTCAAGCCAGTTGCATCTATATAACACTTGATATCAGATTACAGAACTCCTTCACTCCTCAACATTCCGAAGTTGGACCATGACTTCCAAACTCAACGACAGGCAGGAAGAAGAAAGTGGAGTGGTTCCAGTTACAAAGGAGGAGGTCAAGGAGCAGAATGTGTAGAAGGGAGTTTGGGAGGAGATAAAGTACAGTTAAGAAGTCACTGATTGAAACAGTAAGAAGACCCTTATCCAATTGCTGCAATGTAGCACAATGTATAAATCAAGAAGTCATTGGGTATTGGGAGAGATGCAATAATCATGGTTGATTTTCATCATCAATTCGATTGGAAAAATCAAACCGGCACAGGTATCTTTGAGGAAGAATTCATGGAGTGTATTTGGGTTCTGAGGAAAATTTTGGGGAGTTCTGAGGAGAAGGTTGTTTTAGTTTTAGATAATGAATCAGGGTTCAGGATCCTCAAGGAAAGCATATCAAGTTCACTTTAAAGTTCAGAAACTTGTGTCCGTCTTAAACAAAGGTTTGAGGACAGAATGGACTGGGCAAGATAGACTACAGGGTTCAGCAAAGGCAGATACTTAAGGAGCATGAATCTCAGTAGACATTCTTTGAAAGGAGGGCTCTTCAGGAAGGATGGTATCAAACTAAAAAGGCATTCAATGTAAAAATGAATGGCTGGCTGGAGGATTGCTAGAAACAGCAAATACATTGAATATGATCAAAAATAATAACACCAAAACAAATAGAGCATCTACAATTACATAAGAATAATGTAACAATATCTACAGTAAACATTTGTTCCTTTAAGTCCAAGTCTGGGAAATGGCAGATTATCAATAATTATTTCAGATGAAAGCACACTAAATAATAAAAGTTAAGCAAGGAGCTTTAAGGAACGATCACCAGAAAAAAATGTACGAGGCAAACTGACAAGACTAAAGACTAAAGACTGATAGGCTTGCAGGATCTGATGGTTCCAGCTCTCGCGATTATGGGTACATAGGTTGTAATTTAGCAACCACCCCCCCACCCACCCTTCCCCGGACTCTCAAGAGGATTGGGAAATGGCAATTAAACAAGCAAACAATTAAACATTGGGAAGAGACAAACGCTTCACTGCTATTCAAGAAAGAAGGCATACACTATGTAACGGCCTATCGTAGGGGAAACAGTGGAATCATCATTATGGGAACAGCAAGATATTTAGAAAATCATGAGAATGTCGCAAGTAGAATTGACATGATTTTACAAAAGGAAAATTGTGCTACTAATTTCTTTACGGATGTATCAAACTGGAAAGATGAAAAGGTATATTTAATTTTCCAAAAGGCATTTTATAAGGGTGTCACATAAAAGGTTGCTGTATTAAGTATGTTTGGGGATAATACATTAGCCTGAATAGGGAAGTGGGTAACTAACTGAAAACAGTCAGGATTAAAGGGACATTATCGGGACTGTAAATTGGTTGGTGGCTTGGGTGCCACTGGGATCAATGATGAGACTACAATCATCTCTCATCTCTATCAATGGCGAAGAGGGAATGAGTAGGTATTCTGCAGCTGAATTCACTTGTGATTCAGAGGCAGATGGATCAATGAGTTGTGAGGTCAAAAAGAGCCTGCAAAAGAAATGGATTGTTTTAAACAAGTGAGTTAGTTTGAAGATTGAGTAGAATGTGGGAAAATGTTAGGTTCTCCACTTTGGAAGGAAAAATGAAAAATAAAAATTATTTAAATGATGAGAATGTGGCAGTATAAAAGGGATTTAAAAAGAATTAGCACAGAAACATGCAGCCCAGAAACAGGCCATTTTGGCTCAAGAGTCTGGGTCACCTAATTTATACCCCATTAACCTACCCCCTAATACATTTTGAATGATGGGAGGAAACCAGAGCCCCCATGGAAAACCCACACAGACCTGGGGAGAACATATAAACTACTTGCAGACAGCGCAGGATTTGAACCCTGGTCCGGTCTCGATCGCTGGCATTGAAAAGGCAGTGCGCTAACTGCTATGCCAACATTTTGGCCTCTGGGGATCTTACCACAGGAAACATTGGAGTTTACTGCATGAGGACCCAGAATATCAGGGAAATTTTGATCCTACTTTGTAAGGGGCTGGTGAGCTAGCACCTGGGGAACTTTGTATGGTTTCAGTCTCCACGTTAATATTGGAAGCTGTGAGGCTGACTCCTGGCACAAACATGTTGACCAAAAGAAGGATCGAGTACGTTCAGTTTCTACTCATTGGAGTTCAGAAGAAAGAGGTATTTTACTGAAATATGAAAGGTTTTGAAGGTGTTTTCATGGTGGATGCTGAGGGTATTTCCCAAACCAGGGTGCTATAAATTAAGGCGCATAGTTTCTGACTAAGGGATCACCCATTTTAGGTGCTGAATACATTGAAGAAAGAGATTGAAACACATCACATCAAGGCAATCAAAAGATATGGAAGGAGAAATTAAGGTCCAAGATTGGGTCAGCCATGTCTGATGAATGGCAAAGCAGCCTCAAAGGTCTGATCAGCCTACAGCTGCCACTGGTTATATGTTCTTATGTTTGAACACCCATAATTAAAGAACCTGCCAAAACCCAGCTTCCCAAGGACACGAGGATCATTAACTCTTCCTGCTGCCACACTCAGAGAGATCGACTTCATCAAAATCACAGATCACAATAATCTTCAGTGGTGTGACTTCAACTACCAGGATTCTGAAAAAGTGCACGTTAGGTCATTTAAACAAAAATTACTCCAACCAGAACAATTCCGTAATCAATCACTCTTTGACCTATCGATCAGCATTCTATCAAAAGTGGGCACATCTTGGCCTATATTTGAATCCAGATACCTCTCAGTTGAGAGAACTTGATGTTAAGATTTGCAACTTCTTCAAGGGAAAAACAACACATGCATACCTCTGAGCATCATTTGAAGATTTGATATGCTTTGCAGAAATAATATTCAAAGATAGAACAGCGTCCGCAGCAGCTTCATCCACTTCTGGTTTATTCCTGATGCGTCCTGGAAACCAGAAGCAAAGCTCATTGTTACTCAGGTTCCTGAGAGAGAATGGATATTTGCTCTGGAATTTCTGTTTCATCCCTTTGAGTTTAAGGTCAAAGGGGCATTTATTTTAACTCTGCATTAAAAATCAGTTCATTTAATCAATGATTGTGATCTCTCAAGTATCTGGTCAATGGATTAATTTAATCAAATTATTTGCTCTTCAGGGTCTAAAAATTCAGTCGATCAAGGGAACAGTTCAAACACTGGGGCGAATATTTGTGGGAAAAGATAAATAGAATAAAATAAGGTATTAAATCAGAATAGTTGGGAAAAAAAACAAACCAATGGAAGGGTGCCTTAGCGGTAGCCAGGAAATGTATAGCAGCCACGTGGAAGTCCAACTCCAAACTAAATATTACACGATGGAGTATGGAAATGCAGAGTTGCATTCCCCTGGAGAAAACCACGTACAATTTAAGAAGAAAATATGACACATTCTTTAGAGTGTGGCAACCTCATCTGAGGTATATTGCTTTGCAGATACGACTATTCCCCTTCGGATCAAGGGTACTGAAACAATTCGTCCCAACAGAAATTTGGGATCGAGGAAATGGGATGTGGCACAGACGACATGCTCTGTTAGTCATTTTTTCTCTTTATTTCTTCCCTTTGGTTATTCAGTTACTTTGGATATTTTTTCTCTCCAACGCTTTTTCCTGTAGGGGGTCGTTGACCCCACTGGTATCTGTGTTGTTGGTATCTGTATAATTTATACAACTTCATTCTTAGTTGTATCGGGGCAAGGAGAGCGAAAAGGAGATGGGGGATAAAAACAGACTCTGAATGTTATACTGGTGTTGGAAGAGATTGCATTGTGCGTTTGAATTTATGATTCCATGAAAATAAAAATAAAGTATTAAAAAATAAACAAATGCTTTCAGTGTTATTGAAAATGATGCATATTTGGGAAAGGAAAACTCACCAACAACAAGCTCTCGAACGTCCTTCCAGTGGAGTTCACTGCCCTTCTCGTGCACAATTGTGACGGTGACCCTGCGCTGAATTCCCTATTGGATCCAAAAATTTAAATTATAGCTTATTCTGTGTGAACTGTGGATTGCAACCGCACTTGGAGGTGGGAGGGTCATTGGCACTGGATGAAGGGAAAGGCAAGGGTCTGTATGACCTCTGAAAGATCCTGAAGGATTTCCCAAAAAAAGGAGTGAGGGGATCTGGCCCAACATCTGTGTCTCCCCCACCACCCCCCCCCCCCCCCAACCACAATCAACAAGACTATTTGGAACTTGCTACTTAAAAGTCATTATCACAGAGGATCTACAATATTGTGTCACCTTGGTACAAACACAATAATATTGAATTTATTGCTAATACACAAATACAATGTACAATATTGTATTAACACTTTAAAATGTCCTTCACTGATGTGATACCTTTGAGATGACATCCAATAAACTGGTACTCTCCTCAATCTGCAGAATTAGAATTCTTGTCCACACAAACATACCCTGTGGGCCAACATATCCATACAGACCAAGCTCATCTAATTTGCCTGCATTTGACTTGTGTCCCTCCAGATCATTCCAATCCATGCATCTATGTATTTTGAACGTTACAATTGTCCGTCAGCTCATTCCATCCCGTCACCACTCTGTGTGAAGAAGGTGCCCCTCAGGTCCATTTTACTCCTTTCTCCCCTCACTTTAAAAGCTATGGCGTCTAGATTCCAATAGGGAATACCCTTGGAAGAAGACTCTATTTACCTTTTCTCGGCACATCATAATTTTATAAACCTCGATAGGGCCCCACATTTAGCTTCCTACGTTCCAGGGAGAAAAGTTCCAGGCTATCCAGCCTCTCCTTACAATTCAAGCCACCAGTCCCAGTAACATACTTGTGAATCTTTTCTGCACCCTTTTCAGCTTTATGATATTTTCAAGTAACTGGGTGACCAAAACTGCATACAATACTCCAAGTGTAGTCTAACCAATGTCCTGTAGAGTTGTAACATGCTCCCAGACTCAATACCTTAACTGATGAAGGCAAGCATGTCAAAATGCATTTATCACCACCCTGTCTACCTGCATCCTTCACAGAAAAATGCATCCATATCCCAAAGTCTCTTTGTTCGTCAACACTCCCTATTATGGGTTGTGTGCTACATTATCACAGTTTAACAGACAGAACTGAAAGGAAGTATTAAATCCACCTGGGGGCTGAGCCATTGTTGAATAAAATTATCTGAACTTAAAAAGTGAAACACATAACAGTGTAGATTGAATCAATGAACCAGAGAAATTTCAAATTACCAGGTCTTGTAGTTTAATGCACTGAGAGTATTTTGTTTCCACCACATGTAGTTAATTGGTTGAATTCAATTGTTACTGATGGGATTACAAGTCAGGCCTTAAAATCATTAATCCAGTCTTTACAATGATTAATCCAGTCATTTAACCATTGTAAAAAGAAAAATGGCTGTCGGATCTCACCATGTCATACACACATACATACACACATATATATGCATAACATATATACATTTTTATCTCCCACTGATGCTGCTTGACCCACTGAGTTCCTCCAGCAGATTGAGCTTTGCTCCAAATTCCAACATCTGCAGTCTCCCATGTATCCCCACTTAACTATAATATTATGTCAAAAGTTTGACAAACGTTTGAAGCCAGAACCACTCCACGTGGTTGAAGTTACCATCTCAGACGAGAGTTAAATAGATGAGATATTCCAGAGCATTTACCTGATGAAGCAGGTAGGTGCCTTGACAGGGTAGTCCTCCGCTATGGTCCACCACTGCAGCGATGTATCTGGAAGTGATGACAAGCCCATCAAAGTAAAAATCAACCAGTCTGGGAACAATCTAAATGAAGCATTCTTTCTTGGTTCATCCAAGCTAATTAAATTGTGCATGAAAAGTCTTGCACACTTCTATGAAATAATAGTTTTAACTTCTAGTAGGTATATACTAGTCAGCACAATAAGGGCCAAAGGGCCTGTACTGTGCTGCAGTGTTTTGTATTTTATGTACTTAATGAATACCAAGTGGGACAAAAATATACAGGACAGACAAGTGAGAAATTCTATGACCTGTAGTCTTGATACAAAGTCATCTTGCAGCTCTTTCTTAGAAGACTGAAGAAGTGGGCAAGGCTAGCAGCCACTATTCTACCAACTTTCTACAGGAGCTCTACCGGGAGCGTCTTGGCAGGCTGCATCACAGTGTGGTACAGTTGCTGTAGAGCACTGGGTCAGAGGTCAAATCCACAGGACAATAAGAGTGGCAGAGAGTATCACTGGGGTCTCCTTTCCCCACCTCCATCGATGTGATTAAGCGGGATTGCAGCTAAAAGAGGGCTCGTAAAATCAGTGAGGACCCCTAGCATCCCCTCAAGCACCATTTTCAGCTACTCCCATTGGTAAAGAGATACTGAAGCATCAGAGCCAGAACCACCAGGCAGAGGAACAGCTTCTTCCCATGGGCAGTGAGAATGCTCAATGACTAATGAACTGCTAAACAACTCCCCATGACTCTGCTATTGATTTATAACATTTATTTCAAATAATGTATATAAGTACTGTTTGTATGTGTGCTTGCACCATGGACCAATAAACAGTTTCATTGGGTTGTACTGGTACAATCAGATGATAAGTAAACATGATCTTTCTCAGACTCTTCCCCCGCCCCCCCCCCCCCCCCCCCCAAATTAATTCAGACCAAGGCTGTTCCTCTAAATATTTAATTTTTGGTGTGCAAAGGCAGACAAGAATTTAGCCAATTTTATGAGATTTACTTAAGACAATGCTCTCAACCTTTCAAGAAAAGCTCCCAAAACTGCCAGATCGTCCTGAGCAATGATCAGTAAAAGTGTGGTCATTTATCGACTTACTCTCCTGTTGGCTCCAGCTCACTGATCTCAAACCAGACAAGTAGATCATATTTGCTGACACATTGTCCTCGACAAGGCTTACTTATGCTGTTCACCTTTGTGGCTGGCACTGAAACACAAATACACATTAAGCTTGCAGATACTTTTCAATGGCTTTCACAGTGAATGTTCCTGGAAAGAGACTAATAAAATGTATAGTGACCAAATTTGATTTCCAACTTGTTTCTTTCATTTGTATATCCCAGAAGACCAGACAAGATAATGTCACCCAAAAGATCCTGAGGGACGTGAAGAGGAAGGAGGGCATTTGGTGCAGCATCTGTCCCCTCACCAACATTAACAAGATTATCTTGAACTTGCTGCATGAAAGTCATTACCACAGTACGAGAGAGTCTACGTTGTGATACTCTGGTACCAACATAACAATGAGTTTATTGCTAAATAGACAAGTACAATATTGTGTTAACACTTTAGAATGTCCTTCACTGATACCTTTGAGATGACATACATAAACTGGTACTCTCCTCAAACAACACATAATATATAATAAATTTATAATTGTAGAGTTCTTTACCACAGAAATATCCCCTGTGGACCAACTTGCCCACATAGACCAAACTAGCCTCATAACCCTCCAAATCTTTCCAATCCATGGTCCTGTCTATCTCTTTTGAACGTTACAATTGTCCCCATCAGCTCATTCCATATACCCACCCATTCTGTGTGAAGAAGGTGCCCTCAGGTCCTTTTTAAATCTTTCCCCTCTCACCTTAAATCGATACGCTGTCTTGATAGCATCACCCAGACCACAGCATCAGCAACCCGTGCCATAAAGCAGCTGTCCATTCAGTGGCTGCATCACCTCACCCTATTTCAGACATTCCTAAAGTTTACTCGCTTAATTCCTCCACCCTCTCTGTTAGAGACCAACTTCCTCTCACTCTCAGTTCTGATGAAGGATCAAGGACATGGGACATGGCACAGATGAAATGTTAACCGAGTTCTCTTTACATAGATGCCCCTTGATTCTCCCATCATTTCTGTACTTGTTCCAGTCCCAGGGCTAACTCCTACCTGCTCCATTCCTTCTACGTCTTGGCTCTCTCAGATGGATGACAAGGATTTCAAGCTTCGTTTGAGGATAAGAAAATTGCCACACCTTTTGAACAATTTCGAGAAAGGGTCATGAAGCAAAATATTCACTCTCCATGGATGTTGCCAGACCCAAGGAGTCCCTCCCATTGCTCATTGCTTGCTCAAGATTCCAGCATCTGCAGTCCTTGTGTTCTTCTAGGATCTTACAATTGTTTTATGATTCCCCCCTCCCCCAATAATCACTTTTCATGGAACTACTTTTTAAAATGCAGTTTATATGTCAGAAGGTCACAATCACAATCAAACAGAGATCTCTCCACAGAGATTCCCAGCCGAACATCCAGTGCTCAATATTTCTAGATCCAACGCCACATTCTTGTGAATACTGGTTACCTTTGTGAACATTTCATGGTTAGAGAGACAGAGTACATTGCATTCTATCTCATTTTAAAAATTGCATCTCCAACTTTATAAACCAGGTTGCTACGAATCAATCAGGTTGTCCCAAATCAGAAAACAAATCAATAAAAGAGAAAATATAAATTAGCACTTTCATCTAAAGCAGAGATTTTAAAAAAAATTCAAAGCAAACCTCACCCCCAAATTACAAATGCTCAACACACCCACAAGAAATTAACCTCTAATTCTATGTCACAGAGAATTGGCATCATTCTTATTGCATTTTACAAAAAAACATTACTTAGAAATATATAGCTAGATGACAGGAAAACATACAAGGTATATATCACTCCACCATGGCAAACTTCAAATATTCATCCTTATATATGCAAGCATACATAAATGCGATCTAAGGGGGAACCAAGCAGGGTAGAAGCAGTATAATGAACAGAGACAAAAGGACATCTCTCAAACTTGTATGTGGTATCAAACTTAAAAATAAGCATTTTTGAGAGCAGGACTTTGATTCTGGAAACACAATGCAAAGTAATTAACAATGCTTTTAGAACCTATTGGAAAGGAGATTCCATGTCAAAACATATGTTGGTTACTATAATCTTAGATTTGGGATAAGCCTACCAAATATAATCTAGATCAGCCATTCTCAACAGGGGCCCCTACACATTCAGGTCATGGTGCCACACCATTTTTTTTTAATTTTTTTAAATTTTTCACACCATAAATCACATTAGCCATGATATACACTATTTCTTTTTCACACATATACAGTGACTTTTTCTCCCCCCCCTTTCCTCCCAAACCACCCCCCCACCCCCCCCTCTCATCCATTTTAGGTATACAATCTAGGTTGCATTAAGCCAGTCAGACAATGTTGTCATTCAACAAAATTACACCAGAAATTCTACTGAGTCCATTCTTTTCTTTCCTTCTCCTTCCATCAACTTAGGTAATGTTTGTCCCCGGTAGGTTTTCGCTATTGTATTTAATGTAAGGCTCCTATACTTGTTCGAATATTTCAATATTATTTCTTAACCAATATGTTATTTTTTCTAATGGAATACATTTATTCATTTAAATTTGGTAGTTTCTTCCTTTTAATTTGGTTATGTATTCCATTAATATTTAAAGACATATAGTTCAGCGTAGCCCTTTTATATTTTGTTTATCTTCTCTTTCCGTTTTTCCATCATTACCTTTCCTCCTTTTCCATTTCTGTTTTCTTATTTTCAACTCTTTATAAGACAACATTCCTACAACATCCAACATTTTCCTTATTCTCCTATTTCTATCTTATTTATCCCCAATCTCCCCTTCACCTCCTGAGTTGTCCTTTATCCCTTGTCGGACAACCACATCTCCCCTCTCCATTTGGATTTGCGAATCCACTCGCAAGCGTCAACTGATTTTGCAGTGACTGCTATTTCCCCCCACCCCGCCTCCCCCAGAAAAGATTTCACTTTTCATATGTCACAAAGGTCACTCTTTTAATTCCCTCCTTATTCTCTCTATTCCATTACCTTCCCTTATTAATTCTTGTCTATACTATCTATATTTTCCTCTAAGTACAGATACATTCATGTATGCTCATTGTCTCTATTCACTCTTATACCTCTTTACCCGCATACATATCAATCGTGATCATTTTTACTCTCATTACCCGTCTTCATCCCTCAGTCTATTTTTGTCTTTACCCACATACATATCAATCGTGATCATTTTAACTCTCATTACCCGTCTTCCTCCCTCAGTCTATTTTTGTAATTGTTCTGCAAATTTTCGTGCTTCTTCTGGATCCGAGAATAGTCTGTTTTGTTGTCCTGGAATAAATATTTTCAATACTGCTGGATGCTTTAGTATAAATTTATACCCTTTCTTCCATAAAATCGCCTTTGCTGTTTTGAACTCTTTTCTCTTCTTTAGGAGTTCAAAACTTATATCTGGATAAATGAAGATTTTTTGCCCTTTATACTCCAGTGGTTTGTTGCCCTCTCTTACTTTTTCCATTGTCTTCTCCAGTACCTTTTCTCTTGTAGTATATCTTAGGAATTTTACTACAATAGATCTTGGTTTTTGTTGTGGTTGTGGTTTAGAGGCCAATACTCTATGTGCCCTTTCTATTTCCAATTCTTGCTGTAGTTCTGGACATCCTAGGGTCTTAGGGATCCACTCTTTTATAAACTCCCTCATATTTGCCACACCATATTGATAAAAGCCTTGCTTTCTTTTCACCTCAAATAAGACAGATATTTTGAATGTTTTATTGTGGTTGATAGGAGAGAAGTATGGAAGAAACCAAAATGTGACTGCTTCACAGGGAAGAGAGCCCACAATCCAAGGGGGACAGATATGACAAAAAGCAGAAAATGTCTGATCCTGATCACTATACACTTTCAAGGAAGTGCTTTTTAAAAAAATTAAATAGTAATGATTTACAATAGCCCACAGCTGATTGAGATTCCATACTTCATGGGTTATTGCTGAGGTATTCCTGGATGACATTCAGAGAGGTTACCCCAGTGACAGCAAGTTTTGCATTAATAATTATTTAATACTAAATATTAATTGCATAACATTAAATTTTAAAAAGTGCACAAAATTAAATGTTTTGACTATTTTAAGCCAAAATGATCGAGGATCATATACATCATAGTCCAGCGGTTGTAAGAACCGAACCAACCCATCCACTTGCAGACCTCCAAAGCTTCGAATACAATCCACTGCCCTTCATTTCTTAATGAGTATACTCTGACTTCCACTACATGCCAAATATTAATCACGACTCCTTCCATCAATCCAGGAATTTCCCAGTACTGTGTTTCACGTGGTTCCTCCAAACAGTCCTCTCTTTCATGATCCAAGCTAATTCTTTCATTATATCATTAACATCCACTTTTATCAATGTTTTCCCAAATTATATTCTTCATGATACCCTTGCCAAAAGTTCTTGCTGTGCCATTAACCTTACTCTACATTTCTGAAGTTGTGATGTTTGCAGACCAAGTTCTTCTTCCTTGAGCTACATTTCTTGCATTTTGTTACCTAAATCTCATAAACAGGTAATTCATTTTTTTAAATTTAGACATACTGCATGATAAAAGGCCCTTCCTGCCCACAAGCCCATGCCATCCAAAAACCCCAATTGAACTACAACCTGTTTGTTTTGAAGGATGGGAGAAAACCGGAACGTCTGAAGGAAACCCACACAGACATGGGGAGAATGTACAAACTCCTTACAGACGGCGCCAGATTTAAACTCAGGCTGCTGACACTAAGAACATTGCACTAACCACAATGCCAACCTCGCTGCCCTACTTTTTATATTTGTTACTTGCTGATCTAACTTTTTTTCATTTTTTTTAAACAAAGGAAAACAGCCAAACAGCTCAGCTAAAAAAATGTTTAATTTTTTAGTGGGCAGCACAGTTAGTGTAGTGGTTAGCGCAATGCCTTTACAGCTCCAGCAATCGGGACTGGGTTCGAAAACCACGCTGTCTGTAAGGAGTTTGTACATTCTTCCCACATCTGCATGGGTTTTTCCCGGGGGCTCCGGTTTCCTCCCACTGTTTGAAATGTACTGGGGTTTGTAGGTTAATGGGGTATAAGCTAGCCGGCATGGCCTCGTGGGCCAAAATGGCCTGTTCTAAAATTTAAATACTCATTTTAATCTAATAGATTACAACATTTTAACATCTTAAAATATTTATTTAAAGGAAAGTGATGTTTGGAAACTATTTTCCAGGAAGAGGCACTTTGGAAGAAAATCGAGAATTATAGATTCCATATCCAATTCATTAACTAAAAATGATTAAGCACGAAATCTAGACAGTTGAAGAGAAGCTTCAAGGGAAGGAATAGTATTCTGGTATAAAACCTGATACCAGGATAGCAGAAGGAGTTCATGTCACGTCCTTTAGCTTCTAATCTTGATTAATTCCAACATTTCCCTGTCACTATAAAGTTTTAGGGAATGGGGGGTGGGGGGTGGGGGCAGAATAACAGAAGATGGAATGAAAACAAATGATCGGTTTAGTACTAAAAGACTGTGAGGGAAAGCTGATCACCAGCCAGCATCACATTGGGTATTCGCCAGCAACTAGATTCATCGTGAGATACATTGACTTTCATGGAAATGACCAATAGGAGGAGTGCATTGGTGGCCAACATGCTTGCTGTTGAGCTGTCAACCAGAGACCAATGGTGGTACAACGAATGAACAGGATAAGCACAAACTTGAATGATGGTGGTAGATTTTAAGCTGCAGTTTGGACTTTACCAAGCAACATTCTTTCACAACACAGAGCACATTTCAGTGAAGTACTCTACATAGGTGATCCCAAAGCTGTAATAGGAGTATAAGAGTTTAAGGTCATATACCCAGATGCACTGACATTCTGGATCCACACAGGTATGCATATATACCAACAACCATAGTATAAATTAAACTACCACAAATAAAGAAATGACTGTGCTGCCAGAGTTGCTGTAACTGGTGCAGACCCGGGAAAACAGAGAGCTAAGTCTCAGCACACCCCTTTGGGGTGTGACTGGCCAGTCCAACTGCCGTCGGCTCTGTAGAGGCTTTAAACGGCCTGTTAAAGCACACGATGGTGTTTTATTTTAAAATCGTGAAACTGCGTGGTCTGACCCAAGAAGGCCGCACCCAAGATTGGCAGCGGCCACGAGGGGTTGCAGACTCTGGGGAAGCATCGGACTGGCGCAGGGAAGTAGAAAATGGGGAGACCACCCCGCATTTGAGAAGGAGAAGCAGAGGAGACAATCCACAGACTGGTGACCTTGGCGTTGGACCAGTGAGGGGCTCTGAGGCTGAGGAACCACATAGGCTGCAGGAAACTGGCAAGAGACTGGCTGAAGGGGTACCAGGTATCTGAAGCAGGATGCAAGAAGGAACAGGAGGCTTCCTGATCATGTCAGGGGTGTACACCTGGAGCTCGGGTTGTTGATGGATTGGAGTGAAAGCTGTGTGGCTGCGGAGGCTGTGGGAGTACTGGAGGTGAATCCACGGACACTCAGTGACTCGGGGGGGGGGGGGGGGGTCTCATTGGCTTCACTTTCTATGGCTGAGTGGCGCTGGGCAATATTTGCTGAGAGCAAATCTGCCTGTCTTACAGTGGACAAGGAAATTTTGTGTAATATCACATTTTTTGTCTTATTACATGAAAATAAAATAATATTGAAATATGGCACAGGACAGAAAAAAATATGTAGAGCACAAAAGGATATTCACAATTGCAGTTAACGAAAAACTACTAAGTGGGCTCGTGACAGAGGAAGACTATACTAAGCGTCACAAATTTGCCATGGCTCTGCACAAGTTACCAACCATGATGCTTTGGGACTTTCAGAATGTGACAAATGGGAAGAGGACGGAAAAGAAAAACTGGCAGCTGGTCGGTGGTGTTGACGAAGGAGCCGGCAGCAGATGTGACAAACGTGTTGGCATTTTCAGAGAGAGCATCAAGCAACTGTATATTTACATAACCAGACATCAGGTATCTAATCAACTCAATCTTTCGGTAATGGTCTGAAATGGAAGAGAAATTGATGGATGGTGTGGAGGTTAAAGGGTTTGTAGGGAGGGAAAAGAAAAGAAAAAAATTAACATACAAAAATATAAACAGAAAAACATTTAATGCAAAAGTAAAATTAGACAAGTTTTGTTATAAAAGCTTTGAAATTAGACCTGCTCATGTAAACCTGAGAAATCTTTACAAAAATGTCTCTTGCTGTTAAGTATGCACATGAGATTTATAGTGTCACCTGATGTTAATGGTGATATATATCATTATTACATGGTTTTGAGAATTAAACCACACATATATCTTTTTTTATATATAAAAGAGATACAGCAAGGTAACAAACCCTTCCGGCCCATGAGCCTGTGCCGCCCAAATATACCCATAACCAATTAACCTCCTGACCATGTAGGTCTCTTCAATGTGAGAGGAAACTGGAGCACTCGGAAGAAACCAACACAGACATGGGAATAACATACAAACTCCTTACAGACAGTGGTGGATTTGAACCTCAGGTTGCTGGCGCTGTAATGGTGTTGCGCAAAGCACGGCTCTAACCATAAGACAGGAAACTATTTTATAGATTTATGGTTTTAAAAAAAACTTCCAGATCAATGCTATAAAAAAATTTGAGTTTATCTTCGAATGTTGTTATTTGGCCCAGCATTCAATTGAGTGGTCTGAATACAGACCATAAAATAGAAAATGACAAACTTGTCCTTCAATTCCATGAGTGACAGAAATACAAAATAGTGAAAGAATATGTGGAGGGTGAAAGAAGGATAAATGACAGAGGGAGATACGAGAGAGAAAAGGATGGGGAAATGAAAGAGAAAAGCGATGAAAAGCAGATGTTTGAATGTGAGAACTGGAGATTGCCTGTTTAATAAGCTGAAGCCTTTCACTGTACGTGTATCAACTTTAGGATTGAAGGATACCCATTTGAAACAGATGTGGAGGAATTTCTTCAGCAAGAGTGTATTGAACGTCTGAACTTTGCTACCATGAGTGGCTGTGGAGGCCAGATAGATATTGATAGGCAACTGAATAGTCAGGGTGTCAAAAGCTATGGGGAAAAAGCAGGGAAGTGGGGCTGAGTGGGAGAATGGACCAGAGAATGGAACGATGGGCTGAATGGCCTACTTCTGCTTCTATATCTTATGGTCAAATGCGGGACAGGCCATGTTAAAAAGTCAACTCTGCAGGACAGAACACGTTATGTGCTAGATCATTTTTAAAAAATCCTTCTCTGAGAATGGCTGGAATCTACCTTACATTCACAACCATGAGAAAGTTGTTCTCCATTCAGCAATCTAGATTGCAAACAGAATTCTCTAAGAATTTACTATTATAACATCAGCTAAATGACAGACAAAAGATTCAGATTTGACTGAAATTATAGTCTCTACATATTGTACACAAGTCATGAATTTCCATTCAGACTTACCTGGTTTTGAGAGAGGCATCGGAGGAGGAAAATATTTGCGAACTGGTTGTAGTGTTCTATTGAACCAAACATTAAAGAGGTGATGTTACTCTTCTATCCTGAGTATCAACTTCAGTTAAACATTATCAAAAACAAACGTAAATGTGACAATAAAGGTTTGGTAAAGGCAATCGTCACAGATTATTCTAGCAACATTTTACTATCTCATTCTTTGTCCTTGATCAGGGAGGTCATATCTGCACATCCTGTGATATGCAGGATGAGTGAGCCCTGAGAACTTTTGTGCAGTTCAGTTGTCAATAAGGGAGTTGCTCTCTTACTGAATAGGATTAAATGTGTTTTCAGTGAAGTTTGGAAAAAAAAATATAGATTTTAAATATATATTAGATTAAAATGCAACTTAGTTTCGGACTCTCCTAATACATTAGAGCATAGTGAGGGAATGTTGCAAGTGTCAGGTTGTGTAAGTGAATCAAGGAGAGAAACATTGATTCAGGGATGAAAGGTTGCCTTGCGTGGAAAGGTTCAGCTTGTTGGGCAACATTCAGGATGCCATGGGGGGCTGACAAAGTAGATTGGCCAGCGAAATCACGGGCATCAGTCTCCACTCCATCAAAGCATATTTACAAGAGGCTGTGTCTTAAAAAGGCAGCCTTATCCTCAAGGACCCCCCCCCCCATCACTCAGGCCATGCCCTCTTCTCACTGCTACCATCAGGTTGGAGATACAGGAGCCTGAAGAGGAACACCCAGCAGTATAAAAACAGCTTCTTCCCCTCTGCCGTCAGTTTTCTGAATGGACAACGAACCACAGACACTACCTTACTTTACCCTATTTTTTGCACTATTTATTTAATTTGAAATGAATATTTGAACTGTGACGCTGCCTCAGAACAATGAATTTCACAACATGTTCATGACAATAAATTCCAATTCAATGATGTTAAAAGGTAAGAGACTGAAGGAGGGGAGGGGGTGGGGTGGAGGGAAGAGGGTGAAATCTCAAATTTTCGGTTACAATTCAAGGAAGAGAATTTTTGTTCTCTCAGAAAATTGTGAACCTTTGGAATCCTCTGCTTCAGTATGTGGGCGAGGATGAATCACTGATTACATTCAGGACCAAGACTGGCAACTATTTGGTTGGTTGGGAAGTCAGAAACAATGAGGAATTGGCCTGCCATGCTGTTGGTTAAACAGGCACAGGGAGAGCCATGGCCATCTGCTCCTATTTTGTCTGTCAACCCGTGACCCATGAAACTCCCTTCAACAAAGGGATGCCATCCTTGTGGATCTTATTGAATGACTCAGTTCATTGCTGATGGAACATTTCTCCTTACCTGTGAAAATCCTGCCCTTGGGAATAATAAGGGGTCTGCTGATGGTGTCCAAACACCTCAAACACAATTGGCTTGGTCTTGATGTATTCACCAAATGATTCCGTGACCTCAACAGCAATCTAAGCAGATCATAGAGGATGAATCAAAAGGCAAGTTTTCAAAGAGGTCAGAGTATAATTATCTTGATGAAGGCCTCAAGCCTGAAATATTGGTTATGTATCTTTATCTTTCTTAAAGTACATGGTTTGACCGGCTGAATTTCTCCAGCATCGTGTTTTTACTTCAATCATGCAGAGTTTAGTGTTTTACTCCTTTAGAATAATTACAGTATGACCAAGACTGTTGAAACTGTTGGTCAATTGTTCAGTAATTCAGACTCACATTCTGTACATGGTAAAATCCAAGAGGCGTTCCCCGCCCACCATTCTT
This sequence comes from Narcine bancroftii, assembly GCF_036971445.1. NCBI lineage: Eukaryota > Metazoa > Chordata > Chondrichthyes > Torpediniformes > Narcinidae > Narcine > Narcine bancroftii. Next base: position 146,722,183 of record NC_091470.1, on the reverse strand, counting down.
CAGGGGTTCAGTCGAGAAAGCCTCATCATGTCGGTGCAGGAAACTGGTTAAAAGAGCGATGGTCATTGTTAATAAGCTAACGTCCATAATAATGACAAGGAGGGGTTGTGAGGAAGAGAGCTGTGATTTCCACCTTGGCATCAGATGGTGCATTTCACATTAGTGAACTCTGACATGCTAAGAAAAAGATGTACATGCAATAATGGGAGATCGTTTTGCTAAGCATCCACACTGTCCGCAACAATTGTGGGGATCTCTCAGCGGCCAACCATATCAATTCCACACCCCACTCCAACATGTCTGTCCTTGGCCTCATGCACTGCCAAACCAAGGCCACCTGTAAAATGGAGAACCACCATCTAATATTCCATCTGGGCACTCTCCAATCAGATGGTATTAACATAAAAGTTCTCCAGATTCTATTAGACCACTCCCCTGTCTTCCTCCACCTCCTTCCCTTTCTCTCCAGAGAGCTATCCCTCCCCCTATCAATCCTCTGATTTTTTTTTTCTCCTGTACTCTCCAACCCATATCCAGCAACGACCTCTTGCCTGTGGGCCTGTGCTCCTCCCTCCAACCATTTTATTCAGGCACCTGCCTGCTTTTTGCTCATCCTTTGATGAAGGGCTCAGGCCTGTAACATTGGCTGCTTCTCTCTATCTCTGCTATATAATGCTGCATAACCTGCTTGCCTTCTCCAGCATTTTTAAGTGAACTACAATCACAGTGTCTGTAGACTTTTTCGTTTAACTGCACAAAAAATTACACACTGAATGACAGTTCCCCTTCCTCTGCAAAGAGATTCCATAATTGGTGGATCATTACTTTAAAACTTGCAAAATCTACCATGCAAATAACACCTGTTACTACTTTTTGTACATTTGGACGATGCGCATCAAGGGGTACGAACTCTGGATTGAAACTTCAAAGAAGATGCTTACTTGAACTGACAAAAGATGTCTGCATATTCAGAAGGGATCCCACAGGCTTGTAACACCGTAACCCGGAAAGTGAAAACACTACCAATTTTCAGGTGTTCAGCAACATCTTTAGAAATCTTCTCCGAGGATAACTTGGGGTCCAATTCTGTACCTGATTTAAAATCTGTTGTTCAAAACACCCGTAAACAATTGCAATGATTTATTAAACACTACAACAATGCATTTCAAATCTGTTTGCACGCATTGCAAAATAAAGTTTGAACAGGCTTCTAACTCTCTTTCCTAAAATCTAGTATTGGCCTCTATTTTTAATATCCATCAAAGAAAATCAAAAATTACAGATATATTTTATATATTTTGGAGAGGAGATCAGAAAATGGACATGGAAAATAAACTCATTCCAAGATCAAACCTGATAATAAATGCCATATCATTAACTTTACAAGTAGACTTAGTTTACTTCAACAACTCATTTCTTTAGCAGAAAAAGATTTTTTAAATTTAAAATCATGTCATCTTAAAATTGAGAGTTGTACTATAAAAATTATAATAGCAAGAACCACAGGAGTGAAGGAAGTGCAAGGGTAACACAGATTGAGTACCCCTTATTCGAAGATCCGAAAACCAAAAAGATCTAAAAAAAATGAAATTCTTTTTAGCGCTGTCATGACATCACAAGTGATGGGGGTAATCAACACCCAACTTGGCCATATGGGGCTCTGACGCTCTGTTGGTGCCAGTTTGATTGAAAAACTGAGAATCTCTGCTTCTGGCTGGGAAAATGCCAAACGGAGCTGGGTCCAGGTCTTCAATGGCGGCTGCAGCCTCAGTCGGTGACTCCATTCTCAACATTGGGTGTGGTGCTGCCTGCATTGAAGACACATTGGGCTCCTAGACAGGAGCGGGGACCTTAGTCAGAGAGCTTAGGGGGCGCTAGTGGTGGAGGATGTAGGGTGCAGGATCGAGTACCATTCAAGCAGTTCACCAGAGAAGTTGAAGTCTTCTTGTTTCGCTTCGTCACGAACTGTGGCTTACCAGCAGCCGTTTACCCAGCTTGTTGATTCTGTTCAGATCATCTGATAGGGCAATGACCTCTGTACTCTAACCTTACTCCTCCAACTGAATCTGATCTGACCATGGAAGAAATGTCACTCTCCAAAAAGAGCAACAAAGGAGATTTGAGAAAAAGCCTGTGATGCCTTGGGGCGAAGCAATGTGACAATGTCCTGGCCCTGAGGCAGAACAATGACTTCACCCAATAGACCAAATGTACAAATTAGCTTCATCAGATTATTTACTCAAAGGGATTAGAAAAAGAACAATTACTATCATGTTAACTCATCTGCAGAAAATACTGAAAGAGAATAACTGTATTCCAATTCTAATATTTGTAACATTTGATATTTTATTGCCCTTTTCTCATTCTCTCCTATATATACAATATTCCTCAAAGGATTCCCTCATATAGTTGGTTCCTAAACTTGCCATCCGCCTTTCTTTTTACACTGAACAAAGGGGCTATTCTGAGCTGTAATGGTCAATATTCCTTAATCATACCATCCTTTCCTTTTACCCTTACTGGAACATGCTGGCCCTGAACTCTTACCGTTTTCATAAGACTCTCACTTGTTTTGCTGATGTTTCACCGACAAGCATATACTCCTCACCACTAGGTCCTCTCTTCCCAATTTGAAGCCAACCTTCCCCCAATTTAAGATCTCTGTTTCAGGTTCAATCTTTTCATTTTCCAGATGTACCTCGGAACTTACAAAATTGTGGTTACATTCCCAAAGTGTTCTCCTGCTGACATTACCTTCACATTTCCAGTTTCATTTCCTAAGCTCAAATGAACACTGCAACATCTCCGGTAAGAATATGTTTCAAAAAACTATCTACCCCATCTAACCCTCTTGCACGAAGGCAATCACGGTCCATATTGGGGAAGATGGAATACCCCACAACTACAACCTCCCCTGCTACTATAACCTGGTTTGAATGCTACAAAATTATTTCTAAGCACCAAATTTTCTCAGTACTCCACAATACTTAAGAGGATTGCAAGAATGTTCAATCTTACTATTTATCCAGCTGACTAAACCCTGACAAGGTTATTGAAATGGCTTTCCTTTCTGATAAAGAAATTATATTGAATATTGTAAGGAGATTCATGTAAATTAACTGAATTGGACATCCAGTATAATCTTATTACACTCCAACAGCAGCCTGAAAAAAAGCTTTGGCTCACAGTGCAGTTGCTATTTCAAGGTATTGTGAAAATTGTTTACCCAGGTCGTTGATTCTGTTCAGTTCCTCTGATGGGGTAATAATCTCTGCACTTTGACCTTGACCTTCTACGATCCTAAGCTCCTCCATCGACAGCCCAGAACGTGACATCACCATCGAAGAAATGCCACTCTGCAAATACAGCAGCAAAGAGCAATGTGGTGGTAAGAACCTACTGCAAATTCTTTAATTATCATGCAATAAAACAGAAAATATAACATTGTGCAGAATTTCCTTTGGTCTACTGTAAGGCAAAGATTTGCCATCAGCAGAAATTGCCTGCCATTCCTTTCAGTCAGAGAAAGAGGGCTCCCACAACCATGCAGCCTTCAGTCCAAACTATTGGCAACCCAAGCTCCAGGTCCAAACCTCCAATACTTATCAAGAAGCCCTCGGCTCCCTCTCATATCTCAGTTCCAATTCCTGGTACCCCTTCAGCTGGTAACAAGCGAGTCTTCAGTCAAGTGCGAGTCCCTTGACCGCAGTCGTCAGTAGCGTGCAGCCTGCGTGGGTTCCTTGCCTTGAGACACCAACTGCTTCCCTGTCTATGTGTTCTTCAGTCTGAGCCCGATTGGTCTGCCTCCATGGTCATTATCCTGTGGGTTGTCTCCTCTGCTTCCTCTTCTCAAATGGGGGGGGGGGGCAAGATGGTCTCCCTATTTTCTAGTGCCCTGAGCCAGTCCTCTGCTTCATCAGACAGAGTCTACATCCTCTTGTGGCTGCTGCTGGACACAGGTGTCCCAGTCTTGCGTCCTGACCCTGTGGTAGCAGAATTTTAAAATAAACTCTTTTAATGAGCTATTTAAAGACTATATGGAGCCAAAGGCAGTTGGACTGGGCTGTTGGACCCTGCAGGGAAGTGCTGTGTCTCCGCTTCTCGCAGGCATGCAGCAGCAACATTGCTGCTATTATAGACGGCAGAGCCAATTGTTTTTGTATAGAGAATCAACTCTACAATTGTAGGTTGAAAGTTCGCCATACCTCTCTGAAATATTCATCTTCAAATGAGATCTTAGCAGTCCCAGACTGGCGAACACCTGATCCGTAATCCGGTGCCTCTTCATCAGCTAGAAGTTGAGAGATAAACATTCAGGTGAACTTCCAATAGGTATTAGCATGGGTCGCACAACTAGCTGCACAAGGCAATTATAAGGGGAAATGCCCAAAATACTCAGCCGTTCAGGCAGAATTGCTGGAGAGGGGGAGGAAAAAGTGTTGATTCCTACTCCACAGATGCTGCCTGACCATCTGAGCATTTCCAGCATTTCCTATTCCTTAGACGCCTGCAGCCAAGTGCTGCAGACAGAAAAAAATACTTGCTGCAGTGTTATCACTGTTTTACCGTTGTTTTTACAATAGAATTATAATAGTACTATTTTACCATTTTAGAAGTCACAGAAGGTAATGAAATTTTAAAAAACCAATTAATTTGATGTAAATCTTTCAGAAATTGCTGATGTAAGTCTATTATAATTCCAAAATGTCTATTCATAGCATCGGCAGGTTATTAACATTGGCATGCCTCAACCTTGATAAAGCTGGACCATGTGCACCCACCTGTGATGGCCTGGACACCCACTCGGAGGAATCCCCTGACCTCACCCTTCTCACTAACTATGGCAATTCGGTGAACAAGTGGCACGGGGTACAGCAAATTGCTAAGGTAAACAAATGCTCTGTGGGAAGAAAAGACAAAAAAACAGAAAGAATATACCATTTAATTAAAGTTGCAAATGTTGCAGGAAGGTTTGCAACACCTGACAGTAGGGATGTGCAGATACTGAAATCACATCTCTCTTAGTCTCAGTCCAGACAAATGGACATTAGAATCAGCTCCGACTATGATCCAGGACCATGTGGCATTTCTCCTGCAGGAAACATCATTCAAGTAGATTTCTGGTCAAAAGCAATTTAAATGGGTGCTGTACAGTAACAGGCATGCAGTACAGTAACAGGCCATTTCAACCCATGAGCCTGTGCTACCCAATTGACTTATAACCCCCAGTAGGTTTTGAATGGAGTACCTGGAGGAAACCCATGCAGGCACAGAAAAAACATATAAAGTCCTTACAGACAACACATGATTCAAACCCCAGTTGTGATCGCTGTAACAGCGTTGCGCTAACTGCTACACTAACAGTGCCATTTAAGTAACAAGACATGACAGGGAAAATGTCTCATTGAAGGATTTTGTACTTTATGTAGCAGGACACATTTGCTACAATGTATTTTTAAAATTTCTCCGCTACGAGTTCCACAAATCCATCAGATATTTTAAATTCAAGATCAAAATCAATTTGAATTTGCTGAATTATCAGAATTTTAAAAATTTCATCCCATTAAGATTTGTAGAACATGTTTAATTATGGTTGGCAGCTTTTTGTTCAGATTTAAGCAGCTTCTGTTTACTTCTGGCTGGCTCTGCATATTCACAATGTTTGACCCGGCCAGGAAATAAAACCTCCTTCACAAACCATGTACATGCTGCAATGCAAAACTGGTAGAAGATGATGTGGTCGATGAAGTAGTCTGTGGCGAAGCATCGATGGCAGCCAACATTCCTGCTGTGACCCAGGTTCAGGTGGAGCCCACAACCCATCTGCAACTTCACACATCCCATTGGCAAGCTCAAAGAATCAGTCTTTTATACCTTGAAGGGCTCAAGCCCCAAACATTGGTTATGTATCTATGCTTGCTATTTGACTTGCTGAGTTTCTACAGCATTGTTTTTACTTCAATCACTTTGTCTGCAGACTTCTGTTTTTTACTCCAAGAATCAGTTATTGTTTTGCTAAACTCTTGATTCTATTTCTCAATGCCAGCCATTGTCAACAGGGGCCATATGCCCCTCATGCCCCCACCCCCACAGGGGGTCACAGACTGAAATCAGTTAAAAAGAATGTCATCAGTTGGAGAGAAGTACGGAAGAAACCAACTAAACTTGACAGCTTCACAGGGAAGGGGGCCCGTAAACTTTGAGCAGAGTCCTCAGGTGCCCCAAAAAACAGTTGAGAACAACTGTGCGACGTCACTCACTTCCCAAATTAACTTAATCTGGACAACACAATTAGATGCCCAAGATATTCAAAGGAAATGTTCCCTGGATTTTAATTTACAATAGCAAAGTTAAGGTCTTCAACAAAAAAACCCTTTAGTGCCACATCTCGTGATGCTTCAGATGGCCTTCCTGCTTCATGTGGTATCTGCAAATCCTTACTGTTCAGTCGGATGGGGATAGGAACACTCATGATAGTTATGACCTATTAGTATCCAAACCCTTTCCCAAACCGCATCCGCATGGCCAGAGAGTGGTGGAAGTCGTCAAACTGCGTGAGATGGTAAAGGGCTGGGGGGGGGGAGAATGCTGTAAAAATGAAAGCTAAACAGAAAAAATGAATCATAATTAGATTGAAATTAACACAATGAAAAACAGGGAGAATATGGCAAACTAGCATTATGAAAGTTAAAAATGAGACAAAAAACCTAAAATGAAACAAAAAGGGATCACATGAGCCTTATTCAGTCTGCTTCGAGTCAGTAAGCATACCTACTACAAAAGATTATCAAAAAGAAAGAAAAAGAAGCAAAAAATAAAAAGCACTAATGTTTACAGATTTGAATAATCAAAAATAATCCAAAATAGGTTGCCAGGATTAATTAGTATCAGTTGCAGCATTTATCAGCACAACTTATACCTTAGTAAGGTATGGTTAAAATAAAATTGAAATGAAAAGACATCAATTGCAATCCACAAATTATCGTGTTTTCCCATCTATCTCAAATCATATTTTACAGGCCTAATCAGACCCTCTTGTACTTGTTGAGAGGTCGATGGACATTTAAAATGCCTTGTTGCCATTCCATCCTACAGTCTTCATCACACGTAGACTGCCAAGCAAACATAATGACAAGAGCAAGCTGGAGGTTTTTGGAAACTGCTGAGACAGCCAAAAGTTACTCTTGTGAAACGCAGCCTGAAATTGATGGTAACGTCTATGCTTAATGTGCCTTCCTTTCAGCAGACTGAAGAGGGTGAAACAATATCAGCGGTAAGATTGGTGAGGTAAAAAAAAATGGCATGTTGATAAACAAACTCCAAACAAAACAATCTTCCAAATAAAATTTGAATTAAAAAGTAAAAATTACAACCAATAGTAAAGGAATGTTGAAGTAGTAACACAAACATATGCAATTTGGGGACAGCAGACAACTTTGACAAGTAATCTGTTTCACGAAATAACTTGGAAAAATGAAATTGTTATACTGCCCCAGCATGCCATGGGAGACAGTCAAAGGGACAAGCTCTTTTAACAACCCAAGTAATACAAAAACATTCATACAGCAAAATCTGCTTATTAAATATATTTTATCACTTGCAGAATCATTCCATTTTGGATTAAATAATCTGCCTTAGATAATCATTTTATAGATTGATAGATGGATATAAAGCACAGCGACATGGAAATAATCAAACAGGAACCTAATTTTTTTTGTTGTCTCACAAGATTGGCATTCTATACAAGAGATGGAAAATCCAGGAAATAATATTAATTTCCAAATAACTTGAACTGCAGATGAATGGTAGATGTCACAAAGAATGGAGGTGTAGTGGACAATCAGCTGGAAAAATGGGCGGAAAAATGGCAGATGGAATTTAATGCAGCCAAGTGTGAGGTGTTGCATTTGGGAAGGACAAACCAAAGTTGGAGATGCACAGTAAATGGTCGGGCACTGAGGAATGTGATAGAATAGAGAGATCTGGGAATACAGATACACAATTCTCTGAAAGTGCCATCATAGGTAGATAGGGTCTTAAAGAGAGCTTTTAGCACATTGGCCTTCATAAATCAGTGTTGAGCTCAGGAGTTGGGATGTCATAATAAAGTTGTATAACACATTGCGTGCAGTTTTGGCCATCTAACCAAAGGAAAGCAATGAAAGAGTGCAGAGAAGATTTACTAGGACGTTGCTGGGACTTGAGTGAAAGGGACAGGTTAGGACTTTATTCCCCAGCGTATAGAAGAATGAGGGGAGATTTGATGGAGGTATACAAAATTATGAAGGTCATAGATAAAGTAAATGTAAGCAGGTTTTTTCCACTGATGTTAGGCAAATACAAACCAGAGGACATGGGTTAAGGGTGAAATGGGAGATGTTTAGGAGGGAATTTCTTTGCACAGAGAGTGGTGGAAGTATGCAATGAGCTGCTGCTGTGGGTTTCTGTGAGGGGTGATGGACAAAGTGGTGACTCTCTGCCTTACAGTAGACAAAAGTTAAAGAATTCTACATTCTAAATGTAGTATCACATGACAATAAACGAACCTTTACCTTTTTACATGAAGTAGTGAAAACAGGCTCAATTTTAATATTTAAGAAAAATAGGTGAATGGATGGGAGGGGTATGGAGGGATCTTGTCTGGGTGGTCATCAGTGGAACTAGGCAGAATAATAGTTTGGCACAGACTAGAAGGGCTGAAAAGCCTGTTTCTGTGCTGTAATGTTTATGATTCTATCAACATCAAGCAATTATGCAAGCCAATTTGTCGTTTCTTACGTGGTCTTCAATTATCACGCTCTTTTCCTTGGAGCCACGAATTAATTCAATTTTAGGATTGATTCAATCTTTCAAGGTCCCAAATAAATATTTTCACCATAAACCTGGATGGCAAAATTTGGAATACTAATAAGCAAACTCCTGCTGCACAAACTTACAAGGGGATCAACATGTGGAATATTTTAAGTCATGTTCACCCCACAATTTATTTCCAGCAAAGTCTGTGTCTGATTATTAGTTTAGTTCATGGAATTAGGTAGAAGATTCATGTATAATGCATCTCCTTTGCACTAATTAGTCAATGAATTGGTTGACCATTACAGTAATATGACCGGAAAGAAGCCAATCTTATATCAGTGTGCACCCCTATGGATCGTGGATTAACAGGGAGATTTATTTAGACTCAAAAATATAATTGTCAGCATTCACTTGACAGTCCAAGTTCCGTGCTAAGACATGCATCAAGTGTACGTCAAGCGCAAAAGAAAAGTGTTGAGTGTTAGACCAAATTTAAATATTCAGTCCAGTAAAAAATAGATGTGCACTTCAGCCTAGTTTCAGCCACAGTGGATGTCAAAACCCACATTATCAAGGTTCAAATAAAGTCAACAGCTTCTAATCTGATCCAAATCTATTTTGTTGGATTGGCACAAATCTTTGTGGCCGCTAACCAGCCCTAGTTTTCTCCAAAATGCTGGCATAAAAATCACGATTACTAAAGGGGATAAATGAACAAAGATTAGTGCTGCAAATTAATTGTGATCTCGTGGATGTTCCTGTGTGTACAGATTAGAGTCGCCTTTTACTCAACCACTTGAGTCATTACTCTCATCAGCAATAGTGACTGGAGTACATTTTATATCCAGCAGCTTAAAACCAGACAGCACAAATCCTTTAATCTGTGGGGGTGAGCTGACGCCAATAGCATTAAATGGAAATATTTTGAAATCAAGTCATGTTAAATGTCCTCAGTTGCAGAGGTAGGCACCAATTTATTAAGGGCAATGCAATTTTTTTGTGAAACTGACTTTTTTTCTTTCAAAACATTAATGAAAATCCCTACCTCCATGAGCTAAACTCTGCAATAATGCAAATCTTTACATGCCTGGTGAAATACAATTCTTTTGATGCTTAATTTCTAAAAGCTTCCAATGAAAAGAGCTAGTCCCTTCCCACTGTTCTCCAAGAAACCTCACCAACCTTCCCACCAATATGAACCAGGGGGACCGGTCATAAAATGGATCCTGCCCATCGCCGAAGATGTCAGAGCCCTCTTCGTTGCCCAGATCTGAGCTAGTATCGTCCACAAAGGCTTCATCATCCAGATCCTCGATCTCGTCTTGCTGCTCATCAGCAAGCTCAGTGATGTCAGAATCAGCTGTGGAGAAGGTGGGCGAGGGGGTGCGATCAGCAAGGTGCTCGTTCACACAGCCGTGGAAAATTGGGGAACTGGAGCATAGTTAAGGGTAAGAAAGGGTTATTTGCTATTGTATGAGTCAATACTAACTTTTATTTCAGAGAAAAAGAAAACATTAATGATTATTTCAATTTCTTCAAGCTAGGATGAACAATTCCACACGACCTTTTATAGATCATTTGTCTTGAATATGCTCAAGTATGAGAGACTGAGAAACATAATTTAAAGAATGCTTGATTTAAAGAAACCCTCTGAGACTCGGCAGGTCAGGCAGATCCATGGGTTGAAATGGTCAGTCAACATTTCATGTCAGGGTCCTTTGACAAATTCCAACCTGAAAATGCTGACCATTTCTTCCCGAGGACGCTGCCTGACCTCTCGAGTTTCTCCAGCAAACTTCATGGTTTGCTCAAGATTTTAGTCCAGCATCTGTAGTTTGTGGTTTAAAAAGATAATTGCTTCTCTCAAATGACTCAAATTTCCAGCGATTTACCAGCATTTTGTAAAAGGCTTTATAAATTATTTGACTGCACTTTTAAGAGAATTTACAAGCAAAACTTAACCTGCAAGAGAACTTCAATTATTATGTGAGCAAGTGATCTCAAAAAGCATTACGATTACTGAATTACTTTTGAAATTATCATTATCATCTAATATGCAATTGCAGCACTAAATTGTTGCACAAGGTTCCAAACAGAAAGAGGTAAAGAGCAAAGCCATAGTTAAAGATTTCAAATTCAATGGACCAACATATTCTCTGTAATTAAGACTGAAAATGATGAAAATTCTCAGATCAGGCCACATCTGTGGATTGGAAAACAGATCGGTGACACTGTATCAGAACTGCAATTCTCTCCAATTATTACAGATGTCTCCCAAAGTGCAACACATTCTGGCTGAATGGGATCTTGGATCCAAGATGGAAGAAAAGGAATGATTGGAACTGGACGGATTTCAAAAGCAGGATATAAAATTAGGTCCAGGACCGAGACACTGAATGACACAGGAATAAACAGATCAGGAAAGAAAGTGCAGCTAGAAAACAGGTGTGGGAAGATACTTGGCACCAGCTTTGTCAGAGTAATATCCTTGCTTACAACAATGCAGGAGCATTGAAATAACAAACAATTTTCAAGTTACCTTGGGAGCAACATGCAGCAATGAATACGGAGAAGAAAAATTAAATTGGAAGAACTAATGCAGGACATCCTGATGCACTTTACAGCGAGACAATGATGCATGTAAAGGGGAGTCAATGTTGTAGTCAGGATACACTGCATCCAATTTGCTCACTGCAATCTTTCATATCAAGTGACGTAACAATGGCAAAATCAACCATCTGTTTTAGGGTTGTCAATGCAGAGACAACTGATTGGGAAACTGGGGGATAAATTAACTGATGTTCAAAACTGCATTACCAAATCTTTTATGCATATTGGAGAGCATCACATTTATTTGATAACTTATGAGAGAAAAGACTCCTTCAACAATCCACGAGCTCCTCACAGCATCATTGGGCTCCCAAAAAGAGTTGGGAGGATACCTTCACGGCACACGAGAGGGATGGGGAGGGCTACTTCACTACCGGCTCTGTCTACAAAAAAGCAGAACAGGAGGGATGAAGTGCAAACACAGATCCAATTTGAAGTAGATGGATAAGCTGAGCTTTAGAGAGACTTGGCTACAGATCAGGGTTACAAAGAGACAAATTCACATCAGGAGGGTGGATAAAACATTGACAGGGTGGGTAGTGAAGGAAGCCTAAGAAAGATATTTTCTAAATGACCAGACAATAAATAAAACTGACAAAGCCAAGGAACTTGAGAGTTCAGAAACACAAACCATTGAAAGTTGATCCTAAGCCAATCCTAAAACAGGGGGAGAAAATCCAATCAGATTTTTAATTTCATTGGTCATTTTATCTCGATACGTTGAAAGGGATTTTAGATTACATTTCAGACATGGAAGTTTTGGTCAACACCCATCAAGAGATTGCATTCCACCGAGGTATTGTAACCAAGGAATACAGTAGAAGTGTTGTAATCTGGAAAAAAATTTAGGAAAATATATAACCACACAACCTCAAGCAATCGAAATTCACTTATCTGGCATCTATCAATCCCCATAGGTGCCAGATACTGGGAACATGATGCAGAAAGAGTAAAACAAAACAGAGGCTCAAAGGAACAATGCTGAGAGCAGGAACTTAAAAGTTTAGATGGCTGAGATGATTCATCTAATTAAAATATTATCAGGACGGAGAGTTGGCGGAGAGAAGGATTTTATTTCAAGAAAAATTTGAAAGTTATAACTGGATCTAGTAAAATCAAGTATCACCAAGCACACAAATCCAGTACCTTTCCACTATCAGATCAGATAGTGAGTATGTATCAGGTTCCAATTCACTGGGAAAGGCCCAGCCCCCACAATCTATGGTTCCCAAAAACACAAGCCTCAATTTTTAAATATTTGAATGAACTGGTCAAACCACTTCTTGAAGTAAAATTTTCCTTCCACATTTTAACTAGTTGTTTAACAGCAGGTAGATAATTCACTTCCCTTACAATATTCTGCTAGGGAAGTGGACAGAGCTCTTAAAACTTTTCCATGGTCACAAACATTTCAGCAGATGTCCACATGACTGAAGCAGCTCAGAGCCAGCAGGAGATGGGAATTCTGAGAAGCAACCAACTCAGCAGCAGCTGGTTAATCTTTAATTCTGTCACAGTTCAGCAAGTGTTTGGAGCTGATGATCAGTGACATGCTGTCTATATATGGTCCAAATACTGTTCACATAGAGGATCTGGAGGTTTCTTTTCAGGCACCAATAATTGTTTCAAATATCATTCTGTGGCCAGGTTCAGAGAGAGTCTCCAGAGCAGAATTCCAAAGCTTAAGGCATCATGACGAAGTTTGGTAACATCTTCCTCCATCATCTACATGACAAACGATCTATTATGACCATTTTTGAGCCGGCAAGAAATAGTGATGTCATTGAGCAATGAATATAAAGATCTGCCACAGAATTCTTTGATTTTCCAAAAAAAAGTCAGAAAACTGAAGAATTATACCACATGTATAATATTTTGAAATAATTTCTCGAATTGAATGTAATGTAACTATTATTATGGTTTAAAATGTAAAGAATTCAAAAAAAAGAAAACTGAAGCTAAAAGAAACTGCAAATGCAAAAAAATCCAGATAGGAAACTCGGGATGGTCAAGATTATTTGGAGAACTGAAGCTTGAGAGGTCTTCATCATGTTAAAGGGGAGTGCAAAATTATGACAGGTTCAGATAGTGAGTAGAGAGAAAGCATTCCTGTTGGTGTTTGGTTTAAGGATCAGGGGACCAGGCCTCGACAGAGTAGATGTGGCAAAGTTGTTTCCCATGGTTGGAGAGTCAAGGCACAACTTCAGGATTGAAGGGTGCCTGTTTAAAACAGATGTGGAGGAATTTCTTTAGTCAGTGGTGAACCTCTGAAATTTGCAATCACGGGGGACTGTAGAGGCCAAGTTGTTGGGCGTACTTAAGGCAGCAATTGATAGGTATCTGAATAGTCAGGGTTTCAAAGGTTCGGGAGGAGAGGTTGGGGAGTGGGGCTGAGTGGGAGAACATCAGTTCATGATAGAATGACTCAATGGGCCAAATGGCCTACTTCTGCTCCTATATCCTGTGGTCTTAGAGACTTTATTTTAAAATAGAGAGTGAACAAGATATTTAAGATTTAAAAAAAAATCCAGGATAGCTACAATCCATAATTCTCAGTCAATTAGGATTTTACAAAAGGAAACAATAAACACCACTGGGAGGACTACAGGGAAGGGAGTAGCATAACAGCTCACAATAGTTTACTCGACAAGGAATCAACATGGTCTCAATGGGCTTCTGTAGATACTGCAACAACTCTAGTTCCATTAAGTTTTCATTAATTTGTGGGATGTGGCTGCCACTGGGAGGTCAGCATTTATTCTCTTGTTGGGTGGACCAGATATGGCCACCTCATCTGCTGTCTACTCTGAGGTAGGCTCCAATCCCACAGTGTGCAGGTATCCTCAGGGCACTGGGCCCAGGTGGTACTGGGAAGCTTCTGTCTTCAACTTCTGCAGTCAAGGTTGTTCGAGTGCATGTATGTCAAGAGTTTGAGGATTCAGCAATGATGGATGACATGGAAGCACAGAGGTTATCGCTGCTCCTCTATAGATACAGGGACCTTAGTTCAATCCCAATACTGGATGCTATTTGTGCCAGTGTCCCCCCACTCGCACATAGTCCAGTTCCTCCGACACCACGTGTTATTTGGAAAGTAAGAATTTAAATGCCTATCTACATTGTAAAACATATATGACAATAAATATTCTCATTAATTGGCCATAGTAACTTGGCCTTCTGTGTAGATAAGAGTGATGGGAAGTGGAAATAACAAGAGGGGGAAAATGCGATTGCTTTGCTGGGAGCCAGCATGGATCAAATGGACTGAATGGCCTCGTTCTGCAATAATTCAAGTCAAATATATATATATTTTGACAAATCAGGGTGGTGCACAATGGAGGAAAATCTCAAACAAATAGGTACTTCAACTTAACTGCTCGCTTCACTGGCAGGAGCGGTGGATTCAGGAATGAAGAGATGAGAAAAAAAACCTGCAAACATTTGGGAATTAAACTATGGATCAGTGTGATTAATTAGAAACATGGAGCCACACATCCTTGGCCTTTGATGGTCAGTTTGTCATCACAGTGAAGGTAACATGATAACTGGCCTTCCTGGACTCGGGCAGAAATGTGCTGAGCAGGGACAGTGTACAATTCAAGAGAAAACAAGAGTTAATCTTTATTTCAGGGAAGGAAAGTTCACCCTCTGTAAACCATTCTGATACAACATCAGAGCATCAGTCTGCCCACATCAAGTTTTTCCTTTGTTCATTTACAATCCCCATGTAACTGCTATTAATCTCCATCGGTGATCCCAGCGACGGGTCGATTTCATAGCCAAGCCCTTACGAAACTGGCCAATTTTGTTCAAGGGACGCCAGCAAGACTTGGATGCACAGCGAGAGTCGCTGCGTCATCTCGAGGTGCTCTGCCAGAGTGTAACCTTGTGTTTGATCTTCCACTTTCCCACCCGGCCCTGCTACATCAATTCCTTCAGAGGTGCAAAAAAAACTCCATTCTCACCCATTGCGGAGCATTTGCAGCTCTTTGAATAAAGACCTGTCTCATCTCAATCCTCTGCAGCCCAGCTTAAACCCCAAGACTGCATCCCACAGCTGAAGATTTTACAGTGAGAGGTGCCTCCTGTCAACCTTTCCCAGGATCCTGAGCCCCACAGGGAGATAAAGATGACTAAACTACTAAATATGCCATCACCTAAAGTTAACCATTGCCTCACCAATGACTAATAATCTTTGTTCAACAGTCAAAAAAATTACATGCATTGATAATCCATATTTCAGCAATTGGGCACAACCTTGCAGATAAACTGAGCAGCTGAGGTACTTCACAAATCAAAAGCTCCATTATGATCTCATGAAATTCAACAAATAGATGTTTACATGAAGAGTATTTTCTGAAATACATATCTGATAGCACACTGGGTTTTTTGTGAGGATGGGGCAGTAAATTGGATGAGTAAATATGCAGATGATACTAAAATAGGGGGAATTGTGGATGATGAAGAAGGTTTTCAAAGATTGCAGAAGGATTTAAGCTGCTGAGAGGAGTGGGCAGAAAGATGGCAAATGGAGTTTAATGCTGATAAGTGTGAGGTGCTTCATTTTGGAAAGAATAATCAAAGCAAGACACATGTGGTAAAGGGGAGGGCGTTGAAGAATGCAGTGGAGCAGAAAGATCTAGGAATAACGGTGCATTGTTCCCTGAAGGTAGGAGCGCATGTGGATATGGTGGTGAAGGAGATAGGGTAGTCTACTTGCCTATATAAATCAGTGCATAGAATATAGGAGTTGGGAAGTAATGACGAAACTGTACAAGGCATTGGTGAGGCCAAATTTAGAGTACTGTGTGCCGTTTTGGTCACCGATTTATAGGAAGGATATTAACAAGATAGAGAGAGTGCAGAGAAGATTTACAAAAATGTTGCCTGGGTTTCAGCATCTGGAATACAAGGAAAGATTGAGCAAATTAGGTCTTTATTCCTCGAAATGTAGAAGGCTGAGAGGGGATTTGATAGAGGTGTTTAAGATAATGAGAGGGATAGATAAAGATGATGTGGAAAGGCTTTTCCCATTGAGAGTAGGAAAGATGGATTCAAGAGGTCATGGGTTGAGAGTTGACAGGCAAAGGTTTAGGAGTAACATGAGGGGGAACTTCTTTACTCAGAGAGTGGTTACTGTGTGGAATGGGCTTCCGGGAAAGGTGGTGGAGGCAGGGTCAATTTTGTCATTTAAGAAAGAGTTGGATAAGTATATGGATGGGAGGGGGATGGAAGGATACGCTGGTAAGTGGGATTAGAGGAGGGTACTTGGATCAGTGCGGACCAGAAGGGCCAAATTGGTCTGTTTCCGTGTTGTAATGGTTATATGACACCATTATGAATTGCACAGAAATCTGTGCTTCTGATATCATTTAACAACATTTAATCCCTTGGATTTGATATAAAATGTTTTTTCAGCATTAATTGCATCCGCAGAGAAAAAGATCGGAAAATACTACAGCAATAAAAAGAAAATCCATTTCATCAGGCAAGACTGACATCTCAGCCAATGCAGGTCTCACAACTGTCGAGCTGTGTGCCAGACAACTTGATGTGGAGGAGAGGGGCTAACGTACCTTCCCACAAGTTTAAACCAATGGAAGCGGTCATAGAACGGGTCACTGCCTGTCATAATGCCCTCGCTCTCCTCTTGTGTGTTGGAAGCCATTTCGCCAGCACGATCGTACATCTCACGCATCTGTTCCAACCGTTGCCTGCACAAATAAAGATGGTTTGTTCAAACCGCTCTGGTCTTCTCCGAATACATTACCACGCATCAAACAGTGCAATGTTTCACAAAGATAACGGGGAATTCAAGTATACTCAGCTCTTCCTGAACATTATTCCTATGGAACTCGTGGATAATTTGTCAACACTAACATACCAATGAATATTTAATCAATGCAGTCAATATTTATTTGAATAAGTAAACAGCACACAAATCATAACTATAAAGGGTCTGAACAATGTAAAGGGTAATTAGTCTCCTGAAGTGACGGGGTCAGTGACTTCACTTCTCCAATGTGAAGAAAGGTTGTTACAAGGCGACTGTGAAAACAGAACTCAGGAGGAGTATGTGATTTAGCCTGCACAGCCTTCGAGGACAACATTTTGTTCGGGAGTCACGCGATGGAGTAGTGGCCGGACGGTGAACTCCAGCCCTCTCCAGAAAAGTCGGGAAAAACAAGAGAAAACACAAAGGCACAGAAATAAAAGTTACAGAAAAGTGAGTATAAAGGTGGAAAGAAGATGGCGACAAAAAAAGAAAAGTCGAAAGCAACGGTAAGAAGAGAGGAAGAGAAGACAAAGGAGGGAAAAGGTGAAGGCCTTACCTGTCCGAAGAGGCCCGCTGCGGAGAGAGAAACCCGCTCCCTCAGGTCGGTAAATAATGGACTACAAAAATGGCTCGCAGAGCCGAGTAAAAGTGCGCAACCGCGCATGCGCGAAGTTTCGCGCATGCGCGATGCGAATGAAAAAAAACACACCGACGGGAGGGGGGACCAGCTGGGGAGTCGATCTCCACAGCCGGCAACGACAGCTGCAGAACACCTGCAGCAAGAAGAGACCACAGAAGACAATAGAAACAAGATAGAAGAGGAGGAAAGGGCACCAAAGAAACAACAGATGGTCAACCCAGAGGAAGAAGAAGAGGAAGAGTATGGTGAAATAGAAGAAGAAAAGAGAGGCAAGGTAAAGGATATACTTGCTCTTATTAGAGGATACATGGAATCATTTAAAGAATGGCAAACACAGGAATTTAAGGATTTAAGAAAAAGAATAAACAACACAGAGGAGAAAATAATTAAAATGGAGATGACCTTAACAGAAATGGGAAAAAAAATGGACAAGATGGAAGAGCGGGCAGTAGCAGCAGAAATGGAGGTAGAAGACTTAAAAAAGAAATTGGAGAAATCTAATAAAAAAACTAAAGAGACACAAGAACTACTAGCTCAAAAAATAGATACAATGGAAAACCATAACAGAGGACAACATTTTGTTCAATGATTGCGCAAGATGGTGTACAACCCAGAGACAGAAACACATTTCTGTGGTACCTTCCCCATCTCTTTCATGGCTCCAATGCACTTCGCAGTGATGTTGACAATGTAACGGGGAAATTGCAGTGGCCATTTTGTATAGAGCGAACAGCCAAAAACAAAATCGGATATTGTGTTTTCATAACATTCAGTGTGGGAAATTTTCACCCAGGACACTGGGGAGGAATTAATTCTCTGGAAGACTTCAGAACAAAACCACAATGGACTCTGTCATTGCTGCATTTGAGGGTCACCTGATATTTATTTCCTAAAGGTCTAGAGCGGGACTTGGAGCCAGAAACAGTGGTAGAGAGGTGACCGCACCACTGCAGACAGATAACTAACTTCAGCCCTGAGCATCAGAGGACAGATATTGGACTTAAAAATTTTGTCTTTGATTCTCTCACAAAATAGACAGCAAAGAGGAGTCAAGTTGAGAAAACAGAGACAAGAATCAAACAGCAGCAAACATTTTACCAGACTTTACAAAGCATTTCATGGATTGTAATAACACACCACGTGGTAATGGATGATTCCTTGGAGCTCAAAAAAGGGGCACAATTGACGAGCCAGGTAAAGTACAGGAAAGGATTATGACATGTATATGCTGAATCAAGATAAGCGGTAAGTGGGTAGAGGTGAGGGGAGCAGCAAGGAAGGTAAGCAGATGAAAGAGTGAGGGAGCACGAGTGCGAGAAAGAGAGAGGAAGCGAGGGGGAGAGGAAGCGAGGGGGAGAGGAAGCGAGGGGGAGAGGAAGCGAGGGGGAGAGGAAGCGAGGGGGAGAGGAAGCGAGGGGGAGAGGAAGCGAGGGGGAGAGGAAGCGAGGGGGAGAGGAAGCGAGGGGGAGAGGAAGCGAGGGGGAGAGGAAGCGAGGGGGAGAGGAAGCGAGGGGGAGAGGAAGCGAGGGGGAGAGGAAGCGAGGGGGAGAGGAAGCGAGGGGGAGAGGAAGCGAGGGGGAGAGGAAGCGAGGGGGAGAGGAAGCGAGGGGGAGAGGAAGCGAGGGGGAGAGGAAGCGAGGGGGAGAGGAAGCGAGGGGGAGAGGAAGCGAGGGGGAGAGGAAGCGAGGGGGAGAGGAAGCGAGGGGGAGAGGAAGCGAGGGGGAGAGGAAGCGAGGGGGAGAGGAAGCGAGGGGGAGAGGAAGCGAGGGGGAGAGGAAGCGAGGGGGAGAGGAAGCGAGGGGGAGAGGAAGCGAGGGGGAGAGGAAGCGAGGGGGAGAGGAAGCGAGGGGGAGAGGAAGCGAGGGGGAGAGGAAGCGAGGGGGAGAGGAAGCGAGGGGGAGAGGAAGCGAGGGGGAGAGGAAGCGAGGGGGAGAGGAAGCGAGGGGGAGAGGAAGCGGGGGAGAGGAAGAGGGGGAGAGGAAGAGAGGGAGAGGAAGAGAGGGAGAGGAAGAGAGGGAGAGGAAGAGAGGGAGAGGAAGAGAGGGAGAGGAAGAGAGGGAGAGGAAGAGAGGGAGAGGAAGAGAGGGAGAGGAAGAGAGGGAGAGGAAGAGAGGGAGAGGAAGAGAGGGAGAGGAAGAGAGAGAGAGGAAGAGAGGGAGAGGAAGAGAGGGAGAGGAAGAGAGGGAGAGGGAGGAAGAGAGAGAAAGAGAGAGAGAGGAAGAAAGAGTGAAAAAAAAAGAGAGAGAAAAAGATCTCAGCAGTGTGCAATATTTTTCACACTGTGATTACAGAACAGTACAGTATTTTTCTAATACTCCATTTGGTAAAAGTCAAATACAACATTTCTAGAACACAAATTGTTTGGAATGAGTATCAAAGATGATTTACAGTAAAACAACTAATTAGAGTTAAAATGAGGAAGAGCACTCTTCGGCATTGCAATGGTCCTTGAGATTGAGTGCTACTCGAAGGTTCTGGCACGCAGCACAGGTACTTGGTGTTCTCACATTCAGCTCATCTGCACTCAGCCCGAATAACACCGTCTCTATGGTGCTTGAAGCTCCCTGATTACGTGCTGAGTGTTTTAACTTCTTGCTGTGTTTTCCCTGTGAGCTCCTGACTGAGGCAGCTGGCCATGGGCCAAAGCACATTTTACTGATTGTATTAAAGTCTATTGAAGAGAACAAAGGAGCTTCCAGTGGCCAAACCCATTTAGGATTCATATTGGACAGCAGATTTTGAGCTTGTGGCTTTGCAGAGTCTTGTGACAGTGAGCAGTGGGGTAGTGGAGAGTGGAAGTTGAGCTGCTTTAACTGGAAAGAAATGGGCACAGCTTATTAAAGCTGGAGGCCACATTTTCAGAGTCGGTGCCAGGGCCCACCCACCTCAACCTTTTTCACAACCATTACTCTGCCCCACCCACACACAGACAGATGTTAACATCTACTTGCAGCATGGACCTCCCCAGGTTGACTGTCATCCCACAACCACAGATTCAGTAGCAGTGGCCACCTCACCCAGTCCACCATCTTGTCTCGGTCTCAATTGAACCTTGCTCTTTTATTTAAAAAATAAAATCTGTTGTGATGACAAATACTTCTGCTCTATCTCACCATTTCAACATCACCCCTTGACAAATAAACAGATGAGACCCATTTGATTAAATCACCTCACTCTCCTCCTCTTGCCTTCTTGAAACTTTCACCAGTTTTGTGCAGACACACATGGATTTCATCATCAAAACAGAAGGCTAGGAAAATAGTGAAGCCATTTGTAAAATTATGAGGGGCATAAATAGAGTAAATGCAAGTCGGCTTTTTCCCCACTGAGGTGAGGCAGGAAACAAATCAGAGGACATGGGTTAAGGGTGAAAGGGGAAAAGTTTAGAACCATAGAGTTTAGGAGGTATGGGGGAATTTCTTCACACAGAAAGCGATGGACCATGGAATGAGCTGCCAGCTGAAGTGGTGAATGCGGGATTAATTTCAACATTCAAGAAAAATTTGTACAGGTACATGAATGGGAGGAGATTGGCTGCAGGTCAGTGGGACTAGGCAGAATAATAATACGTTACAGACTGGAAGGGTCGAAGGGCATGTTTTCTGTGCTTTAATGATCCCACATACTTACTTGAGTTTCTCCAAAGACCAATAATGCGTGGCACCATTCTTCAGATCCTGCACTTCCACAGCAACCACAGTCCTCGGGAATAGTCGGACTTCCCGATCCAATTCCGCCTCAGGTGGGAGTAATTCAGGGGGAAGTGGAGAATAGAGCGTGTCAGTGAGCAGAACAAATTGGAACTGTACCTGAATGCAGGGTGCAGGAAGAGAAAAAAAACAACCAAACAAAAGCTCAGGGTAAGATTATCATTGGATTCTAGAAAACATTTAAATTAAATTTAATATATAGTACGATAACTGGACCTATTGATCGACGAGCCCGTGCCACCCAAATACCACAATTAACCTCCAAACTATATAAATTCTACATCAAAATTCAATGAATAATGGAATGCACAAATCAGTGCGATGAAAATTATCACTTACAAATCAGTTATGTCCATTCTCAAACCGCTTATTAGACCAAACCTCAAATAACATTGAGTCCAAATAATACTCAATTTTCTGAAACAATATTCAGATACTGATTTGGACTGATGGACACAATTCTCTTAAAAGAGTGCCTTGCTTCTGAAAAATAAAAACTAGCTTCATTTGTCTCTAATGCTTTCAAGTAATTGATTGCTGAAATGAATTTTTTATTCCCTACTCTACATGAGTGCCATGAAAGAAAAATAACAGGTTATTGGTGTGATGGACTGTTGTGAAGTATATTTACATAGGTCAGCATAACATTGTGGGCTGAATGGTAAGTACTGTGTGGAATGTTCAATGTTCTATGACTAAAATTAGGACACATTTATACTAGACAATTCCTTCACCTGGTGTAAAGAACATTTTTTTCTTAATGGAACAAGTAAACTTGGTCTTGAGATTACATTCTATACAGGTATAGCTCAATCTGACTGCACATGTCCTGTGCTCCCAGTTGTAGGCTGAAGTTGGCATCCTGAGAAGCCTTTTCAGGTGGAATTCCTTTAATTTAAAAAAAATCATATTTGGAAGATCACAAAAGATCTTAAAGTGTTATGAGGGTCAGGAGTCACGTGATGGAGTAGTGGCCGGTATGGGAACTCCAGCCCTCTCCAGAAAAGTTAAAAAAAAATAGAGAAAAAACAAAGGCACAAACATAGAAATCACAACAAAGTGAAAGTGTGGAGAAAATGGCAGCGAAGAAAGAAAAACCAAAAACAACGGGAAGAAAGGAAGAAGGAAGGACGTCGGAGGAGGAAGGTGAAGGCCTTACCGGTACGAGGAAGGCCGCCATGGAGAGAGAGGCCCGCTCCGAGGTCAGTGGAAGCCCCGAACTCGGGACTACAAAAATGGCTCACGGAGCCAAAAAAAAGTGCGCAAAAAATTTTTTTCTATCCAGATATAAGTTTTGAACTCCTGAAGAAGAGGAAGGAGTTCAATGCAGCAAAAACGACCTTATGGAAAAAAGGTTATAAATTTATGTTAAAATACCCAGCGGTACTTAAAATAGTTATTCCGGGGCAGCAAAGCAAACTATTCTCGGATCCGGAAGAAGCACGAAAATTTGCAGAACAACTACAAAACAGACAGAGAGATGAAGAGATGTAACAATAACAAAAATGACAACAAACTATATGTATGTGTGTATGTATATATATGTGTATATATAAAAAATAGAGTATAGGTAAGAACTAAGAAGGGAAAGAAAGGGAAGGAAGGAAGTAAGGAGGGAATTAAGAGAGTGACCGTTATATATGAAGATTAAAATCTTTTCTGGGGGGGCTGGGTGGGGAAGAATTACAGTCACTGCGAAATCAGTTGACGCTTGCGAGTGAATTCGCAAATCCAAATGGAGAGGGGAGATGTGGTTGCCCGACAAGGGACAAAGGGCAACTCAGAAAGGGGAGGGACTATTGGGGTTAAAAGAATTTTAGATATGAGAATAGTGGAAATATTTTATGTTTTAGAAATGTTGTCTTATAATGTGTTCAAAAAAAGAAAGCAGAAATGGATAAGAAGGAAAGGTGGTGATGAGGAAAGGAAAGATAAACAAAGTATGAAATGGCTGTGTTGAACTATATGACTTTAAATATTAATGGAATACATAACCAAATCAAAAGGAAGAAACTGTTAAATTTACTGAAAAAAGAAAAAATTGATATAGCATTCGTACAAGAAACACATCTAACTGAAGTGGAACACAAGAAATTAAAGAGAGATTGGATAGGACATGTAACAGCAGCATCATATAAATTCAAAAGCCAGAGGAGTAGCTATATTAATCAATAAAAATGTACCAATCAAAATAGAAGAGGAAATAATAGATCCAGCAGGGAGATATGTAATGATAAAATGTCAGATATATTCAGAATTTTGGAATTTACTCAATGTATATTCACCTAATGAAGAAGATCAAAAATTTATGCAAGATATCTTTTTGAAGATAGCAGACACGCAAGGGAACATACTAATAGGAGGGGATTTTAACCTTAATTTGGATTCAAACATGGATAAAACTGGAAAAAAAAACTAACAGAAAGAACAAAGTAACCAAATTTATAATTAAATCGATGAAAGAAATGCAACTTTTGGATATATGGAGGAAACAACATCCAAAAAAAAAGGAATATTCATGTTATTCGGGTAGACATAAAACATACTCAAGGATAGACCTATTCCTGTTATCAGCCCACATTCAAGGGAGAGTTAGGAAAACGGAATATAAAGCTAGACTATTATCGGACCACTCACCCCTATTATTTGCAGTAGAGCTAGAGGACATCCCACCAAGAATGTATAGATGGAGATTAAACTCCATGCTACTTAAAAGACAGGATTTTAGAGAATTCATTGAACGACAAATTAAAATGTACTTTGAAATAAATACAGAATCAGTGAAAGATAAGTTTATACTACGGGATGCAATGAAAGCATTCATCAGAGGGCAAATAATAAGTTATGTAACTAAGATGAAGAAGGACTACAATCGGGAAACAGACAGTTGGAAAGGGAAATAGCAAATATAGAAAAAGAATTAGCAATGAAGGAAGATACAACTAAAAGAAGAGAATTGGCAGATTAAAAAAAAATATGAAACACAACAAACATATAAGGTGGAGAAGAACATAATGAAGACAAAACAGAAATATTATGAACTAGGAGAAAAAACGCACAAAATTCTAGCGTGGCAGCTTAAGACAGAACAAACTAAAAGAATGGTATTGGCATTAAGGAAAAAGGACAAACAAATTACATATAATCCAACGGAGATCAATGAAAACTTCAGGGAATTCTACGAGCAACTATATCAAACTGAAAACGAAGGGAAAGAAGACAAAATAGATGAATTTCTAACTAAAATTGAACTACCGAAATTGCAAACAGAGGAGCAAAATAAATTAATAAAACCATGTGAAATAGAAGAATTACTGGAGATATTAAAAAGACTACCGAACAATAAAACATCAGGAGAGGATGGATTCCCAATAGAATTCTATAAAACATTTAAAGACTTATTAATTCCTCCCCTCCTGGAAGTAATCAACCAGATTGATAAAACACAAAGCATACCAGATTCATGCAAAACAGCAATAATTACAGTAATACCAAAGAAAGGGAAAGATCCACTTGCTCCAGCATCATATAGACCAATATCTCTACTTAACACAGATTATAAGATAATAGCTAAACTATTAGCAAACAGATTGGCCGACTATGTACCAAAAATAGTAAATCGAGACCAAACTGGGTTCATTAAAAAAAGACGAACAACAGACAATATCTGTAAATTTATTAACTTAATTCATACAGTAGAAGGAAATAAAATTCTAACAGTAGCGGTTGCTTTAGACGCAGAGAAGGCCTTTGACAGAGTAGAATGGAATTATTTATTCAAAGTACTACAAAAATTCAGCCTACCAGAGAAATATATTAATTGGATTAAAGCATTATATAAGGGGCCATTGGTGAAAGTGACAGTAAATGGATATATATCAAAACAATTCAACTTAAGCAGATCAACAAGGCAGGGATGTCCACTATCTCCCTCACTGTTCGCCTTAGCTATAGAACCACTAGCAGAACTGATAAGAACAGAAATAAGAGGGATAAAAATAAAAGAGAAGGAATATAAAATCAGTCTATTTGCAGATGACGTTATAATATACTTAACAGAACCAGAAATATCAATAAAAGAATTACATAGGAAATTGAAGGAACATGGAGAAGTATCGGGGTACAAGATCAACGCAAATAAAAGTGAAGCAATGCCGATGAATAATGAGGATTTCACAAAGTTTAAGAAAGAATCGCCATTTAGATGGCAAACATAAGCAATGCGATACCTAGGTATACAACTAAATAAAAACCTCGGCCATCTATATAAATTCAATTACCATCCATTAATGAAAAAATTACAAGACGACTTAGAGCATTGGAAAGACTTACCACTAACACTGATAGGAAGGATAAACTGTATTAAAATGAATATTTTCCCAAGGATACAATACCTATTTCAGTCATTACCAATACACCTAAGAGAGAAATTCTTCAAGGAGTTAAAGAAAATAATAAGGAAATTCTTATGGAAAGGGGGGAAACCGAGGATAGCTCTAGATAAATTAACAGAATGGTACAAACAAGGAGGCTTACAACTACCAAACTTTAAGAATTATTATAGAGCCGCACAATTAAGATACCTATCAGATTTTTATCAAACAAGGGAAAAACCAGATTGGACCAGAATAGAACTAGATAAAATAGGGGAGAAGATACCTGAAAATATACTATATAAATGGGATGAAAAATTGATGCAACATAGAAATTCACCGGTATTGCATCATCTGCTCAACATTAGGAAGAAGATTCATGTAGAAAGGAATAAAACAAATTATCAACTACCAAAACTAATATTGACGCAAAATCAGCTAATCCCTTTCACAACAGATAACCTTTCCTTTAGAGAATGGGAGAGAAAAGGGATCAAAAGAATAGAAAATTGTTTTTCGGGAAATAAATGATTATCCTTTGAACAAATGAAGGATAAGTATAATATAACTCACGATACAATGTTTGCATACTACCAACTGAAAACCTACTTGAAGGACAAATTGGGAAACAGTCTGAGGTTACCAGAAGGAAGCAATTTTGAATATGTGATTACAGACACAATGATAATTTAAAAATTTGTAACAAACATGTACATCAAACTGCAAGAAAAGGAGAACGAGGAAACAAACGGTAAACCTCAACAAAAATGGGAACAAGATCTAAACATAAAGATAAAGAATGAAACATGGGAGAAGCTATGCTCCGGAACTATTAGAAATACAATAAACACAAGGTTATGTATGATATAATATAACTGGATACACAGGCTATACATCATACCTCAAAAGTTAAATAAATGGGACCCAACAGTATCAGACAGATGTTTTCGCTGTAAAAAGGAAACGGGAACAACAATTCATGCAATTTGGACATGTGAGAGAGTGGAAAAATTTTGGGAAGATCTAAACCAGATATTAAATAAAATCACAAAAAGCAATATACCAAAAAACCCAGAGATCTTCCTCCTAAGTAATATAAGAAACAAAGAATTTGGACTCGATTTGGATGGAGCACAAAAAAGATTTGTTATGATAGCCCTAGCTGTAGCAAAAAAATGTATTATGTCAACCTGGAAATTAGAAGACAACTTGAGAATACAACAATGGTATATAGAAATGAATAAATGTATTCCATTAGAAAAAATAACATATAATTTAAGAAATAACATTACAATATTCGAACAAATATGGGAGCCATACATGAAACACAATAGAGAAATCCTACCATGGACTTCCACCACCTAAAATGACAGAAGGAGAAGATAACGAAAAGAACTGACTCAGTAAAATTTCTTGTTTATTTTTATTAAGTGACAACATTGTTTAACGGGTTTAATGTATCTTATAGATTGAATTTCAAATAAATGGGGAAGGGAGTGAGGGAGGGAGGAAAAAGGTGGAGAAAACGACACTATATATTTAAGAAGAAAAATGTCTGTATGTTTCTTGGTCAATATGGTTTATAGTGTGAAAAATTAAAAAATTGTAAAAAAAAGTGTTATGAGGAAATTAAATATGGGAAAAGAACCATTGCAGCTGAACTATCAGATAACTAATCCAAAGGCTTGAACAGAGAGAGAAGATCAAACCACTTCAGAGGTGGGGATTTATTTTTAAACCAATTTAGAGAGACAGGACAGTAACAGGCCCTTCCAGCCCACGTTGCCCAAATACACCATTGTGACCAATGAACTTACTAGCCATGTACACCTTTGGAATGTGGGAGGAAGCCAGAGCATCCAAAGAAAACCTCGCACTCCTGGGGAGAACTACAAACTCCTTACAGATAGTGGCGGATTTGAACCCAGGTCAGCATTGTTCGAACCACTAGGCTGCCCACAAAATACAATTTAATAAATTATGGATTAAAAAAACAAAAAGTGACCTAGAAACTGCTGGATTGCCATTGAACCCCTCCATTTTGTGAAACAAGATGTTGTGATTGTACTTAATGCACAAAAATGCTGGAGAAACTCAGTAGGAAGTGCAGTGTCTATAGGAGGCAAGGACATATAACCAATGTTTCAGGCCTGAGCCCTTTGTCAAGGTGTGAGCAAAAAGCAGGCAGGTGCCTGAATAAAAAGGTAAAGGGAGGAAGAAGGGGCAGGGAAAGGAGCACAGGCCAACAACCTCAAGGCCATGGGAGGACATGAAAAGCTGAGAATTGATCAGGGGAGGGAGGTAGCCCTATGAATGCAGAGTTAGAAAGAGGAGTCAAAGGGATAGGGGATGAAAGATTGGGGGTTGTCCAACAGAAACCAGAGAAGTCTGGTTGGAGGGTGCCCAGATAGAATATGAGATGTCATTTGTTTCATTTATGCTGCTTGGGGGCTTGATGTTCTATATTTACTTAGTCTGGACTATATGTAAATGTCCACGTGGCCTTCAAACTCTCAGCAACAGCAAGCAAGCTCTGCAGTTGCCAAGACAACAGCTCACCCCACCTTCCCAACTGGAGAGAGACAACAGTGGCCAGCTCTGCCTACAAGTTGTGCTGTACCTTCTTCTTCAGCTCAACACTAATAGCATTGGCCTCCTTCAGGTAGACGGCGTTTCCCCAAAGCAAGTCCCGCAGCGATGTAAACTGATGATGCTTCCACTTCCTGAAAGCCCATTCAGCCAGTTCATAGTCACGTTGGGTCCAGTGCACTACAAAGACAATTAGAAATGCATCAGTAACAGTTTATACAATCACAAATCAGACATTAATACGACATTTCGTTCCAACCAATTGACGTCAAACTCCAAAATAACCGAAGTTTCATTTATTATTCAGAAAATACAACATTGGATAGTCTGACAGTTAACGCCACTCGAAAGCTATTCAGGCTTTCATGAAGCAAATTCTGCCACACACTGTTCCCCAAAGATCAAATCCCTAGTATGAGAATTTTTTTTTCCAGGAATTGAAGTGGGTTGATGAATGGATAGTGATACAGCCCCACCAAGCAAAGGCCCAGCTAACACTTGTCCTTGAATCTTGCTCAGAATATTTAAGCAACCAGGTTAGCAATTTCCCCAAAGAACAGTTGTGCTTCTTTTTCCTCAAGCGGAGATTTAAAATTATGGGGGGGGCGGGGGGGAGGAGAGAGTGATGGTGTGTGGAACGAGCTACAGCTGAAGTGATGAATGTGGGCTCAATTTTAACATTTAACAAAAATTTGGTCAGGTACATAGATGGGAGGAGCATGAAAGGCTACAGACTGGGTGGAAGGAAGTCAGTGGGACATGGCAGAATAAGAGCTTGGTACAGACTAGAAGGGCTGAAGGGCCTGTTTCTGTGTTGCAATGTTCTATGAACGTATGACAGTTGTGCCTTACAAGCAATTATCATCCACATAAAATCAATGGAATTCATTGACAAATTATTGAAGGAGCAATTTTTAAACAAACAATCACATCTACATCACCTTCCTCTTCTTCCTCCTCCTCCTCTTCTTCTTCAGTTGCTTCTGCAGCCAGTGAACGAGTTTCCACTTGCTTCTGTAAAGCTTCTAGCTTACTTTCATAGTCCTGGTAATGAAGACAGAAGAGGTGTAGAAGAAAAGACAAAAGCAGATAGACAACAAGTTTCCATTTGACCAAGGCTGTGAAATCTAATGATGGGCTGCTGCTCATTGCTTTCAATCCCAGCCCAATGTACATTTTGCCAGATTATATTCATCAGTCACTTTCTTCATTTTAAAAAGCAGAACAAAATATTCCAATTCTTTATTGAATGCATCATATTTGCATCTGCTATCAATGTTTGAGGTTACATTTGTTTCCCAGGGTGGGAGAGTCTCGAACAAGAGGGCACAAATTCAAGATTGAAGGGCATCTGGTTCGAACAAAGATGTGGAAGAACATCTTCAGCCAGATGGTGGTAAATTTGTGGAATTTGTTACCATAGGCAGTTGTGGAGGCCAGGTCATTGTGTGTATTTAAGGCAGAGATTGATAAGTTTTTGCTTAGCCAGGGCATCAAAGGTTAAGGGGTGAAGGTCAGGCAGTGGGGCTTAGTGGAAAAATGATTAAATGGTGAGGCAGACTCGATGGGCCAAAAAGCCTATTTCTGCTCATGTTCTAAATAATTAAATGCTTGCTTCAAGTTATAAAGGTCTGTCTGAGAGCGATACTCAATTCTTTACAATTTATTTGCTGGTGACTGTGTTTAGTAGGAAGGGTTAGATTAGTGCGGGGTTTTCTTTTCTTCCTTTTTTCTTTCATTCTAATTTTTGTCTTTTCTACAACTAGAAGAGATTGGTCTATTTAGATAATCACAATGTATGACTCAATATTAGAATACAAGGTGAAATTCTCAGAAGGATTTTGCACAATTTTCGAGAATTACATGACAATGTATAATTGATATGTGACTCATTCTCTATGGCATTATATAAAAGTTGTATAATATCTAAACAATACATGCATGTTATATTTCTATCGATTAAATTAATATAAACATTTTAAAAAGAAAGTTATATGAGCTTAAAAAGTTGAGTGCCGATCTTCTTTGTGTGGGTTTTCCCTCCCTTCCTTCTGCTTGGAACGAAGAAGGGCAGGATTGGAAAATAACCTCTACAAAGTTTAAATTAAATAAAATACAGGATCTTCCAAATCGTATATCAGCACTTTTCTCTGAGTAAATTTATTTCTCTCCTGGAGTATCATAAAAATGCTTGAAAAAGGCATGATCATCTTCAACAGTATGATGGGAAATTATCACAACCAATCAATAATCACATTGCAATACCACATGACATCTGAACATCCGCTTTGCACCAAATTAGCTTTTCTGGGAACGGGGGTGTGACTGATGCAGCGATCTAATCAAGCAATTAATACCAATCTCTCATCATTACATTCGAGGCAGTAATCTTAAATAATCTTTGCAGTTGCTTCATTAGTTCTTCATTTTGTGTTCATTAACAATTACAAACCATGGCAGTAATAGTAATGTCACAAAAATTTCTACCTCAGGAGGTCAAAAGAAATACAGTTCGAGAGAAAAAAAAATCAATGTGAAAAATTAAAAATCCATGCATGTTAAAAAAATGTACTTTAAAGACCTAGCACATTAACAGGCCCTCTCGGCCATCAAGACAACCTAATTATACCCACGTGACCAATGAACCTACCAAACTCTGTCCGTCTTTGGAACGTGGGAGGAAACTGGAGCAGGGAGAAGATTAATGTACAAACTCCTTATGGACAATGGCGGATTCAAACCCTGGTTTGCTGGTGCTGTAATAACCACGACACAAACTGTGTCATATTTCTGATGAAAACTGATCCAAGACTAATGTGACTTCCGTTAATTTAAAAGACTGAGCCCAACAGTGGATTGCTGGTGGAGGATTTTGAAACCTCAAACTAAAATACATGCAGATGCTAGATCAAGGCATGTACCCAGGAAAAGGTCATTCCTTTCAAGTATCATCTCACGTGACTGACGGCAACACCTCAAAGCTGGTGCCAAAGATGATGAAATCTCACTTTGTGAGCTGCTAATATTATAGAAACCCAAAACGGGACGTTCAACTCATTTACTTCAGTAAGGCGTTGGAACCCATGCCCATTTACTACTAGTCAAAAGTCAGTGTTTTCACAAACCAAGATTACAAAAACAAACTGATAACGAATTTAAACATTGCAATTGCATCTTAGGTAGAATTTTTTAGTTATTTACCCAGTATGAGTGTTCCGAGCAAGGCCAGCCAGCACTTAATCCCCATCCCTAGGTTCCTCAGACAATGGTGGTGAGAAGTCTTATTGAAACACGGGTGTAGGTTCTCCCAGTGTCAGTTGGTTGGGTGCTTCACAAGATGGAGGCGAGTGATGTGCTGAAACCCAACAGTGCCCTCTTGCTGCCCTTGCTTGGCACACATTGATCTTCCCTTTCATTGCAACACTCTCCTCTGTAAATTGTGCTCTTTACACAGCTGAATGAATACTAGAGATTACCTGCAAGATTACTTTCAGAAGAACCGTCTCACTACACTTGGCAGAAATGCAACAAAAACAATTTCAGTGAAGAGTGAGGTTAGGACCCTGAGTGAAACTCGCAGGATTCCAATGCACTATTGAAGGGATCCGAGTTGTAAGGCCATAGGTTTGGGAGCAGCTGCTGAAGCTTTGGAGAGTTACTGCCATTCATTCTATAGATGTCAACGTGACGCCAAAGCTGGAGAGGGTGTATTAAATTGAATTGTTTATTGTCACATGTACCGAGATACTGTGAAAAACTGTTGTGCCCGTTATCCAGGCATGTTACCTCATGCTTTAATTCAGCAGGTAGTGTAATATCGGGTGAAGTGTTACAGAAAGAGTGCTAGATCTAGTATGACAAGACAAAGTGCAGGGCATGGTGTGGAGGAAGGTAAGTTAAAACAATACATGGGCATCATCTTTCACCAATGAAAACATGCTTTCGATGGAGGATTGCGACCCTGTGGGCTGTTTTGTCTTGGATAGAGTGAAGCTGCTTGATCTTGGATGGAGTTGAGCTCAGCTGCATAACATCCTGTCAATTCCTGCACTGAGCCTTTAGATGGTGGACATGAGGAAAAGGAGCAGCATGGACTGGAGAACAAGAACTTCTGCAAGCCACCCAAGGGAACAGGTTGCTGCTTCTGCTCTTTTCCTGCATGGAATTCACCACAAACAGCCACGTGGGAGAATCTTCAACCTACATTTGTTGCTTACCACCACCATTTCAAGGGCAGGTGATGGCCTTCAGACACCAGCTTGTCCATCCCATGAAAGATCTCTTTTAAATTTATAAAACTGTATGATCACATTTTTTTAAAACCAAGTCCTTGAAGTCTTCCTACCTCTGGATTTCCCTGCAAAGGCTAAGTTATGTTTGGAGGTTAGGGCAACTTAGAAAAAAACAAAGTTCTTCAATAAATAGTATGCTTCAGTAAGTAGCAACACTGCCAATTTCAGTCACATGACCAATTTTTTTTATTGCTTTTAGGGACGTCTGTTATCAGTAGATTGGAAAGTGCTTGATGCTATTATTGAGGATAATGTCAAGAGGCATATAAAAAATCATCATGTTAAACAGAGTTAATATGCTTTAGATAAGAGAAATAGTGTTTAACAAGTGCGAGAGAATTTTGAGGATGCTTTGCTATGGAGATGTACTGCATATGAAGTTTCAAAAGACACTTGGTAATTTGAATTTACAATCCTACACAAGCATCATATGTTAACATGGATAGAAGACAGGAAGCAAGATTGTATGAAATAGCCAGCAAAGACCATTCTACCTTGAAAAGAAATGAGGAGGAATTTGGACCACACTGTTGGCTCGAGCTCTATGAATGACATCGACAAAAAGATCCACCAGTGTGTGACCACATTCGCGTAAAATTAAACGCAGGGCTCTTACACCAAGTTTGTCAACTTTTCAACGATTTCAGCCAAATTCAAAAACACTAAGGAGCTATTTCAGAATACAGGTGTGCAAATTCAAAGGCCTCTGGTTTTTTTATTTTTCTGTTCAATTGTCTTAATTACTGAACTCAAGCTCAAAATTCAAATGGAAATAAAATGTCTCAAAGGAAAATAAATTACTTTTTTTAAAAGGAAGTCTTCAATGGCAAGAAAGACATCACACTCCTTTTTGTACACAATGTGAAACCCTAACTCTTGCACCATTATCATGCGAGATGTCAAAATGGCAAAACATCTTCTCTCAAAAAACATCATATGGTCATTTAAAACATTTTGGGAACATTGAAAATGATTAAATTTAATCCAAGATGAATGGGGAAAACATGAAAAACATATTGAAGTTAGATTCTCAAACCATCCACTCATTTTTTGTTAGGTTTTCTCAATTATTCAGCAATACCAGGCCAATATAGAATAAGATCACCAAGGTTCAAGCCCAGCAGTGCAAAAAGTTCCTTTATTGTCACACCTATAAAGATTAATAGCACTTTATCGAGACAAGTAATGCAAACATGAAAATTGAGCACTTTATTTAACTGAAACCCTTAAAACAGTTCCCGATGGTCTGAATTGAGCACATTTAGAGTACAATTGTTAGAAACAGCAAATAAAAGATGCTTCAGGGAAGGGCATCAGTCAGATCAGTCATTGGGTTTGCAAAGTTTGAAAAAAAATTACAATATTATTAGACTTACTCATAACAACCTGGATACACTGTTACCCTCATTGAATTCTTAAAGCACACTTTAAAAAAAACCTTTATTGTGATGCAAGGATGTCTACAAAGACCCATTTAAAAGCATACAATGAACCATCCTCAGGAGGGGGAAGTATCCCCTCTCTCACAACAAGAAAACAGTTGAGCATCATTTCCTTAAAATCGGTTGGCATTGTTTTAGAACAGAGGCAATTTTAAACAACAGCTAATCACAGAAACAATACTCGCCACATGCATCATTTCCTGCAAACAGTAAAAGTAATGCTTGAAAATGGGACTTTTTAAAAAAAAACCCATATCTTATTGGAAAAACAATATTGATAAGCCACCAATCAGTCAGTAGCTTTGGAGGCACTGTGGCATTTTATGCTCTTAAAACCCTGCACTTTTCAGAGTGCATATGAATTGAAGGACAGTCAACACTTTACTAAGCTAGTTAAATGAGGCTACACTCTCCCACACAGTATCAAGATTGAAAAATCACAATTCATTATGCATTGACTGTAAACAACAATGTAAAACTCTACATTATAGCAGCTGTCCAAAGTTCACCAAGTAATCTATGAAAATGCCATTATCCTGGATGTAATCTCTTGATAATTTCCGTTCACCAGCAAGAAGTTATTCAAAAATAATTGAGAATGAATGTTGAGAAAATAATTTCCAATTATGTCTTTATCTAGTCAGGATTATTTTGTTAGAACAGTCAGTTCTTTGGAAGTTAATTATCTCAATCAGACCAACTGATTGCAAAATGAAGATTTATTAAACCTCTTTTGAACAATGATAAATTGCAAAAGCAAAAGCAAAAAACAATTCAAAATTTCTACAGCATAAAAGATTAATATTTGAATGATATTTAAAATGAATCAAGCCAGAAATTAGATATAAGCTAAGGTGTATATCAATTAAACTAATTATATGTATACTTACAGAAATGATAACATGCTTATTAAGAAAATTAAATTTAAGGAAGCTTTTCAAAAGTACCCTTTGCATAACTTCAATTGAACCAAATCAAAAATTAAATTCTTCCATTCGGAGTCTAACATATCTTGATCATTAATATTATTCCTAACCCTCGATCAAAAATTAACTGATTTAATCAAAATGATATGTTTGTATGATTAAAACATGACCTAGAAAAGGTTCCACAAGCTTCAGAAAACTGATTTGAAAAGAAAGTTCATGATCAAACTAGCATTCTTCAGAGTGGAATCCTAAAAATGCCAGATCTGAATTTTTTCAAGGTTTTGAAAGCATTCTTTGCATATTTTGGGATACAGTTTTATCTTCAAAGAATACCAAGATGTCAAAAGATGAAGTGCCAAGAACTGGAATAATTTGTATTGGTAGGAAATAAAAGTTCCTACGTTTAGGGAAGTCTACTTTTTAAAAATGTTCCAAAATTTGAAATTCAAATACTGCTGGAACATTTAATCAGATCATTCCAAAATAAATTAAATAAAGGAGATAGTACTTCCAGTATTTCTATCCTAAAGTGGTAGGAAAGTCAAAAGTTCAGACCAAAATAAAACAACAGAATGTGTTATGAGCACAATGTTCTGAATGAAGGTGGGGAAGGAACATTACTAGTTCCTTTCTGACAGCCTCTTAGAACCATAGAACAATTACAATCCAGAAACAGGCCTCCTTGTCCCTTCCAGTCTGTGCCAAACCAATTTTTTCTCCTAGTCCCAATAACTTGCACCCAGCATACCTCTCCCATCCATGTACCTGTCCAAACTCTTCTTAAATTTAAAAATTGAGCCCACACTTATCACTTCAGCTGGAAGCTCTTTCCACATTCTCACTACTCTGTTGTACAGAAATTCCTCCTCATTTCCCTCTACTCTCTTCCCCTTTCACCCTTCATCCATGAACTCTGGTTTGTGGAAAAAGCCTATCGATATGTACTGTACCTCTCTCATAATTTTATATACCTTCATCAAATCTCCCCTCATTCTTCTACGCTCCAGGGAATCAAGTTCTAACCCGTTTAACCTTTCCCAGTAACTCAATTCCTAAAGTTGAGGCAACATTCTAGTAAATCTTCTATGCATTCTTTCCATCTTATTGATATCTTTCCTGTAGTTCAGTGACCAAAACTGCACACAATACTCCAAATATGGCCTCACCAATGTCTGGTACAGCTTTAACATAACTTCCCAACTCCAATATTCAACATTTTGATTTATGAAGGCCAATATGCCAAAAGCTCTCTCTAAAACCATATCCACTTTCAGAAAATTATCTATTTGTATTCCCAGATCCTTCTGTCTACTGCACTCCTCAGTGCCCATTTACTGTGTATGTTTGAGCCCATTTTACCAGCTGGTTCAGAACCTTCTTTGTAAATCTTCTTTGCTGTCCACAACACCTCCAAACTTCGTGTCATCTGCAAACTTACATTCAATTTACCACATTATCATCCAGATCATTAATATACATGACTCACACCACTGATCCCTGAGGCACACCACTGGTCACAGGCCTCCTGTCTGAGAAGCCACCTTCTACCAATACTCTCTAACTTCTCACGTACAAGCATTATCGAATCCAGTTCATTACTTCACCATGAATACCGAGTGCGAGAACATTCCTGACTAATTTCCCATGAGGGATCTTGTCAAAGGGTTTCTTTTGTCAACTTTTCTGGTAACTGCCTCAAAAAACTCAAGATTAGTTAAACATGACCTACCACGCACAAAGCCATGTTGATTATCCCTAATCAGTTTCTGGCTTTTCAAATAATTGTATATTTGATCTCTTAGAACACCTTCAAATACTTTACCTACCACTGACGTCAGGCTTACTAGCCTATAATTTCCAGGATTACTTTTAGAGCCTTTATTTAAACAATGAATCAACGTGAACTACCCTCCAATTCCTCTGGCACCACATACGTGACTAAAGGGTATTTTAAATATTTCTGCCAGAGCCCCTGCAATTTCTGCATTTGCTTCCCTCAAGGCCTGAGGGAATATCTATTCAGTCCTTGGGGATTTATGCACCCTTATTTGCTTTAAGACAGTAACCATGTCCTTCTCTTTAATCTGTGTAGGTTCCATGACCTCACTGCTTGTTTTCCTTACTTCCCACGACTCTGTGCCCTTTTTCTGAATGAATACTGATGAACAAAAACATTTCAGATCTTCCCCCATCTCTTTCGGCTCCATACAAAGCCAACCACTCTGATCTTCAAGGGGACCAATTTTGTCCCTTACAATCCTTTTGCTCTTAATGTACCTGTAGAAACCCTCAGGACTTTCCTTCACATTAACACCAAAGCATCCTCATGTCTTTTTCCTTCCTGATTTATTTCTTGAGGTTTTCCTTGCATTTTTTATACTTCTCAAGTACCCCATTGGCTATAATCGTTGTTCACCTCTCTCTTCTTCCAAACCAGATCTCCAATATCCCTCGAAAACCAAGGTTCTCTATACCTTCTAACCTTGCCTTTTATCCTGACAGGAAGATACAAATTCTGTCCTCTCAAAATTTCCCCTTTGAAGGTTTTCATGGAGTCACAGACCAAAAAAATGCAAGGTCTTTAAAATGCTATCTTGAACTATGTTGTCAAACTCAAAAATCATTTAATCTTCATGAATAAGGGTGGACAAAACTAAATTCTGAAAAGCAATAGAATAAGACTCCAATAATACAGCATCCAATTGTTCAGATATCTAGATGCTTCATCATCCAGAATATGAGCCAGGACTCCAGAGTGCACACCAGGTCCACAGCAGACAGGGATCAGGAGTATGGAGAGCTTTGTGGCTGGAGTCTGTAGCACTTTTCCACTTCCCATTCCCTTGAAGCTCATTGCATTCACTGGAAAATTTATTATTTAACTATGTGGAGAACAGAAGGATGATGAGAATGAAGGTTAAGGATAAATGAGGCCACATGTGCCTGGAGACGGAGGAGGTTGGGGAAGTCCTAAATGTATACTTTGCTTCAGTATTCACCAGAGAAGGACCTTGATCAAGGTGAAGACTGAATAGAACAAGCTTGTGTGCTGGACTATGTTGAGATTATGAAAGAGGAAGTACTGGATCTTATTAAAAACAATAAGATTGATAAGCCCCTGGGGCCAGACAAGATATACCCCAGGTTGCTTTGAGAAAAGAAAAAGAGATGGCTGGGACATTGGCGATGGTCTTTGCATCCTCCTTGGCCACTGAGGACAGGCTGGAAGATTGGAGAATGACAAATGCGGT
The DNA here is from genome assembly GCF_036971445.1 of Narcine bancroftii. Taxonomy (NCBI): domain Eukaryota; kingdom Metazoa; phylum Chordata; class Chondrichthyes; order Torpediniformes; family Narcinidae; genus Narcine; species Narcine bancroftii. The sequence goes on along the minus strand of NC_091470.1, from coordinate 146,683,775 downwards.
GTCCTTGTTTAAAAAGGAACTATAGAGAACCCTGGGAATAATAGATAGTGAGTCTTGCGTCCATGGTGTGAAAACTCTTGGAAATGATTCTTAAGGATAGGATTTATGAGTATTTGGAGAAGTCCAGTCTGCTCAGGGATAGTCAGAATGGCTTTGGGGGGAAGGACGTGCCTCATGACCCTCAAAATTCTTTTGAGGAGGTAACAAAGACATTGATGAAGATAGGGTGGTAGATGTTAAATGCCTTACTAAAATCCATATACACCATAAAGTTCCCCATATTCAGAAAGTCATGAGATCTATGGAATCTTGGCTGTGTGGATACAGAATTACCTTGTCTTTCGAAAGTTGGTAGTGGACGGGAATTATCCCCCCTGGGAGTCAGTGACTAGTGGAGTTCAAAGGGATCTATTCTAGGACCCCTGCTCTTTGTGATTTTTATGAAGTGGAAGTATGGGTCATTAAGTTTGCAGATAATAGTGTTGAATGTTGGGCTGGGTTACAAAAGGATATAGACAAGATGCAGAATTGGGCAGAAAAGTCAGATAGAGTTAAATCCGAATAAGTATGTGAGGTGATGCATTTTGGAAGGTCAAACCTGAAGACTGAATACAGGGTTAATGGTTGGATACTTAACAGCGTGGAAGAACAAAGGGACCTTAGGGTCAAAATCTATATATCTCTCAAGGCTGTCACGCAAGTTGAAAAGATAATTAAGAAGGCCTACGGGATGTTGGGCTTCATTAGTCAAGAGATTGAGTTTGAGAGGTTATGTTGCAACTCTACAAATCTCCAGTGAGACCACACTTGTGTTCAGTTCTCGTCACCTCATTACATGAAGGAGAGAGTGCAGAGGAGATTTACCAGGATGTTGTCTGGATTGAAAAATAAGTTATCAGACAAGGTTAGCAGAGCTGGGAGCGAAGAAGAATGGGAAGTGACTTAATGGAAGTCTACAAGATTCTGAGAGGAATAGATATGGTAGACAGCCAGAGCCTCTTTCTAGGGCAGGAATAGCAAACATCAGAGGATATCTGTACAAAGGGAGCAAAGTTCAAGGAAGACAGCAGGGGTAAGTTTTTAAATATATAAAAAAACTTTTTATATATACACACACACATGCACAGAAAGTTGTGGGTGCCTAGAATGTCTTGCCAGGGGTGGTGGTGGAGGCTGAAACATTAGGAACATTTAAAAGACTCAGTCAGGCACATGGATGAAAGAAAAATAGAGGGTTGAGGTAGGAAGGGCTTAGCTCTTTTTTTGGTAGGAACATACAGGTAGGCATAACATCGCATGCTGTGCTATAGACTTCCATGTTACATGTAAAAACACTGAAATAAATGCTTGTATGGATGTCACTAGAAGTAACATCCTATATACCTGACAAAGGGTCAGGCACAAAACATTGGTTACCCTTACGTCCTATGGACTCTGAAGGATCTACTGGGTTTCTTCAGCACATTTGGGTATTCCACTCAACCCCAACATCTGCAGACTTTCTTGTTTAATTGCATCCAATCATCCGCAAAGTCAGTTTCACCACCATGATCCAAATCACAGGGTTGCTGGATTATCAGAATTTTATTCTATACCCCTCTGTTAACCAGACTACATATCAAAGAAAAATCTTGAAACCATATTGTACTTGATGCATTTTTGAAATTGCAAATGGTCTGTGATAGATGCTTACAAAGATATTTCTCTGAGGAGTTAAAAAAACCTTTAAAGTTTTTAATCTCAAATACATAAACATATTGTTATTATATTCCTTCAATTATGACAAGAACTTTGACCTATTGTCAACAAATATGCATAACTCTAAAGGCCCAAAATACAAAGAATACTCAGCACAATTTGATTGGACCGACGTGAACTCTAAAAATCCAGCAGCTGTCGACAATGATGCCCCACACAAAAAAAATGATAACACCACAAATTTTTTTAAAAAGCACAAGAATGGCAACTTTTGGATTTTCATTCCAAAATTTAAGTTCAATTTGGACCTACAAGAGCAAACTTATAGAAATGGTTAGCGTAGCAGTTGGCACAACGCTGTTAGAGTGCCAGCAATTGGGACTAAGATTCAAATCCCGTGCTGTCTGTCAGGTGTTTGCACATTCCCCATGTCTGCATGGGTTTTTCCCAGGGGGTTCGGTTTCCTCCCACCGTTCAAAACGGGGTTGCAGGTCATTTGGGTGTAATTGAGCAGCACGAGCTTTGGGGCTAAAAGGACCTGTTGCCGTGCTGCATGTCTAAATTTTTTTTTAATTTAAATTTGAAAAAAGTCTCAAAGTCAATCTGACACAGTGAAACAATCCTGAAAAGGAGTTTAATGGACAAAAAAGGCTTTCAGTGGAGACAGAGAAAGGCAAAATTAAGATGTGTCCATTTATTCAAGGATTTGATGTTTACTGATTTGTCAGTTTGGCAAATATTTTGACAATTGACAAAAGATACTGAAGTCTTTTGCTCAGCTCTCAACTGAGATAAAACGGGAAAAATGGGATTTTGAAATAAAGATAGATAGGTGTACAGACCAATTGGCAAATGTTGAAAACCATTGCCAAATTTTAGTTCATCTTAATTAGACTGTCAGCTTTCAAAAAAGCAAAAATGTTTGTGCGTTGTGACTAGCTGACCAAATATCAATAGGTGTGTGGCAGATCTCTGTTTTCATTTTCCAAAAATTTGTAATCAACGAAGATTTGCTCAGTGCACGGTTTGAATTCTAAATGATGTCGGAAGATTGGTGGCCTAACACATTGGCAGCTAAAGCAAGTTGGAAGCTCTTGGGGGGTGTTTGTTTAGGGTGGAGCTGCAGTGAGGGGGGTGGCTTGGGAGAGTCTGGGGAGTGGGTGGGGGTGAGGGGCATGTTTCAGTGATTATCTACACAGTTGTTTCCCGTGATTTTAGATTTGGATCTGAGTATTGTCGGCGCATTCGCGGAGGGGGAGTGAAATGGTGGTGGTATGGTCTGTCAGTTCTCAAGTATTCAACTGCGTGGAAACTATTTTCTGAGGAGCCACCATTATAGTGGCAAGGCTGTTGATGGATACGTCGCTGAAGGTGGATGGAAGATTCTGGTGTTCGGCGGAAATCAGAGGATGGCAATGATTCGGTCGAGTTCGATGCATGTCGACGCAAGCCACGGTGCTGTCCATTGTTAAACGAGTTGCTGCGCCAGCGGGCTTGTTGCTCATTCCTCTGGTACTGCTGGCTGTGTTGGCCTTGGTTGTACCCTCTGCCCGACCCGTACTGACGCCATGGCTGATGCAGGTCACGCTCTTTCTTTTCATTCGCAACTTCCTCGGTGTCACTCTCTTCCTTTGAATCCTTTTCAACCACAAATTCCACGGCCTCCTTGTCAGTGATGATGATGTGGGTCCCGGGACTCCAGGAGTTTCTGTGGCTGGGGTTACTTTTGAAGGGAAACCGCAGTTTGCGGTCTTCGGGTGGGATAAATCTGTGCGGCGCTCCCTGCCTCCTCAGCTGCTTCGTGATCTCCTGCTGCTGTAGGTTCTTAAATCGGATCTGCTCCAGCCGCATCCATCGCAAACGGCCACGCCGGAATTCTGGATCCTCGTTCATAAGCTTTGAGACGCGCTCTTCCTTGCTCAGTTGATCCTCGTCTCTGGCATCACCAATGCTCTGCTCGCTTTTGTGCTTTGTATCTTCATTCTCCCTGCATTTCTCCCAGGAGGAGGATTTCTCAGGCTGGTCTTGAGCATCCATCAGTGGTAAAACTTTCTCCATCTGCAGCATTTTGTTTCGCAGAATCTTAATTTCTTCTTCCTTTGTGTTGTTCTGCTTTTTCACCTCTTGCAATATATTTTCCAATTTATCCACATGGCACTTGAGGACGTCCACATCACTGGGCGTTTTCACAGTGGAAGGGATGTCTTCAATTCGCTCCTCTCCAACACCCACTGTATCCCACACATCCCTTGCAACAGCTCGCCAAGATTCTCTCTCATTGGGATCCTTCTTCCCATAGGCAGCACAGAGCTCCTTCATTTTAACAATCGCCAGTGCCTCAATCTCCTGCCTAGAGTGCCTGAAGTCATTCAAAGCCACCTCATAACAAATTTCCTTCACGGCCTGGATTTTAAGGTCTGAGAACGTCACCCATTTGGGATCTTTGGTAATTTTACGTCGCTTGGGAATCTGGTAAACCTTGATCTGTTCGTGTTTTTTCCCACTGCTGGGCAGGCCACACCTTTTTACAATGGTTTGCAGCTTGCTGGGGGGCAGCTTTTCTCGCAGGGAGATTATCAATCGCCAACTCTCTTCACAAGATCTCCTGTCTGAGTCATCCCCACTATCAGAGTCTGCATCCTTTAAAAAAAAACCAAAATGCCCCAAAACAACCAAAATTAAAATTAAACCCAAAATTCAAATTGAATGTAAACAAAAGAACTAAAGTTATGAAGAAAACACGGGGGGAGGGAATGGGAAAACTATGATGGAGTTAGGTGAACATGCTGAAAGCCAAACAGAATTATGGTCCAGAATTCTCAATGCAGCGAAATGTTTTTGCAAATATTTTTTGACTCAGCCAGATGCTGCAATCTGCACTATTGGAGCATTACCCCACTTGAAATGCAACAGTACAGAATTACCCATCTCTGCCACTTTTGTGGCACTTTTTACAGTTGTGCTGTGGGTGGGCCTAACCACATGTGGCACGTTAACAAATATTTGCAGAAACAAAAGAGATTTTTTTTAATACATTTTGCACCACAATTCTGCAGAAGTTTAGGTTTGACAAAAAATGTTACAAAAGGGAAAACAAAAAACTAAATTTCACCTTTTAATTGCATGATACACAAAACTCCCTTACCAATTTATTCAGACAAATTTAATTTTCCCCATCTTTTTTGAATTTCAAAGATACACCCAAGATATGGTTCAAACATGCAAAAAAAGTGAGAGTCTCTTTGTGATTCTCCATTTCAATGTCAAGATACAAAAGTGTGGTGTGGAAGTCAAATGCACGTAGTTAACATGGGTTAGTATGCAGGTGCACGTACAGATGCAGTTAACTTTAGAGCAACCAATACTGGTCTGGTTACTAAAAGAAAGTCAAGTTTATTAAGTAGCTTCTCATCCTTGTGGCAAAGGGAACAAGTAAGAACGGTTTGGGATCCAATGACCAATGTTGCTTCTTGAAACAAATGGCACTATATCAAAACAGTGAACTATCTGAGTGAATAACTGATCTTCATGAAAAATGCAGACTGAAATTTGACAGAAATTTTGGGGAATTTACTTGTAATACCTCAATCCAGTAATATTCTAAAACTGAGATTTTCCAAAATTGGAAATTATTTAGGATTCAAGTTTTGCAAGAATGAGATTCTACTGGTTCTTACTTACATTGTAGGAAGGAAAAATATCAAGTCGACATCAACCACTAATAAGTTATGAATGTTAGGCATAATAATTCACAATTAACATCATAAATTCAAACCATCTAGACTTGTTTCATCAGTACCACTACTCCTCCTAAAACCCATTCAGATGAAATGGGCAAGATAAAAATCACTAGAATATACAAAAGCTTGCCGACACTATTTTAAACATAAAAACGTCAGAGCATTTAAATTCCAAATTTGGATGTGCCTCAGTGTTTTATTTTAAAATTCAAATGTCGGCAGACTTTGTAAAAGTTATTGTTGCTAACATTTTCTTTCAAAAATTCACAAACTGAAGAACTAAATTAGTTGATCAATTAAACTTCATCAAATATTGTAACTGAACAACAGTTGAGCCTATTTTGTTCAATCGAGGTCAGAATCATCTTTATGGCTTGCAAGCTAATCCATTTAGCACATAGAAACTGCATTCAAAGTGCCCTTCATGGAAACTTATATCATTCACGTGAGTACTAGAATTTGAGGAAATCACATTAGCCTATCTTATTAAACTAACAAAAAGAATGCTCAGCAACATTTCATTCTTTTCAACAAACGAACACTCTTTCACCATATAACCCTGTCGCAAAGCTCATCAAATAAGAGCAATGCATCAATAATATGGGACTTTAGAAAATCACACAAGTGGAAACATTTTTATTGTCTTCTTTTTAAAATCTCTTTCCCAGAGCTATTCACTTAACATTAAAAATTATGCTTCGTTTTCCTTAAATACTGTAGTTTTTTTAAAAATATATAGGAAGAACCACTGAACCAAAAGTTTTAACTGAAAACATTACTAAACACTACAGTTCTCTCTCCTTCCCCATTTGCTTTACAAGGGCCATTGGGCACAGCAGAATGACCTCTGTGCTCAAGATGCTTTGAAAAATGTGTACTGTTTTTCTTTTGTCCAGTTTAGAAAATGCCAGTGACCTTCGCAGTATTGTTGAAAGCAGGGAACAAAAGGCAGAATAATTCTCACAACAGGTTCCCAGTAACCCTCACTCTAGCAATGAGTATAACTTATATTTATAAATGTATGCATTTTGCAGCATATAGATTTGACAATGATGACTTTTCATAAACATACGACAGCGGGCCAGTTATTTAAACAGTGGCTTATTTTGCAGTTCACTGTGATTAAATCTATGGTTTTCTAACGGTGTTGGTTGGTCTGTATTTGCATTAATAACTGAAGGGATTATCACTAATAGTGCTGACTTTCATCTAGATTTTAAAAACATGTAGAGGGTATAGTGTATTGCCCAGCATTTGGCTTGATGGCCTTCGGTTTCATACAAATGGACATTTCTTGTCTCATATTGGCACAGCATTGAAGCAAGGTGGGACAGATTCCTACATTTATCAAATGGGCAAATCAAAACATTTGAATCAATCAGGGATAGTAATCGGAGACCTGACATCTAGCCAATTTCGTCCCTGCGCTCACCCCACAGCCCAGGTATGGAACTCATTCAATCAGTGCTTGAAGCCAACTATTATGGGTTGGCAGATAAAGCCAGACACCATTTTACAAGCCTGTTTAGTCGAGGGGAAATGCCAACATTTTGTGCTTTGTCAAATGGCTGTGAGGAAGAGGAACATTAGGACCAAGGAAAAGTGTCCGTTTGAGGCAAGCACGTTCAGTGACATGCATTTTCTCTGGAGGCACCAAGTATTCTTTGGTCTCTCCTGGAGAGAGACTGAAATGCACAGATTTCTGCTGTGGACCCATGAAAATTTCGCACTATACAGGAGAGTTGCCATTAACTGCAAAAAATCAAGGGCGAAATAGTTAGCCTAACGGTTAGCACAATGCTGTTACGTTAGTGACCAGGGTTAAAATCTGGCACTGTCTGTAAGGAGTTTGTACGTCCTCCATGTCTGTCTACATGGATTTCCTCCGCATGCTCAATTTTCCATCCAACTTTCAAAATGTATGGAGGCTTTAGTCAATTGGGCTGGAAGACCCTGTTACCGTGCTGTATGTCTAAATTTAAATCTCATAGGTCATCACTTTATAAAGCAACTACAGGTACGGAGCACTGTCAAAATATCAACTTTAAAAGGATTAAATGGAAGATTTGTGTACAAATAAATTCCAACTATCCTTTCTCTTAATCCACAATTCGTACATTCATACAATTATTTGTAAAGCAGTTAATTATCTTGCCCCAAACAATATTCATAAGTTCTATTCTAAAATTGAATCACTTTACGGTAGAATTGAAATCAATATTTTTTTTAAAGGAGTAGTTATGTTTTGTGTTAAACCACTTTTCCTCAAAAAAAACAATATTCTCTTATTATCTCACGATCCAAAAAGCATCTATTTGAGGACACGGCCCTCAAATAAAGACTTGCTGCTGAACATTGCTCAAGGATTAGCAAAATCATTATTTTCCTAGAAGACAGAAGGAAGATCAAGTCCCATGCAAGAGAAGTGGATTGTACCATGCAGTTTTAAATGATTCATTTCAGCACCTCTTAACAGAGCACAATGAAATATCAGAGGTAAAAGATGGTGCAAATTAGTAGCGTCTGGAAGACAACAAAGCAAGCATGAACAATCCACTCATTTCAGGCCAAACGAATACAAACATCCAACACACAAGAAATGTTAGAAGAGAGCGAGGGAAAACCCTTACCAAGCGCTGTTGTTCCAAAAGTAGGTCTGCTTCCTCTTTCTCTTTCTTGTAAAGGATCTCCATCTCTTGAAGCCTGGAAGAGACAAGAGTTGAAGAGATTTTGAAGAATCATTTCATGGTTTGTGACATGAAGATCAGATAGTTCGCCACCAACAGGCAGTCACCATGGAAACGAGGAGTACAGTTACCGTGCAACTTCAAGAACTGGCTTTCAGAAAACTAGTTCCATGATAAGCCTTGAGCAGAATGGTGAACCCGATCAGACACTAGGTCAGACGGCATGCATAGATTTTCGCTCAAGATTACAGGACACGCTGTTTGTGATTAATCTGTCAAAAGTTCATTTTGACATCAGAACTATATTTTTACAGCACCACCCACACAAGTTCAGGACAACCAAAAGAGAACGTATGTGCACAGCAAGCTGCTACAAGTAGCAGTAAATGTAAATAATTCTGATAGAGGATCTTGAACCTTTTAGTTGTTATTCCCATACTGTAATTATGTAACCTATTTCAAGATTCCTTTATTATCATATAATAATACATAACTTTATTACACAAAATTGCCTTCTGCCTGCCATAAGGAAGACAAAATGTCACCATATGTGTTTCCCAGCCCCTTACAGTAAGAGAGAAAGAGGAGCAAAAGAGAGTTCCTTCAGAGTCAATAAGTGTCCGTGGATTCACTTGCAGCACTCCCACAGCCTCTGGAGTCTCACAGACCTCTGTTCAATCCATCAGCAACATGAGCTCCAGATCCTAAGTGTTTAGGAAGCACCCAAGGCTGTTCAATAGCCCTTCTTGCTTCAGCACCCTCTTGAATCCCGGTTCAAATACCTGGCTCTCATAAGTTAATCTCCAGCAGCCCCACAGTCGTCATCACCATCCTGTAGGGTCATATCCTCTTATTTCTTAATGGGGTGTGTCCTCTCCATTTTGAGTCCCCTGTGTTGGTCCTCTGCTGCCCCAGAGTCTGCAACCCCTTGAGGACGCTGCCAAGCACAGGCGCATCTTGGGCACAGTTGCAAGATTTTAAATAAAAACACTGTCGCTTCACTTGTACGGAACTATCGGCATTCGGACCAGGTGGTTGAACCCTTGGAAGCAGTGCTGCATCTTGGCTCCCTGCTTTCCTGAGTCCATACCAGCGGCAGAGCTGCTGCTACAGCAGCTCCAGCAGTACCACCATTCATTTCAATAGAGGTTAGTGACATATATTTGTGGGAATCCAACAGAACACAGAATAGACATGTTCCAGTGGAAAGAAATATTTCAAGGGAAGAATCTTCCATCTGTGCTTAACTAAAAGTTAACAATGATGTCAAACTTAAAGAAAAAGCATTTAATTGTTCTAAGACAAATTACAGGTCAGAAGATTAGTCAAAACCAAGAATGATTTCAAGATTAAATAAGAAAGGGGAGGAGTCACGTGATGGAGTAGTGGCCGGACGGAGAACTCCAGCCCTCTCCAGAAAAGTCGGGAAAAACAAAGGAAAACACAAAGGCACAGAAATAAAAGTTACAGAAAAGTGAGTATAAAGGTGGAAAGAAGATGGCGACAAAAAAAGAAAAATCGAAAGCAACGGTAAGAAGAGAGGAAGAGAAGACAAAGGAGGAAAAAGGTGAAGGCCTTACCTGTCCGAAGAGGCCCGCTGCGGAGAGAGAAACCCGCTCCCTCAGGTCGGTAAATAATGGACTACAAAAATGGCTCGCAGAGCCGAGTAAAAGTGCGCAACCGCGCATGAAAAAAAACACACCGACGGGAGGGGGGACCAGCTGGGGAGTCGATCTCCACAGCCGGCAACGACAGCTGCAGAACACCTGCAGCAAGAAGAGACCACAGAAGACAATAGAAACAAGAAAGAAGAGGAGGAAAGGGCACCAAAGAAACAACAGATGGTCAACCCAGAGGAAGAAGAAGAGGAAGAGGAAGAGTACAGTGAAATAGAAGAAGAAAAGAAAGGCAAGGTAAAGGATATACTTGCTCTTATTAAAGGATACATGGAGTCATTTAAAGAATGGCAAACACAGGAATTTAAGGATTTAAGAAAAAGAATAAACAACACAGAAGAGAAAATAAATAAAATGGAGATGACCTTAACAGAAATGGGAAAGAAAATGGACAAGATGGAAGAGCGGGCAGTAGCAGCAGAAATGGAGGTAGAAGACTTAAAAAAGAAATTGGAGAAATCTAATAAAAAAACTAAAGAGACACAAGAACTACTAGCTCAAAAAATAGATACAATGGAAAACCATAACAGAAGAAATAACATAAAGATAGTGGGCCTTAAGGAAGATGAAGAAGGCAAGAATATGAGGGAGTTTATAAAAGAGTGGATCCCTAAGACCCTAGGATGTCCAGAACTACAGCAAGAAATGGAAATAGAAAGGGCACATAGAGTATTGGCCTCTAAACCACAACCACAACAAAAACCAAGATCTATTGTAGTAAAATTCCTAAGATATACTACAAGAGAAAAGGTACTGGAGAAGACAATGGAAAAAGTAAGAGAGGGCAACAAACCACTGGAGTATAAAGGGCAAAAAATCTTCATTTATCCAGATATAAGTTTTGAACTCCTAAAGAAGAGAAAAGAGTTCAATACAGCAAAGGCGATTTTATGGAAGAAAGGGTATAAATTTATACTAAAGCATCCAGCGGTATTGAAAATATTTATTCCAGGACAACAAAACAGACTATTCTCGGATCCAGAAGAAGCACGAAAATTTGCAGAACAATTACAAAAATAGACTGAGGGAGGAAGACGGGTAATGAGAGTTAAAATGATCACGATTGATATGTATGTGGGTAAAGACAAAAATAGACTGAGGGATGAAGACGGGTAATGAGAGTAAAAATGATCACGATTGATATGTATGCGGGTAAAGAGGTATAAGAGTGAATAGAGACAATGAGCATACATGAATGTATCTGTACTTAGAGGAAAATATAGATAGTATAGACAAGAATTAATAAGGGAAGGTAATGGAATAGAGAGAATAAGGAGGGAATTAAAAGAGTGACCTTTGTGACATATGAAAAGTGAAATCTTTTCTGGGGGGGGCTGGGTGGGGGAAAAGAGCGGTCACTGCAAAATCAGTTGACGCTTGCGAGTGGATTCGCAAATCCAAATGGAGAGGGGAGATGTGGTTGTCCGACAAGGGATAAAGGACAACTCAGGAGGTGAAGGGGAGATTGGGGATAAATAAGATAGAAATAGGAGAATAAGGAAAATGTTGGATGTTGTAGGAATGTTGTCTTATAAAGAGTTGAAAATAAGAAAACAGAAATGGAAAAGGAGGAAAGGTAATGATGGAAAAATGGAAAGAGAAGATAAACAAAATATAAAAGGGCTACGCTGAACTATATGTCTTTAAATATTAATGGAATACATAACCAAATTAAAAAGGAAGAAACTACTAAATTTAAATGAATAAATGTATTCCATTAGAAAAAATAACATATAGGTTAAGAAATAATATTGAAGTATTCGAACAAGTATAGGAGCCTTACATTAAATACAATAGCGAAAACCTACCGGGGACAAACATTACCTAAGTTGATGGAAGGAGAAGGAAAGAAAAGAATGGACTCAGTAGAATTTCTGGTGTAATTTTGTTGAATGACAACATTGTCTGACTGGCTTAATGCAACCTAGATTGTATACCTAAAATGGATGAGAGGGGGGGGTGGGGGGGTGGTTTGGGAGGAAAGGGGGGGGGGAGAAAAAGTCACTGTATATGTGTGAAAAAGAAATAGTGTATATCATGGCTAATGTGATTTATGGTGTGAAAAATAAAAAATTTAAAAAAAAAAGATTAAATAAGAAAGAAAATATTAGATGAGACAGATAGAACCGTAAAAAAATTTAAAAATTTTAATTGACATTGGTCCTACAGAAAGTGTAGCAGGGGAATTAACAAATATTTTGCATTAGGCTTTACAACACAGGAGATACATGTCCCAGAATTAGCTGTAAATTGGGAATTGGAAGGGATAGAGAAAGGAACTTGGGAAGGTTGCAATATGGAACGTGAAGGCAGACATGCCCCTGGGTCTTGATCGTTTCTAATTTCCAAAATCCGCAAGATTTCCTGCAAACCTCCGCTGCTTCCGCTCTGGTGCAATCACATTCTTCCTTTGGGGTTGTGGCCAGAAATGAACCCAGTGCTTCAGTGGCAGCAAGTTCACTTCTGGGAGAACGTTAAAATTTCACCCAAAACTTGCATCCAAAAATAATGTGCCCTGTTTGATCAGTGTGTCTATAATTACCTTTTCTCCATCTCTTGCTTCATATCTATGCCTTGTTTTTCAAGAAGTTCACGCTGGGCAAAAGCCCAATCAACTGGTTCAACGGGGGTCTCAGCAGACGGGGTCTTCTCTCGCTCAGCACGTGCCTGCTCAGGATGGTTGAATCGGAAGACATGATTCTTGCCCATGATAATACGATTCCCTGAAACAAATAATAAGCAAGTCTCAAACACCAAACAACTGATATTAGAGCAGGGAAATTACAGATGTGCAATTTACTTATCATTTCTAATGCACTTATTGTCAAAACTGTTCATGGGTCTGCAGAAACAATCCCTCAGTTTCTCTCTCCACAGATGCTGTCTGACCTGCTAAGTATTTCCAGTATTTAGTGGCAAAGGCCTGGTGGACATCTTCAGGCCTTACCATTCTCGTGCAAGTTATTTTAAATTTTAAACAAATTAATTTAGACATACAGAACAGAAACGGGCACTTTCAGCCCATAAGCCCGTGCCGCCCAATTAACCTACAACATCTGTACATTTTTGAAGGGTGGAAGGAAAACTAAGCACCCAGAGGAAACCCACAGAGACACAGGGAGAACTTACAAAGTCCTTACAGACAGCACTGGATTTGAACTCGGCTCGCTTGCTCTGTAATAGTATTGCGCTAACCACTACGCTTACGCTGCCGGCTGATGCAACCTACCAAATTGAAATCCCTTGCTCATGTCCAAGATAAATTCTATTCGTCATCTTTCCAACTTCACAACACTGTTGCATGTGGATATGAAACTTAAAAGCAGTGAAAGAATTTAAATCCCTCCTAGTTTCATACCACATCCGAAAGGATTGCAAGGTAAATCAAACAAGCACAAGAAACAAAATACAAACAAACATAAAACATGTTAATCTGCCATTAACCAACCTGAACGCAGTTTTACTGGATTGGCCACGCGTTTGCCATTCACATATGTTTCAGATCCTTCACACGGCACCAAAGTTACAATCACTGTACGAATGGGAAAAAAAAACCAGTTCAAATGATTGCCAACTTCTCCAAGACACTCCAGATGAAAGAGAGAAAAAAAATTTCCAGTATTTCCACTCCATACATAAAATACACCACTTTGGGGTTAATGCCAGCTGAGTAGTGTTTACATTCATCGCATTATATATAATTGCCCATAATTTTTAATATGTCCAAAACAAATGAATGACTTCATTATGATTTTTGTTTTAAAGTACTAGCTCAAAAGTTTCCCTTGGTTAGTGGCCGGTACATCAACAGCAACCCATGAGATTAAAATCAGTGACACAGGATTCTGTTGAAACCGTGGTGAAGTGAAAAAAAAACACGCAAATGCTGGAGGAACTCAGCAGGTTAAACAGTGCCTTTATGTAGCAAAGGTAAAGATTCATCACCAATGTTTCGGGCCTGAACTCTTCATCAAGGTGTGGAGGAACACGAGTGATGTCCGAACAAAAGAGGGAAGGGGGGGGGGGGGGGGGTGGCTGAACAAAACCCTCACTGAATTATTTAGATGCAGAGTTTATTGACGCACTAAAAAAAGTCTAAAATTATATTTAAAACAGTATCTTATCTGTATCTGTTAAATAACTTTAAAACTTAGTTTTATTTAAAATTATTTGTGTATGTTTTGTGTTGTGGAATACCTTTTGACCCCCATGGGATTAACTTTGGATCTGAGCTATCTAACTGAAATGGAAATAAAAGAAACTCCAACCCATTGGAAGGGTCATATATCAATTTAAAAAAAAATCCTCCTAAAAAATTACTTTGTTTTTTTTTTTACCTTCTCCTTTTTGATTCTTGTCACTCCTGAAGCTACAATGCTCTTCCTTGATGTGGGCTCCACTGAGAACGATATCCTGGCGTCTCTGCGCCTCTGCCTGGCCAACCCTTATAATTAACAGATACATGCTCACAGCAGTTAAATCCACAGAGATTTCCACTTGGCATTACACAAAATATTTAATTATGCTGGTGATTAAATTCAACTGGTGGCACCAGCCACACAGAGATAGCAATGACTTATCTTTGCCCCTCCAAATGCAGGCAACTCAAAGTTGAAAGGATGAATCGAGATTTTAGGAACCAGGTAGAAATGGCTTATTTCAAATGAATTGTGTGCATGATGTGAAACAAGATGATTATCGTAGAAAATGTCAGGATATCCTTCAGAACTTGGGTTCATCAGAGAATTCACTGGAGTCCCACACATCGACAGTACCCTTCCTTGATAATGAGTACCCAAAGAGTAGAAACTGTTCAGTACCACAGAAAGCCTCAATTCTAATACAAAATGAGCCCCCATGTGCAGAACTCTATTGTCAAAGGAAAAGTCAGCTGAGGGGAATTTTTCGGGGCACTTAAGAGAGTCTTAGACAGGCACATGGATGAAAGAAAAATAGAGGGTTATGCAGAAGGTCGGGTTCAGTTTTTTTTAGTAGGTATCTATATAGGCCGGCACAACATCATGGGCCGAAGGGTAGTACTGTCCTGTAATGTTCCATGATCACTTTCGAAACTAACTAAGCACTACTTGTTTTAGTTTAAACTTCAAAAATCTGACCCTTCAAGGCAGAATTCTGTTGTAAAGGGGCAAAAAAATCCTTGTGTAAATTCTCATAAAATTTGCAATGAGCCAGCATTCTATGCTTATCACTCCTCAACACATCCACAACAGGACACAACTGCTCATTCATCATTACCTGGTGATGCCATCCTTGATGTAGTACAGAAGACACTCTGACATGAGAGGATCCTCATTGAGGTTCACGAGATGCGGTGTCTGACAAAACATTTTAAAATAAAACAGGATTCAGATGCCTCCAGGTTACAAAATCCGCATGCAACAAATCAGACAGCAATATGCCAATTACATTGTTTTGAGACTTAAGATTTTGTTGCACTTCTGTCTTCACTTCAGGTCACAGGCATAAAGCGCAAACAGACCCTTCATCAGGTCCAAGCAAGTCTCTGACCCAAACGCTGCCTCTTCCACAGACACTGCCAAGCACTTTGAATTACACGTTTTTATTTCGAATTTCAAACATTTAATTGTTCTTTCATTTTCAGTTAGGTTACAAGAATAAGGCTACCAACAGAAAGAACTTGATATTTTAAAATTTTTTAACTTGTTCGCTTGATAGCGTTAGGGTTAGGGGTTAGGGTTAGGGTTAACGTTAGGGTTAGGGTTAGGGTTAAACATTGCAAGTAAATCAAAGGAAATATTTAAATACAGCTCTTAATCCCTGGTCTGTGTGCTGTTAATTGGGCCTGGTTCAGCTACTGTCCCGATTTCAGAACTGGTCTTTTGGCGCGCAGATAGATTGGGGATGGAGAGGAAACTGAGGGATCCGGTTTCCAACTCTCAGTAATAATTAATTGCAATTAATTTAACTGAAAGACAGTTAGCAAATTAAATACGAAGAGGACACAAGATAACCTTGTGGGCAAACGAAGAACTAAAAAGGAATTTGAAGTGTTCAGTTGACAGGAAAAATTAATAAAACCACTTAATGTATCGTTTGTGAAGGCAAGTGTGCAGGAACAACACTATTTTAATTTTTTTTTAACGTAGACATACAGCAGGGTACACAGGGCCTTCTCAATGAACTGACTGTATGTTTTGAAGGGTGGGAGTAAACTAGAGCTCCCAGAGGAAACCCACACAGACACAGAGAGCATGTACAAACCAAGTGCCAGACAGTGCCGGATTCAAACCTGGGTTGCTGCCACTGTAATAGGGTTGCGCTAACTGCTATGCTAACTGTGTCACCCAAGCGCGTGATTATTTCCCAGCTTCTGGAAGACATTGTCGAGGTGGGTACAATAATCATGTGTAAAAGATATTTAGACAGATAAGTGGTCAAGAACAATTTCGAGGGTCATGGGCCAAATGAAACCTGAAAAATGGGAACAGCTCAGCAACTTGGCAAGCATGGAAGAGTTGGGTGGAAGGGCCTGCTTTCCTGCTGTGCGACTATTTCTAGGGGAACTGAATGCGAAGGTAGCTTTGCAAGAATCTAGGATTTGGAGTCACCGTTTAAAAATAGAGAGTTACCCATTTCAGACAGAGGTAAATCTATCCTTTTCAGAAGGTTCAGGGTTCCTGAACTCTCTTCCCCAAAAGGTGACAGAAGCAGAAACTTTGGATATTTTCTTCAAGTCAAACGTAGAACAAGACAATAAAGGGCAGAAATTACAGGCCAGATGGCCTACTCCTGCTGCCATTTCTTACGAGGGTAGACAGATTTACAAAGCTGAAATTGGAATCAGATCAGCCATGATCTAATTGCATTGAGACAGATTAATGGGACAAGTGGCCTACTTCTGTTCATTTGTACGTAATGGCTACATCACACAGCATAAAAACTGGTCAAGCAATCTAGAGTCCACACTATCAATGAAATGGTTATCACATGAAATACACATGACAAAGTTAACACAGTATTTTATGCATTGAAATGGCAACACTACTAGTTATGGACAATCCACTGAACACCATAAATAGCAAATACCAACCTTCTTGGGTGAGAACACTCCATAGGAATCAGCAAAAAGGTCACATGGCCTTGAAGTCAAAATCTAATCAACAAGACAGCAGGAAGCAGAAATCCCAAGGTAAAAAAGCGACAGAAAAGCACAAGTGTAACGGGACATACAACACTGAAGAGGCTTAGATAAAGTGGACAAAGAATACTGTGAATTATAACACAAAATAGTGCAAGTGAAATGAGACCGCAGAGAATTTACAACGGATTTAGCTTTCGGATCATGAGACTTGAAACACTAGCACTGAAGCAAAGTTGTGTAAAAAAAATGATCCCCCTCACATCACAGCAGGACAACCAGGACCACTTCAATAAAAACATGAAGCAGAAACAAAATTCTACCTCATTTAATTCACCAGCCAAATGACAGATACTTGAAACCAAAACAACCCCCAATATGTTGGATTTTATTCCAGACCACAAAGCAAATTCCATTCATTTTACATTTTAATTGGAGCTAACAATCTCCTTGGAGACATTTACAAGCGTGGAGGTAAAGTAGGAATATGCAAGAGATTGTTAATGTTTAAAATTGGTCTGCAATTTATCACGTTTTCCCTCTTTGGATCAATTTAAGAACCTTTAGCATCTCCAGCTTGCTAATTTCAAAACAAATTCGGATCCCAATTGAGAATTGCAATATAAATGTGCATTATGTGGTTTGTATGCAATTAAAATTTGCAATGCAATCTTACTCTATCAATTAATTAGGAAACCGCAAGGTGCACCCCGACTGCACATCATTTACTGAATATTCGTGAAGAATAATTTAATTAAAAATGAAAAACACAAACACATGAAATATGAAGTTATCGACATCAGTCAAAACAATAGAAATGCAGAATATTTTTAAATAGCATAAGACTGAAAGGTTAAGATGGATCTGGGAATCCTTGTATATAAAAGGCAATGAAGTTTCACAGGGTTAGCAAGTAATTAGGAAGGCTTTATTGCAAGTTGATTTGAGTGCAAGAGTAGAAATAAGAGTGGATATATTTTGCTTCATTTGTAGAAAGCCCTGAGACCCCATCTTGAGTAGTATGTACAAATGTGGTATCTCCCTCCAAAAAAGGGTGTGATTGCAAAAGATGGATTGAGCAAAGATTAGTTCCTTGAATTGTGGGTTTGTCACACGAAGAATAGATCTAAGCTCTAAGGCTGTCATTCTTAATGCACCCACCCCCAGGGGCCACAGCACATTTAAGTAAAGGGATTGTTTTCTTTTCACCTCTTGTAACACAAGTATTTTTTTTAAATATTTTGTGGTCTGTAGGAGAGGATGGGGGAGAAAATAAACAAATCTTGACTGCTTCACAGGGAAGAGGGCCATAAAATTTGAGCAGAGTCCTGTGGAGGGGCATAGCCGAAAAAAGGTTGAGAATGGCTGAACTAAGGCCTTGAGGAGGAGGGTGGGTAGGGTGCTCTCATAGAGATGTGCAATATTCTTTAGGTTTGACAGACAGGGATGGCAATTCTTGCAGGAATATTTTTTTTAAAGGGCTGAGAATTTCAAACTAAGGGGCCAGCATACAGCTCTGTAGAAGTTTCTTCACTCAGACGGAAGTGAATCCTTGGAATTCTCTCAACAGGAGGCTGCAGAGAGTGAGTACACTCACAAGGAAGATTGATGAAACTATAATGACAACTTGAAAGAGTGGTTACGTATATGGTACAAAGCAATACAATTTGGATAAATCTGAAGTTGGAAAAGGAAGAGAATTATTTAAATAGTGTCAGATTGGAATATTTATACATATTACTTTTAATTACATTTTATGTATGTCTTTGATTAATATGTGCGGTGTGAGAAATGTATTATGAATGTGCACCACCGTCCAGAGAAACGCTGTTTCGTCTGGCTGCATAATGTAGAGTCAGATGATAATAAACTTGAACCATACTCAAGGTCTGTGTACATTTCTGGTCTCCATACTAAAGTAAGGACATACTAAACAAAAATATCAGCAGACTAATCCTGGGATGATGGGACTGTCTCAACTTGGCCTGTACTTATATCCTGTGGATACGGGTAGAATTCTGACAGGGTGAAAGAATCTGGATGCAAGGAGGAGATTTCTCCTGGTTGGGAAATACAGTCCCAGAACATCGTGCGTGACATTTGGATCGGGATGAGGAAACATTCCACTCAGAGAGTCAGGAACATGTGGAATTCTCCATATGTTGGTGGAGGTTTTTTCATGCAGGCAATGAGGCTAGACCTATGGAAGATTTGTCTCCAACTAAATTGCCTCTGTCTGTTCCATTGAACAGAGAGCAATAAGTGAAAGTTAACAACACTAAAAGTGTGGCTTTGACTGAAAATATCAAAAGAGAACACTTTTAAGCTAGCAAACTCAATAGAGCATTGTCATAGGAGGGATTATACCAACAGCAATTTTCAACTATTGAGTTTAGTTTCAGTCTCATGAACCGATCATCTTAAACCAACCTTTCCAGGAGTAAATATTTCATCTGACTCAAGTAACTCAGATGATGTCCGGTTGTAAATCTGCGCGGGATGCAATGGTAGAAAACAGGAACAAAAACATGAAGCTCAGGAACATGAATAACAACCACGCAATTAAATCCCTTTGCACTGGGGTGCAAACAGACGGTTGAAGATCTCACCCTGCTCTCTCATTCAAGATGAAAATGGTTTTAAAGACAGTTGAAATAAAAAGTTCTCCATTCCTAATTCCATGCAATGCAACTTATCAGAGATTAAAATATGTTAAGAGTGGTCCTATCAATTTAAATGGTAGAACATCACATACAACTTATCCTATTCAATCGAACTCAACACGCAAAATCACGAGAATAATGGATCATCAAAACAGATGCCAAAGTTTCCACTGTGTGAATATGTGTGTTCAAATTTAACACTGGTTTTCTCCGTCAAAATTACTGCTTTATTGACTGGTGCCACGTAACTGTGGTATTCAATACTAACACTTCAACAAATACACCCAAAATAATGTACAACTTGGTTCAGTTTCACAGAACAATCCAGAGATGTACCAGCGCCACTGCTGAAGGAATTGTGTTCAACTCCAGGATGCAAAAACTTCAATAAATAATCCAATCGAGTTGTCTTTCAAAAATTCCATCGAAGATGGTGTTTAATTTTTAAGAAAATAGCTAACCAGCATTAAGACAAGACCCTGTCTCAATCACCAACACACTGTGAGCAATTAAGTTAGAAGGAACAGAAATGTGGTTGCACAAAAAAGTTAATAATCAAGTAAAAACAAGTCAACTTTTCCACAGCTACTGCCCTTGCTGTTAAATCATAAAAAGAGCTCTACCTTTTTTGGAGAGAAAACTCCCAAAGTGCCGCCATCCTCGCGTATTGCAACGCCCATTTCAGCCAAAAGAGCCTCTCTAGAATCAGAAAGATGTCACACCTTTTAGCTGGTAAATGTGGAGCTTTGATTCACTCTACATTGCTCTTCAGAGCATTGCATGAAAACTATTAAAGGTTTCTGCACTAAAGAGAAAGCAATTGAAGAACCTTCATTGAAAAATCAACCTCAAGTGGAAATTCAGCATGGTCAGATGGACAAAAATGTTCACAGCAGTCTGCTGGGGAAACTCAGCAGCTCGAACAGCATCAATAGGAGAATAAGAATGGTGGTTGTTACAGGTCAGAACTCTTCATTCAGATACTAAAAGTCGACAATCCATTTTCTCCCACTGATGCTGCTTGACCCATTAAGCTGATAGGCCACACATTCTAGCATCTGCAGTCTCTCTCGTCTCCAGTACAATAATGTTAGTTTTAAATCCCCACTTTAAATACATAAAGTACAAATAAATGTCAAATTAAGTAGCTTTAACAAAATTCAAACAAACATTTTAAAATGTCATCATACATGAGCAGTGGACTCTAAATCAAATAGAATGAGATTCCTGCAAATGCAGGTCCTATTAATTTTTGCACAATGTTTCCATCACCCAGAGCCCACTTTTCTGATTAGATTTCTTCACAAAATTGGAACAACATGTGAAACTGCGATAATTGCAGGTGGATAAAGATGGTCTGCAACTGAATGTCAAAGAGTCACCACAAATTTGTACACTTTTGTTTTACTGCTTAAGAAGATTCTTTATTGACTGGCATTTTACGTTATTTGTTTTCCATTTGTTTCTACCACCAGCCGCAAATCGTTGTCCATTGTGTCAAACATAAAGGATCACACTCAGCAGCTGTGAATGATCACAAGTAAAATGCACTTCTCAGAAGAATTTCAGTCCACCCCCCCACCAATAGAATCCTCAAAACCATTATCTCAATCCTTCCTATCATAACTCGGTATCATATGTTGATCTTGATCATGCTTCCACAGGGAAATTTTAAATGATTTCATTTCATTAATTAAATAAAAGATTGAAGTGTTTAACAGTATCACCCAGGTGGCTGCCTAATTAAGGCTGGGTTTTTTGAGGGAATGATGCATATTTTAGCAAATTTGTAAGTCAAAAAAAAACCCCTACATATCTCCACCCAGTGCTGATGAAAAGTAGATGAAACATTGTTTCTTCCTCCATAAATGCTGCATGGTATTTATTTAGCACTTTGTGTCTTTATTTCAGATTTCCAGCATCTGCATTATTGAAACATTATTTTGAACTAGCTGCTCGATTTATTTATCCATAATTTTCCTAATTGTGGAAATTTTATTGAAACAATTGTTGTTGTCTATTTACGGGCCTATTTGGCTGCAGCAAGTAAGAGTTTCAGTGCATCTGTACATTGTTTAGATGTGGAAGACAATAAACGCTCATATTCATCTGAAGAATTACTGACACAAGTGGAACTTTCTCAGTTTTTTT
The DNA here is from genome assembly GCF_036971445.1 of Narcine bancroftii. Lineage (NCBI taxonomy): Eukaryota > Metazoa > Chordata > Chondrichthyes > Torpediniformes > Narcinidae > Narcine > Narcine bancroftii. The sequence continues at coordinate 146,662,040 of NC_091470.1, read as the reverse complement.
TTTGAACCAGAACAAAAATTAGTTCAGTATTTGTAGAGATGATAATGACTTGAATTACAATCAGATCCTTATGGCTTTAAAAGCCGAACAGGAAACATCCCGTAATCCCAGACTTTAATGTGGCCAAACTAGGAGATTTCCCGATTATTGAATGTTATCCCAATTAATACCCCAACACACTTGAATTTTTTTTTAAATTTAGAGAAACAGCAGCGCCAAAATGCCCAATTAACCTACTATCAGCGTACGTCCTCGTGTGTGTGTGTGTGTGTGTGTGTGTGTGTGTGTGTGTGTGTGTGTGTGTGTGTGTGTGTGCGCGCGCACGCGTGTGTGTAAGAGATTATATGGTAACCTATGACCATGTCCTCCTTGGAATAGCCACCCTGGATACAGGGAGAACGTACAACTCATGACAGATTTTTTTTTTCCCCCCAGATGTTATTATATATTATAATAAATACTCCAGTGAATCCTATAAAGTGAAAGCAAATTTAGAAACTGGGGTCTCGATGTAAATGGAATGTGCAAATATCATTTTGGTGAGCCTGATTATTCAGGTTTTACTGCATGTAGAAGCGGTAAAGAGAAAAAAGGGTCTGACCTTTCCATCCTAATTGCCTCGGTTTTCCGAAGTTTCTCTTCCCAAGTCTCATTCAGCTCAGCAATGATCTTTTCAGATTCCTACAAAGAGAGGGATTTAATATTAAACATTTTATATGCTTAAATTTTTAGTCATAATCTTTATTGAGCAAATACATCACAGAAGAAAAACAATAACTTTGAGGAAAGTTCCATTAATGTAATAAGATGTGTGTTTTTCCAGAAATTAACTGAAAATTACTCAAAATTTCATGCATGGGGGCCATATTTTAATACAAATACTTGTTAAAAACATAAAATGTTGGAAATATTCAGCAGGTCAGACATTATTGGTTGAAATGAAAAACAGTTCTAAACATTTTAGATTGAATCACCCTACCAGAAGAAGCAGCGATGAAGAGGTGAGAATATCTAGGGCCCTATCTGAGAGGGTTGATCATGGAATTAGGAAAATGAATTGGTGCAAAAAGATGGAATCAAGGGAGGTGGGGGGGGAGGGGTTAAGAATTTTTCTCTCTAGAGTTTTGCTTTTATTGCTGATTGTTAATCGGGGCCTATTGTAACCATGACATTTATTTACTGCTATATTATTTAAATGCTGTAGCAAATTTCAGGTAGTGAATTTCAACTTCTGTTGAGCCACACATTGTAAAATTAATGTTTTAATTACCATCACTAGTGTCTTTACTATTGGAATTATTGAATTAAAGGAACATTGCTAAGACCATGCCTTGTGTGCTATTTAAATTAAGCATCAAGTAACATGGATTGTGAAGATGATATTGAACCATATCAGTGATACTGCTTTGCATCCTATGTCTGGACTTGGATGGCTTAATCCATAAAAGTGCAGTCCCTCAGTAATTTTAATTCACATCTGCCTTATATTATTTTCACTATCTTCAGAATTGACATTATACAGCGAGCTTCCCCATAAGTGACATAATACTAGTGGCAGCAAGTGCAACATTATGAAGAGTTCTCTTCACACGCTATCTGCAGAATAATTAAGCACTAATACGTGCACAGATACAAGGTGGGTGGTAGGGAAAGTAGAGGCTTCTTAAGACATCTGCTCCAAAATGTATGAATCCCAAAGCAACCGTATCCTTTAATCAAGAGCATGTTGCAATTAACAATTTTCAAAGATACATGAGGAACGAGCACACAGAGATGGCTGTGAATGAAATATTTGAGAGCCAATTAAAACTTTTATCTACCAATATAAAGCAACAAAAGACAGTGGAGCAGAAATAGGCTATTCAGCCCAGCTGGTCTGCCCCATCATGAGCTGATCCATTGTCCCACTCAGCTCCACTGCCTGGCCTTCTCCCCATAATCTTTGATGCCCTGACAAATCAGCACATGTAAGCATTCTGCAAGGATGCACTCATACAGTTGAGATTGGTGCACAGATAGTAAAGATTATTTGGGTAACAAAACTATTCACTCAGCCACTGGAAGATTCTCGTTTCTTACGTTCATTGAGCTCACACTTCATTGAATAATGCAAGAAATCATTATCTAAACGAGGCCCTGGCTATTACAATTCCAATAGCTGTTTTCACAACTATCAAAGTATCATGAATGGATCACCAACATCCAAACCAACAAAAATTTACCAAGATGGTCAACTATAATGCCATCTGGAGCTTTGAATTGATGCACAACAGGAAATATGGCTGCCACATCACAAACCCTACCTCACTCGCTTATTTCTACACCAATTTATTTACTAAATGCAATTTTATAGCAATATTTGCCCTTTAATGCTGCCTCAAACAATGTTCACCACAAATATATTCTGAAGCATATTCAGAGGACCTTCAATTCAGGAAATAAACTGGTTTTATAGCTCTGAATCCAGGCTCCAAATTAAAATAATATTTCCTGATTTATTGTTGGAACTGATTGTCAGCTCCCTTAAAATTTCCAAGAGGTCCTATTACGTAAAATATACGTCAAGTTTCATGAGTCATTAAAGCATTCACTTTGTGTTGTGGCAACTATGAAATGACCATTTGGCAGCACCTTTCCATGCAATCACATGAAAAGAAAATGGCTCAGAACATTTCTTTCAGAGGAACAACAGAGAAAGTGACACAGAATGATTTGGAGCCAAGGTCAGGTATGGGGTCAGAAGCCAGTGGTGTAAGGTAAAACATCATGAGATGGGAATGTGTAAGGAGTTACCCTGGGCAGGGCTGTAACAAGATGTGAATGCATCCTTGTACTTACAAGATAAGAGAGACATTGATGGATTGAGAGGCAGGAAGCTAGCAGGGAAAGGATAGCAACAGTTTTAGTCATTGGACAAGTAATGATATGATGATGTTCTAAGCACGTATCCAAGGGTATAAAAAAATCACCATTTTGCTGATAACGGCAGAATGCATTCTCCGACTAACATGGTTAGTCGCAAGTGTTACAATCCGGTAATAAAGAACAAAGAACCCTGATTTCGACTCAGTCTGGTGTTTGTCTCACTCATTCATGAACAAAGCAGACCTAACAGTGGGGGAGGGGTGAACAACTCCCTGGACCGGCTCTCTACCCTGGATTATCTGGACAATTGGTCCGGCTCCCATTGCAGACCACAGTTCTGCTGTCAACATCATAGTATCCTAAAACTTCCGCCACTGAAACCTTGACTCCTCAACCTGTGCATTGCAAGTAGTGAGGATGGTGGCAAGACTTGCTCCACATTAATCCTGAACATCAGTGACCCACAGGCTCTGCACTTACAGCCTTACTATCATCCCACTTCACTCCCAACTGTAATTTGCAGATGACACCACCGTCGTAGACTGGACCTCAAACAACGACAAGCCGCAGTGTTGGAAGAAAGTCGAGAGTCTGGTGGCATGGTGTCAGGACAACAACTTCTTCCTCAAAGTCAGCAAAATGAAACAGCTGGTGATTGATTTCAGGAAATGGGAAGAAGCATCATCCCAGCAAATATCAATGGTCCTGAGGTGCAAAGCTTCAAGTTCTGAGCAGGACACATCACCAACAACTTGTCCTGGTCCAACCACACTCACATGACCATCAAGAAAGTACACCAAACACTCCATTTTCTCAGAAGCCTGAAGAAATTTGCCATGTCCAAAATATCTCACCAACTTTTGCAGATGCACCAGAATGAGATATCCTGTCCAAAGGCATCACAAGAACTGCTCTGCCTGGGATTCCAAGAGACCTCAGAGTTTCAAATGCAAATCAGGCCATTGCATGGACCAGCCTTCCCTCCATGGACTCTGTCTAGAATTTCCATTGCCTCAGGAAATCTGCTATCACATTCTGGGGCCCATCCCACTCAGACACACTTTCTTCTCATCCCTTCTGTCAGGCTGAAGATACATAAGCTTGAAAACACAAACCTCCAAATTCAAAGACAGATTCTTCCCTGTAATCAGACTTCTGAATGCACTTCACAATGGAAAACCACGTCCTTGCACTAGAATTATTCTCTTTATGCCCATATTATTTGACATTGTAACACTGATTGTTGTCTTCTGTATTTGTTATTATCACACCATCTACTGGGTAGTGCACAAATACAAGGACAAGGACAAGGACAAGAAGGCACACTTCAGGATTGGAGGGCACTCATCTCAGACCTAAAAAACTTCCCCCTTATCTTTATGCTGTGACTCCGGTTCCGGTTTTTCCCAGCATTGGAAAATGTCTAGTCTGTCTAAACCTTTAAGAATTTTATATGTTTCTGTAAGATCCCCCCTCAATCTTCTAAATTCCAGAGAATACAAGCCTAGTCTATCCAATCGTTCTTCATATCCAAGTCCTTCCATCCCTGGTGTATTCTAGTGAATCTTCTCTGCACCCCCCTCCATGTCAAGGATGTCCTTCCTCAGATTCATTAAATTACTATGAGAGAAATAAAGACAAATATAAAAGGAAAGATAAATATTCAGTTTGCAGCTAGTGGAAAAAAATTGCTACAATATTGCAGACAGATCTCTGGTCCTGCAAAATTGTGGAACGGACTTCATCCCCTTTGATTCAAATAGAATAGATTTTGAAGACATCTTCACTGCTGCATTCAAGTAGGTATTTAGTGAAAACTTCCTGATACATTGATTTCTGCATTGGATGCTGTTCATCAATCTCACAGCATTTGAGAAGGAGCTATTTCCCAGCCTGGAAGTCCTGATTTTGATGCTTCTGTACCTTCTTCCCAATGGTACTGGGTCAGAGATGCTCCGTGCTGGATGGAAAAGGTCATCATGAGCTAGTGGGGTTGTCCTAGTGAACCGGTGCAGACTCGAAAGGCCGACATGGCCTGTTTCCGCTCCGTAAATGGTTATATGGTTATATGGCACCCATTTAAAACAAAGATGCAGAGGAACCTCTGGAATTTGCTACTGGAGGCAGCTGAGGAGGCCAGGCGTATTTAAGGCAGAGATTGATAGGTATCTAAATGGTTAGAATATTAAAGGTTATGGGGAGAATGGAGAGGAGTGGGGCTGAGTGGGAGAATGGATCAGCTCATGATGGAATGGCAAAATGGACTCAGTGGGGCCAAATAGTCTATATCTGCTCCTAATTCTTATGATCTTGTCCTAATTTTCAGAACATGAGCCAAATAAATTATTCAATTTGCTCTTCCTGATCCCAGTAGACAAACCTTGCTTGTCCAACCTTTTCTCAAAAGAGAACCCTTCCATTCTAAGTATTAGTTGAGTAACTCTTCTCCAGAGGCTATCCAACTCATTAGCAGGTTTGCTCAAGGCAGAACAATTATGAGAATAAACTTATTATCAAACACATTGTAAAAAGTAAATGTGCATCAAATTTCTTGCTGTAGCCACACAGATACTTTGGGAAAAAAAATCAATAGTGTACATCAGCCATTCTCAGTGGGGGCCACAGCACATTGAAGGGAGGGGGGGCCATGGATTGAAATCATTAAGTATTTTTCATGTTTGGTATGTAATCAGTAGGAAAGAAGTACAGGGAAAAAAAACAAATAAACTCAACGACTTCACAGAAGGGGCCATCAACTTTGAGCAGCATCTTAAGAGGCCAAAAGCCAAAAAAAAAGGTTGAGAATGGCTGGCGGACATTAAATTAAAAGAGATAGTAAATACAGTTAATGAGGTAAAAGTCAATGATGAATTTGCCCACATTATTCATTTGCTCATATGTAGAAGTTTTAAAAACTGCAAGCATTCTATTAAAATTGCATTAAGTCAGTGTCCATAACCAAAAGCTAATCAAAAAAGTGCTTATTATTATGAATGTAAATTAAAGTTGGCATTGAGTGCAAATGTTAGAGGAAGCACGTACCTTTAAGCGTTCAATGGCCTCTTCACCACCTGGAGTTGACATAATCCTCTCCTGTAGGCTGCTGACTGACTGTGTGGCTGCCTGGCTGCTCAGTGGCAACGAAGACGGCGAGGCTGTCAGTGCGCCCACTGGTGCTGTGGAGAAATGGCCAGGCCTTTGATTTCCTGAGGCAAGTTTGTACTTATGGTTACTGTTCTGTATCTCTTTCAAATCTGGGTAAGAGAAGGAGCGGGCCAAAAGGAAATCGGGGGGAAAAAAAGAGGAGAAAGAGGAAAGGAAGACATAAGACACGCGAGACAGGGTTACGAAACAGGCCTGGACACTAGATGGTAGTTCTAAAACATCGTACTTTGATTTAGTGAACAGAACAAACAAGAGTGAGTGTCAGAATAACTGAGTTTCAAGCAATTTATCAAATTCCTTAATGCATAAGAATTCTGATGAAAGTACTTTGTCACTTATATTAAAGTGTTTCTGGAAGACAAACCCAACTGTGCCTCAGGCTATTTGTTGATTTATCCAGTCAGACTTTAAAACCACCATCAGTGTACTGCCAGTAATAATAAAGAAACAGTGCAGTAGGTAGTTACATTAATATCTGATATAGGGATCAGCAAAGCATTTAGCTTCAGCAAAGAAAATAATCACACGTCACTTATGACACTGACTTCTCAATCCCGCACACAAGATTTACAAAAAAAATTACGTTACACTGAAAATAACAAAAACATTTTACAAAGAGGCCGTGTCAAATCATTCCACAGTGCACAGGGACTATTTTGTTCTGTTGTACAAAGTGACTGGTTTGGACGGCATTAAACAAACTACTGAAGTAGGAGCAATTTTATTCCTTGGCATGGGATGGTAATTTCTTGTTAAACTCAGACTTAGAGCCTCTGTTATGCAAGGCCAGCTGTGAATCACTTCATTGAGGGCTGTGCATTCTCCTTTCTCACTCTTCCTCACCTACCCTTTATCCCAATTTCACATCAATCTAAGTGTGCACTTCTGATTAAGTCATTGCTATGACCAGATTCTCAGACTGTGGCTGACCCAGGTGTACAATCCGTAATCTCCAACATTAAAGTCGCAGACATGTACATACAAGCCACTAGTTAAACTAAGTATTCACCTCACATCAACTTCCTCTTCTCAACCACAGCATCTTGCGACAAGATTGTTGACTTGAAATATCAATCTTGTTTTTGTTTTGCAACCTGTCCTACTGATTATTTTTAGTGTTTCTTGCTTTTATTTGTGCATTTGTGCATGCCTGTTTATTGTTAAGTTCCGTGCAATTTTGCATCAACTCCTCCCAAGGAGGTATTGCTAATGCACAGCCTTTATTATGGATTAAAATGTTCCGTCTGCACAATTAACAGTGAAAAGAATAAGCAACAGAAACAGAAAATGAGAAGGGTCATAGAGCATTCTGAAAACTCAAGCTTACAAAATGCTTAGAGTTGTACATAACATATACAGGCCTTTCAGTCCATCAGGTCCACACTAATCATGAAGAACCCTTTAATCTACATGAGGAGGCCAGGTCATTGGGTGTATTTAAGGCAGAGATTGATAGGTTTTTGATCAGCCAGGGCATCAAAGGAGAGAAGGTTGGGCAGTGGGGCTGAGTGGGAAAAAGGATCAGGGAATATGGGCTGAATAGCCAATTTCTGCTCCTATGTTTCTCTAGCTCTGCAACTCACCAAGTAGAAATTTATTTTTTTTAAAAATGGTCCAAATTAAATAACTGAAATAAAATCCAATCACCACAGTTTTGCCCACGTGCTTGGTTAATATTTCTTTGCAATAACACCTCCATCTACATTGCAGCAATGGACCTACCTTAACACCACAATGTCATAGATTTCACTTTTCTTTAGTTAAAGCGGAAAAACTGGTTTTATAACCTAGAAAATTGTTTACTTACCAGAAAGCAATACAAACGCTACCTGAAGTGCCTTGCATATTCAGAGCTCAGAATCTGCATGAGATTCTCAGCATATACATGATATGTTTTTGGGACAATTTTATTGTTTATCAATAGTTGTGAGAATTAGCTGCTCAGCCTTGTGCTACTGTTGTCTGATGTGATACCATCCGCTTCTTAAATCAAGTAATAAAATAAAAGCAATCTATCGATAACTGCATCAAAAAGAAACTGTGGGTGCAGCTGAAGATTGAAAAGGCACTCACTGAAGGTGACATCACCCTGGCAATCCACGGCTTGTTCATACATTAATCTCCGTGCCATTCCAAAGGAGAACCACAAATTCACATACATCGATACATTCCCCAACCATCCCATTTATTCCAGACGTGCTAGTATACTTAAAGCAGGATATCAGGCAACTTTCAGCAAATCTATCTGGGACTTCCCTGCCGATTTAGACATGCAAAGCTTGGGTGAAAGCAGGGCTGATTAAAAGCAGATTTGCAAGAGAATTAGAAAGTACCGACACACATATACACACATTTGATTCCACTTCCAGAGTAATCATCGGTCATTGGTTCAACTGGAGGGGTGCAGGAGAATGAGAAGGGTCATAGAGCATTCTGAAAACTCAAGCTTACAAAAGACTTCACAGAAAGACATAGCATCCCTTTATCCCAAGCACAAGAGACCTCTCCCAACAATGACTCTCAAGGTGGCCGAAAACCCAGCTCATACATGAGCCAATTCTTTGCTCATGCAACTTTGTTCTTGATTTTGTACCCAAATATTAAATTTATCAGATGGAACAAATTCTTCTGACCTTATAAGAACAAACTGAAGTGCCTATATTCTCACATGGATCTCATACCTGTTGTGACCCAGAAAGTGGTTATTCACCTCATTAGGACTATGTCAGCTCCTCAGAGCAATTCCATCTCAGAGCATTCCCTTTTCACCTTAAAAAATATATTCCCCCTCACATCATACTATCCCCTTGATTTGATTGTCACTTGTACATTAAGGGACAGTCTTCTTTGGCTTGGCTTCGCGGACGAAGATTTATGGAGGGGGTAAAAAGTCCACGTCAGCTGCAGGCTCGTTTGTGGCTGACAAGTCCGATGCGGGACAGGCAGACACGATTGCAGCGGTTGCAAGGGAAAATTGGTGGGTTGGGGTTGGGTGTTGGGTTTTTCCTCCTTTGCCTTTTGTCAGTGAGGTGGGCTCTGCGGTCTTCTTCAAAGGAGGTTGCTGCCCGCCAAACTGTGAGGCGCCAAGATGCACGGTTTGAGGCGTTATCAGCCCACTGGCGGTGGTCAATGTGGCAGGCACCAAGAGATTTCTTTAGGCAGTCCTTGTACCTTTTCTTTGGTGCACCTCTGTCACGGTGGCCAGTGGAGAGCTCGCCATATAAGGGACAGTATACATTGACTAATTAACCAACAAGTTTGGAATGGACCAACATGGACACAAGAAGAGCAGGTAAACTTGACACAGGTGGCTCTTGAAGTCAGAATCAAATCAGGCTTACTGAAGCTGCAAGGCAGCTACAATAACTCCTGTGTTGACGCTAAATTCAGAGGTACGTGCACAGATATTATAGAATGGCTACACTCTCGCACGTGGACAAAAAAAAAATTCAAGATTCACATCTTTCAATTCTTCAAACTTACCAACAAACATATTCTCAACCAAAAAAACAATTTCTCAAGAATAGGAGTTTGAGGATGTGAGAAATATTTAAAAATTCCTCAATCACTCAAAACTGGATGAAATTAAATTGAAACAATATGGAAAACTCGTACAGTATTTCACAAATGTCAACCATAAAATGCATGCACTAACCTCTGAAATGTCATGTTAACATTCAGCTTATCCCAAGCACAAACTTAAATAATTTATTTTGCTTCAGGTGTTTAATAAATCCCAACTTCCAAGCACAACTTAAAACTCAGTGATCCATTTATGTGATGTTACAGAATTAAATGTACAGGAGATCCTTTATTGAACATGACTTCCTTCAAAGAGGGTTATGCACACTTGAAAAATTCCTTTAAAATTTAGAAAGAGAAAAATTATGTCAAAAGGATAGATTTCTCCTGACTTCAGTTTCAGGAGAATTGAAAGTAGAGAGTTTCAACAGTCAGTGCATTGATTCACCAAACTCCCTTAAAGTACCGCAGGATGTCCCTTGGGGGCCATTAACTCTCTCACCTCACACGAATTGAAAACATTTCAAATTCCACTGATAAGACACAACATTGTCTTTTGGCCTGAAGGATAGCAACTGTAAAAACAAATGCATTTTTAGGAAAAAAAAATGAGGCTCAAAATTAATTTCATATGGACAAGCAACCATATAAGATAAGGCAGTATTATCCAAAAATAATATGAGAAAAAATTCCATCTGCAAATTTTCCTCGAAGATAGATATTGATTCGTGATCACAAAGTCCATTTTACATGACAGTGGAAGACAAACTTGGAACAATATACAAAATCCAATTTATTAAATAAACCATCACAGAGAATTAATAATGGGTTTTCAATTGAAGGGCATAGGAGACAGATTCAGGCTAAGGAATCTGACTTGTTGGGATTATGGTCAAATATCCTCATTCTCCTCTTGTGACAGTAATGACCATATACAAAGTGACTGCATCACTCAATCTGTCCACTTTGAAATGGAAACCCAAATCCAGACTTAATTGTGCTGATTTTATACAGGAGACTGGAATCAAACCTTCCCAGTGTACCACATCCATCCAGAGGGCAGTAATAGTTAAGATTGCAGACACGAAAGAATTTTATTTTGCTTGGCAATTCTTTCCAGATGATGAATTCTTAATAAAAATATTTATGCTGGGAGCACAATAGAGCTACGGAAAACACTTTGATTGTGTATTTGCATCTGCTACAAGATAAAAATGTAGAAGTATTTCCTCGGAATGGGAAGGAAAGTATCTTGAATTTAATCAGAAATGTATTTGACCTGAATAACTCAATCATTCCCATACAGATGAGATTATTGGATTATGCCTTAGAATTGAAATAGTAATCACTGAAATAATTCACCCACCATCAACATGGCTTTAATGACAACCTGCAGAAAATCAGGAGTGAATGACATTTAAATAAAAATACTTGAAAAAAGGTTTCACATCTTAAGCAATCTTTGTCTCAAAAGCAACAGATGCTCTTTAACTATAAGGAATTTCTTCAATGGTCATAATCTACTTACTGTCTAAAATGTCTCCTAGGCCCTGAGAACACAGCAAGTCCTTCAATCTCGTAACTTCATCCTTCAGCTCCCGAATAAGTTTTGCATTTGGATCCTCATTAATCACTGCATTGCATTTGATCTGCTTTGCACGATCTGCATACCTGCAAATTTAAAACAATAAAAATGTTCAAGTATCAGTTTATTGTCATACACACATACAATGTACATATGCACAGAAATTCTCACTTGCTCCCATCACACAGGTACTTTTTGTTTTTTTTTAAAAAGATAATGATATACATTAAATTACCCCAGTGTGGAAAGTGAGAATAAAATAAAGATAATAAATAATGATCCTTACAGTTTGTACAAGAAAAAAGTTCAAGAATGAAATTGTTTGATGGTCCTGGAGTATTTTATGGTGAGGGTGGTATCGATAGATTCAAGAGCCTGATGGCTGTTGGAAAAAAAAACTGTTCTTCAACCTAGAGGTGCTGGTCTGCAGGCTTCCATAACTTCTGTCTAGAGATAGCAGTGAGAAGAAGTTGTGACCAGGGTGGTAGGGATCCTTTATAATGTTGGCTACCTTCTTGAGTCAACGTGTCACATTCTTCCTGAAGGGGACTTCCACAGGACTCTTCAGGAATTCCACAGAAATTTTACAGCCCATTCTGCAGTTTGAGTTGAATTACTTATCACGGCAGTAGATAATCTGTTATTATGATACTGACTGATCAAGGAATATCTCTTCACTATAGGAGCAAAAACTATGATATGCCCATTTCAAAAATGCATCAGGGCATGGGTAAAATTATTCAATCAAAATGGCACTCCCTTACTACTGCACTGGATATGGGCTCCAATCATTTCATCTATAGATTAAAGCATGCGTGCTTTTGACTGAGCCGCAACTAACACTGATATAGAAAAGGAAGTATGAAATATAAATTATTATTCAACCTCCAGAAATAGTGCACCAACTTATAAAAGCATAGGAGTTAGGTACAAGAACTAACCTATTGCATTCAAATGAAAAGGAAAAAAGAGAATTAATCTGCAGGAGAATCTCTACAACTAAAATCAACATACAAGATTGTAACATTGGAGCACAGTTCAGCTAGAGGGGTCAGACTTGTAATTTTACCACATTTCCTTACAACATTGGTGACCAATTCTGTCCATTGAGACTATTCCCCTACTAAGTTTCCGTGCAACCTTTTCTTTCCATCAGCTCACCACACTCAAGGCGTACAATCCAAATAACTCCCCTCCCTCCCACCACAACAACTCATGCACCTGGGGTGAGTACTGGATCACCCAGAAGGCAACGCTCACAGTCATTGAGAGAACCTGCACTCACCGGAGGTCAGTACTGAACACAGGTGAAGCAGCATCTCCACCTTTCAAGGTAGGTAATTTCATTGTTATTTTGTTGAATTGTGGGGAAAAAAACCTCGCAAAAATAATCCTGACGAATTAAATTTATGTTTTTTTCATTTCAATTTTAATAACAAAACACAAACCTGAGAGACTAAGGATCATTCACACATTCAAACTGAAAATAGTGTTGAATAATGATCACCAAAAGATGAATTTAACTTTCTTAAGAATTTAAACTGACTGCAGAAGAGACACTGAAAATGCAGCCAGCTCCACAAAGACAGTGAGTGTACACAATGGAAAAAATTAAAACAGGGGTGTACCTTAAAGTGCTGAGAGTTTCATCATAGTTGATGTCAGCTGGGCTGAGAGCAGCAACCATTGCTGTCCGGGAGTTTCCACCTATGAGGAAAACACCGCACAATAAATAGACAATGTTAATGACATTGATAACCAAGTAATTATTCCAAATCAATTTTTTTAATGCTTCAAGATATCATCTTAAATTTTTGAAATGCACTTGGACCTCATGAGGGAGAAATCAGAACACAACCAGTCCTCATCAAGGGATCAGCAGTGGAAATGGGTAAGAATTTCAAATGATTTAAAAAATGTTAATTTTTTTTTAAAAAATAGACATACAGCACAGTAACAGGCCATTTTGGCTCACGAGCCCATGCCACCCAATTTACACCCAATGAGCCTACATCCCTGGTACATTTCAAATGTTGGAGGTAACCAGAGCCCTGAGGGAAAAACTACGCAGACATGGGAAGAACATACAAACTCCTTTCAGACAGTGTAGGATTCAAACCCTGGTCCCAATTGCTGACGCTGTAAAGGCCAACCATGCTGCCCCTGGGTGTCAACCTTTCAGAAGATCTGCCTTGGGACCTCCATGTTGATGCAATCATGTAGGCTCGCCAGCAGTTGTACTTTGTGATGAGTTTGAAGAGATTTGTTATGTCACCAAAGATTCTCGCCAGTTTCTACAGGCGTACCGTGGAGAGCATTCTAACTGGTTGCAACACCGTCTGGTATGGAGGATGCCGAAGCACAGGAAAAAACTAAAGAGTTGTGAACTTGGCCAGAACCATCACGGGCATCAGTCTTCACTCCATTGAGGACATCTGTAAGAGGTGATGACTCAAAAAAACAGCCTCTATCCTCAAGGACCCCTACCCACAGGCCATGCCCACTTCACTACTACCATCAGGAAGAAGGTACAGGAGCATGAAGATGAGCACCCAGTAGCAGAAGGACATCAGTTTTCTGATTGGTGAATGACCCACAGACACTACTTCACTTTCTCTCTTTGCACCAATTTATTTATTTTTAAAAATGTAATTTATAACAATGTTGGTACGGTGATGCTCCCATCAAATTTTATGACATGTTCATGACAATAAACTCTGATTTTGAAATTTCCACATGGTCGGCATGAGCTTCGTCGGTTGCTTTTTTAACCTCTGCTAAAACCAGAAAGTTACTGGCAGGGACTGGCCACATGGCATGTCAAACTTATTCTCCCATTCAATTGGAGAACAAATTATTCTAAACCTTCAATCCTCTCTTCATCACCATACACTGAGGAAAGGTCATCACATGAAGTGCGAACCCTGCTTCTCTCACCACAGAACCTGCGTGATCAGCTAAGGAATTCCGGCAATTAGATTTATTTAATGTTCCAACTTCGGAGTTGCTTTGCTGGTGGATGATATCCTTTCTGGCAGAGTTGCAGCCACTGCAATTCTGAGTCCTGAATTTACTCAAGAGTTGAGCACCTCCAGTTCATCAGGATGCAGAATTACAGAGGTTAACTACTCTCTTACATAATCAGCCACCAGATTCTTGGACAATAAATGCACCCAGAGAAAAACCTCTTAACCTTACAGATTTCAATGGGATGACCTCTTGGTCTCCCAGTAAGATCAAACTACTCAGCTTTTCCTTGCACGTCACTCACCCCCAATATCAATCAAATTAAAGTCCAATGCACCATTCCCACTCTAGTAATTCTATTTTTCCATCTGTACAGAGGTCAAAATGTGCTTGGAACTCCAGGTGTGATCTCACCAGAACCTGATTCTGTCATCATAATCCCTCATGTGTTAAAATGACGGAGGGACCACAGCCTATTTCAATCACAAGGCAAGATTACTGAAAAGTAATTACTGCTCAGTTGAAGATTTGTGAGAATGTACTTTGCTAAATCTCCTCAGCTAACAGAAAACAACCAATTTATGTGTACCATTCTTGGTGACGATTAGTCATGACCAGATTGAAGTCAAAAATCATTCATTTGAGAAAATACTTCAATTTTGTTGACACCTTACCTAAATTTTCTCTGAGAAGCCACGTCAGGACAGAGTCTCTGTATGGAATAAAGTCAGACTTCTTTTTCTTCTTGCTCTGTTTAACATATGGACAATGAAAAAAAATTATATTAAACAGATCAATGGGTCACTTTACAAAATGATGGATTGTTGCTGGTTTCAATCACTGTCTATTTCCAAATGTTGCTAATTATGACATAGTTGTGGAGACAATTTTATGACTGAAGTATGTTTGATTTTGTTTGCAGGATGTGACGTGGCAAGTGTTCGTCAACAAGACAGACAGCAGATGCTGGAAAACTAGAGCAATACACAAAATGCTAAAGGAACTCAGTGGGTCAGGCAGCAAAAGGCAAGAGACAGAATGTTTTGGATTGTGAGTTTTCACAGGGAGCATTTGTTGTTTATCTGTTATTGCACCTGAACTGAAAACATACAAGGCAGAAGGAAAGTTAAAATCAATGTGGGCCAGATCATGGTGACACTGGGTTAGGGTTAGGATCCCTTTCACAGAAGGGAATCAATTAACTGCTTGGTTTCTTACAATTATCAGGTTGTACCTCTCTCATCCAGTGCTCTGTGGTCCGGCAACTCCCATCACCCGGCACGTTTGAATTTGACTCTGTTAGTACAAACTCCTTACAGACAGTGCGGGATTCGAACCCTGGTCCTGATTGCTGGCGCTGTAAAGGGGTTGCACTAACTGCTACGCTAACTGTGCCGCCCCACAGTATTTCCTGTTTTAAGTTTTGTTCAATGTTTACAATAGGGGGTTCCCTGTGGGACAATTTCTGTTTTCCGGCATTTTCTGTGGTCCAGCAATGGCCAGGTCCCAACGTCGCCGGATTAAAGAGGTACAACCTGTACAAACAATTAATGCCATATTTATTTTAATTGCTATTTGATGCTAAGACTGCGATGGTAGTATTTGATGGAGTGTCCTTTCATTACTAACTCAGCAACTCAACCAGACGAGAGACACAGTAACTGGTAAAGTCAAGATTTGTAAGGTTTTCGCAACAGAAGCAGGCATGCAAGATACCAAAGCCTGCAAAACAAAGACGCCACCGTTTGACAGCAGGCCCCAGGGAACCACAATCAGTCAGGACCAGATATGAAAGGTCAGTCCATTGACACAAATAACTAGAGGACATGGTATCCAATTAAAGCATTCTTCAAACTGGAGAGTTATTTTGGATCTTTTTTCTTTTAAATGTGTTTTGAATTAACACAGGAGGGATATAACATATGTGTAATGTGTGACAGATTAAAAACAATTATAGCTGCTTTACAACTGCACTATCTCATCCTGCTTTTAACTGCTACACTTAGTTGTATCACCATTTAATGTTGGAAGTTCCAGTGAGTGTTCATCTCGGCAGAGAAAGCCACAAGTAGCAATGATTTCTTGTTAGTTGGTCTGTAATGTATGCATCTGCTGTTAGTTTAAATTACCTATTTTCCATTACATAGAGAAATATACTGAAACAGCAATGACCTCTAATTTCAACATCCTCACAAGTAGCCTTTCTACTTTCAATTCAGATGATGGTACTGAGATAAAATGACAAAATAAAGTAATAAAAGAAATAATATGCAAGGGTCAAGAATTCTTCTCTTTGGTTAAAGATAAACATAAAAAGCTAAAAAGATTTAGCAGTTTTAAAATATATCCTGATGTTTATAATTGTAATCTAGTATTTATTCCATAATTCCAAATTCTCAGTTTTTTTCTTGAAAAAATGTTGAACCTTTTATGTTAAAGAAACTATAATGTAAGTGAATATAGCGATTTAGTAATTCAAAAGTCAAACTAGATCAAGGTTAAAAAATGTTCACACTATTTAAAATTTATTTAGTAACTAAAACAGACATGTATTAATTTTATTGAATATACATGCAACTTTTCTTTCACTTTGAAACAAGAATGCAATGGAGAGCCAATAAAAGAAATAGTGTGCAGTTTTTTGGTTTAAATCTTTTTTTTAAAAACAACACATTCATAAAGCAAAGATTAGATGAGCACCAAGAACAATTATTACCTTACTAGGAGCATTATCCTGTGATGGCAGCACAGTTTACAAAGACAAAAATACATTATTTAGTAACCTTCCTTGGTTTTAAATTCTCTTTAAATTGAGCAATAAAAGGATTGTAAACTCACCACTTCTGCAAGGGCAGAGATGACTTTTCCCAAGGTGGTGAGTGATTTGTTAATGTTTGCTCCTTCCTGAGTGAAAAACATCAATCTCTCTCTTAATGCATTGAATTAGTGATAAAAAATATAAATTGACAGGGCAAATTGCACTGCAGGAATCTGGGTGTTTTAATGGACCAAAATTTACTTCACCCTGGTTGGCCTGCAAATCAGCTCCCTACATTAATTAAATATTCAAAGTTGGATACAAAGCTACAACACAAAATGGAAAATCATTGGAAAACGTACACAGTTCATTTCAAGTATATTTATGGGGATTTCATTCAGCTTCATTGTATTCAATTGGGAGAATTAAAGGAACTGGTTAAGAAGGTCAAGTGGTTTTACCTTTAATCTTGTCCCTTTAGCCCCAGTGGAGTCAGCTCTTTCACTGCCGGCAAGATCAACCAGACTAATTTTGCTGACCTAAATGTAGATGGGATTAGAATGATACAGATCAGCTTTTGAACTTAACCAGACCAACCAGAGTTAAACCTTCCACGGCTAGAGGTAGAAAGAATGAGGAGCAAACAGAAATCGCTAATGGACTTCTAACGCACCGTAGTCAAGTTCATTATTATCTGATTGCACAAGTACAAACAGCTGATGAAACAGCGTTCTCTGGTCCACGGTACAAAACATACAACCAGACAAAATACATATACAGACAAATACATACACCAGACAAGTATTCATACCAACACACAAATCAATAAATATTGCTTAATTTGCATTTAAATCTCAGTTGGTTAGTGTAAGCAAATCATTTAGTCATTCAACATTCCTACTGCCCCATGGGAAGAAGCTGTTTTGCAGCCCGGTGGTGCTGGCTCTGATCCTCCTGCATCCCTTTCCCAATGGGAGCAGCTGAAAGATGCTGTGTGCAGGGTGGGAAGGGTCCTCAATGATTTTGTGCACCACTTTCAGAAAAAGATCCCGGTAGATCGTCAATGGGAGGGGAGGGAGACTCCATTGATCCTCTGCGCCACTCTTACGGTCCTGTGGATTGACCTCTGATCCATTTCTCTCCAGCAACTGTACCACACGGTGATGCATCCGGCCAGGATGCTCTTGATAGAGGTCCTGACATGAAAGAAGTCAGTAGCCTTGCCCGCTTTAGTCTTCTCAGGAAGTCCAGTTGCTGTTGTGCCTTCCACAGAGCAAATGTTCTGTGTCCACAACAGGTCACTAGTTAACTAGACTCCAAGGAACTTGGTGCTCTCCACTACAGAGTTATAACGTGTAGTGGAGGGTGGTTGGTGCTGATCCTCCTAAAGTCTAATCGTCTCCTTTGTTGCGTCCAGTTCACTTGGGTAAGAATGTGGATTCTCTCCAGCGTTCTGAACGCTCACTAACGTCACTGGACATTATGGCTCGTGAAGTTTAGCAGTGCCGTTTGCACGTTGCTGATCTGACATTCCACGCGAAAACACGTGGGGCAGCCTCAATCATTAATGGTGCAAACAAATGGTGCTTTTCAATTTTACTGAAAGTCTAATCCAATTTGGAACAATATCACTTCTCAGCCAAACTATAGTGTGGAACTGCTGTTCCAATGGATTGAAGGAGAGGAAAAGAAGTGGAAATAAACACAATCGTTCAGAATGGCACTTTGTAGGTTATAGCAAGCATGTGGCAAGGTTGACAGCATTTTTGTTCTGGCTTCTTTCAACCTTCAATCAAGAATGGTTATAGGGGAGTCACATGATGGAGTAATGGCTGGTCGGGTGGAACCAGCCCTCTCCAGAGAAAAGAAAAAAAGTGTGAGAAACAGAGCTCAATAAACATGAAATACAGGAAGAGAAAGATAAAGTTACAGACAGAAGATGTCACCCAAAAGAGAAAAAGTAAGAATAACCGAGGAAAAGGGAAGAAGGAAAATCACTGGAGAAGAAAGAAGAAGGCCTTAGCTGCACGTCGGAGCAGAGAGCCACCGTGAAGAGGACGGCCGATCTCTGGGGTTAGTGGCTCCCCAGAGGAACGGTGTCCTCCTGACCGGTGGACTTCAAAAATAGCTCTCAGAGCCAAGAGGTGTGCATGCGCAGTGCGCAAGTAAAAGAAAAGGTTAACGCCGACGGGAGGAGGACTCAGTTGAGGAGCAGCCAGCTGAGAGACGCCCAGTATTGGGGCATTCGGCTGGGGGAAGCAAGCAAGAAAGAAGAAAAGAAGAATGGTGAGAAAGAGAATGAAGGGCTGGAAGAGGGTGAGCAGCGGCAGGGGGCCCAGCGGTGGGTCGGCCTGCGGCGGGGGGGCCCAGCGGCCTGCGGCGGGGGGGGCCCAGCGGCCTGCGGCGGGGGGGGCCCAGCGGCCTGCGGCGGGGGGGGCCCAGCGGCCTGCGGCGGGGGGGCCCAGCGGCCTGCGGCGGGGGGGGCCCAGCGGCCTGCGGCTGGGGGGGCCCAGCGGCCTGCGGCGGGGGGGGCCAAGCGGCCTGCGGCGGGGGGGGCCCAGCGGCCTGCGGCGGGGGGGCCCAGCGGCCTGCGGCGGGGGGGGCCCAGCGGCCTGCGGCGGGGGGGGCCCAGCGGCCTGCGGCGGGGGGGCCCAGCGGCCTGCGGCAGGGGGCCCAGCGGCCGGCGGCAGGGGGCCCAGCGGCCGGGGGCCCAGCGGCCGGCGGCAGGGGGCCCAACAGGAGACACAGCAGTTGGAGGCCCAGCAAGGATACAGAAGCAGCTCACCAGAGAAGGATGAAGATACAGAGAAGAGAAGATGATAAAGATATAGATACAGACACAGAAGAAGAGGAGAAAGAAGACAAAGAATTTCAAAGGAAAGAAGAAGGTAAAATAGAAGGACAAAGTTTAGATAAAGCCTTTTTTGAAGAACAAATGAGGTCATTAAAAAAATGGCTATCATTAGAATTTAGTTCAATCAAAAGAAAAATTAAAAGAGTTGAAGACAGAATGAAAAGCTTAGAGTTGGTCATGACTGAAATAGGGAAAAGGGTAGAAAATGTGGAGGAACGAGAAGCAGTTGTAGCAATGGAGATAAATGATTTAAGAGGGAAGTTGAAAGAGAGCGAAAAAAAATTAGAGACATGATTTATTGTTACAAAAAATTGGCGTATTGGAAAACTACAGTAGGCGAAACAACATAAAAATAGTGGGTTTGAAAGAAGGCAAAAAAGGGTCAGATATGAAGGAATTTATAAAAGGATGGATCCCGAAGGTGCTGGGAATGACAGATTCACATGAAGAAGTAGAAATCGAAAGGGCGCATAGAGCACTAGTATCGAAACTGCCACCACATCAAAAACCGAGATCCATATTGGTAAAATTTCTAGGATATACGACAAGAGAAAACATACTGGAGCAGGCAAGAAAGAAGGTTAGAGAAGATAATAAGCCGTTGGAATATAAGGGACAAAAAATAATTTTTTTGCCCGGACATAAGCTTCGAACTTTTAAAGAAGAGGAAGGAATTCAACACGGCGGAAACAATCTTATGGAAGAAAGGGTATAACTTTATATTAAGACATCCAGCAGTACTCAAAGTATTTATTCCCAGGGAACGGAATAGACTGTTCTCGGACCCAAAGAAAGCCTAAGAATTTGCTGAACATTTGCAGGACAGGAGAAGAGAGGAGGAGGAGTGACAAGAAGGATGACCGGCAAGAAAATATACAAAAATACATAATAAATATAAAGTAAAGTATATATAAAGATGGATAAGAGAAGGGGAAGAAGGGAAAAAAAAAGAGAGCTTTGTTATAAGTATAGGAAAATAGTGTTCTCTGGGGGTGGCTGGGGCTGGGAGAATAATGGTCGCTGCGAAATCGGTTGACGCTTGCGAGTAAGTTTGCAAACCAAATGGAAAGGGGATTTGTGGTTGCCGTCAAGGGACAAAGGGCAATCCAAGGAGGGGAGGTTCATTTGGGGTTAAAGGGTTATTGGTTGTGGGGATTGTTAAGGTATTTAATGTCTTAAATGCGTTGTCATATATTGAGATTAAAAAGGAAAACTTTAAAAACAGTAATGGAAAAAAGGGATGGAGGTGGTGAAGAGGCGGACAAGAAGTTAAAATAAAGATACAAGATGGCCACGTTGGACTATATGACTATGAACATTAATGGAATATCTAATCAAGTTTAAGTGTATCCCATTGGGAAAAGAAAAATCACATATAATTTAAAAGACAAAGTTACAATGTTTGAAAAAACCTGGGAACCATATATGGAACATAACAGAAAGAGCAGGCCTCGGACCACCACCACCTAAAATGATAAGAAGTTAAACACCATTAGATTTAATGTGAATAAGTAGATGATGCGTCTTTTTTGTTTGTATTCCTTTTGTATCAAGATATTGTTTTATTGTATTTTATATGTCCAATATTTACTGTTTTTGGAGGGGGGTGGGAAGGGAGGAAAAAAAAGAGCAAATGTCACTGTGAATATTTAAAGAGATGCACCTGTAAATATATTGGTTGATATGGTTCATAGTGCAATAAATAAAGAATTACAAAAAAGAACCTCAAGAATGGTTATGACAGAGATCAAGAGCGTGTCTTGTCAGGCTGCATCATTGTGTGATGGGAGCTGCAAAGCATCAGACTGGAAGTCGATGGAGAGGATCATTAAAACAGCGAAAGGAATCTCTGGGGTCTCCCTTTCCCCTTCTGACGACATTTACTGGGAGCACTGTCTGAAGAGGGCTTAAGGAATTATAGAAAACCCTTTCCATCCAGTCAACCCACTACTATCAAAAAGGTAGAAGAGCATCAAGATCAGACTGCCAGGCTGGGAAATCGGTTCTTCCACAGATTGCAAGAATGATGAACGGTTACCATGATAGTCATCCCAAATATTTATAAATATCTCTTTGATTTTTGACATGATCTTTATATACTGTATATGTAACATGGTCTGAGATACAATGGTTCGTAGGGTTATACGTGTATAGTCAGATAATAATAAACTTGAACTAATGACCAATACAGCAGTTTTACGACTATTTCAATTCACAGTCCAAGTCTTGTGAAAACTTTTGATCTGAACCAAAGCTTCACTGGTCCACACAGCCCAAAAGATGAAAGAGGAAAAGGCCCCTGCATGGAAACTGGATGTTAGCCCACTCGAGTTGTCTGGATGTGTGAAATGAAACATAGTCAATCATCTTACAAGCGAGAGGAACTGAGAAAAAAATATTGATGCAGCAAGTGGAACTGCTAGCAAGCCACAGGAGACCTGGGATTAAACTTAAACAAAAAGTACCCTTGCCCGAGACATACCTTTTCTGTACAAAGGTCAGTTTCCACATCATGCCTCTTCTGAGTGAAAACTATAGTGAAGACAGCATGAGATCGGCTGCTCGTCTCATTCATATTTGTCGCTGCCACAGTTCTGAAATTGAAATTAGGGTTACATTTTACAGATGGAAATTGCAGGTCAAAACAATGTCTTCACATTCCACCATAAAGGTCCTCACACTAAGGAAAGAAAATCAGTTTGAGAATGAACCTAATGTCAGAATTCAACTGTTGGTTTATTCATCCCTCCTGGACCCACCCTCCCCCCCCCACCCACACCTTCCCAGATCCCCCCCCTTGCCTCCCCTCATTCCCAGATCCCCTCTTTCCCTCCCCCTCCCTTCCTGGACTTCCCTCCCTCTTGGAACCCCCCCCCCACCTTCCTCCTGGACCCATCTGTCTCCTCTCTGCCCTTCTTAGAAACTCCTAACCATTTCCTCTTGACTAAATCACCTTATTTCCTACAGCCCTTCACTGAGTGTACACAATTCAGATACCCAAGGATGTTCAATCCAGCCAGAACAAATTATCACAGTAATTAACAACACAAGTCAAAATGGACTGTGCAGACAAGAGTGGTTATGAGTTGAAGGCCCACAGTGCAGCCTCCCTTTAACTGTGGTGTGGTTCCGTCTTCGGACTAAACCAGAGTATTAGACAAAAACGCAGTGTTTTTAGGTGGCAGATTCCCACCACTTACTCAAGTGGGGACAGGCAATGCCCAAATTCCAGAAATTGAACAATTTCACAAAAACTGACAAATCAGAATAAATGAGATGAATCAAAAATAAGCACCTAAAGGAGTAAAAACACAATGCTGGAGAAACTGAGCAAGTCAAACAATATACTTTAAACATCAAAGATAAAGAAACATAACCAACGTTTTGGGCTTCAGCTCTTCAAATTATCGGTATAGCCTGAAGGAGGCTGCCTCAGCATCTCAAGCCAAGTTCCTCAAGGATCATTTTCTATTTTCCTTCTATATCAGCATGCACAGGGGAGATGTAGAAAGGTTTTTTCTCATGGTGGGAGAGTCGAGGTCAAGCGGGCACAACTGCATGATTGAAGGGCCTCCACTTAAACAGATGATATGGAGGTGAATCTGTGGAATTTGTTGCCATGTGGTTCTGCAGGCCAAGTCGTTGGGTCTATTTAAGGTGGTGAATCATGGATTCCTGATTATCCAGGGCAAGCAAGGTTATAGGGAGAAGGTGAGGCAGTGGGGCTGAGTGGGAAAAAGGATTTGCTAATGGTTAGATGGCAGGGCTGAATAGTCTATTTCTGGTCCTGTCTTATGATCAAACACCAGAATCACAAATCCACCATCTTAGTTACCCTCTCAAAATCAAAGCTCATTTATCGTAGAGTCGCCATTATCCAGACTAACTAATAAATTACATCTCTAAAAGACTGCTTTAAAACATAAAAATATGCTTGGGCCGATAATGCCAGTAAATGCACTGTTCCACTGCCCTAATGCTGTTACTCAGTTACCATGGTGATACTGTGAAGACATGTTAATGGTCAACACATCAATACCTAACCAATGGACACTGCGTCAGGCTAACCAGTCAGGGATACAATGCCGCACTCCTGTGTTGTATCTTACGTACTGTACTTTGAGATGCCTAGCTGGACTGCTTGCAAAACAAGCTTTATCACTACTATGGTACACGACCATAAACTTTAATTTGGACTTTTGAAAACACGATAACTACTCCGTGGACAAACCCAAACCATACCCAATACGATTGACTTACTGCATTTCCCCAACTCTGTGGTGGCCCAAATTTGACACATCAGTGACAACCTATCCTTAAGGAGGTTGAAACATGATGGTAAATTGCCAGATATCAGTATCATGCCTTTCGTTAACAACAAAAAGTTTCAACAAATATTTAAGAATCCAAATCTTTGCTCTGTGGTCCCTTGAAATACATGAAATTTCCAAGGACCTATTAATTCATTTTCAAAAGCAAAACTCTTCACCCATTGCCTTTATATTTGAAATCTGTATAATGAAGAAGCACATAGAGTCTTTGAAAAACAAGTTTTGATAAATATGATGCAGTACTTCTTGTCCTACCTGGCTTTGTTCCCTGCATCCATGAGATCTGCAATGTCAGTGTAGGAAGTTACTGCCAACTTGGAAAGATCTTCAACATAAGGCCCCAACAGTGGATGCTCTCGAACTCGCAAGTTGCCTTTGGTTTTGGGATTCAAAAGATCCCGAACCCTCTCACAATAAATTTCCATGTAACTCACCTGCAAGTCAAAGCAAATACTTGATTGGGATGAACAATCAGAACAGGTATTTTAATAATTCAGCTTGTATTGAGGTTGGAATATGCAATGGTTTTTTTGACAGTTGCCTTGAGCTGATGCTGGTCTTCAACTGTGATTAGGGATGCAACTGAGTGCCTTGTTAGGACTTTTGAATGAAGTCTCTCATATAGAGTCATACAGCCCTTCGGTCTAACTTGCCCACATTCACCAAATTATCCCACCCACACTCATCCCACCTGTCTTGCATTTGGCCCAGATTCTTCTAAATCCATCCAATTTTTTAACAACCATTCCATGCACCTACCCCCCACCCCCCTCGGTGCAGAAAAAAAATTACCCCTCAGGTTCCTGTTAAATCTCCCTCCTTCTCCTTAAACCTATGTCCTCTGTTTAGATTTCCCGAATCTGGGCAAAAAACACTGTGTTTACCCAATCTATCCATCTCATGATTTTCTGCATCTCCATGAGATGACCCCTCATCCTCCTGCTCACCAAGGAATAAAGCCCCAGCCTGCTCAACCTCTCCCTATAGCACAATGTGCAGATGAAATGAAACTCTTCACTTGCTACACTTTCCCAGATACGTAAACAAACTAATAAGTATATTTAACACAGAAAGAAAAATATAAATAAATGAAAGAGATAAAATAATTAATAAATAATCACGTTTGACCAGCAGTGCAAATAAATGTGCCCTGTCAGTCATGCAGACAGTTCTATGGTGGAATTGATGTAGTGTCAGATTGCATTTTTTAAAATTTAGATTTAGACATACAGCACAGTTACAGGCCCTTCTGGCCCATGCTACCCAAATACCTCAATTTTACCTACAACCCCCATATGTTTTGAAGGGTGGGAGGAAACCTATGCAAACATGGAGAGAACATATAGACTCTTTAAAGATTCAATGCCACTTTAGAGGGCAGTTATTGTCCAGAGAAAGGAAGAGGATTTCATTCTCGGAAGGATGTTAATGAATCAGATGAGGTTTTAACTACATTATAGAAATTTCAGTCACCATTCTTGATGCAAGCCTTTTATTTCCAGTTTATTTAATTAACAGCATTTCGATTCCAAGCCAACTCCACTGGGATTTGAACTCATGCCTCAGAATTTTTCTCAGGAAATATCAGGAGAAATTTAAATCAGTTTCCACATTTGTTCAAGAGTGAACAAAAAGATTTTATTATTTCATTCTGCAGAAATAGCCAACTAATAATCAGACAGAATTAACAGTGGCAGAAAATTGCAAGAATCACATCTCAAGGAGAGCTATATAAAAAAAAAGACCTCCAGATAAGGTAAATTACAAGTCAATATTTGTAAAAATACTTGTAGCAATTTCATTTTGAACTCCACCGTACACATTAAAAATGCTGTTCCTTGGGCAAAATCATAATTAGGACAATCATAAATTATCATTCTACATCATCTGGCTTGTCAGTGCCTTGTACTTTTGTTCCTCAAATCAATTGATGACTCCAATCAATAGCTCTATCAGAGGAATTTCTCTCTCTATTTTGATTGGGATGTGACAGGGAGATGAGGAGAGAAAAGCGTACATGGGTAGCACGGTTAGTGTGATGTTTAGCACTATGCTGTTACAGCTCCAGCAACTCCAGTTTGAAGACACCGCTGCTGGAAGATGTTTGTTTCTTCTCCTTATGACCACATGGGTTTCCTCCCAAATGACATGGGTTGAGTAGGTTAATTGGTCACATGGGTATGTTTGGGGAGGTAAACTCAAGGGCCAGAAAGGCCTGTTGATTAATATAATTAAACTGAAAATGTTAAATCCTGCTTCTATTAAACCCCAGAATAGTGTCCAATCTGATGAAACGACATACATGTCCTCCGAACAGAATTACATTCAACCATAACAAAAACTATAAAACCGGGTATAGATCAATAGTTAGCTGCTAATCTGTAACACCCAGGGATTAAGTTTTGCATCAAGTTGCATTCTCTGATTGCAGTCACATAAGTATTACACCTAAGGTGTTCCAAATTCTATTTCATATTCTATACTTGATTCAGAAGTTGGTGAAAACTGCATTTTTTTTCTGTGCTCTGCGGTTCATAAAGTGGATTCTTCAATGTCATTGGCTGCTCAGTTCCATGATGAAGTCATTGTTGCCTAGAGCTGGTGAACATCCAAGCAGCCTATATCTGCATCTTGTCTTCTTGTATATAATTTTGCCTGGGTGAACTGTCAATTCCCAAGGTAAATACAATAACTAGTGTAGTTAAAGAGGACAGTCGTTTTCAATGGAAGTCCTAGCCAGCGCCCCCCCCCCCACCCACCCCACCACCATGGGAGCCCCAGCACATTCAAGTAAAAGCCTTGTTTCCTTTTCACTTGAAGTAACATCAAAATTGTTTGAGTTTTTTTGTGTCGTCACTAGAAGTAAGGAAGAAACCAAAACTTGATTGTTTCACAGGGAAGGGGACCCATAAAACTTTGAGCAGTCCTGGGGTGGGGAGGGTGAGAATGGTTGCTCCAGAGGTCACTAGATCTTTGTGTGGGGATTTCTAGGAACATTAGTGAACATATTTCATCACTCTTGCCTTGCAAAATCCAAGCCATTATATTTCCAGATAATAATGAAAACCATAACCTGAAATTATATGGCAGCAATATCATTTCATTAGAAATAATCCACCACCTCATACACGTGGTACAATATCAATTTCAGAACAAGTTTACAGAGTCAGATCAAAGTAAAACTCCATTTATTTATGTCCTGCAACTGAAGCCATTTTCATCTTTTCCTGAACTTGGCTTGAGATCAGAGAAAAGGCTGAGAATTTGCTGTAACTGGATTTCCTGGTGTCATTACTTTTGACTCTTTTGCAAAATGCATCAAATAATGAGAAGGCTTCAAGTGGGATAACTATGCTCAAGGCACATGTCAAAATCGAGTTACCCAACACCACTGTAGCAACGTACACAAATACAATTAGTTCAGTTGACATACAAATCACAGACATGCAAGATGTACGTCAGTTGTACACCTGCAAATTTAGATTTCAGGGAGCAAAATGTCCAATAAATGGTGAAAATCTTGCTTGTATTATAAAGCCACAATCAATCACAAATCCATTGTACTTTGAATGTGATGCAGTAGGAGTCACGTGATGGAGTAGTGGCCGGTCGGGGAACTCCAGCCCTCTCCGGAAAAGTAAAAAAAAAAGACAGTGAAAAAACAAAGGCACAAACACAAAAACAAAAATAAAGTGAAAGTAAAGGTGTGGAAAAAATGGCAGCGAAGAAAGAAAATCCAAAAGCAACGGGAAGAAGAGAAGAAGAAAAGACGTCGGAAGAAGAATGTGAAGGCCTTACCTGTGCGAGGAGGCCCGCCGTGGAGAGAGAAGCCCGCTCCCTAAGGTCAGTTGAAGTCCCGAACTCGGGACTACAAAAATGGCTCACGGAGCCAAACAAAAGTGCGCAACCGCGCAAGACAAAAATAACACTGACGGGAGGGGGGACCAGCTGAGGAGTCGATCTCCACAGCTGAAATTGACAACCACAACAAAACAGCAAGAGGAAAACAGAAAATAACGAGAACAAGAAAGAAGAGAGTAAAAAGAAATCAAAGAAACAAAGATGACCAACCCAGAGGAAGAAGACCAGCATCAAGACACTTCTAGTAAAAATAAGAAGACCAAAAATACCCAACAAAATAAAACAAACAAACCAACAAGAAAACCAGAAGAGACAGAGGTAAAGGACACAGATCCTGGAGTGGACTCAGAAGAAGAAGAGGAGAACACAGAGAAATGGAAGATGAATGGAGGGGCAAGTACATGGATATATTTTTTTTATAGAATATATGGAATTAGTAAAAGAATGGCAGTCACAAGAATTCAGTGAAATAAAAAGAATAAAAAGTACAGAAGAAAAAATGAATAGATTAGAGATGATCATGTCAGATATAGGAAAAAGAGTAGACAAGGTGGAAGAATGAGAAACAGCCATAGAAATGGAAGTAGATGACTTAAAAAAGAAATTAGAAGAATCTGATTAAAAAGTTAAAGAGACACAAGAGCTGTTAGCTCAGAAGATAGATATAATGGAAAATTATAATAGAAGAAACAATATAAAGATAGTGGGCCTTAAGGAAGATGAAGAAGGCAAGAATATGAGAGAATTTATAAAAGAATGGATCCCCAGGGTCCTAGGAAGACCAGAATTACAGGAAGAAATGGAAATAGAAAGGGCACACAGAACATTAGCCCCTAAACCACAACCACAACAAAAACCAAGATCCATTCTAGTAAAATTCCTAAGATATACAACAAGAGAAAATATATTGGAGAAAGCAATGAGGAAAATAAGAGAAGACAAAAAACCACTGGAATACAAAGGTCAAAACATTTTTTTCTATCCAGATATAAGTTTTGAACTCCTGAAGAAGAGGAAGGAGTTTAATACAGCAAAAACGATCCTATGGGAAAAAAGGATATAAATTTATGCTAAAGTATCCAGCGGTACTTAAAATAGTTATTCCAGGGCAGCAAAACAGACTATTCTTGGATCCGGAGGAAGCACGAAAATTTGCAGAACAACTACAAAACAGACAGAGAGATGAAGACATGTAACGAGAACAAATGTGTATGTGTATATATATATATATATATATGTAAAAAATAGAGTATAGGTAAGAACTAAGAAGGGAAGAAAGGATGTATGGGGGGAATTAAGAGAGTGACCTTTGTTATATATGAAGATTAAAATCTTTTCTGGGGGGGGGCTGAGTGGGGAAGAATTACGGTCACTGCTTGCGAGTGAATTCACAAATCCAAATGGAGAGGGGAGATGTGGTTGCCCGACAAGGGACAAAGGGCAACTCAGGAAGGGGAGGGGATAGTGGGGTTAAAGGAATTTTAGATAGGAGAATAATGGAAATATTCTATGTTTTAGAAATGTTGTCTTATAATGTGTTCAAAAAAAGAAAGCAGAAATGGATAAGAAGGAAAGGTGATGATGAGGAAACGGAAAGGAAAGACAAGCAAAGTATGAAATGGCTATGTTGAACTATATGACTTTAAATATTAATGGAATACATAACCAAATCAAAAGGAAGAAACTGTTAAATTTACTGAAAAAAGAAAAAATTGATATAGCATTCGTACAAGAAACACACTTAACTGAAGTGGAACACAAGAAATTAAAGAGAGATTGGATAGGACATGTAACAGCAGCATCATATAATTCAAAAGCTAGAGGAGTAGCTATATTAATCAGTAAAAATGTACCAATCAAAATAGAAGAGGAAATAATAGATCCAGCAGGGAGATATGTAATGATAAAATGTCAGATATATTCGGAGTTTTGGAATGTGATGCAGTTGATTCAATAAATTATCTGACCAATTTAAGTGAAGGCCATGCTAATACTTTCGTTCTTTCGATACATTACAGAAAAAGTTCGCTGATAGTCCAAGAAATGGTCATGTAACACCACAGTAAAAAATAAAATTACAGATATCTTTGAAATGGTCTTTCAGGAAAGATCTCAGGACCATAAACTAATTGGCATTCCTGTAGCCATTCCTTTTCCACCGAATCTTACCTCCACTGAATATGACATGTCGGATTTGCTATTGTCATTTATTTTTTCAAAGAGGTCCTCACAAAGCTACAGAGAGAAGGAACACATGTTAGGAAGACATCATCAGAAGATCAATTTTAATCAACTCAAAACTAGGACATTAATGTGAAGAGAGTTCTTCCATGTTCATGGACTTTAATTCAGTGTAACCCTGCCAACTATTTTATATTAGGTATAATTTTACAAAAATAATTGACCAATAATGTTTATTTCCCCAATGAATTTGATTCTTGTCACCTCTTGCCAAACCAAACAATGGAATTGTCATCTTGCCCAGTTGGAATCATTACAGGACAGAAGGAAAATGTTATGATGACTGAGGCCACATTAACATAACATAACAATTTACAGCACGGAAACAGGCCATTAGGCCCTTCTAGTCCGCACCGAACCAAACACCCCTCTCTAGTCCCACCTCCCTGCACAATGCCCATAACCCTCCATCTACATTATACCTGTCCAACCTTTTCTTAAATAATACAATTGACTCCGCCGCCACTATTTCTCCCGGAAGCTCATTCCACACGTCTACCACTCTGAGTAAAGAAGTTCCCCCTCATGTTACCTCTAAACCTCTGCCCCTTAATTCTTAACTCATGTCCTCTTGTTTCAATCTTTCCTCCTCTTAACGGAAATAGTCTATCCACATCCACTCTGTCTATCCCTTTCATAATCTTAAATACTTCTATCAAATCCCCTCTCAACCTTCTACGCTCCAAAGAATAAAGACCTAATCTGTCCAATCTCTCCCTATACTCTAGATGCTTAAACCCAGGTAACATTCTGGTAAACCTTCTCTGCACTCTCTCCACTCTGTTTATATCCTTCCTATAATTAGGCGACCAGAACTGCACACAGAACTCCAAATTAGGCCGCACCAACGTCTTATACATTGACTTTCTGCAGTGGGGATTTTGGTCCTTTGGTTCTTAACCCTTCTGCCAATAGGACAACTTTTCTTCAACGACAGGAATGAGTTTTTCCATCAACAGTGAGCTCATTTGGTATCTCATCCACTCTCCCCGTGGGATAAAATGTCTCATGACCCTCCAACTCACCTTGACATAGACTCAATTTCAGGACAGTGAAGTTACCCATTATTACTCATCTTCAGTGCTGGCAGCAAACCAATTCCATATTAAGCCCAGCTATTTACTGAACCCTCCTTCAGATGATGAATATTAGTTGCAGGGAAATCTCATTAAAAATCCTGGATTTTATGGTTAATGACGAGCTGATTTCTAACCAGAAGAAATGCCTGATCCAGGACCATCTCCAGACATCATTAGCAGATTGTTTCTTTTTTTTCCCCAAAAAAGTTCAATCCACTATCACTTGTTACAACATCTATTGCTATAAAACTGCAGAGAAAAATACTTTTAATGAGCTCTCTCTGTGACTCCCTTGTGCACTCTTCCTCCCCACCCATCGCTCTCCGGGCACCTTCCACTGTGGATGTTGGAGGTGTAATACCTGCATCCGCACCTCCTCCCTCACCACAGACCTTTCAGGAGAAGCAACATTTCACCTGTACCTCCAAAGAACTCATTTACTACATCCGGTGCACCCTCTGTGGCCTTCTCTACATCAGAGAGTCCGGCCGCAGATTAGGAGATCACTTCGCCCAGCACCTCCTCTCCGTCCGCAACAAAAGCGACATCCCCGTAAGCCAACCATTTCAATTCTGAGTCGCCCTCTCAAGATCATATGTCTGTCCATGGCCTTTCACGCTACCCCACCTAACCATCCACAGATTGGAGGAACCACACCTCATTTTTCATCTGGGTACCCTCCAACATCGAGTTCACTGCATTCCACTAATCAGCTTGCCTTTTCCCTCCTCCCCCCCTTAACGAGTTATTCCAGTTATTACTTTTCCTTCTCTCTCCACCAAGCCGATTCCTTCCCCCCACCCACCACTAACTATAGTCCTCTCGCCCCCCCCTTCACCTATCATCTCCCACTTGCACCAGGCCTCCGCCCCCTTATGTTTGAACATCTCTCATGTTCCCCGACACCTTGATGAAGGGCTCATGCCCGAAACGTTGGTGATGTATCTTTACCTTTGCTACATAAACACATTGTTTGACCAGCATTTGTGTGTTTTTTCTCTTATAATGAGATGAGTTCACTAAAGTGAAGAATCAGTTTTTAAACAAGTTCAGTTTACTTCCACACACTGATAGAAGGTTACCTGTGGGATGATTCCTTGATGATCTTTATCCTGTTTCCCCATCATTGTATAGGATTTCCCTGCCCCTGTCTGCCCATATGCAAAAATGCACACGTTGTACCCCTCAAAGGAATGTTGCAGCATTTCTTTCCCAATGTCATTGTAGACTTGATTCTGTGAAGCAAAACATGGATCTTCAGCCTGAAAAAAATAAGGTAAAAGAATTGTCTCTAAATACATTTGATCGTGTGTACAATAGAACTTATAGTTTTAAATTTCAGTGCAAAGGCAGCACAGTTAGTATAGATGTCAGCATAATGCTATTACAGTGCCAGTAACCTGGGTTCAAATCCGGCTCCGTCTGTCAGGAATTTGCATGTTCTTCCCGTGTCAGCAAGAGTTTTCCCTGGGTGCTCCGGTCGGTATCCTCCCACAAAAAAAAACTGTTCGGGAGTTGTAGGTTAATTGGTTGTAAATTACAAGTTGACTGTATTTGGGGATACGGGCTTGTGGGCCTGAAGGGCCTGCTACTGTTTGTCTAAATACTCTGGCAACAAACACTGCAAAGACATGGCAACAGATGACGCTGCCCCCTGTGCACTTAAACTTAGCAAAATCACTCAAAATGCTGGAAACAGCAATGGAGAGAAATTCCAGTTAACATTTCCCATCATCAAAACATTTCCAGCATGAGGTTTCATGCTTCAATATCAAAGTCATGAGCTGGCATTACATTTTTGGCAAACTTTGGCACAGGAGGGCTGTATGGGAGATGAAGGGGGAAAGGGAAAGTGAAAATGGGCAGGTGCAGAAAATTCATGAAATTTCCAGAATATTCCACACCTGCTACATTTAGCAGTATAGAGAAGTGTGGACCAATTACGTCTGATCAACTCAACTACACATTTTAATTTCTCGCTGGAAAAAAATTGCTTAATTGAGCCAAGTGATATGAGGAACCATACACACTGGTATGTTTTTGGCAGGTTTAATAGAAAGTTTTCTGTCATCACATCTTGAGAGCAGGTGAGATGTTAAATAAAAACACTAAACAAGAAAATATTGAAAACACTAAACAAGTCTGCAAAGAAAGAAACAGCTAACATTTTGCACCTAAAACATTTACCTTCGTCCTTTCCATAGGTAGTGTTCAACCTGTGGAGTCTTTGTTCTGATTTTATTTCAGATTACCAACATCTACTGCATTGTGGTGCTGGCAAGGTGTTCAAAGTAGGCCCCACTTTCTTGGCCAGATGGAGAACAGTGAGGATTGTATCCATGTCTCCCTTAAAATGTTAACATTTTAGAAGTTGAAGTCCCATTCAGGGAGCAAATATCCATCCAGCATTTTATTGCCTGGTTGCTCATCTCTGATCCAAATGCAAATGGCTGAGAGACAACTTGCTCATAAACATAGCCCTCAAGGTCAAATGGAACAGAAACGAAGATTTTGAAACAGCAGCAATAGTTCAGTACTTCTCTGATACACTACACTCACCTTAGAATAGGCCCTCCGTTTAGCCAGACGCTAAATATTACTATTTGACAGCCTGTAGTGATTCTTATTTGACGTTAAGTTTAAAAAAAAACACAAAAGTAGGTAATTTGTCCTTGTATGCCTTCTCCACTACCCAATATCTCCACCCAAATTTTCTGTGCCAATTCACATCTCTCAATTCTATTAATATCCAAAAATCTTTCAAATCTTTCTTGATTTCTAAATCTCCATTGCCCCCTGGATGGAGAAATTCCTTCCCCCTCTGTCCTGAGCATCCAAGTCAGAGGAAATATCTTTGATGCATCTTGCCTTCAAGGCCTGGAGAATTTCAACAAGAATTCAATTACCTCCTGTTCTGCTGCAGCTGTAGTGATGGTAGAGTACAGTCCTCCTTGTCTCTCTTCAGAGGACAAACCCAGAATCCCAAGAACCCATTTAAAAAGAAAATGCTCCATTGCAAAAGGAGATCTGACCTGCACAGATGATCATACCAGGACCATTTCTACTTTTAGAAAGTCTTTATTCTGGAACTCAAATGGTCTTGAAGGAGAGGCAAAGTATCAATTGCCTTTCTACCTCTTTGCTCTGTTGGCTTTCTGTGATTCATGCAGTGGGACAGACCATTCTGAATAACTACAGTTTTCAATCTCTCAACATTTAAGAAAAACATATTCTTTGGCTTGGCTTCACGGACGAAGATTTATGGAGGGGTAATGTCCACGTCAGCTGCAGGCTCGTTTGTGGCTGACAAGTCCGATGCGGGACAGGCAGACACGGTTGCAGTGGTTGCAAGGGAAAATTGATTGGTTGGGGTTGGATTTTTCCTCCTTTGTCTTTTGACAGTGAGGTGGGCTCTGTGGTCTTCTTCAAAGGAGGCTGCTGCCCGCCGAACTGTGAGGCGCCAAGATGCACGGTTTCAGGCGATATCAGCCCACTAGCGATGGTCAATGTGGCAGGCACCAAGAGATTTCTTTAGGTAGTCCTTGTACCTCTTCTTTGGTGCACCTCTGTCTCGGTGGCCAGTGGAGAGCTCGCCATATAACACGATCTTGGGAAGGCGATGGTCCTCCATTCTGGAGACGTGACCTACCCAGTGCAGTTTGATCTTCAGCAGCGTGGATTCGATGCTGTCGGCCTCTGCCATCTCGAGTACTTCGATGTTAGAGATGAAGTCGCTCCAATGAATGTTGAGGATGGGGCGGACACAACGCTGGTGGAGGCATTCTAGGAGCCGTAGGTGATGCCGGTAAAGGACCCATGATTCAGAGCCGAACAGGAGTGTGGGTATGACAACGGCTCTGTATACGCTAATCTTTGTGAGGTTTTTCAGTTGTTGTTTTTCCAGACTCTTTTGTGTAGTCTTCCAAAGGCGCTATTTGCCTTGGCAAGTCTGTTGTCTATCTCATTGTCGATCCTTGCATCTGATGAAATGGTGCAGCCGAGATAGGTAAACTGGTTGACCGTTTTGAGTTTTGAGTGCCCGATGGAGATGTGGGGGGGCTGGTAGTCATGGTGGGGAGCTGGCTGATGGAGGACCTCAGTTTTCTTCAGGCTGACTTCCAGGCCAAACATTTTGGCAGTTTCCCCAAAACAAGACATCAAGTGCTGAAGAGCTGGCTCTGAATGGGCAACTAAAGTGGCATCGTCTGAAAAGAGTAGTTCACGGACAAGTTGCTCTTGTGTCTTGGTGTGAGCTTGCAGGCGCCTCAGATTGAAGAGACTGCCATCCGTGCGGTACCGGATGTTATCAGCGTCTTCATTGTTGAGGTCTTTCATGGCTTGTTTCAGCATCATGCTGAAGAAGATTGAAAAGAGGGTTGGTGCGAGAACGCAGCCTTGCTTCACGTCATTGTTAATGGAGAAGGGTTCAGAGAGCTCATTGCTGTATCTGACCCGACCTTGTTGGTCGGGTTGGATAACCATGTTGAGGAACTTTGGGGGGCATCCGAGGCGCTCTATTATTTGCCAAACCCCTTTCCTACACTCAGTGTCGAAGGGTTTGGTGAGGTCAACAAAGGTGATGTAGAGTCCTTTGTTTTGTTCTCTGCACTTTTCTTGGAGCTGTCTGAGGGCAAAGACCATGTCAGTAGTTCCTCTGTTTGCGCGAAAGCCGCACTGTGATTCTGGGAAAACATTTTCGGCGACACTAGGTATTATTCTATTCAGGAGAATCCTAGCGAAGATTTTGCTTGCAATGGAGAGCAGCGTGATTCCCCTGTAGTTTGAGCAGTCTGATTTCTCGCCTTTGTTTTTGTACAGGGTGATGATGATGGCATCACGAAGGTCCTAAGGCAGCTTTCCTTGGTCCCAGCAGAGCTTGAAAAACTCATGCAGTTTGGCATGAAGAGTTTTGCCGCCAGCCTTCCAGACCTCTGGGGGGATTCCATCCATACGTGCTGCTTTGCCACTTTTCAGTTGTTCAATTGCCTTATATGTCTCTTCCCGGGTGAGGACCTCATCCAGCTCTAGCCTTAAGGGCTGTTGAGGGAGCTGGAGCAGGGCGGATTCTTGGACTGAGCGGTTGGCACTGAAAAGAGATTGGAAGTGTACTGACCATCGGTTGAGGATGGAGATCTTGTCGCTGAGGAGGACTTTGCTGTCTGAGCTGCGCAGCGGGCTTTGGACTTGGGGTGAGGGGGCCGTACACAGCCTTTAGAGCCTCGTAAAAACCCCTGAAGTCGCCAATGTCTGCGCTGAGCTGGGTTCGTTTGGCGAGGCTAGTCCACCACTCATTTTGGATCTCCCGGAGTTTGCGCTGAAGATGGCTGCATGCGCGACTGAAGGCTCGTTTCTTCTCTGGCCAGGACGGCTTTGCAAAGTGAGCCTGGTGGGCAGCTCGCTTCTTTGCCAGCAGCTCCTGGATTTCCTGGTTGTTTTCGTCGAACCAGTCCTTGTTTTTCCTGGAGGAGAAGCCCAGTACCTCTTCAGTAAACATATACTCTTCTACAAATCTCTGAGAGTGGATAACCTCCAATTTTTCCACGTCATCTGCTACCTCCTTTCTACTCATTCAAGCTGCCAACGTCTTGCAAAGCCTCACTGCATTGATCATAGCACCATTCGACCATGCGTCACTGCACATGAAAGATGCAGCTCTGCTCATGACTGGAGAAAGCTACAGAAAGTGGTGAATGCAATTGAGAAAGGCCCATCACATCTTCTACACAGGCTTGAAGAAAGTTTCTTCCCTGCAGCCAATAGCCAACTAAATGAACTCCATAACAATGCTATCATGCTGTGTTTGTCAACACTCGATCTTCCTGTTCATTGTTAGCCGACACTCGATAAATTGTGCTCTTCAGATGAGATGTGAGAGATAATCTACTTGCAGAAGTACTCTTCTTTCTGTACTAGGTATTTTGTAACATAAACATTAATTTCTTGATGAAGAGTTCTGAGCCAAAACATAGACCATTCTTTTGCTCTGAGTTTCTCCAACAGATTTGTTTTTTGCTTCAGATTTCACCTTCTACATTCTCATATGTCCCCTCTATTATAAATATGTTTTCCTGAACCTGATTTAGTATGCGTGTTCCCTTGGTTATCAATTTGATTTTCTGAACCAGATTAATGTGGTATAAATGTAACAAAAGCAGCAATATACAAAGCAAAAACCATTCGTATTAGGAAGCATTTTTCTGCAAAAAGGTTGTTGCTATGACAACGAGCTGCGTGACAAAATGCTGCTGCTGTTCTGGTGAATTGCCTCTGATACTCAATCTTTTTGTCCCTCAACCAAGAGTAATAACCCTGGGCTCTGAAACCAATCACGTTTTTGATCCAATTATTTGCCCTGTATACAGAATTGTAACATCCCCTAATCTTTAGCATGAAATAGAGCATTTATCAGCAATGTCTATTTTGAGGAAACTGGGTAGATTTATACCTTGGACCCCTGAATGCACAATAGAGGATAGATCCACAGCGCTTGAACAGTCCCACTCTTTACCCTCGAATCTTCCATGTAGGAAGTATGGAAGAAACCAAAACTTGACTGCTTCACAGAGAAGAGGACCCATAAACTTTCAGTAGAGTCCTGGTTGGGGCAAGGGGGAAGGAATATAGCTGGAAAAGGTTGAAAATGACCTTTCCCTAAACCATTCTCATTTCACTTCATCTCTTTGACAGTCATTGTATTGCGGATATTTTGGTGCAGTGCATTGTTTTTCCTTCTTGTTAAAGAAACCACACAAGTGAATTTAACTCCCTAAAGATCAGACATGGCCAGACTGAATGATGGGCAGCTACAAGGACCCAGGTAGCCCATCCTAATCCTACCATCTTCTGTTCATCACCCTTTTGGGGCAATTAAGGATAGGCTGGCTATATCTGAAAAAGCCCACAAACAAGGTTAATCAGGTGTAATTGAGTGGCATGGGTTTCATTGCTGTACCATTAAAATTTATTAAATTAAATTCTGCACTCCTTCTCATCAAATCATTTCTCTACTCTCTCTCAGCTTGCAAATTATTCTTTCCCAAGTTTCTATCCAATTCCCTTGTGAAAGCTTTGATTAATTCCATTTCTTCATCTCCTACGCTCTGGCTTCAAGGAAATGTCCTCACCATCTCCTTTGCATATTTTGGCATCATGCTTACAAGTGTGCCCCAATTCCTTGAACTATCGAAAACAAATTCCAACCACTTTCTCTAACTACAATCAGTCAAGATCTGTCAACTCCTTCTCAAATTTCTTCCACGGTGCTTTAAAGGAGAGGAAGTATCATTAGAGCACTAGAAAACAGGATCAGGAAGAGGCCACACTCCATCAAACCTGCTCGCCACTCAATATCATCATGGCTGATCTACAATGGCCCTCATTTCTGCATCTGAGCCAGTTTCCCATGTTCATCTTGTCTATCCAGCTCAACTACACATGCTCCAAATGAGCTCGTTTCCACAGCCAGCTAGGGGAGAAAATCCCACTGATTCATTGCCTTCAGTTTCAATTGGGTTGAAATCAGGTTCAGAATTGTAGTGTTTCTCAACGATGCCGATATATGATCCAATCAGAATGCAGATGGAGTAAATGGACACAAGGGGAGGAAGTTGCATGCATACAACACAGTGAAAGCAATAGCCCACTGAAACAAACAACCCCAGACCCATTGGAAGACAGTGTCGCGCTTCTGGAACAAAAAGTTCCACTACCTACTTTTTCAATAAACGTGTAAAGACCAGGCATCAACAGCAATGGATGGTGATCTTGCTACGGGAGTGTATTTAGTTCAGGTACTTACCGAAGTGTGTGACCAGTAGGAGTAATCAAAGCTGAAGGTCTTTGGTGATTCCTTTGGATTCTTCGGGTTTATAATACCTGAAAAACAAGAAGTCAGAACATTTGTCAGTGAGTCACACTGAAGCTCCGACAATTGTTCAAGGAAGCCAACAGAAACTGGAGGGTCACCAACAAATCAATCCTCCACAAGCACATCTGCAAATGACAACTTTCTTTCTGCATTTCCTGTCTCCCACATTAAGATATTTTACAGGTCATTCTATAAATTGCTCCACCATTTGTCAACCTCAAAAATTATGGTCTGGTTAAAGGATGTTTGAGCACCAGTGTCATGACTGTACAATCACTAAATAAACATGAACAAGCAGTAGCAACTGTCGTATTGATTCCTCATCTGTATTCTCATTCAATTCAGCTCCAAATCTGATCAATGCAAATTCACTATGCCACCCAATCCTAAAAAATAAAGTACAAGAGATATCCTATTACACAGTGACCTAAACTTTGAAGATCATTTTGAAACCCAACTCTGACATTTTTATTGATTTTAATAAAGAACTTGTACAAACAAATAGGGTACAATTCAATAAGACAGTATGGACAGTTACATAAACTAAATAAGATCCAGTCCTCATCAAGGAAGGAGTAGTGGAGGGAGTCAAGAACTTCAAATTCCTGGGTGTCAACATCTCTGAGAATCTGTCCTGGAGCCTCCATGTTAATGCTCACCAGCAGCTATACTTTGTGAGATTTCATATGTCACTGAAGACTCTCAAAAATGTCTACTCGTATACCATGGAGAGCATTCTGGCTGGTTGCATCACTGCCTGGTA
The DNA here is from genome assembly GCF_036971445.1 of Narcine bancroftii. Classification (NCBI taxonomy): domain Eukaryota; kingdom Metazoa; phylum Chordata; class Chondrichthyes; order Torpediniformes; family Narcinidae; genus Narcine; species Narcine bancroftii. The sequence goes on along the minus strand of NC_091470.1, from coordinate 146,622,182 downwards.
TAGAGGTGTCAACTCTCAGGACAAAAATAAACTCCAGAGGGACATCACAAGCACCAACCTTCACTCCATCAAGGACATCTACATGAGGCAGTGTCTCAAAAGAGCAGCTTCTATCCTCAAAGAGCCCCACCACCCAGGCCATGCCCTTTTCACTCTGCTACCGTCGGGAAAAAGGTAGAGGAGTCTAAAAACGAGCATTCAAAGGTGCAAGGACAGCTTCTTCCCCGCTGCCATCGGATTGCTGAATGATCAATGAACCAAAGACACTGCCTCACATTTTGTGCTCTATTATTTATTATAATTTTTTATAGTAAAAGTTGTAAGATCTTTATAATATGTATATTTGCACTATCAATACCAAATTTCATGACGTTCAATGCAATAAATTCTGATTCTGAAGTTATTACATATATCACGAACATACATAAACTGTAAATCATATCTATAATTCATTCCAAATTGTATATACCTTTTTTTGGAAAAAATTAATAATATTAAAAAAAAGTAAAGAAATAGTAGAGGAGAAAAACTCAAACCCCTAACATAACCACACTACCAGATGCTATTTATGACTAGTACTAAAAGAAAAACATTGTATTTTAAGTCCATTAAAGATTTCCTTCTTTGAGAATTACAAACATTTTTAAAATGGCCTAATGGGTTAATTTGTCCAATTAAGAGGAGCCAAATTACATCTATTTTCTTTTGAGCTCAGAATAATGAAGGGCGATCTTATTGAAATACACAATTCTCAAAATACACAATTCTCAAAATGCTTCCACGAATGGGAGAATCTTGAACAAGGAATCAAAACTACGGGTTTGTTGGAATTTATTCCAAAAGTTGGTGAATCTCTGAAATCATGAGGTAGAGAAAAATGGTCAACATTTAAGAAACACAGACAAAACTAAACAAATTATTTCCCAGTTTTTAAAAACTGTGAAAAATGATTGGACTGTATTGATACAATAAAAAATAATTCAAACTAAAATCTCTCGCTAAACTCCAAAAATAAGGGCAGCATCTGTACAATCAAATAGGCTATCGATAAACCCCACCCATCTTTCAGACACAATTCCATTCAAATGGCTCATTCATGGAAATTTGGGCAAATGCCTCATCATTGATTCCAAGATCATCCTAAATACTCAAACGAAAACCAACACTCAGCATTCATAACTTAAAAGGACAAGCTCCAAAAATAGACACAGTTGTTAGTCCGCTTGAAGTGTTAGTATTATATATTTATGGAAAATAGATATCATAAATTGGCCTTTAACTTTTGTTAAGAATCTTCCCTGGTTCCAACTGCAATCAATTATTATCTTAACCGAGAATTGCTTGGAACCAGCTTCTCCCATACAACATCAAAAACATTGCTTTAATCTTCATTTAAGAAGCACTTAAGTTCAAAGCAAAATACGGTGAGAGTACTTTCAAAGCTAAGTTTAATTTCATTCATTTTGTAAAATTTAGAGATTGAAGAAATTAAGTTACCACCCCTTAACGCGGTCCACAAGCCCCTTCCACCCAAATACACCCACGTGACCAATTAACCTATCCACCCTGTACACTTTTGAAATGTGGGAAGCATTGTACTAATCACGCTGCCGAAGTTCCTGTAGTACAGCCACGACTCCCACAAGCAGTGAGGTAATTATGACCAGGCCACGACTCCCACAAGCAGAGAGGTAATTATGACCAGAGTGATTATTGTTTGTGAACTTCTTTAAAATAGCATGCGGAATTGCTTACATGCAGGAAATATGTTGCTTAACATTTCAATTGGACACGTGATCCCCTACCCTCAGCATCACACGCGTACCATTTTATGCTCAAGTCCCTGCTGCCTCCATATCAGTTTCTTTCAGCTATCTGTCCAACCCAACCTCAAACCTCAACATGACCCCTGAATCATTAAATTGAAACTTCATAATCTTTTGATCGTTAAAAAAAAATTCTCCTTCTCCATCCAAAGTCTCAGTTTAATCCCCACCACATCCCCTTGTGGTATAAGATACATGTAACGGCAATGTTATTCTTGGCCTGACAACAAAGTTTGGTCATTCTTCTGTCATTCAATCCAGAAAATCTCAATGCAGTGTTGGACTCAGATTTTAGACAACAATACTGCACAATGCATTTTTTTCAAATTTAATTGGAAAATTTTTTCAGTTAGCACTTTATTCCATACTTTGCACGGACTATAAATAGACTTTGCTGTGTAAAAAGCTGCTGTTACTGGAAATCTGAAAATGTGCAACAGGTCAGACAGCATCTTTCACAATTGTACCATCCTTCGAAATAATGGAGAACAAGACGTTGTTAAAATCTTCTCCATCCATCTCTGCCTAAAATCTGATTCAACCCACACAAGCAGCACCTTGGCAAAGGCCTGCTTCCACATGGATGAGATGCAAACTGGAAACAGTTACCTCTGAGAAAGACAGAATGGTTCAGGTTGTTTTAATTAAACGGGCAAATTTAATTAAACTGCACAGAATTATGCAAAGTCGATATTGAATTAAAAAGTCAACATCTCCCTCAGGAGAGTGGCATTTGAGGAAAGGAGGAGTCTTGGTTATAGTTCATGGGAAAATATCCAAGATTTCATGTTTTAGTTTATTTTGCATTTTCTATCCTCCGTTTATCCAGATGTGGATGATTAAAATTCTTTGCTTCTGACTTTGTCAGAAGTATATGAAGATTTTGACTGATTGAGACAAACATACAAGCTGTTTTTCCATAAACTGATTCCATCTGTCCAGCAACTTCCATTCTTACTCTCCTCTCCCACCTCCTCCCGCTCTGAGTACTCTCTCCATTTCACCCACCTCCCCCCTTCCAGTGCTCTCAATCTCTCCCACCACCTCCTCACAGTGTCTCTTCACCTCTCCCCTCACAGTCGTCTCTCCATCTCTCCCATCTTCTGTCCAACACAGTACCATATCTTAGCCCCTTCCTAACTTGGTACACCTTGATATGATTGTTATCTCCCCTTCCCACGAGTCACTGTAACGGGTTCTGGAACACTGATATTTCACCCCATGACAATTGCCTGATGTCTTTCATCCTCTTTTGGTTTCCTGAAGTCTCCAGCCTCAGCATTTTGGATGTTCCTCCAAACAGACGAGCTGTTCTCATGAGTAAATGCTTCAATAGCAACGGCACAGATTTAAAATATAATGAATAAGTTATGAGAGTTTATTGCCATCTACTTAAATACAATGAACAGATGCACCAAACTTCTTAGTTGCGGCAGCAAACAGGAAGGTAACACACACCATCAAAATAATTACATACAATAAATTAAAAAATGCCAAAACAGAAATACAGGTAATTAATATCTTTGGCTTGGCTTCGCTGATGAAGATTTATGGAGGGGTATGTCCACGTCTGCTGCAGGCTCGTTGGTGACTGACAAGTCCGATGCGGGACAGGCAGGCACGGTTGCAGCAGTTGCAAGGGAAAATTGGTTGGTTTGAGTTGGGTGTTGGGTTTTTCCTCCTTTGTCTTTTGTCAGTGAGGTGGGCTCTGCAGTCTTCTTCAAAGGAGGTTGCTGCCCGCCGAACTGTGAGGCGCCAAGATGCACGGTTTGAGGTGATATCAGCCCACTGACAGTGGTCAATGTGGCAGGCACCAAGGACTAAGTAGTCCTTGTACCTCTTCTTTGGTGCACCTCTGTCTCGGTGGCCAGTGGAGAGCTCGCCATATAACACAATCTTGGGAAGGCGATGGTCCTCCATTCTGGAGACGTGACCCACCCAGCGCATTTGGGTCTTTAGCAGCATGGATTCGATGCTTGCGGACTCTGCCAGCTCGAATACTTCGATGTTGGTGATGAAGTCATTCCCATGAATGTTGAGGATGGAGCGGAGACAGCGCTGATGGAAGCGTTCTAGGAGCCGTAGGTGATGCCGGTAGAGGACCCATGATTCGGAGCCGAACAGGAGTGTGGGTATGACAACGACTCTGTACACGCTGATCTTTGTGTGTTTCTTCAGGTGGTTGTTTTTCCAGACTCATTTGTGTAGTCTTCTAAAGGCCCTATTTGCCTTGGCGAGTCTGTTGTCTATCTCTTTGTCGATCCTTGCATCAGATGAAATGGTGCAGCCGAGGTAAGTAAACTGGTTGACCGTTTTGAGTTCTGTGTGCCCGATGGAGATGTTGGGGAGGGGGGGGGGGGGCTGGTAGTCATGGTGGGGAGCTGGCTGATGGAGGACCTCAGTTTTCTTCAGGCTGACTTCCAGGCCAAACATTTTGGCAGTTTCCGCAATGCAGGACGTCATGCGCTGGAGAGCTGGCTCTGAATGGGCAACTAAAGCGGCATCGTCTGCAAAGAGTAGTTCACGGACAAGTTGCTCTTGTGTCTTGGTGTGAGCTTGCAGGCGCCTCAGATTGAAGAGACTGCCATCCTTGCGGTACTGGATGTAAACAGCGTCTTCATTGTTGAGGTCTTTCATGGCTTCTTTCAGCATCATGCTGAAGAAGATAGTAAAGAGGGTTGGTGTGAGGACGCAGCCTTGCTTCACGTCATTGTCAATGGAGAAGGGTTCGGAGAGCTCATTGCTGTATCTGACCCAACCTTGTTGGTTTTCGTGCAGTTGGATAGCCATGTTGAGGAACTTGGGGGGGGGCATCCCAGGCACTCTAGTATTTGCCAAAGCCCTTTCCTGCTCATGGTGTCAAAGGCTTTGGTGAGGTCAACAAAGGTGATGTAGCATGCTGGCATGCTCAAGCTAGCATGCTGGAACATCAAGGCTGACAGCCACCAACCTGAACGTCGGTCTGCCCTCATCGCACATGAACTCCTCAGACTCGACATCAACATAGCCGCTCTCAGCGAAGTCCACCTTGCAGATGTATGCAGCCTCCAAGAACATGGCGCGGGCTACACACTCTACTGGTCTGGCAAGCCTCAGGCTGAACGACGCCTATCTGGTGTTGGCTTCATGGTCAAGAACTCCATTGCCTCCAAACTCGAAAACCTCCCGACAGGCCACTCTGACCGGATCATGTCCATGCGACTCCCCCTTCAAAACAAGCGACGCATCACTCTCATCAGTGTCTATGCTCCAACCCTTCAGGTGGAACCAGCAGAAAAGGACAAGTTCTACACTGATCTGCGCAACCTCATCCAACGCACCCCTACAGCCGACAAGGTTGTCATCCTTGGCGACTTCAACGCTCACGTCGGCAAAGACTCATAAACCTGGCCAGGAATCCTTGTCCAGAAGTATATGAAGATTTTGACTGATTGAGACAAACATACAAGCTGTTTTTCCATAAACTGATTCCATCTGTCCAGCAACTTCCATTCTTACTCTCCTCTCCCACCTCCTCCCGCTCTGAGTACTCTCTCCATTGAGAGAGGGGGGGGGTTTAAAAGAAACAAGAGAAGTCAATGTTAATACAATCCTTTTGGAAGGTGCCAAAATGGAAGATGAGGTGTTATTGGTCTGGACCAGATAAACATCCCTGTTTTGCATGGTGTCGGCAAGTACAATGACAACGGGCGCCTCCTGTTTGAACTCTATGCAGAACAGCGGCTTGTCATTACTAACACCCTTTTCCAGCAGAGAGACAGCCTGAAGACTACCTGGATGCATCCCCGATCCAAACACTGGCACCTCCTGGACTACGTTCTGGTGCGAGGAAGAGACAAATGAGATGTGCTCCACACCAGGGTCATGCCCAGGGTGGAATGCCACACTGACCACTGGCTTGTTCGCTGCAAGGTCAACCTTCACTTCAAGCCAAAGTTCAAGAACAGTGGAGCGCCCAGAAAGAGGAAACTTGCAGTCGGACGCAGTGAGAGGAAACTTCCAGGCAAACCTCCAAGCAAAGCTCAAGGATGCAAACTGCCTCACGGACACGTCTCCTGAACCCTCTGGGATCAGCTGAAAATGGCCATACAGGTAATTAATATCAAAGACCAGATAAACATCCACAGTGGCAGTTAATTCAAGAAAAAAAGGGACGCTTCAGTTGTGCAACAGATTATTTGGTGGTTCCAGGCTAGTTTACAGTCAGTGTGGTCTGAGGAGGGTCATGACCCTAATATCTGTTTTGCGAAAAACAGCCTTTCAACTTGGAGGTCAGACTTCGTGTCGAGAGTGATGGGGGTGCTCTGCGATGTTGGCTGCCTTCGAGGTAGCATCTCATATAGATGGATGATAGGTCAGTGTAGGGATGAATTTGGCCAGGTTTGCCACTCTGTGGCTTTTTCCATCCCCGCATACCCGAGTTACCATATCAGATCACAAAGAGAGCAGCGGGAGGTGGGGCCAAGAGTGGAGCATGGAAAATATTGGGCAAAGGATGTAAGAATACACTGCCTGCAAGAGTGAAGGAATGGAATCCATAATAAAAACACAGTAAATACCGCCAATCTAGCAGAATCGATTGGAGGTATATATAACCGATGTCTTGGGTCTGAGCCCTTAAAGATATAAGCAAAAAGCAGGCAAGCCTCTTAATAAAAGAAATAGAGAAAGGGGGAAGAATGGAAGAGGCAGACCAACAGCCAAGGTGTTAATTGGCTAGATGAGGAAAGGTGAGAATTGATTTTATCTCAGTGAAAAGAGTCAGAGAGAAAGGGAAGAGATTCAGAATTAAAGGAAAAGAGACAAGGGGAAGAAGTGGGGGGGGGGGGTTTAAAAGAAACAAGAGAAGTCAATGTTAATACAATCCTTTTGGAAGGTGCCAAAATGGAAGATGAGGTGTTATTGGTCTGGACTCCTCCCCCTTCCATTCTTCTCCCTTTCTCTCCTGGTTTTTAAATTCAGATGCCTGTCTGCTTTTTGCTTACATCTTGAAGAAGGGCCCAGGCCCGAAATCCTGGTAATATATGGATGCAGTCAGACCGGCCGAGTTCTTCCAGCATTTCGGCGTGTTTTTATGACAATCACAGCATCTTCCACCTTTCACTCCGATTCCATGACCTTCAGGTGTAACCATTTCAGTCAACAAGGCCCAGAGAATTGCAAGTTTACACTAATCATTCAAGGTCATCACAAAACCAACGAAGCTCCTGTTTGAGAGGAAAATAATGTTGGAAATCCAAACATTTCTGAACAGAAGATCTACAGCCATTCTGGAAGCCACTGAATTTAAACTTCACCAGGAATAAATTAAATAAAATCTGCAATTTCTAAGAAAATGCTAGGTATTAGTAATGACTAGCATTGCAAGTTAGCAAGGTCTCTATCACTCATCTGATTCATTAACATCCCACTGGAAAGTAAGTCCAATGAAAATGAACACTTAATCCACAGTTCCACCAAGCCATAAGCATTGGAAGCACAAGGACTTTTCGACAAGGTGACGCATCATCACTTTCTAAAGGGTAATGTGGCATGTAATAAATAAACAGCCTTACACCAGGTAATAACTCTATAGCCTTTAATTGGAATGTAATGTGTTTAACTCTCAGGCCATCCAAGGCAATGGTCCTAATGGTGAATTAATCAGAGGATGTTGTCTTTTGAATGAGACACTGACTCAGGGCGGATTCATATAGATTCCACTCTTTTCTCAAAGGAGAGTTCTTAGAAATTGTCCTGATCAATGTTTGCTCCTTAATTAACACATTAAAACAAGAGAAATTAAAACTCTTTGTTTCCAGCACTTATGGGGATTGGTAGATGCCGGTTAAGTGAATTTTTCTGGTTGCTTGGGATTGTGTGTTGTGTAATTGGCAAAGTAACAGTGGGGCATAATAATTTTAACCTTTTTTATTTTTTACTTATTTATTTTGAGATTTTTTTGCCATTTGATTGGATTCCGGATAACAGGAGTTTATTTCCAGATAAACACTCCAAATCCCACAAAAAAAATTATTTAAAATGACCTTCAATCTTCAATAAGCAGGGAGTTTTAAACAAGGAGGCTTACAACTGCCAAACTTTAAAAATTATTATAGAGCCGCACAATTAAGATACCTATCAGATTTTTATCAAACAAGGGAAAAGCCAGATTGGACTAGATTAGAATTAGATAAAATAGGGGAGAAGATACCTGAACATATATTATATAAATGGGATGAAAAATTGGTACAACGTAGGAATTCTCCAGTATTACATCATCTGCTCAATATTTGGAAGAAGATTCATGTAGAAAGGAATAAAACAAATTACCAACTACCAAAACTAATACTGACGCAAAATCAGCTAATCCCTTTTACAATAAATAACCTTTCCTTTAGAGAATGGGAGAAAAAAGGGATCAAAAGAATAGAAAATTGCTTTTCGGGAAATAAATTATTATCCTTTGAACAAATGAAGGATAAATATAATATAACTCACGATACAGTGTTGGCATACTACCAACTGAAATCCTACTTGAAGGAGAAATTGGGAAGCAGTCTGAGGTTACCAGAGGGAAGTAATTTTGAATATGTGATTACAGACACAATGATAATCAAAAAATTTATAACAAACATGTATATTAAACTACAAGAAAAGGAGAATGAGGAAACAAATGGTAAAACTAAACAAAAATGGGAACAAGATCTAAACATAAAGATAAAGAAGGAAACATGGGAGAAGTTATGCTCAGGAACTATGAGAAATACAATAAATACGAGGTTACATATGATACAATATAACTGGATACACAGGCTATATATTACACCTCAAAAGTTAAATAAATGGGACCCAACAGTATCAGACAGATGTTTTCGCTGTAAAAAGGAAATGGGAACAACAATTCATGCAATCTGGACAGGTGAGAAAGTAGAAAAATTTTGGGAAGATCTAAACCAGATATTAAATAAAATCACAAAAAGCAATATACCAAAAAACCCAGAGATCTTCCTCCAAAGTAACATAAAAAACAAAGAATTTGGACTTGATTTGGATGGTGCACAAAAAAGATTTGTTAGGATAGCCCTAGCTGTAGCAAAAAAATGTATTATGTCAGCCTGGAAATTAGAAGATAACTTGAGAATACAACAATGGTATATAGAAATGAATAAATGTATTCCATTAGAAAAAATAACATATAATTTAAGAAATAATATTACAATATTTGAACAAATATGGGAGCCTTACATGAAACATAATAGAGAAAACCTACCGGGGACATCTACCACCTAAAATGACAGAAGGAGAAGAGAATGAAAAGAATTGACTCAGTGGAATTTCTTGTTTATTTTTATTGAGTGACAACGGGTTTAATGTATCTTAGATTCTGAACTTTAAATGAATGGGAGGGGAGGTAGGGAGGGTGGGATGGGAAGAGGGGGGGAGAAAACGACACTATATATTTGAAAAGGAAAATGTATGTATCTTGATCAATGTGGTTTATAGTGTGAAAAATAAAAAATAAGCAGGGAGTTTGTGATTTGGTGGTGCCAGATCAGCAGATTTTCCAGACCACTGATGTCACCTCCCATTACTACTCAAAAACTGAGATTTCAGATTTATTGTCAGAGAACATACATGACATCACATACAACCCTGAGATACATTTTTCTTGCACGTGTGGCAGAATTGCCACTAATTGGTAGTGCAAAAAAAAACTGTACACAGCATAAAACATGGAAACAAAAACATAAACTTAGTTCACTTTTTAAAAAAGTTTACTGTAATACATTTCCCAGAGAGCTTTAAGGGAGTAGGTGCTCTTGACCTTGACTCTGACTGAACATTCCCAAAGCAACACCCCGATTGCATTCTGGTCCACCAGCTTGTGTTCCAGAATCCAAAAATAGCATGACCATCAAAGTTTCCAAATATTCCCAATAGCGAAAACCTACCGGGGACAAACATTACCTAAGTTGATGGAAGAAGAAGGAAAGAAAAGAATGGACTCAGTAGAATTTCTGGTGTAATTTTGTTGAATGACAACATTGTCTGACTGGCTTAATGCAACCTAGATTGTATACCTAAAATGGATGAGAGGGGGGGTGGGGGTTGGTTTGGGAGGAAAGGGGGGGGGGGGGAGAAAAAGTCACTGTATATGTGTGAAAAAGAAATAGTGTATATCATGGCTAATGTGATTTATGGTGTGAAAAATAAAAAATTTTAAAAAAAAAGTTTCCAAATATTCCGATGCCATATTATCAAAGTTTTAGTGAATCTTTGTGGTTTGGCAAGGTAGACACACCTGACAAGGAATATATAGAATCTCCAAGATTCAAGTGCCATGACACTTGACAAGCCACAAAAAGGACTCCATCTAAGGCAGAATCATGTGGTGGTCTAATCCCAGGAGAACAGGAAGGACAACTGCATTTTCTAACACACAAATGAACAGAGAGCTCCAGTGCACCAAATCCAGGATACAGAAGAAAGCCAAAAGTCTAAGCGAGCTTGCCCACAGATTATTATAAACAAAAATAAAATTTATTGCAATATCAATTCTAAGTGACATTTCTGAAGTATCTACTCTGATCCTCCACAACTTGTGATATTGAAACAATCAATTTAAATAAAAACTTTATTAGTTTGTTAATGTTGCAGAGAAGAATCTGCAGTATCCCGAGAATGCAAACAGCTCTACTTCTGAAAGACCGCAAAACAACTGCTGACACGAGCACAGCTTCCTTTGTAGCACACAAAAATAGATGTTTTTTTCTCCTGCATGGCACAAGATCATTTAACACATCTTGCTGTCACTTTTCTCCAATCCTGAATTATAGAATTACATTTTCACTCAAGGGAAAGCAGCCACTGTATCACAGTCTAATTTGCTTTGCTCATTTCAGAGAGCATTCTCACCTTTCCTCATCTTTGTTCATTACATTCAGCAGCAGGAATTAATATATTTGAGGATCATGTTAACATTAAGAAAATTATAGCTGTATTTTTTTTCTTGTTATTCTATAATTATTTATACAGAGTCCAATCTTCTTGCTAAATAATTTTTTGGGGCACTTGCATTGTTTTTCAAAAGCCTTAGGTATCTGGCGCTGTGGACAGAGACTCTGAGAGGTCACTGCAATGTCAGCTGGGGCTTCCTCAAGCCTTGAATCAGAAAGTTGTGTGTTCGTCTCAAGTCCATTCAAGGTGCCAATGGTGCACTGTCAGAGGATGTTGTCCTTTGGAATGAGACACTGGACCAAGGCTGATTTACATAGATTCTACTCTTTCGTAGAATCAGAGTTCTCAAGAATCATCTTGATCCAACATTTAACACAAAATTAAAACAAAGTATTACCTGGTTTGTTACCAGACTGCTTCTGAGTCAGTGCTCCATGCAAAGCTGGTTGCTGGATTTCCTACTACAAGAATTACTACATTTTACACCTTGGCTGTAGACCATTTTGAATGAGACGTGAAAAATGGTATTTCAAATTGAAGAGTCCAGAAAACAGAAAATGTTTGATTCTCAATCCTCCGGAGGGAATACCAACTGAACATTAGAAAAAGGAATTTATGATGGGAGGCATGGTTAGCGTAGCAGTTAGTGCAACGCTATTTCAGCGCCAGTGACCTGAGTCAAATTTGGGACTGTCTCTAAGGAGTTTGTACATTCTCTCCATGTCTGTATGGGGCATTCTAGTTTCGTCACACCCTTGAAGACATATGGGGGTTGATGCCAATTTGGGTGTATTTGGGGCAACATAGGCTCGTGGGCCAGAATGGCCTGATACCGTGCTGCATGTCTAAAAAAGTGAGGCTGCACTCAATGGATCTGCAAATAAATAATGCTACAGTTGACAAGTTTTTGTTGTATTCCATTCGAGTAAATATTCTGCACAGACGTTACTAATATGCCTCATTGATTTGCTGGTAAAATGTACCGTTACCTTAATTATGAACTCAACCACACAAACATTGCAAATGTGCAAGTTTGCAGTATTGATTCTATAATTATTTACACAGAGTCCAATCTTCTTGCTAAATAATTTTTGGGGGCACTTGCCTTGTTTTTCAGAAGCCTTAGGTATCTGGCGCTGTGGACAGAGACTCTGAGAGGTCACTGCAATGTCAGCTGGGGCTCCCTCAAGCCTTGAATCAGAAGGTGTGTGTTCGTCTCAGTCCATTAAAGGTGCCAATGGTGCATTGTCTACATTACTACTATAGATGCAATTAGTTTTGAAAATACAGGTGTTTGCTGGATTGGTCCATTTTTTTTGAGTTAACACCACTATTTGGATATGAACCTGAAAGGTGCAGATGGCCATATGCAATTTAAGAATCTCCTAAAATTAGCAGAGGGACCAAAAACTTAAAACAAGAGGGGTTTGGAAGGATATGGTCCAGGTGTAGATCAGTGGGACAAGGCAGAAAAATAGTTTGGCACAGACTAGAAGGGCCAAATGGCCCATTTGTCTGCTGTAGTAACGCTTCATGGTTTTAAAACCAGTGATATTGCAATGCAGTCAAATCGTCTAAGGAAATTTGACAGGGAGAGGGATGAAAATATATCTGCTACAGAACAATTTCCTTTTCAAAATGTCAAATTTTCTTAAGATACGATAACATGAGTTAATGTTTGCTGAAGAGTTTTTTTGATTGGACAGGAACAACAGGAGCCAAAATCTTAGAAGTACTGTATCTGTCATTATCTGACTTCTCATCAGTTACCCATATCCCCAACATCATGACTCTCTCTGGAGAATCTGTGACTAATAAACACAGATGTGTACATTGAGACAATGTTTTCACTCTCTGTTCCAGTGACAGAATGAAAAATCAAACAAATTGCACCTCCAGTTTCTCCCTGCGAGCAACTGGCCAACAATTTGAACTCCATACTCAGCAGTAACCTATTTTTCCCAAATGTGTTTAAAGCCATCTCCAACCATGGTGTGAAACACGAAAAGTCTGCAGACACTGTGATTGTAGCAGGAAGTGCCACACAATAGCATGGCTCTCCCGCTGACAACTCGTTTTAATTTTCCGCTCCATTCCCTTGCCAACATGTCTGTCCATGGTCTCCTGAACTGCTAGACTGAGACTACCTGCATATTGGAAGTACACCACCTCATCTTCATTCTGGGCACCCACCAACCAGATGGCATTAACATCGACTTCTCTGGTTTCCATTTACCTCCCCGTTCCCCTGGTCTCTTTTCCTCTAGCTCTCTCCTATTCCCTGTCTCCCCTTCAGAGCCAAAACTACCACACCTTCCCCCCACCCCCCACCTTTCCTCTATCAATTCTCACCTTTCCTCTCCTGACCTTACATCCAATTAACACCTTTTGTCTGTTGGACTGTACTCCTCTCCCTTCCCATTCTTCTTTCTCACCAGCTTTTTAATATAGGCCCCTTGCCTGCTTTGTGTTCACAGCATGAGGAAGGGCTTCAGTAAAGATATATGCCAGTCATATATCTTTACCTTCTGTGCATGCTACAAGACCGGCTGAGTTCCTTCAGCGTTTGTGTTCCAACCACGTCGTAGCTGCAAATGATGACCTTGCTTCTCTCCCACTCACCTTTATTTAAACCTTGCAATCATTAATCCATTAATCCTAATCCTGGGGTTTTCATTGATAACATGCTCAGGCCATCTAAAGTAACTGCTTTAAATAACAGCATCACAAATATACTTTGGTCTGTATCTTCAGCACATGTCTGGAGAACAATGACTGACAAAAGGTCAGCTGGTCCACCAAGTTGCGACTTCAGCCTGAAAAATTACAAATGGACCCAACAACCTGCTCCTCACAGACAGTTGCTTTGTACATGATACATTTACTTCTTATTTCCTGCACATTTATGCATTTACCCAACTTCCAAAATTCCACTATCACATCCGTTTCCACCACTAATCCGAGCAGCCCGTTCCAAGCACCTACCAGGGTGGGGGGAAAAAAATGCCCCACACATCTTCTACTCTGCACATCCCCCACCCCATGACAAATGTACATATTCTTTAAAAAAAAATTAAATTTCAACATACAGCACCATGAGCCCATGCCACACCCAATTATAACTAAATGACCTGCAAACCCCGGTACGTTTTGAACGGTGAGAGGAAACTGGAGCACCCAGAAGAAGCCCATGGAGACACAGGGAGAATGTACAAGCTCCTTACAGAAAGTGCTGGATTTGAACCCCGGTCCCAGTCGCTGGTGATGTAACAAAGTTGCAGTAACCATTATGCTAAATGCTCTGCCAAAGGGGGACTTTTTCTTAATCCCGCATTCACAGTGTGTGAATTTGATTGGAATGAATGATTGTTGCAGGATTGGATTTGCAATGCACTCAACAATTGGGGAGGGATGGCTTTTCTCTGCATTTTTAATAACAAATCAGCTGATTTCAGGGACAATGTTCTGAATTTCACAGTAGCATTTGAATGCAGAAATCCATAATGACTGTATATTAAGACAAATGCCACAAAAGTGGTAACTAAAATGGAAAAATTCATTAGGAAAATAGAACGTTATTTTTCACAAATGCAAATAAAAAATGCTGTGAAAATTCCACAGGTCAGTGTCATCTATTGAACAGTTCAGGATGTGGACCATACCATACCATAAACTCCTCCTTGCTCCACAGATGCGATAGACATAACATTTTTTTCAACATTTCTTGTTTTTATTTCAGTTGCTTGTACATGATATATTTCAGCAGTTTTATCTTTCATGTTCCAATTACTTTTCACTGTATGTTATACTCTTAACAAGGACTCAAAGGGGAAGCTTGAGCATTGCTCTTACACCAGCGAAAAGACCCTGACACAGATGGACGGCATTGGTATCGTAGAACACAGAGCATTCATCACGACCTACTCAGCTGACATCCACTGTGATTCACTCAAATAGATTTAGATTTTTGAAAAACTGTTAACATGCAGATGCTTTTGATACAATACCAACAGGAAAAGTCACTTAACTATCCCCACTCTAGGTGAATCTTAAAATGGGTTGAAAGAGGCCAATCATCATGCAGAGACATGAATGGAACAGAAAAGATGGGAAGGACTGAGATGGTTTTCAAGAGATTTACTGCAGTTATCCCAGAAATGAAGTTACATTGATGGACTGGAGAGCTGGTATTGTTTCCAGATCAAAAAAGGTGCAGATAGAAATAGCTCCCATTGCAGATGGATCAAGAACTTGAGGACAGAGGGAAATTCACTGGCAAAAGGACTACAAATAGCCGTGGGTGGGGTACAATTTTTTTGATTATTCAGCACGCAACTGGAATCGGGAATGTACTTAGCAAGGAGAGTGGTGAAAGCAGACCACATTGTGTGTATAGAGTGGAATTGGGTCTGCATTCAACAGGGGAAAAAAGCAGGGCAAGCTGAATTGCTCTTGTATAGAGTGTGATCAGCCCAATGGCTACCTTCTGCGCTGCAACCTTTCTGTGAAAATGTTCCAAGAGGAGTCACCATAGTTTTTTTTCCCCACAAACAGCCTCATTTAGATTAAATACCAAGATGCCAGGCTATATCAGCAGAGGATTTACGAGGTGTGTACGAGCCTCTGTCCAGGCTAAATTTTTGAAATGCATTCGAGAGTCATGATTAGCATTCAGGATCAGAAAGGGCAATAATCTTGTCAGCTCAATGGGATTGAGCCAAGAATACAGCAACTGGAATAGAGTATGCTGAAGTAGCAACCTATCTACCATGGGAGATTCTAAGGGCAGCATGGTTAGCTGTTACAGTGACTTGGTTCGAATCCCACACAGTAAGGAGTATATATGATCTCCCACTGTCTGCTTTAGTTTCCTCCAGGTGCTCTGGTTTCCTCCCACCAATCAAAATCTACCAGGTGTTTTGGCCAATTGGGCCACACAGGCTCGTGGGCCGAAAGGGCCAGTTACCATGCTGTATTTCTAAATTTAACTGCCCATGAGCCTGTCCAGTTTGAACAGTGGGAGGAAACCGGAAACCAGAGCCCACAAGAAAAACACACACAGATATAGGGAAACCGTAAAAACTCCTGACAGTGTGGGATTTGAACCCAGGTCCCAATTACTGGCGCTGTAACAGTATTGTGCTCACAACTAGACCAAATGTGCCATTCCTTGCTGTATATATCTGTCTGCCTAAATTTAAGCCTGTGATGATAAAACCAATGAAGGGGTCTCTATTTTCTGATTAGTTTCTCAGTTTCACTTTCATCCTTCTCCCCAAAGTACAGGGAGGAAAGGGTAAAATACTTTGAAACAGCGCAGCACAGTTAGCACAGCATTACAGTGCTAGTAACCCAGGTTCGAATCCAGCGCTGTAAGGAGTGTACATGTTCTCCCTGTGTCTCCAGGCGCTCCGGTTTTCCCACCCTCCAAAATGTACGGGATTGTAGATTATCTGGGTAGGTTTAAAAATATTGTAAGTCTATGACAAAACTGAAAATACTGTAGACCGGCAACGTTTTTAATGTTTTTCTTTCCACAAGTGCTGACAAGATTGCAGCATTTCCAGCGATTTTTGTTTAATTTCAGATTTTCAATATTTGCATTATTTCTAAGCAGCTGCAACTAATTTCAATATTTTCAGACATTCTTTAGCCCCAATCCCATGCCATCTCTCCATAACATTTGATGCCCTGAATATACCTGCTTATTTCTTGAAGAAGGTCTCAGGCCCGAAACAATCTATTTTTGTCTCCTATGGACACTGAAGACTGGCTTAGTTCCACCAGCATCTATCAATCTCCTCCTTAAGTACACCCAATGATTTGGTCTCCTCAGCCACCCGTGGTAGCAAAATCCAGAAGCTAAAGAAATTGCTCCACACCTCAGTTTTAAATAGGTGCCCTTCAATCCTCGTTTGCTTTCTTGTCCTTGAAATGCCTACCATGGGAGCTGTGCAATGTTGGACAAAAAGAGTCCTTCTAAGTAGAGGTGATGGACTTCAGGCTTCTGTACCTTCTGCCCGGAGGCAACAGCACAAAGAGCAGGGTGATTGAGGGACCTTTATGATGCGACTGCCTTTTTGAGGCAGTCCTTTATGATGCGACTGCCTTTGTTTGAGGCAGTCCTTGCTCAGACATCTTCAGTGGATGAGGGGGCAGTGCTGTGATGGACTTGGCATTCCTGGGCACTAGCTCAGACCTAAAGAACGTCAACTGCCTTTTACTTTCTCAGGATGCTGTGTCACCTGCTGAGTTTCTCCCGCACGCTACTCAAATTACCAATGTTTCAAAGCACAGTTGGAATTTGCACTGGTCATACTTAATAAATGAACTGATCAGTAGGTTGAAGCAGCTGATAACCAAATACAATAAAGGGCAAATCACTAAAAGAACAAAGAAACCACCTCCAGCATCAGGGTTCAGTAACTCACTATCACACAATGGTTCATCTTAACAAAGTCAGATTGACGGACAAGATGAAAGTAGAATTGATCATCCCTCTCCTCCTCCATATGCTCATGAGACCAGAACTTAAAAGCAAAGGAATTAGATTAATTATTCAGAGTTACTGCAAAAGACTGTGTTGTAAAGCAAATGAAAAGACAACCTTGGTTTTTATTTTTAAAAACATGGCTTGACATTAACCCTTCATAAAACACAGAGGGACAGAGAATGACAGCTTACTCAGAGTAATGACACTAATGGGAGAGCATCGATGAACTGGAATCATTCGATATGACATTAACTTTACAACAGGCAATGTTTAAAATGTCATTAGACAATCAAAGCACAGTTATAGCTAAGTAAAAATAGAATCGAGTTCATTGAAATCAAATGGTTTAACATTATATTTTTGTTATTCAACATATTTAGTCAATGCCTCGGATTTTTCCCACAGAATTTTTGAATGCTATTCTCAAGATTAGAATGGTACACGGTATAACCACGTTCACATTCATAAAATGTATTTTTAAAAAATGGGAGCCAACAACCCTCTGTCTCCATGCCCCAATAACCACCAACACCTCCCCAAACCTGCTCATCATCCAAAAGCTGTGACACCACTTCTTGACCCCTCCATCATCCTTGAAACTTAGTGTCCAAAAATCCATTCACAAAATAAACAATGATCACCCAGCCATGGGTTCCTTGGGTAAAGGATTCCAAAGATTCACAATCCAAATTTTTAAAAAAATCTCATTTCAAATTCTGAGATTTTCAGTTCCTTCAAGGAAAGACAGTAAAATAATCTACACCAATTCCACCAAAATTGCTACTAAAATTGTAGTATTCCTTCTCTATTTTACTAGTTCCTCCACCAGTTCACTCATTTTAAAAAAAATCTCATTTCAAATTCTGAGATTTTCAGTTCCTTCAAGGAAAGACAGTAAAATAATCTACACCAATTCCACCAAAATTGCTACTAAAATTGTAGTATTCCTTCTCTATTTTACTAGTTCCTCCACCAGTTCACTCATACCCTCAATAACTTGTTTGTTGTCATAAGCTATTGCCTCAGGTCCACCTTTGATACCTCATCCCGATCTGCTCACTGAACATCTCTCCCACCCCCAGGTTATTACCTTCCTGTTCCATTTCATGTCCCTAAACAAAATATTATGAAACTACAAGTATCTAGCACAATGACTGGATCAAGATAGCAGAGCGGGTGCAGCCCACAGTGGCTTCTTCAGTTGAGTGCAACAGGAACTCCCCAAATAGGCACCATGCATAATCTTTGAGTGGATGAGGATGGATACTGGAACACAAAGAGTCAGACATTGAAATTTTGGAATCTCCAAGCAAGAGCAAACCTCTGAAAGAGGCTGCAAAGTGTACACACTCAACTGCCGTGGGACAGAGCTAACTTAGTAAACTAAGTGGCTGAGGGGATCGAGTAGCCTCCAGTATTTGGTGCTGGAATTGACGTTGCCTGTTGCCGGGGATCATGGAGATTGCTTGGTGCAGTCAGAGGTGGTGTCTGGAGTGCCAGAGTCGTGGGCCTGGTTCGGGGGTCCTGAGAATGCGTGTGGACGATGCCTTAGCTTCGAACTCAAGAGACAGTAAACCGTGAGGTGGTTTCCCTTTAAAAAGCTAGTGGACAATTTCACAGGCAGAGTCCAGCAGATGCCAGTAAACCTGGAGCATGGTAGTAGCCCACAGTGGCCTTTTCAAATTGGGTGAACGGTCTTTTCATTTGTGTTAGAAGACATTTTAACATATAAGGACATATTTCGATCTGTCTCTTCAATAACCACGGCCCAGCCTCTGAAATTCAATGTATCGTGGCTCTGTTTTTTTAAATTTTCATTTTAAGAAGTTTCTGTGTAATTGGAGATGTGTCAGAAACAGCTTAATTTTGTGATATTTCACTGTCCCGCGGGGATATAGTGGCGACTAAGGCCCAAGATGGCAGCACAGCAGTCGCTCGCAGCGGCCTCTTCGGGACCTGGTGATTCTGTTCCTATGCTGTTAGTAATTTTATTTATTCAGTCGATCTGCATTGCACTCCATGGAGCAGCCTGGGCTGGTATAAAATCACCTGCCCATGATTTCCTACTAGCCCATGATCTGCCTCTAGAGGTGCATCTCCACTTTACTTGATGTACATTCTGATCATGCTCCTATAGCAACTTTAGATCCGATATTATTTATTGCTATGTATAAAACAAATGTAATATTACACAAAATTGCCTTTGGTCTGCCATAAGTTAGACAATGGTGTTATCTCAGATTTAGTGAGAATTCGTTCAGAAGCTCTGGAGTATAATGGGCATTTGTCCTACTGGAAAAGTGTCAAACACATGGTCACTAGGATATTGTACTATTTGCACTGGTAGAACCTCACATACTTCATCTCCAATGAATTCTATAAGCCTGGACTACCCCACGCTGTTTCACAAACTGGAATTGAATATTGACATATGTACAAAGCAACAGTAAAAAGCTTTTTGCATGTTATTCAGGCAAATCAAATTGTACAGCAAGAGGTGTTTCTTTCTCTTTGGCTTGGCTTCGCGGACGAAGATTTATGGAGGGGGTAAAAAGTCCACGTCAGCTGCAGGCTCGTTTGTGGCTGACCAGTCCGATGCGGGACAGGCAGACACGATTGCAGCGGTTGCAAGGGAAAATTGGTTGGTTGGGGTTGGGTGTTGGGTTTTTCCTCCTTTGCCTTTTGTCAGTGAGGTGGGCTCTGCGGTCTTCTTCAAAGGAGGCTGCTGCCCGCCAAACTGTGAGGCGCCAAGATGCACGGTTTGAGGCGTTATCAGCCCATTGGCGGTGGTCAATGTGGCAGGCACCAAGAGATTTCTTTAGGCAGTCCTTGTACCTTTTCTTTGGTGCACCTCTGTCACGGTGGCCAGTGGAGAGCTCGCCATATAATACGATCTTGGGAAGGCGATGGTCCTCCATTCTGGAGACGTGACCCATCCAGCGCAGCTGGATCTTCAGCAGCGTGGACTCGATGCTGTCGACCTCTGCCATCTCGAGTACCTCGACGTTAGGGGTGTGAGCGCTCCAATGGATGTTGAGGATGGAGCGGAGACAACGCTGGTGGAAGCGTTCTAGGAGCCGTAGGTGGTGCCGGTAGAGGACCCATGATTCGGAGCCGAACAGGAGTGTGGGTATGACAACGGCTCTGTATACGCTTATCTTTGTGAGGTTTTTCAGTTGGTTGTTTTTCCAGACTCTTTTGTGTAGTCTTCCAAAGGCGCTATTTGCCTTGGCGAGTCTGTTGTCTATCTCATTGTCGATCCTTGCATCTGATGAAATGGTGCAGCCGAGATAGGTAAACTGGTTGACCGTTTTGAGTTTTGTGTGCCCGATGGAGATGTGGGGGGGCTGGTAGTCATGGTGGGGAGCTGGCTGATGGAGGACCTCAGTTTTCTTCAGGCTGACTTCCAGGCCAAACATTTTGGCAGTTTCCGCAAAGCAGGACGTCAAGCGCTGAAGAGCTGGCTCTGAATGGGCAACTAAAGCGGCATCATCTGCAAAGAGTAGTTCACGGACAAGTTTCTCTTGTGTCTTGGTGTGAGCTTGCAGGCGCCTCAGATTGAAGAGACTGCCATCCGTGCGGTACCGGATGTAAACAGCATCTTCATTGTTGGGATCTTTCATGGCTTGGTTCAGCATCATGCTGAAGAAGATTGAAAAGAGGGTTGGTGCGAGAACACAGCCTTGCTTCACGCCATTGTTAATGGAGAAGGGTTCAGAGAGCTCATTGCTGTATCTGACCCGACCTTGCTGGTTTTCGTGCAGTTGGATAATCATGTTGAGGAACTTTGGGGGACATCCGATGCGCTCTAGTATTTGCCAAAGCCCTTTCCTGCTCACGGTGTCGAAGGCTTTGGTGAGGTCAACAAAGGTGATGTAGAGTCCTTTGTTTTGTTCTCTGCACTTTTCTTGGAGCTGTCTGAGGGCAAAGACCATGTCAGTGGTTCCTCTGTTTGCGCGAAAGCCGCACTGTGATTCTGGGAGAATATTCTCAGCAACACTAGGTATTATTCTATTTAGTAGAATCCTAGCGAAGATTTTGCCTGCAATGGAGAGCAACGTGATTCCCCTGTAGTTTGAGCAGTCTGATTTCTCGCCTTTGTTTTTGTACAGGGTGATGATGGCAAAGTCCTCCTCAGCGACAAGATCTCCATCCTCAACCGATGGTCAGAACACTTCCAATCTCTTTTCAGTACCAACCGCTCAGTCCAAGATTCCGCCCTGCTCCAGCTCCCTCAACAGCCCCTAAGGCTAGAGCTGGATGAGGTTCCCACCCTGGATGAGACATATAAGGCAATCGAACAACTGAAAAGTGGCAAAGCAGCAGGTATGGATGGAATCCCCCCAGAAGTCTGGAAGGCTGGCGGCAAAACTCTGCATGCCAAACTGCATGAGTTTTTCAAGCTTTGTTGGGACCAAGGTAAACTGCCTCAGGATCTTCGTGATGCCACCATCATCACCCTGTACAAAAACAAAGGCGAGCAAGAGGTGTAATAGCAACAATATAAACAAATAAGCAGCAGGGTAGGGAGTGGTGCTACATCAAGTCAAATAGCACAGTGTACAGAGAAAAAGTCGTTAAAAGTGATGAACAGCATTAGTTTTTGCCAGTGAGAGATCCATTTATAAGTCTGATAACAACAGGAAAGCAACTATTTTCAAGCATTCTACTGACTGGCCCAATGCAGTCACAGCTGTCATCTGCTTCTCACCATGCTGCTTTAGACAGAGTGTAAAAGGGTTAAATTAATCAACCCAAAGGCTCGATAGGAAAATACGCCCTGATGTGCAAACTTCGTAAGATTCGATCTCTCCTCAAGCTAAAGGTCACTGATGTCAGTCAGGCAGCCAATAAAAATCAGATTGGACCAGGATAGAGCTGGATAAAATAGGGGAGAAGGTACAAGAACATATACTTTATAAGTGAGATGAAAAACTGGTGCAATATAGAAGTTCACCAGTACTGCACCATCTGCTCCACATTTGGAAGAAAATTCACATAGAAAGGAAAAAAAACAAATGACCAACTTCCAAAATTATTATTGACGCAAAATCAACTAATCCCTTTCACAATAGATAACCTTTCCTTTAGAGAATGGGAGAGAAAAGGGATCAAAAGAATAGAAAATTGTTTTTTGGGAAATAATTTATTATCATTTGAACAAATGAAGTACAAATATGGAATTATTCACGGTACAATGTTTGCATACCACCAACTGAAAACCTACTTAAAGGACAAATTGGGAAGCAGACTGAGATTACCAGAAGGAAGCAGCTTTGAATATGTGATTAAAGACACAATGATAATTAAAAGATATATAACAAACATGTACATCATGCTGCAAGAGAAGGAAAATGATGAAATAAGCTATAAACCCAAACAAAAGTGGGAACAAGATCTAAACATAAAGATAAAAAATGAAATATGGGAAAAGCTATGCTCCAGAACTATGAGAAATACAATAAAACATGAGGTTACGCATGATACAATATAATTGGTTACACAGGCTATACATCACGCCCCAAAAGTTAAATAAATGGGACCCAACAGTATCAGATAGATGTTTTCGCTGTAAGGAGGAAACGGGAACAACAGTACATGCAATTTGGGCATGTGAGAAAGTGGAAAAATTTTGGAAGATCCAAATCAGGTATTAAATAAAATCACAAAAAGCAATATACCAAAAAATCCAGAGATCTTTCTTCTAAGTAATATAAGAAGTAAAGAATTAGGCCTCAAACTGGATGAAGCACAAAAAAGATTTATTATGATAGCCTTAGCTGTCGCAAAAAAATGTATAATGTCAACTTGGAAATCAGAAGAGAGCCTGAGAGTACAGCAATGGTACATGGAAATGAATAAATGTATTCCATTGGAAAAAAAACATATAATTTAAAAAATAAAGTCACACTATTTGAACAAATTTGGGAACCGTACATGGAACACAACAGAGAGGTCCTACCGCGGAACTCCACCCCCTAAAATTATAGAATGAGAAGACTAAATGAACTGACCCAGTGTGTAAAAGTAGATGACACAATTTTCTTGCTTATTTTCATTGTGTGATGACATTGTTTAATGGGTTGATTTTATTGTATATGTTGAACGTTTAATGGGTTTGGAGGGTGTTGGGAAGGAGGGAGGGAAGGGGGGAAAAGGGGAGAAAATGACTGTGTATATTCAAGAGGGAAATGTTTGTGTATTTTGATTAATATGGTTCATAGTGTGAAAAATATATTTTTTTAAAAAGTCAGGCAGCCAATGAAAGTCCATCATTTCACTTGATTTTTAAAAAAAATTTAGACAGATAGCACAGCAACAAGCTGTTCCGGACTATGAGCACATCTGACCAAATACCAATTAACCTACAATCCCCATAGTTTTTGAACGATGGGAGAAAACCAGAGCACCCAGAGGAAACCCTCGTAGACAGCGTGGGATTCGAACACGGATCACTGACACTGTAGCACATTACACTAACCACTACACTAACCGTACTGCCCTGCTGATCAAAGAAAAAAAATCAATATTGTAGCAGTTAGAAGGCAATAAACAGGACAGACACAGTAAATGTATTTACAAAAGGGGAAAGCACTTGTAAAATTTGATTTTTTTTTAAAGAAGGTTGCAGCTAACAGAATAGGTTAAGGATGAAATAGTTGATGTGGTACTCTTGGAAGTTCAGAAATTGCCATATGGGCGATTATTGAACAAAATTAGACTGCTTGATACTGTGGGTAATACTCTGGCTACTATGGGTAATATACTAGCATGGTAGCCTAAAGAAATCTCTTGGCGCCTGCCACATTGACCACCGCCAGTGGGCTGATATCGCCTCAAACCGTGCATCTTGGCGCCTCACAGTTTGGCGGGCAGCAACCTCCTTTGAAGAAGACCGCAGGGCCCACCTCACTGACAAAAGGCAAAGGAGGAAAAACCCAACACCCAACCCCAACCAACCAATTTTCCCCTGAAACCGCTGCAACCGTGTCTGCCTGTCCCGCATCGGACTTGTCAGCCACAAACGAGCCTGCAGCTGACGTGGACTTTTACCCCCTCCATAAATCTTCGTCCGCGAAGCCAAGCCAAAGAAGAAGCAGGATTAATAAGCACACAGAAAAGAATAAATTGGTCACATTCCCTTGGAACGTATTGACTGGTGGGGTGCTGGGGTCCAAATTCCAATAAGTCCATTGTTACATTAAGTTACAAGCTTGTTAGTGTCTCAAATTGACCATGAGGATGCAACATGGATGTAAAAAGGGCTCAGTTGAGGGGGGAGGGGGTGAAGGGGCGGGGAGCTAGAGGCAGGAGAAGAGATGGGCATTAACACGCCAAATGAATGTGAAGTGGAATGAGGGCAAGGTCAACCACTAAGGTAGAAAAGTGTTTTTCACAAAGGCATAGATTTGAAAAATGTTGGTACTCGGAGGAACCTGGGTGACAAATCACCCAAAGTGTACATGCAAATTCAGCAAATAAATTGGAAGACATGTCGTCCTTAACCATAAGTAGGCAAGAGTAGAGGCAGATTGCCCCAATTACCCAGACCGTTGGGCACATGGCCTGTGCCATATTTTATACAGGTTTTGTCTTCCAATGCAAAGGAAGAATACTCTTGCGGCAGATCTAGATTTACCAGACTAATTCCTGAGATAGCTCCCAACATTGGGCAGGGAGCAGTAATGTAATGCTGATGTATGCCCTCGTGTCCAGAAGGAGGAGGAGCTCTCTCATTGAAATGTGTAAAATTTTTAACAAACTGGACAGGCTGGATGCAAATGAGACATTGTCCCTGGCTGCAGAGCAGGAGTCCATCTCAAAAGGCATTAGCCTCTCAGGACAGATAAGAAGACATTCCTTCACTTGGAGGGTCCTGAATCTTAGGATCAACAACCAAGAGGGTGCTGGAGGCACAAGTCATTTGGTTCATTCAGAATTGAGAGAAACCATTAGAAATTAAGGGAACTTAGGGACAAGGGATGGCACAGGAAAATGGCAAGAAAAATCACTCAGTAGTGAGGAAGCAGAGGTGGGCCAAACTAGAGTTCTTCCATCTCTACTTTATAATCTTAAATCAGTTAATATACAATGTGTACAGGTAGATTCATATCTGTGAATCTAGATCAATGCCTAATCATCACATCCCTGCCTCAAATTGGGATGTAAATTACATGTGTAGATCCTCAAACCAAGTGCTAATGCGCCTAGAATCTATTGTAAACCAGCAGCCTCCTTCACAAGGCTGGAGAGTGACTGCCACACAAGCAACACTATCTCCATGCTTCACTACTGCCTGCTCCAACATCGTCAATAATGTGCTCATCAGGCTGTGCATGAATCATCGATGCACATCTGGACCTAAAAGCTCAACACAAAGCAGCTCTCAAACCAAAGGATTTCATATCCACTTCTGCAGCAACATGCTCTGAGAATCCCCTTTGTCACTTCGCATTGTGTGAAATCTGCTCAAGTAATAATAAGTGCTGTGTAGAATTTTTATGGAAACCAACGGTCTTTGCTTATGCAGACAGTAAGGAAAATGCACGAAAGGCACAAACCTCGTTTGTCACTTTCCATTTCTTATGCTCGGGCAAGCTTTCAGTTACAGAACTCGCCACTTCCAGATGCTCCCACTCAGCTCAAGAGAGGCAGAAGGGTGGAGCAACAGACAAGGAGGCACAAACCAACAGAACAAACTGCCTTGAAGAAGTCTCTTTGGGAACAGAGTCGTCGAAAGGAGGTTATGCAGTTGGTTGCAGGCAAGGTTGTAGTTGGTGAGAAAGTGGCCTAAGCTGCCCATCAAAGAGAAAGCAACAGACTCCAGGTTAACTGGAAAACAAATCATTGGAAAGGACCCCAGACCTAAGGGACATAGCCTCCAGATTCAAGGTTGTAGATTTAGGATGGAGATGAAGATGGTGAATCTGTGGAAATCACTGCCCATTGAAGCGGTAGAGGTAACCTCAGTAAATATATTTAAGACAAGATTAAACATTGATGGGAAATTAAGGGATATGGGGAAAAGATGGGTAGGTAGGTGGAGATGAGCACACCATCAGATCACGTTGAATAGTGGAGAAAGCTCAAAGGGTCAGATGGCCAACTCCTCCTATTTCTTACATTCTTATGAATGCAAAAGATTGGTGGCAAATGCCTTTATTACGCCCTCTTTTTTAGTAAATGTTTATAAAAATCTACAATTTAGAAAATTATTTTAATGAATTGTTGATGGATGTCAATCACATGGTAATTTAATTAATACTCAGTATTTGTCAGTGCATTTTATGTACCTGCACCAAGGATTTCAGTCCAACCGTCCACTGTATTTGTATATATAATACTTCTTCTTTGGCTTGGCTTCGCGGATGAAGATTTATGGAGGGGGTAAAATGTCCACATCAGCTGCAGGCTCGTTTGTGGCTGACAAGTCCGATGCGGGACAGGCAGACACGGTTGCAGCGGTTTCAGGGGAAAATTGGTTGGTTGGGGTTGGGTGTTGGGTTTTTCCTCCTTTGCCTTTTGTCAGTGAGGTGGGCTCTGCGGTCTTCTTCAAAGGAGGTTGCTGCCCGCCGAACTGTGAGGCGCCAAGATGCACGGTTTGAGGCAATATCAGCCCACTGGCGGTGGTCAATGTGGCAGGCACCAAGAGATTTCTTTAGGCAGTCCTTGTACCTTTTCTTTGGTGCACCTCTGTCACGGTGGCCAGTGGAGAGCTCACCATATAACACGATCTTGGGAAGGCGATGGTCTTCCATTCTGGAGACATGACCCACCCAGCGCAGCTGGATCTTCAGCAGCGTGGACTCGATGCTGTCGACCTCTGCCATCTCGAGTACTTCGACGTTAGGGATGAAAGCGCTCCAATGAATGTTGAGGATGGAGCGGAGACAACGCTGGTGGAAGCGTTCTAGGAGCCGTAGGTGATGCCGGTAGAGGACCCATGATTCGGAGCCGAACAGGAGTGTGGGTATGACAACGGCTCTGTATACGCTTATCTTTGTGAGGTTTTTCAGTTGGTTGTTTTTCCAGACTCATAATAATTATCAATAATATTCTTTCACCCAATATATCAGGAAGCCTCTGGGCAAGCAAGAAATGAATTCCCTGGCCAACTAGCAGTGTCTACAGTTACAGTGTTCCAAAAAGCTGCTCACCTCTTAAAACATAAGTAGGCCAAAATCAAAAGTTCAACTTGTAAATGAGTAAATTATAACTTCCTCAGCTCTGAGAAATTGGATATGCTGACCCACACTCGTGCACCTCTGATCTAACCAGTGTAAGAAACATCTTACCTTGTAACAGAGTTCACTTAACAATCCTCAAAATGGAAACTATTCAGTACTAACTTGGCACAAATCAAGTGTAACTCAAGGAAAATGTAGTTTTCCAACTGGACGTTCAACTCCCAACCTATCGGTCTGAATCAAACACTAAAGAATTCCAAACTACAAATACTACTTCAAAATCAAACAACTACACTGCAAACATGTTTTAAGAAGCTTCACATCCTGAATAAGGTCACCTAAAATAGTCTCCACAGATGAGTGACCACATTTGGACAGCACAACACCGTTATAGCACCTAAAACCCAGGTTTAAATCCAGCACTATCTGAAAAGAGTTTGTCTGTTCTCTACCATAACTGCATGGGTTTCATTTGAGTGCTCTGGCTTCCTCCCATGTTCAAAGATGTATGGGGTTAGTACATACATTTGGGTGGCGCAGGCTCATGGTCAGAAGGGCCTGTTACTATGCAGCATCTCTAAATTGAATCAAAAATTAAATCAAGACTCCTCCATTGACCAATAATTCCTTCTAAGAAATCCATTTAAAATTTGCTATGTTCTGAAGAAGCACATCATTACAGTTCAGGCTTTTCATCTCATCTCGGAGTGCCTCCTGGCACAGTTCAGGAAGGAACTTGCCATGTGTGACGAGATTTCCATCAGTGAGCCTCCATTTAGCACTGATGGACAAAGTGTGGTTACTTTATTCCTGGCCAATAAAAATAGTTAGTGGAAATACTCAGCAGGCCTGTCACCATCGTGGAGACAGATAGGGCATCATGATGCGGACCTCACCCCAGAATATTTCTTAAAAGTTGACAAAAACACAGAAATCAAATTATTTTTGGTTTACCCTGCAACTGCACCAGGTATCAATCAAGTTGCAGATAGGGAGGAGTCACGTGATGGAGTAGTGGCCGGACGGTGAACTCCAGCCCTCTCCAGAAAAGTCGGGAAAAACGAGAGAAAATACAAAGGCACAGAAATACAAGTTAAAGAAAAGTGAATATAAAGGTGGAAAGAAGATGGAGACAAAAGGAGAAAAATCAAAATCAACGGAAAGAAGAGAGGAAGAGAAGACAACGGAGGAAAAAGGTGAAGGCCTTACCTGTCCGAAGAGGCCCGCTGTGGAGAGAAGACCCCACTACCTCAGGTCGGTAGAAAGAGAACTACAACAATGGCTCACAGAGCCGAGTAAAAGTGCGCAACCGCGCATGCGCGACTCATCGCGCATGCGCGATGCGCATACAAAAAAACACACCGACGGGAGGGGGGACCAGCTGGGGAGTCGATCTCCACAGCCGGCAACGACAGCTGCAGAACACCTGCAGCAAGAAGACACCACAGAAGACAATGGAAACAAGAAAGAAGAGGAGGAAAGGGCAGCAAAGAAACAACAGATGGTCAACCTAGAGGAAGAAGAAGAGGAAGAGGAAGAGTACAGGGAAATAGAAGAAGAAAAGATAGGCAAGGTAAAGGAGGTACTTGCTCTGGTTAGAGGATACATGGAGTCATTTAAAGAATGGCAAACACAGGAATTCAATGATTTAAGAAGAAGAATAAACAACACAGAAAAGAAAATAAATAAAATGGATATGACCTTAACAGAAATGGGGAAAAAAATGGACAAGATGGAAGAACGGGCAATAGCAGCAGAAATGGAGGTAGAAGACTTAAAAAAGAAATTGGAGGAATCTAATAAAAAAACTAAAGAGACACAAGAATTACTAGCCCAAAAAATAGATATAATGGAAAATTATAACAGAAGAAATAACAGTGGGCCTTAAGGAAGATGTAGAAGGCAAGAATATGAGGGAGTTTATAAAAGAATGGATCCCTAAGGCCCTAGGATGTCCAGAACTACAGCAAGAAATGGAAATAGAAAGGGCACATAGAGCATTGGCCCCTAAACCACAACCACAACAAAAACCAAGATCTATTGTAGTAAAATTCCTAAGATATACTACAAGAGAAAAGGTGCTGGAGAAGACAATGGAAAAAGTAAGAGAGGGCAACAAACCACTGGAGTATAAAGGGCAAAAAATCTTCATTTATCCAGATATAAGCTTTGAACTCCTAAAGAAGAGAAAAGAGTTCAATGCAGCAAAAGCGATTTTATGGAAGAAAGGATATAAATTTACACTGAAGCATCCTGCGGTATTGAAAATATTTATTCCAGGACAACAAAACAGACTATTCTCGGATCCAGAAGAAGCACGAAAATTTGCAGAACAATTACAAAAATAGACTGAGGGATGAAGACGGGTAATGAGAGCAAAAATTATCACGATTGATATGTATGTGGGTAAAGACAAAAATAGACTGAGGGATGAAGACGGGTAAGGAGGGTAAAAATGACCACGATTGATATGTATGCGGGTAAAGAGGTATAAGAGTGAATAGAGACAACGGGCATATGTGAAAGTATCTGTAATTAGAGGAAAACATAGAAAGTATAGACAAGAATTAATAAGGGAAGGTAAGGGAATAGAGAGAATAAGGAGGGAACTAAAAGAGTGACCTTTGTGACATATAAAAAACGAAATCTTTTCTGGGGGGGGCTGGGTGGGGGGAAAAGAGCGGTCACTGCAAAATCAGTTGACGCTTGCGAGTGGATTCGCAAATCCAAATGGAGAGGGGAGATGTGGTTGTCCGACAAGGGATAAAGGGCAACTCAGGAGGGGAAGGGGAGATTGGGGATAAAGAAGATAGAAATAGGAGAATAAGGAAAATGTTGGATGTTGTAGGAATGTTGTCTGGTAAAGAGTTGAAAATAAGAAAACAGAAATGGAAAAGGAGGAAAGGTAATGATGGAAAAACGGAAAGAGAAGATAAACAAAATATAAAATGGCTACGCTGAACTATATGACTCTAAATATTAATGGAATACATAACCAAATTAAAAGGAAGAAACTACTAAATTTACTGAAAAAGGAAAAAATAGATATAGCATTTGTCCAAGAAACACATTTAACTGAATTGGAGCACAAGAAATTAAAGAGAGATTGGGTAGGACATGTAACAGCAGCATCGTATAATTCAAAAGCAAGAGGAGTGGCTATATTAATTAGCAAAAATGTGCCATTTAAAATAGAAGAGGAAATAATAGATCCAGCAGGGAGATATGTTATGATAAAATGTCAGATATATTCAGAGCTTTGGATCTACTTAATATATATTCACCTAACGAAGAAGATCAAAAGTTTATGCAAGATATCTTTTTGAAGGTAGCTAATACGCAAGGGAACATACTAATAGGAGGGGATTTCAATCTGAATTTGGATCCAAATATGGATAAAACGGGGAAAAAAATTAACAGGAAGAACAAAGTAACCAAATTTATAATTAAATCAATGCAAGAAATGAAACTTGTGGACATATGGAGGAAACAAAACCCAAAAGAAAAGGAATACTCATACTACTCGACTAGACATAAAACATACTCAAGGATAGACCTATTCCTGTTA
Source organism: Narcine bancroftii (assembly GCF_036971445.1). Lineage (NCBI taxonomy): Eukaryota > Metazoa > Chordata > Chondrichthyes > Torpediniformes > Narcinidae > Narcine > Narcine bancroftii. The sequence goes on along the minus strand of NC_091470.1, from coordinate 146,591,168 downwards.
TCAGCCCACATACAAGGGAGAGTTAGGAAAACGGAATATAAAGCTAGACTATTATCGGACCACTCACCCCTGTTATTGGCAATAGAGCTAGAAGACATCCCTCCAAGAATGTATAGATGGAGATTAAACCCCATGCTACTTAAAAGACAGGATTTTAGAGAATTTATTGAAAAACAATTAAAAATGTACTTTGAAGTAAATACGGAATCAGTGGAAGATAAGTTTATACTATGGGACGCAATGAAAGCATTCATTAGAGGGCAAATAATAAGTTATGCAACCAAGATGAAGAAGGACTATAATCAGGAAACAGAGCAGTTGGAAAGGGAAATAATAAACATAGAAAAAAAATTAGCAATAAAGGAAGATACAACCAAAAGAAGAGAATTGGCGGATAAAAAAATAAAATATGAAACATTACAAACATATAAGGTGGAGAAGAATATAATGAAGACAAAACAGAAATATTATGAACTAGGGGAAAAAACACACAAAATCCTAGCATGGCAGCTTAAGACAGAGCAAACTAAGAAAACGGTATTGGCAACAAGGAAAAAAGACAAACAAATTACATATAATCCAAAAGAAATTAAGGAAAACTTCAGAGAATTCTATGAACAATTATACCGAACCGAAAACGAAGGGAAAGAAGGGAAAATAGATGAATTTTTGACTAAAATTGAACTACCAAAACTACAAATAGAGGAACAAAATAAATTAACAGAACCATTTGGAACAGTAGAAATACAAGAGATAATAAAAAATTTACCAAATAATAAGACACCAGGAGAGGATGGACTCCCAATAGAATTCTACAAAACATTTAAAGACCTAATAATACCGCCCCTCCTGGATGTAATCAACCAGATTGATGAGACACAAAACTTACCAGATTCATGTAAAACAGCAATAATTACAGTGATACTAAAACAAGGGAAAGATCCACTCTCACCAGCGTCATATAGACCAATATCTTTGCTAAACACAGATTATAAGATAATAGCTAAACTATTAGCGAACAGATTAGCAGAACAGGTACCGAAAATGGTAAATTTAGACCAAACTGGATTTATCAAAAAAAGACGCACAACAGACAATATTTGTAAATTTATTAACTTAATTCATGCAGTAGAAGGAAATAAAGCACCGGCAGTAGCAGTTGCTTTAGACGCAGAGAAGGCCTTCGACAGAGTAGAATGGAATTACTTGTTCAAAGTATTGCAAAAATTCAGTTTACCGGAGAAGTATATTAATTGGATTAAAGCATTATATAAGGGACCGTTAGCGAAAGTGACAGTAAATGGACATGTATCAAAGCAATTTAACTTAAGCAGGTCAACGCGGCAGGGATGCCCACTATCACCATTATTGTTTGCGCTAGCTATAGAACCACTAGCAGAATCGATAAGAAGAGATAATAATATAAAAGGAATAAAAATAAAAGACAGGGAATATAAAATCAGTCTGTTTGCGGATGATGTGATAGTGTACTTAACAGAACCAGAACTATCAATAAAAGAACTATATAAGAAATTGAAGGAATATGGAGAAGTGTCGGGATACAAGATAAACGTAAATAAAAGTGAAGCAATGCCTATGAATAACGCGGATTTCGCAAAATTTAAGGAGGAATCCCCATTCAGATGGCAAACGCAGGCAATAAGATACCTAGGTGTGCAAATAAACAAAAATCTAGGCCAATTATATAAACTCAATTACAATCCACTAATGAAAAAACTACAGGACGATTTAGAGCATTGGAAAGAGCTACCACTAACACTGATAGGAAGGATAAACTGTATTAAAATGAACATTTTTCCAAGGATACTATACTTATTTCAGGCATTGCCAATACAACTGACAGAAAAATTCTTCAAAGAATTAAAGAAAATAATAAGGAGATTTTTATGGAGAGGGGGGAAACCGAGGATAGCACTAGACAAATTAACAGAATGGTATAAACAAGGAGGCTTACAATTGCCAAACTTCAAAAATTATTATAGAGCCGCACAATTAAGGTACCTATCAGATTTTTATCAAACAAGGGAAAAACCAGACTGGACGAGACTAGAATTAGATAAAATAGGGGAAAAGATACCTGAACACATATTATATAAATGGGACGAAAAATTGGTACAACATAGAACTTCTCCAGTATTACACCATCTCCTCAATATATGGAAGAAGATACATGTAGAAAGAAATAAAATAAATTACCAAATACCAAAACTAATATTGACGCAAAATAAGCTACTCCCTTTTACAATAGATAACCTTGCCTTTAGAAAATGGGAAAAAAAAGGGATTAAAAGAATAGAAAATTGTTTTTCAGGAAGTAGATTCTTATCCTTTGAACAAATGAGAGATAAGTACAATATAACGGGAGATACAGCGCTGGCATATTACCAACTGAGATCCTACTTGAAAGATAAATTAGGAAGCAACTTGAGTTTACCAGAGGGAAGTAACCTTGAATATGTGATTACAGATACAATGTTAATCAAAAGATTTATAAAAAATATGTATATTAAACTGCAAGAAAAGGAAAATGAGGAAACAAATGGTAAAACTAAACAAAAATGGGAACAAGATTTAAATATAAAGATAAAAAAGGAAACATGGGAGAAGTTATGCTCTGGAACGATGAGAAATACAATAAATACGAGGCTGCGTATGATACAATATAATTGGTTACACAGACTATACATTACACCGCAAAAGTTAAATAAATGGGACCCAACAGTATCTGATAGATGTTTTCGATGTAAAAAAGAAAGGGGAACAACAATTCATGCAATCTGGACATGTGAGAGAGTAGAAAAATTTTGGGATGATCTCAATCAGATATTAAATAAAATAACAGAAAACAATATACCAAAGAATCCAGAGATCTTTCTCCTAAGCAACATAAAAAATAAAGAATTTGGAATCGACTTGGAGGATGCACAAAAAAGATTTGTTAAGATAGCCCTAGCTGTAGCAAAAAAATGTATTATGTCAAACTGGAAATTGGAAGATAATTTGAAAATACAACAATGGTATATAGAAATGAATAAATGTATTCCATTAGAAAAAATAACATATAGTTTAAGAAATAATATTGAAATATTCGAACAAGTATGGGAGCCTTACATTAAATACAATAGCGAAAACCTACCGGGAACAAACATTACCTAAGTTGATGGAAGGAGAAGAGAAGAAAAAAATGGACTCAGTAGAATTTCTGGTGTATTTTTGTTGAATGACAACATTGTCTAACTGAATTAATGCAACCTAGATTGTATAACTAAAATGGATGAGAGGGGGGAGGGATGGGGGGGTGGCTTGGGAGGAGGGAGGGGGGAGGGAGAAAAAGTCACTATAAATGTGTGGAAAAGAAAAAGTGTATATCATGGCTATTGTGATTTATGGTGTGAAAAATAAAAAATTTAAAAAAAAAAAAAAAAAAAAAAAAAAATCAAGTTGCACAATTTCAAAGTCAGATGCAGGATATGACACTGGGAAGGTTGATCAAAACAGATGCTGTTCCACCTGAGTGGGGGAGGTAAAATTGGGTCAGACTTTGCTCACCTCTGAACAACTGGCCATTCTGTCCACGCAAGTCAGCACGTCCCAGACTTCTGCATATCCCTACTGTCTGTAAGTCCATGCCGAGAGGTTGGTGGAGGCATTGCAACATCTGACAACCCCCCACTACACTCGCCGCAGAATGTGTCATGTCGGAGAGCTCCACCAGTGTCTCACTGGGAATAGCCAATGCATACAAAAGAGCACTATTTATTTGAACCAAGTTGGGGGGGGGAGGCAAGTTTTATTTGGTTCATTTTCTATTCATTTTATATTATTTCTGGAATTTTATGCGTTTCCAGTTAAATCAACCATTGATTTAACTGCCTTTAATTCCTCTCATTTGAGACTTGAAGATGGAAGAACTTTGACTGCAATGTCAAAGTTTCTCTCTAACCATCTTTAAGGGCAGCGCATCCACTTCCACTCCCAGAAGATGGGATCATCTGTGTCACAGAGTGACACAGGTTTAGAAGACCCACACTGGCCAACCCACTACTTCAATTTGCTTCATGGTGGCGGGAAGCTCTGGGCCAATCCAATGTTACTCCCTTTCGAGCTGAAACCACATCACCGATGGAACCCAGCACACTCTTCCATCCATTGTCTTAAGCTTTTGTCCCCCATTTTGTTCAAGTGACTATCCAGACTTGGATAGTCTTTGCTTATATAAAATATTCTGAGTTTCTCCAGCATTGTGTTTTTACTTCAATCACAGTGTCTGCAGACTTTCATGTTTTACTCCTGTCTAAGCTTCATTTGACAAGAACCTATCCAGTGCCAAAAGTCAGCTCCAGAATGATTAACTCAAGTAAAGGTTCAATTTCAAGCTTATGTTTTATAATTCCCTGATGAAGCACCTTGGTAAGTTTTTTGTATGAGAAAAGAAATTGTCTTCATGAAATCAAAAAGCAATTATAATTATATTAATACCAACTGTTGCTTCTTCCACAACAAAGAAAATGGCAGCTTCACTCTGATGTTTACATAATTCTAGGGTTTATCAGAGCCTACAGACCCTAAACCTTGAGATACTTAATAGATCTGCAACCAGAGGGAAAAAAACAAATGCTGATTGAAACCTGCAACTCGATCCGAGCCGTTTTCTCAAAGGACAATAATCTAAATCTATTATTTGAACAGCCATTCCAGTTAACATTTTATGAAAAAGCATGGAGTTGTCAACTATAATCACTTTGAGAGAAGAGAACTTGCAATTGGCTGAGTCGATCTGAATCCACTTTGATATTGCTTCCTTATTTAACAAGGTTACAGGCTGTCTCTCAGGAATAAACAGAAGGGCTTTGTTAATGCAGAGCATCAGTGCAACTTGTGATTGCGTGAGAGCTGGGGGAAGGGTGCAGCAACTACAAGGAGAAATAAAAGAAAATCTTTTCCAACATCAGTTTACCAAGACACGCTGAATGGCTCTAAGAACAGAGCTGCTTGTTCCCTGTAATGATTCCAGCTTTACAATAATCCAAAACAGCCCTCATATCCCATCTCTTACATTGCTGGCAAGCATACACATCATTTTTAGCTACCATTTCTGCAGGTAGAAGTGATGCTATTTTAAAAAAAAATACAGACATTATCAGCAAACACAAGAATGCATGGTCTAGTGGGTGGAGAGAGGCCACCAAGCTTATCAAATTTCAATTGTTCAAAACGATACTGATCCCATGCCAAGGGCACTCTTAAGATTTCAGATTCATTGACAAGAGTACATGCATAGCATCATATACAACCCTGAGATTTTTTTTCCTGCGGCAAGGCAGAATTAACAGTAATTGGTAGCACTACCAATTCTTTGCACATGCAAAGAAATGTAAACAAACTGACTGCAGTACAGCAAGGTAAAAAAAAGTGCAAAAGTAAGAATTCTTAAATGAGTCTCTGATTGAATTTGTTGTTGAGAAGTCCTATGGTGGGAGAGATAGCAGCTGTTCCTGAACCTGGTGGTGCAAGTCTTTCCTGATGGTAGCAGTGAGAAAAGAATGTGTGCTGGGTGGTGTGGATCCATGATTGCTGCTGTTCTCCAATCCAGCGTTCCCCATGGATGTTCTTAATGGTGGTAATGTCCTGGGCTGTGTCCACAACCTTTTGCAGGTCTTTATGCTCAGGGGAATTGCTGTCCCTATACCAGACCGTGATGCAGCCGATCAGCACACTTCTCACCACACATCTGTAGAAATTTGCCAGGGTTTCCAATGTCATACTAAATCTCCACAAACTCCTGAGGAAGTAGAGGCACTAACATGATTTCTTCACGATGCCATTAGTGTGTTGGGTCCAGGAAAGATTATATTTGCATCTTAAACATACATTTGTACAATTGGGAGATTAATCTCAGCCTCGAATACAGGTTTGATTTTTATAAGTCAAGATTTTGGCCTTGACTTACAAAAATCTGACTTTAATGCAAATTCTCCCAGACTCTTCTTCACCAGAAATCAATGCAGAGATCACCCATAGGAAACCAATGTCTTCTCCAAACTCTCTTTTGAGCAAGATCAAATGTTGGCAAATCAGTCATCGTGGAAAATTTGGGCCAAAGGCCCTGTTGCCCTTCTGTTCGATGGTGAGAAACACAAAAGTTTGCGGATGCTGTGATTGCAGTAAAAAAAGACATAGAAATACTGGAGGAACTCAGCAGGTCTCGCAGCGTCCATGGGAGGTAAAGATATATTACTGGCATGTTGGGCCTGAGCTCTTTCTTTATTCTGATGCCTTCCTGTTCTTTGCTCATACCTTAAAGAACGATTCAGGCCCAAAACGTCAGTAATATATCCTCTGGACACTCCGAGACCAGCTGAGTCTTCCAGCGTTTTTGTGTGTTTTTAGTACAATCTATTGTTCCAAGGTACAGAATCGAAAGGAAATCAAGGTAGCCGCACGCAACAGACAAGCTTCAAAGAATAAGCATGTGTAGCATAAAGAGTTAATTCCAGAGGCATTGAATAAACAGTTCTATTTTTAAAATCCTGCCATCATATTATATACAGATTATTTTGAACAGTTGGATGAAGAATTTTCATAAAGGCAATTTGGGAAGTGAATCTACTAATGTGTGCTGGAAGATCCAAAAAGATCAAACTGGGAGAGCTTCATCTATTCAAAAAGCCTCCAAAACCTTTGGTGCAGATTTGCAAAGCACTACATTGTATTCTGTTCCACATATTTTCAATCACAGGCAGCCACACAGAGCCCTCTCACAAAATCACGTGACGTAACCCACAGCACAGCTTCTTCATCTCAGCAGAAGTAATTCACAGAGGACTAAAAACACAGTTCCGCAAGGGAAGGACCTCGTCCCAAATCCACACTTTGTTTCACTCAATTGATCCTTTAATGAGCACTGCACACAATGGAGAAAGCACTGCATTGAATGGAAGTTTTGTTGCAACACGCAAGGGGAGAGGAACACAAGTTCACCGGCCCACACATTGCATGAGAAGTAGCAAATATCCATGCAGAAGCAACAAGGTGCCATTTGTAGTATTGTGTGGGACAATTATTAATTAGATGGTGTGAAACACTGAAGTCTGAAGATGCTGTGATTGTATTAAAAAAACAATGCTGGAAAATCTCAGCATTTTACACAGAATACTTTATATAATAAAGATCCTACTTTGATGAAGGGCTCAAATGCAAAACATTGGTTATGTATCTTCATGTTTACTATATACACTAAGCTGCATGACCTGCTGAGTTTCTCCGGCATTGTGCTTTTATTAATTAGATGTGCCAAGTTTTCTTTTTTTAAAAAAAAGTTGGACAAGAAATTTGTGCATCTTTCTGCACAAGCCCAAGTCACACAGCAAGAAACAAATAATTCAACATCTCCTTGACCACCTCCGCATAACTTCTAGCTAATGAGTGGCTCACTCATTAAACTACTGAAAGAATCAAAATAATCTCAGGGCAAAAGATGTAGAGGGGATGGGGGAAGGGAATAATACAGCATCTCAGTTAATTACATGCAGGGGGGGCACAGTGGTGCAGATGGAAAAGCCACAGCGTCACAGCACCAGAGTCCCTGGTTCAATTCGTGTGCTGACTGCATGGAGTTTGCATGCTGTGATCACGAGGGCTTCCTCACACAAAGAAATGTGGTTGGCCAGCTAATTGGGACAATTTGCAGTGTCCTAATGTGTAAGACAGTGACAGAATCTGAGAGGGAAGGGGAAAGAAATAAAAGCACAAGGAAATAGAGGAGCAGAAAACAACTCAACCCCACCCCATGATCACAGGGGAACTACAATGGCCTCCGCTCCTCTTCTGTGCCAGTTCCCCAGAACTCCCAAAGTAAGATTAGTTTAAACAGCTAGGATGCTGGTCAGCGGATCCAGTGAATTGCTTTCCTGTGATCTCTCTTTCTGACTTGATTGCAGTTCAAGGGTTAAATTGATTTTTTTTAATCAAAGCTGAGGCAAAATGACTTAATCCAAAAGTTTGTTAAATGATGCTGAGCGTGCTTGTTTAGGAAAATTTTAAAAATTTTACACTTAAATTTAATTTTTTAAAAATTTAACATACAGTATGTTAACAGGCCATTTTGTCCCACAAGTCTGCACTGCCCAATTTATATCCAATACCCCCAGTACATTTTGAATGGTGGGAGGACCAGAGTCCCCCGGAAAAACACATGCAGACATGGGGAGAACATACAAACTCCTGACAGACAGCCCGGAATTCAAACCCCAGTCCCGACCGCTGGTGATTTAAATACATTGCGCTATTAGCTACGTCAACACTGACAGCAAGATAGGGAGGCCATAGAATAGAGTTCAGTACAGAAACAGGCCCTTTGGCTCATATCTTCGGTGAACACCATGTGCAAATCAAACTTTGCTGCTTGCACATGGAAGATATCCCTCCATTCCTTTCATATTCATGAGTATCTCAAAGTCTCTTAATTGCTCCCACTGTAACTGCTTCCACCACAATTCCTGGCAGCCCATTCCATATTGGTCCACACATCTCCCTCAAACTTTCCTACCTTCTCCTCCTTCAAGACACATTCTCTGGAATGTTACACTTTGATCTTGGAAAGTTTTCTACTCATGATAAAGTAAAAACATAGCATGAGAGCAAGTCTTTGCATTCTGCTGCACAGAAAGTGGCCATTCCTAAAAATGGACCACATATTTAATGACTTTTATGCTGAGAAATCAAAATGCTGGAGTAATTTTCAATGAAAACAGTATGGAAGATAAGAGTTTAAGGACTACATTGTTGTTTAATTAAAATTTCATATTTTGTTACAATATAGACAATTCAGCCCAAAGTCTACATCAGCTCCCATTGGTCCCATTCCCCTCTGCCATTTATATTTTTCTCTCATGCCTAGCACCTGTCCCAGATTCTTCCATCAATTAACTTTACCAATCAGCACGTCTTTAGGATGTAGGAGGAAATTGAAAGACCTCGGAAAATCCCAGCTGGACACAGACAGTGCAAACTCCAGATCGACAGCACTGGAGGCTGGGATTGAAAACTCAGGTCACCAGAGTTTCAGGGCAGCAACACTGTCTCCTTGCCCATTCACCCCCTCCCACCTCCCACCAAAAGATTCTTTCAAGCTAATCCAGGTGAGAAGCTGGAGGATCTGCAGGTCAGGCAGCGACATGGAGAGATGACATTTTGGGTTGGGAGCCCTAATCAAGACTTTTCCAAATTAATGCTGTGTGACCTAGATGTACTCTAGATGCCTCAAGTCATGACAAAGTTTTACTGCCTTTAGAACATTTTCACAAATGCAATTTGTTTATTCTTTAACACCAAAACTTTTGTTTTTTTATTATCAGAACATTCTTTCACACTGAAAAGTTGACCGTCCCTGCAGCTTCCAAATACTTTAAAACAATAAAAGTAAATGCTATTCATCGCATTTTGAATTCCATTTTTCATTTGGCAGTGAGCTAAATATGAAAAAAACTATTATTAGTTCAGAAGCAGCAGCTGAATTAAAGTCAGTCACATCCTATTCATTCATAATTAAAAATACAAAGAAGTGGAATGACTGTGGCATACACTAATGTTAAAGTCAAAAGCTACCAAGGAAGGACTGGCATGGCAATAGATCCGCCTCACAGTGATGCAGCCTGGGTGGAGTTTGCAAATTCCCCCAGCAAGTGTTTCCTTTGTGCTGGCTTCATCTGAAAGACTAGTGGATCGGTGGGTTAATTGGCCACTGTGAATTGATCCTAGTGTATAAGTGATTGGTCGTATCTGGGGAAAGGGAACGATGAGACCGTGGGGAGAGAGGATTAACTCCGACGATGCAAATGGGTGGCAGAGTCCATGGGACAAGGGGCTTATTTCTGCAGTTCAACTCCACAGGACTCAAGGTTAGGACACCAAAACATCCAATTATAGATTAATGGGAAATGGATTGTTTGTGCAATTGAATGAAAGCTACAAGATAATCAGATGAATGGGGTCCCAACCCAATACAGGTGGAGTAGTAACTCACACTTCCAAGATTTCAATTCAACTGTTGATACAGAAAGACAGACTATAAATATTCACAAGCTAGGGCAAAATCTGGTCAACACAAGGAAACTGAACCCACCACAATAACCTTACAGATTTCTTATGTAATTAATTACCCAGGATGCCTAATTAACATGCCATTTCGGCAGGCCAGAATAAATTTTCTGCTTGATGCACCACAGAGATTTAGCAAATGAGAGGAAAAAGTAAACTACAAAGCGGATGCAGCATATATGGGGGATTGGAAGATGCCAGGTAAGCATATTTTCCGGTTGCTTGAGATTGCATTTTGCGCAATTGGTGATCTGACCTCCAGGTTGCACCCATTTTAAACTTTTATATTTTTTATCTATTTATTTTCTGTAAAATTTTTTATTTATTTGCTGGTTGCTTGAATTCTGCACAACAGGAGTTTTACCGAATATCGACACTTATCAAACTACACACTAAAGTTTTGACATAACATAACAATTACAGCATGGAAACAGGCCATTAGGCCCTTCTAGTCCGCACCGAACCAAACACTCCTCTCTAGTCCCACCTCCCTGCACAATGACCATAACCCTCCACCTTCTTCTCATCCATATACCTGTCCAGATTTTTCTTAAATAATAAAATTGACTCTGCCGCCACTATTTCTCCCGGAAGCTCATTCCGCACCGCTACCACTCTCTGAGTAAAGAAGTTCCCCCTCATGTTACCTCTAAACCTCTGTCCCTTAACTCTTAACTCATGTCCTCTTGTTTCAATCTCTCCTACTCTTAACGGAAATAGTCTATCCACATCTACTCTGTCTATCCCTTTCATAATCTTAAATACCTCTATCAAATCCCCCCTCAACCTTCTACGCTCCAAAGAATAAAGACCTAATCTGCCCAATCTCTCCCTGTACTCTAGATGCTTAAACCCAGGTAACATTCTGGTAAATCTTCTCTGCACTCTCTCCACTCTGTTTATATCCTTCCTATAATTAGGTGACCAGAACTGCACACAGAACTCTAAATTAGGCCACACCAACACCTTATACAATCTCAACATCACTTCCCAACTCCTATATTCCATGCAATGATTGATAAAGGCCAGCATACTAAAAGCCTTCTTCACCACCCTATTCACATGAGTTTCTACCTTCAGGGAACGATGTACCGTTACTCCTAAATCCTTCTGCTCTTCTGTATTCATCAATGCTCTCCCATTTACTATGTCTGTCCTGTTCTGATTCTTCTTACCAAAATGAAGCACCTCACACTTATCAGCATTAAATTCCATCTGCCATTTTTCAGCCCACTTTTCTAAGCAGCCCAAATCCCTCTGCAATCCTTGAAAACCTTCTTCATTATCCACTATTCCACCTATCTTAGTATCATCTGCATATTTACTAATCCAATTCACCACCCCATCATCTAGATCACATATGTCAAACTCTGGCCCGCGGTATAATTATATTTGGCCCGCAAGATCATTTCAAAAATGTATTAGAGGTGGCCCGCTGGCCGCCGCGCCAGTATAGCGCATGCACAGTAATACAACAAATCCCAGAATGCATTGGTGTCAGCCCGCTAATCGCCCCCACCTCCTCTGTTTACGTTGCAGGGTCTCACCGTGGACTCTGGTTTTGGGGCTGGCCGGTGTCAGGGGAAGCCAAGGCCGCTTCCCAGCGCCCGTAACCGGAGGCCTCGGGCCTGACCTCGCCAGGACCATTGCCCACTCCCCCTCCCTGCCGCAGGCTGACCCATGATTCACGGTGACGGGGCTGCTGATCCGCCGAAATGCCGCACTGCAGCGAGAGCCGATGCCCCCGCACTGTCGTGTCCCACCGCAGTGCGGCCTGGCCGGTGTCAGGGGAAGCCAAGGCCGCTTCCCAGCGCCCGGACCCGGAGGCCTCGCGCCTGACCTCGCCAGGACCGTTGCCCACTCCCCCTCCCTGCCACAGGCTGACCTGCGACTCACGGTGACGGGGCCGCTGATCCGCCGAGATGCCGCCCTGCAGTGAGAGCCGATGCCCCCGCACTGTCGTTGTCCAACCCGATCGCCTGCAAACCCCCGCCCTCCCGCACACAGGCCTGAGTAAGTATTATGAACTTTAATCTCAGGATAAAACGATCTTCCAATAGTTTCATGTCACAGTGATCAATATATTCCTGGTTAAAAATGGTCCTGCACCTGGATACAAGCTCATTAGGCATAAAACTTGAAAAGTGTGTAAATCAAAGGATATCTGTACCAATGGAAAAAGGGCATGGCAAATAACCCTGCTAGAGTTCATGCCCACAATCAGTCACCCATTTGATTGTTTCATGAATCATGTTATTCTCCCACATTCTCAATAGCCCTCAGATTTTACTATTCGACAGCACACTAGCAACATTTGACAAATCCTCTATAGAGAAATATTATTTATTGAATATTTTATTTCTCATTTGTTAATGCTTCTGGAAAGAGTTTATCCAAAACTATTATTAAACATTTATTTTAATAAGAAAAAGTTTAACATTACATATGTTGAAAGAAGAGAAAACATGCAGATATTGTTGAAAATTTTCAATAAATATTTAGTTCAGCCCTCGACTTAGTCCAAGTTTTTAATTTTGGCCCGCCGTGAATTTGAGTTTGACACCCCTGATCTAGATCATTAATGTATATAACGAACAACAATGGGCCAAATACAGATCCCTGAGGCACACCACTGGTCACCGGCCTCCAACCTGACAGACAATTTTCCACTACCACTCTCTGGCCTCTCCCTTTCAGCCAATGTTCAATCCATTTGACTATCTCAAAATTTATACCTAATGACTGCACCTTCCTAACTAACCTTCCATGTGGTACCTTATCGAAGGCCTTACTGAAGTCCATATAGACAACATCTACCGCGCTACCCTCATCCAGATTCCTAGTCACCTCTTCAAAAAATTCAATCAGATTGGTCAAACAGGACCTTCCGCCCACAAATCCGTGTTGAGTGCTCCTGATCAGATCCTGTCTATCCAGATATTTATAAGTACCATCTCTAAGAACTTTCTCCATTAATTTACCTACCACAGACGTCAAACTTACAGGCCAATAATTGCCAGGCTTCCTCCTTGAACCCTTTTTAAATAACGGAACCACATGCGCAAATACGCCAATCCTCCGGCACTATCCCCATCTCTAATGACATTTGGAAAATTACCGTCAGAGCCTCTGCTATTTCCTCCTTTACTTCTCTCAATGTCCTGGGGAAGATCCCGTCTGGTCCCGGAGACTTAACCACCTTTATATTCCTCAAAAGCCCTAACACTACATCTTTCGTAACCACTATATTCTCCATATTTACCCAATTTGCTTTTTTTATCTCACATATCCCAATATCCTTCTCCTTGGTGAATACCGAAGAAAAGAAACTGTTCAATATCTCCCCCATTTCTCTAGGCTCCACACACAGTTTTCCGCTCTGATTCTCTAAGGGACCAATTTTGTCTCTTGCTTTCCTTTTAGCATTAACATATTTGTAGAACCCTTTTGGATTAATTTTCACCCTGCTTGCTATAGTCTCCTCATACCTTCTTTTAGCTTTCCTAATTCCTCTCTTAAGATTCCTCTTACATTCAATATATTTTTCAAACATCTCCTTAATTCCATGCTTATTATACCTAATGTACGCCTCCCTTTTTCTTCAAACCAAGTTTCCAATATTCCTTGAAAACCACGGCTCTCTCAAACCTTTGCCCCCTTCTTTTAACCTAACAGGAACATAAAGTTCCTCAAAATCTGATCTTTAAAAGACTTCCATCTCTCTACTACATCCTGCCTATAAAACAAATTGTCCCAATGCACAACCTGTAAGTCCTTTCGCATCTCCTCAAATCTAGCTTTTCCCCCAATCAAAAACCTCAACCCTTGCCCCTGACTATCTCTTTCCATAATGACATTGAAGCTGATGGCATTATGATCACTGGACCCGAAGTGTTCGCCAACACTAACCTCCGTCACTTGACCCATCCCATTTGCCAACAGTAGATCTAACACTGCTCCTTCTCTGGTCGGCACCTCTACATATTGTTGTAAAAAACTATCTTGCACACATTTCACAAACTCTAACCCATCCAGCCCTTTCACAGAATGTGTTTCCCAATCTATATGTGGAAAATTAAAATCTCCCATAATTACAACCCTGTGCTTATCACAAATATCCACTATCTCCCTACAGATTTGCTCCTCTAGGTCTCGGTCCCCTCCGGGTGGTCTATAATACACCCCTACAAGTGTAACCTCTCCTTTTCCACTCCTCAGTTCCACCCAAGTAGCCTCCGTGGATGAGCCCTCTAATCTAATCTATCCTACCTAAACATATGAAAATTTCAACCATAAATATAAAGAAGTGTAAAGTCTAACAAAACATCCGAACCAAGGAAAATAGGGAGAGCAAGGTTAGGAAGAAACTGCAGAATTTGTGGCCTTAGTACCATGAATTGGTGATCATTATGAAGTTAGAAATGAAATGCAAAGATCCTCATGGTTGTAGACAGGAGCTGATCATAGAGGTAGATGAAAACGGGAAAAAAAAACTAAGTTGAGATACATATCACTGTGGTGACAGGTATATGGGATTCAATGGAAACTAGGACACAGAAATTGACTTTGTCCTCAAATTGGTCAAGGTCTTAATTCTGGGATCAATCGAAACAAAAATTAATACATGCAGTACAATCCACCAGTCGCAAGCTGATGGACTTTCAACAGTAAACAAAATAAGCCACAGAATGGTTGTCTTGCCTCGTTGAGCCAAGGATGAAGGTTGTTATCTTGCCTCAAATTCTATAAAATTCTTAAGAATATCCAATTTAATGTACACCATTGTCATTCTGTTTACAAAATACCCATTTGGCTGCAGCAATATTAGTGCATATGTACATTATACAATGTATATGACAATAAACTCATTATCATTATTCAAATTGAGACCATCTATTCAGCGCTCAGGATGGTGGGGAGGGGGGGGGGGAAAACTTTCATCCCCTGCTCTTTCTTTCATTCATTCTCTCCAGCCTTTTGTTTCAGACACTTGCCTGCTTTTTGCTCACATCCTGAAGAAGGGTTCAGGTCCAAAACATCAGTTATATATGTTTACCTCCTATGGAGGCTCAGAGACCTGGCGAGTTTTTCCAGCACATTTCTGTGTTTTTACTAGAATCGCAGTGACACAGACTTCAGTGTTGCATGGCTAGCGTTTATTCCCAGTCTGCTGATGCCATTTAAAACATGGTGATGGACCACACTCTTAAACAAATGGATTCCTCTCAGAGTTGTCGCACTCAAGACCCAGCAGCAATGAATCAGCAATACATTCACAACAGGTTCTTCATGAGACAGGGGGTCTTCTGGCAAGGATAGCATTTTCCATCAATATCCAAATACCCTCAATTTGATGTCAAAAATTCAAAATTCACAGTGAGCAAGTTAAACTGCTGCTAGACCTCAGGAAAAGGGTCTACTCGAGCTAAACCAAAATTGGAAACAGCAGGAGCACAAATGGGTGGAGAAAGAGAGATGGAACCGATCCCAGTTTTTAAAACCGCCATAATTTATATTACACATATGAAAAAATTCAAATTGTTATCCAAGATTTTTCCCTGTGTGGGTAACAGTGCCATTTACAGTTAGGTCAATTAAGGACTAATCCAAATCAATTTTGCATTCCTCCACCAAAATACTTTGGCATGTTCAGCTCATCAAAAGGACAAACAAGCAGTTTCTCCGCTTCAAATGGAAGCCAAGAAGTAACAATCATTTTTAGAAGCATGATATGTATCTCAGAACAGTTGATTCTAAGATATTTGAGGTAAATATGGAAATTGGGATTAAGAGGGTGTGCTAGGCCAAGGGTTTCGGTTTCCCACAGGCTCAAAGCTGCTGCTGTACACTGAATTTATTTTGCATCTTGTACAGCCCATCAGTGCATATTAAATCAAACCAGGCATGGCTCTGGTTGAAACGCAGACACAGCCTGTTCATTAAGCATTTCATAGCACTGACTAATGTTCATGTGTGCCAGATGTTGCAATGATATTCCAAAATTAAACTGCCTCTTGGACAAGTAACATCCAACTTGGCAGCCAGTTTCATTGGTTTTCACACCTTGAGGAAGGGCTCAGGCCCGAACTCAACAGGTCTCGCAACATCCATAGGAGGTATGAATATTTAACTGACATTTTTAGCCTCCTATAGATGACGTGAGACCTGCTGAATTCCTCCAGCATTTCAGTGTTTTGACAACGATTACAGTCTCCAGACTTTCATGTTTCATGCCAGTTTCATTGAAACTGCAGACTAAGCTTACTTTATCTAATTTCAGAAGGGAAGTAACTTTTTTTAAAAAAAAGATTGCATATTACAGTGACAATGGAGGCCCAAGATGATTGGTTGTAAACTACATGGGGGGGTGAAGTAATTATATATGAAATATAATCAGTGTTGTAATATAGGAATCTCACTGGCCAATTTTCACACAGCAAGCTGCTCTTCATTGAGAAAATGCTGTGGGATCTTTTATATTCACTCAATTCTGCCTCATTGGAAAATAGCTGAAGGGCTTCAGGTATTTTTTTGTGCTCAGGTAGACAAATGGAACTTGAAACCACAACCATCTGGCTCAATTGAGAGAATGGGACCTATTAAGCATCAATGGACACTCAAGGCAAAGCATGATATCCAAAACCAAGAATTACTTCACAGAATGCAAAGATTCAGCAGCTGATCACATCAGGGATCACAAGACACGGACACATAACAATCCATACTCCAAGTTAGAGCAACACAAATGGAATCAAGAACATTACAGCACAAAAACCAGGCCCCTTCACCCCTTATCATCTAGTCCAAAACATGTTTTTTGCCTAGTCCCACTGACCTGTACCCAGTCCATACCTCTCCTATCCATGTACTTGTCCAAATTCTTCTTAAATGTTATAATTGAACTGTCATTCACCTCTTCAGTTGTCAGCTCATTTCACACTCTCACCACTCTGTGCGAAGGTGTTCCCCCTCTTGTTTCACATTAACTTTTCCCCTTTCACCCTTAACCCATGTCCCCTGGTTTGTATCTCACCTACCCTCAGTGGGAAAAGCCTATCTATATTTACTCTTTCAATCCCCCTCATAATTTTAAATACCTCCATCAAATCTCCCCTCATTCTTCTACGCTCCAGGGAATAAAGCCTCAACCTGTTTAACCTTTCCCTGTAACTCCGTTCCTGAAGTCCAGGCAAAATCCTAGTAAATCTTCTCTGCGCTCTTTCTATCTTATTGATATCTTTCCTGTAGTGAGGTACCAAAACTGCACACAATATTCCAAATTTGGCCTCACCAATGTCTTGTACAACTTTACCCCATCATCCCAACTTCTATACTCACTAATTTGAATTACAACCCTATCCTCCTGTGGTGCCACTTTCAGGGAATTTATGCATCTGTATTCCCAGGTCCCTCTGTTCTACTGCACTCCTCAGTACCCTACCATTTACCACGTACATCCTTTCTTGGTTTGTCCTTCCAAAATGCAACACCGACACTGGTCTGCATTAAGTTCCATCTGCCATTTTTCAACCCATGGACCATATCCCTCTGCAAGCTTTGAAAACTTTTTTCGCTGTCCACATCTCCAATCTTAGTGTCATCTCCAAACTTGCTGATCCTATTTACCACATTGTCATCTATATCAATGATCTAGATGATAAACAACAATGGTCTCAGCACCAATATCTGAGGCACACTACTAGTCACAGGCCTCCAGTCTGAGAAGCAATCAATCACCTCTACTCTCTGGCTTCCCCATCCAGCCATTGTTGAATCTAGTTCACTGCTCCACCATGAATATCAAGCGTCTGAACCTTCCTGACTAACCTCCCATGCAGGACTTCGTCAAAGGCCTTTCAAAAGTTCATGTAGACAACATCCACAGCCTTTCCTTCATCAACTTTCCTGGTAACCTTCTTGAAAAACTCAACAAGATTGGTTAAACACAACCTACCACGCACAAATCAGTTGTATATCCAATCTCTCAGAACACCTTCAAATAATTTACTGATGTCAGGCTCACTGGCCTATAATTTTCTTACTTTTTGAAGGATTACTTTTGGAGCCATTTTTAAACAACTGAACAATGAGCTACCCTCCAATCCTCTAGGACCATGCCCGTGGCTAAGGACATTTTAAATATTTCTGCCAGAGCCCCTGAAATTTCTACACTAGCCTCCCTCAAGGCCCAAGGGAATATCTGGTCAGGCCCTGGAAATTTATGCACCTTTATTTGCTTTAAGACAGCAAGCATTTCCTCATCTTTTATCTGTATAGGTTACAGGACCTGGCTGCTTATTTTCTTTTCTTCTATAACTGTGTCAGTTTCCTGAGTGAATACTGATGGAAAAAACATTTAAGATAGCTACCATCTCTTTCGGCTCCATACAAAACAGACCACTAGGATCTTCAAGGGGACAAATTTTGTCCCTTACTATTCTTTTGCTCTTAATATACCAGTAGAAACCCTTAGAATTTTCCTTCACATTATCTGCCATAGCAACCTTAATCTTCCTGATTTATTTCTTGAGGTTTTTCTTGCAATTATTTATACTCCTCAAGTACCTCATTTGGTTCATGCTGCCTATACCTGCTATATTCCACTCTCTTCTTCTGAACCAGATCCCAATATCTAACCTTGCTAACCTTGCCTTTAATCCTGACAAGAACAAAAAAGCTCTGTGCTCTCAAAATTTCACCTTTGAAGGCCTTCCACTTACTTTGCACATCCTTGCCCGAAAACAACTTATCCCAATCCAAAAATACCACATCTTTTCTCATTTCCTCAAAATTGGCCTTTCTCCAATTTAGAATCTCAACCCAAGGCCCAGACCGGTCCTTCTCCATAATTAACTTGAACCTAATGCCATGATGATCAATTCATCCAAAAATGATTGAAGAGCATCCAAAAAATTGTCAGGGAAAGTGGAATAACCTCCACTTGCATTGGACAAGTTTAACTTCAAGGACACAAGAATGCTGACACCATCCGAACTTCAGCAGCCCACTTGATGAGTAAGCCATCTGTCTCCACAACCGGTGCACCATGGTTCCAGAGAATATCACATAATGCACTGGTTATTATGCCTTAACTGCTCCAAGAGCATCCCCCAAACCAATATCATTCATCACCGAGATAAAGGACAGCCAAAAGAGAGGGATGTGCCAATTAGGAAGATGCCCACATTGCCTCCCCCACCCTCCTATCAACTTTCTTTCATTACTCCTCCATTGTCAGGGTCCTACCCCTGTGGGAGGTACATCACTGGAAGGATTGCAGTGGATTAAGATGGTGGCTCACAACAATCTTATCCACAGCAAATAGGGATGGCCAACAAGTCCAGACTTACTATGGACATGTAAAAACACAATTCTGGAGACACTCAGCAATCAGGTCAAATAGTATCCTTTATAAAGCAAAGTTAAATAAATAATGTTTTGGACTTCAGCCCTTCATCAAGGTAGAAGTAAACTGTAGACAGATGGCAGAGTTCAGGTACCTGCCTACATTTTTCTCATACCTTGATGAAGGGTTCAAGCCCAAAATGCTCATTATGTATCTTTATCTTTGCTAATATAAAGTACACTGTTTGACCTGCTCTTTCTCCAGTATTGTGTTTTTACTTCAGTCATGGTGTCTACAGACTTTTGTATACATAACAATTATTACATCTCACTAAGTGTGTTGAACTGCCTTTAGTCCAATTTAAATCTTCATCTAATTTTTTTCCGTTAAATTTCTTTTGCTCGTCACAAAAATCAAGGATTCTTCATTCATTGCACCAATGAAATTACTCTTGCTCATGTGAATGAGTTTTGGAGAATTAAATCTCAAATCCAGGCACTGCTCAATATCAATTAGCAAACTCAACCAATTTTATTTTTACATTGGTTGGTCAAAAATCAAAATAGGGAAGTTCTGGGAGATTACAGGCAGCATATGTCACGCGGAGTTCTGATCACCCAGTGGCGAAGAGGATGTGGAGGCTTTGGAAAGGTTCAGAGATTTACTGGGATGCTGCCTGGATGAAAAGTCGGACGCATTTGTGTTGTTTTCTCTGGAGCAGAGGCCAAGGGGATACCTGATAAAAGTTTACAAAATTATGAGAGGCACAGATGGGGATGACAGCCAGAATATTTTTTTTCCATCCCCAGGGTAAAATTATAAAATACTAGAGGTCATGCATTTAAGGCGAGAGGGGGAAAGTTTAAAAGAGGTGTTTACGGGGGAAATTTTTTTTGGGTGAAACCGGAGTGTTAGGCACCCAAAATAATGGTGAAGTAAATACAACAGTAGTGTTTAAGAGGCTTCTAGATGGACACAAGAAAATGCAATAAATGGAGGGGTATGAATCATGTGAAGGCAGAGAAGATTTGGTTTAATTTGGCATTGTGTTCAGCACAGATATTGTGGGCAGAAGGGCCTGCTCCAGTCTTGTTTTGTTTTATTTTCCATGATCTATAAAAGGATACATCACTTAGCAAGGGATTTGGCCATAGAGATTATGACCCATTGTAGTTTTATTTATTACCAAAATATGATGTGTTTTTTATCAAAGTGAACCAGTGAAATATGCGCGTGTACACACACACAAAAATGCATGATTGGAAAGCAGAGGGCTTGTCTCATTACGCCAGAAAATTCTCTGCATTCTGTCGTCAGAAATCAAAGGAATCTTATTCCAGAAGCCCGATGCATTAAAAGATTCTAATCTAGCATGTGGTTTAAGCAATTGATTGCTCTTCACATCGGACAAAATAATCCAACTCAAACCAATGATTTACTGTATTGCAAAACCTTATACCTTCCATAACTACAACTGTAATACGTTACCGTAGTGTATTCAAGAGTTGGAGATTAACGATAATATTGAGAGTGGATACTATTGATTCAAAGACGTTCAAAACATAATCAAAATAAATGGTTGCTTTTTCCCACATTTATTCATTTTTTTCCCCCCCTAATTTTCCATCAAGTATTTCCTTTGTTTCTTTTCTCAGGAATGGTCAATTTCCAGTCTATTTGCTATTTCATCCTCTAAAACACGAGAGCCACTGCAGCTTCATCAATTATTCAAAGGTTGCCAGCGTCAGGGTTGTGGAGTTGCAGAATCTGGTTGAACCACAGCACGCATCTGCCTTGCAGATATTGCCCTCATCCAGTTGGGAAATGACATCTAACTGCTTTTGGTTTACCACTGCAACCCAACAAAAAGTCCCAAGATTTCAATCAAGTTGTTGACAATTTAACATTACATAATTATAATCCACAAACTTAACCTGCACAAAAATAAATGAAACAGATATTTTCATTTTCTGACAAAGTTCAAGCTTTTTCTACCCAATGTATCAAGCTTATTGTAATTTTACACCTGGTACAGCAAAAAGGATTCTTCCTTGAGCAAAAACACACCAAAATGCTGGAGGAACTCAGCCAGTCTTTCAGCGCCCATAGGAGACAAAGTTATAGTACTGACATTTTGGGCCTGAGCCCTTCAAGGAATAAACAAAAAACAGGAGTGCTAGCTGAGGGAGGAATCCAGTCCAAGAAAAGGTGTTAACTGGATAAGGGGAGACGTGGGAATTGATTATGAAAGGAGAAAGAAAATGGAGAGAGACAGAGCTGGGGAAAGGCAACATGGAAAGAAGTGAGGGAGACAGGGTTCAAACAAAAGCCAGAGAAATCGATATTAATGCCATCCAGTTGGAGGGCAACCAGTCAGATGATGAGGTGTTGTTCCCCCAAGTTGTGGGAGGTTTGTGTCTGGCTGTGCATGAGACCATAGACAGACGTGTCAACAAGGGAATGGGATGAAGAATTGAAATGGGGGGCCACTGGGAGATCCACACTCTTGTGGCAAACAGAGCCGAGAAACTCAAAGCGATCTCCCAGTCTGTGCTTAGTCTATCCAATCACAATGGGGCACCGAATGCAATTGATGACCCCTGCTCTTCCTTGACCAGTCGAGCAAGACAACTAACGTGCATACAAGCATACAAAATGGGAAAGTGCACAATTTCAGGTTCAGTGGTAAAGAGCAAGGGCACTATGAGAGCATTGGTGTAAAGTTGTTTCAGGGGCCTGATGGCTGCAAGAATGAAACAGTCTGCGCCAGTTGGTTTGCGATTTCCCATCCTTGATCCTTCTCCTTAATGGAAGTGGAGTCGGGGGGGGGCGGGGCAGGGCGGGTGAAAAGAACAGAATGAGTTTGAGCTGCGACAGGTCCTTCAGCAGGTTGGCTGCCTTTCTAAGGCAGCGGGATGTGTTGATTGAGGCAATGGGGGATGCGCCAACTTCCTCAGCTTCTTCCAATGTGTTTTCTGGATTGTCGAGTCGACGTGTTGCCTCAAGTAAAGGATTAATCCCAAGAACTTGAAGCTAATGTATGTACTGTCTCCACATCAGCGGCACTGGATGTGAATGGGGGTTGGTGTGGGCTCTACCTCACTTCCTGAAGTCTATAATTGGCTCCTTTGTGTTACTGAAATTGAGGGAGCTGTCATCTTGGTTCTCTGCCAGGACGCTCAACCTCCTTCCTGTGTTCCGGCTCATCATTATTTGAATTTTGGTCTACCACTCTAGTGTCGTCACTAAAAGATGGAGTTGGGAACTCTCTGAGATGACCTAGTGACCGTAACTCTGGCTTTTGTCACCAGAAGTCGACCTGTGTGCATTTATCGAGACATGTCCAGCTTCAATTTCATCAGTTTCCTTTCAGAAAGAGCGATGGCCAACATACAAGAAACAATATCCAATCAAAAGTGCATATTCGTCCAGCCAACCCAAATGGAATGTCATACCAGTCACATTTGATTCGAAATTAAATATTTTCTGAAAATTTTCACCTCCACCACTGAAAATCTAAATTATGTGGGCCAATATATTAATAAATCCTGTTAAGATTGCATTTCAGATCAGATCTATTATTTTTTAAATTATATCTCAGAATCAGAATTTATTATCATGAACATGTCACGTTGTTTTCCAGCAGTATCACAGTGTAAACATGTCTATTAACTACTTGCTTTTTTTTAAAAAGGATATATGGTTTGGCACAAAATCGAGGGACCAAAGGGCCTGTACTGTGCAGTATTGTTCTATGTTCTATAAAAGTAACTTTCTGCACCTAAATTCAAATAAATTGCAACCTTTCCTAGTAAAGAACAGCCAAATCCATTCAAATGCATGATGTTGTTACAAATTGTAGCTTAGCCACAAAGCTCTCCTGTGCACGTGTCCTATTAAGGACAGAGTGGACGGTAAATACAAACATGATCGAGAATGGACTTAACAGGCAAATTATCCAGAGGTTACAAATACGGTACAACTCTAATTATCCGAAATGTTTGGGACCTGGCCTATGTCAGATGAACTTTTTTTTCGGATAACTGATCTTTTTTTTTAAGAAAACAGCCCAGTAGCAACAGCTACTGTTTAAACAACAACAAACAAGGAAGACTTTTTAAGCAGAGGGAGGGAAGGGGAGAGGAGCGAATGCCACTGAGCTCTAGGTCCCACTCCTGTCCAGGAGGCAACTCTCCTTGATGATACTGGGACAAGGGATTCTTCCAAACCCTTGCAGCTGAGAGACAGTGGCATACAGTTTGAGAGGCAAGAGTGGAGAGAAAAGTCAATAGGGGAAGGTAAAGAAGAAATGGAAAGAGGGGGGAAGAAGTTATTTGAAACTAGGACAATCTTCATTCTAATTTCATGTTGAGTTAATTTTTTTTTCCAACCTGTGAGGTCAGTTCAGCTCCGAAAAAATTTTAAATAAATGATCGTTTCGGATATCCTCATTTATCTGAATTTTTTTTAAAATTTAGGATAAATGAGGATTTCAGATCATTGGAGTTGTACTATAGTTAATTCCATCAGACTTGGTCATTGACAGGCTGACCATTCCCAGCATTCAAATGCCAGGATTACTTTAATCTATTGAATCAATGGTCCTGTCGCCGAGTGAGGGTGTTATCTTTGCTGGCTTTTATACAAGACCTTCCTGGAAGATTAAATGGATTCTGGTTTTATACAGCATGTCGTGAAAGGCTTCAAATAGTGACGTGTTAATAATGCAAAACAAATATTCAGCAGAAACATTTCAAGCAAAAATTTTTGGCCTTGTATAATTTCAAACATCAATCATCGATGCTAAAAGATATCTGGAAGCAACCTCTGACAACTTTATATCAAAATGTCCATTTATTTTTAAACACTGGTACGAAATTTACTTCATGCATTATTCTTAATAGCATGTTTATTTTGCAAACCTACAGCATAGAAATACTCCATTTAATCCATCAAGCATATGCCTACTCCCTTAAAAGTAGTCTACCAGTCCCACTGTGAAAATTATCTTTTCTCTCAAAACTACAAACATGCAGAGTATATTAAATCAATGCTGCATTAAAGATTGAAACACTGGCATCCAATTATTTGGTCATTCTGATGGGTCAGCATCTGCCTCCTTCATTAGTCTGGAACACAAGCCAAGGCCACAGCACAAACAGGGTGTTCGGCCAGATCTAGGGTCGGGACTACAAGCCAGGGGTTGGTGCCTATAATCCCCATAGTTTGGATCGTGGGCTGCTGGTGCCAGGGGCTGGAGTACACACACGTTCAAGTTTATTATCATCTGATTGCAAAAGGACAACCTGACCAATCAGGGGTCCTCAGTGCAAAACAGGCAGACACACAACCAGGAACAACAAACATACAGACAAATAGTACATATGTAGGACAACTATTTGTGTATACAAATAAATAAATAGTTTTGTTAATAATAGTCTCGGATGAGTTTCTGCTCCCTTTAAATACACCAGGATCACCAAAAAATTATACTGGTGTGCAAATATGAAATTTAATTTTGGACACCGAAAGTGAAGTAAAAAGTGTGATTGGGTAGTAACACAGTAATCTGCTTTTCGAACACCATTATCAGTGTGTTACTGTGTTGACTTTTCTACATTTAAGACCCATGTTCCATTTGCAACCTGTATAAACAATGAACAATAAACCATGTGACAAAATGTAGGCATCCAGATCAATCAACCCAACCTCCACCTGGAGCCAGAAGGGTCCAACCCAAGCTATTCCCAACCTCAACATTCCCAAAAAATGCAAATTGAGTTCACAGAATTGCCAAACCGCATGCAAGTGTTCTGCTATTAGATTTAACTTTTACTCAAAGTACATTTTTCCCCTCACCCAGTCCATCTGGTGCTGTACCGATCAATGAGCTACAAAGCTAGAACGTAAGCCAATCCTTCCAAGATTTAATGCACTATTTAAGTCACATGGATTTATCTCTCTTTGATATTCAATATATTCAGATTGTCAGATCTCAGCAGAAAAAAAAATAAAACAGCTTTTATTCTCTCATTCCTTTTGTTTTTAAGGACAAGCTTTAAATTTAAATGTAAAAATAAAGTTTAGACTAACAGCACGGTAACCCTTTTGGCCCACAAGCCCATGCCACCCAATTAACCTATAACCCCTGGTACATTTTGGAGGATGAAAGGAAACTGAAGCACCCGGAAGAACTCCATGCAGAAATGGACATACAGTGCCAGATTCGGACCCCAGCTATTGGCGCTGTAACAGCATTGCACTAACCACTATACCAAATGTGCCATGCTTATAAACATTTCTTTAATATTTTATTTTTGATTTTCCAAGACTCACACAAATCCAAAACAACAGTACAACCTTCTCAACAATGATACATTACATTCCGAGTCCATTTCCCACCAGCCCCCCTCTCCCGTCACCCTTCTCCCTTCCCTCCTATACACTAATACCACAAGGAAAAGATTATGCAAATTAAACAAACAAAAAAAATCCAAAAGTCTAGTCGCAGACCCTAAAAGGAACCGAATATAAACCCAGAGTAACAAAGTAAAATGAAAAAGATACGAAACAAGAGCATGTCCTCTGCACCACGACCCACTTCATTTCTTATATAGATATAATCATTCCACTTTTAGTGCAGATTTTTACCTTTCTTCAATTTGGAAGGGGTTTAGCTATAGCTGCGTACCTATGTGCTGCAGAAAAGGCTGCCACATCCCCACGAATGTGTCATATTTCCTCATTAAATGGTACGTGATTTTCTCCAGGGAAATATTACACGTATTCCATCGTGTTATACTTTGTTGGGAGTCAGACTTCCACGTGACCGCCATAAATTTCCTGACTACCACCAAGGCTACCTTCATGAACTGAATGTGTTACTTGGACAGTTTAAAACACATGCCCATATTTCCCTGAAGGTATAAATTTGGATCCGGTGGAAAATCCACCATTCTGAAATTGTTTTCAGAATGTCCCCCCCAGGTCCTAAATATTTGTCTAAATGTTTGCAAGAAGTGATATTGTTTGGACTTGATGTAAAATACGAATCAAGAATAAAATGGCATGAAAAGGAAGTCTGCACAAAGTGGTCCAATGCTGACATTTTAAACACAAGCTCCATCCTGTAGGTTTCAAATGAAGGGGACTTCAGTGTCATTAAATTGTCAAACGATGATGGTCTGGTGAAAAAACAGAAGGTGATGAATAACAAGGAAGTGACTACATTCTGCCACATCCCCTGGTTTACTAACAGCATTCAACGAGCAACTCAGCAGACCTTGCCTCATCTGGTCTTCACGGGGCTCCAAACCTACCGTAGTGGTCGACTCTCAACTGCCTCAAGCTCTGGAGCAATTATCAGATGAACAAATGCTGGCATGGGTGAAACAATTCACAGTCAGTGTGTAAAAAAAAATAAAATGAAATTCTACGTCCATACTGCTGTGCACAGAGGTATTAATCTTTTTTAAACTTTATTTATTCGTTTAAAAAACAAATAATATGACATATAAAACAATTAACCATAAACATGAACGTTATTTATATATATATATATATATAAATAATGTTCATGTTTATATATATATATATATATATATATATAAAAAAGAGAAAAGAACCCCCCTCCTTCAGCCAACCACAGAGGTATTAAATTGAAACTCACTGTATGTTGAAAGAATAGTTTCGTACATGTAGAGAAATATATTTCCAGACTATGATGCATGAACTTTCACAATGGGTTGCTGATCAAAAGGTTTGAGTGTGAAATCATCTCCCAAGCAGAAAACCACAAAGAGGCAGAAAAACCAACAAGAATATAATTACAGGCAGCAACCCACACTCCAATCACTGGATTGCTCCCTCCAAGTCCAGGTCTACGAGGATAACATCTAGACTCACCCAACAGTGAGTCATTGGGGATCAGAGGTGGAGACGGTGAGTAAATTTAAATTCTTCGGAGTCGCCATCTCAGAGGATCTTTCCTGGACCCAACACACTGATGGCATCCTGAAGAAAGCGTGTCAGCGCCTCTACTTCCTCAGGTGTTTGCAGATTTTTGGTATGACATCAGAAACCCTGGAAAATTTCTACAGATGTGTGGTGAAAAGTGTGCTACCAGCTGCATCTCACACTGGGATGGAGACACTGATACTCCTGAGCAGAAAGTCCTGCAAAAGGTAGTGGACACAGTGCAGGACATACAGGCAAAACCCTCCCCACCATCAAGAACATCTGCAGGGAACGTTGCCATCAGAGAGCAGTAGCAGTCATCAAGTATCCATACCATCCAGCATATGCTCTGTCCTTCCTGTTGCCATCAAGGAAGAGGTATAGGTGCCACGAAACTTGCAGGTCCAAGTTAGGTTCAGGAACAGCTGCTACCTCTCCACCATCAGACTCCTCAACAACAAACTTAATTACGGACTCATTTAAGGACTCTTGACTTTTGCCTTTTATTGTTTTCCCTCTTTATTTACATTACTTTATTTGTTTCCATGTATACATTCAGTTGAGTTTTTTTATGCACTAGTCATTTTAATGAATGTATATTCATTATCTGTTTACAGTTAATTGTTTGGATATTTACACGTGTAGTTTTTTTGTACTACCAATAAGTGGTAATTCTGCCTCACCCAGAGGAAAAAGAATCTCAGGGTTGTATGTGTTGTCATTCATGTACTTTGACGATAAATCTGATCTTTGATATGTATTCTTCAAAATATTTGCCAGAAAAAAAACTGAACACATCCCAAATATTTTCACCCACAAATCCAAGTCTTCATTCATTGCTGGGCACAAGCAGCAGCTGCTTGAACTGTTCAAAGACAGCTCTCATCATCTCCAAATCATGAAGGCTGCTGTCTTCATCCTCGATGTTTGGCTCGCAGACCTCTCTCTGGCATGCCGACTACCCATGACCACATAACCTTCAGGAAATCTCTGGGGTGAGATTACTTGAATTCTCAAGGCCTCAACCAGTTTCTGAGGCAACAGTCAGGAGAAAAGACCACAAGGTAATAGCGACACCACAGGTAACACACATAACATGGAACCTCTTTTAGCACAGATTCCACATGCTCTCTTTCTGCTGGGAATCCATCCCAAGAGTGAAGCAAAATACCACTCTGTCCATTTGATCATGAGCTTATTCCCCGATATAGTAAAATGCCAGTCATTTGGAGATCCCACTACTTTGACATCAAGCTCACAAGGACCAACATAGTTGGGACCCACCAGGGCCCCAATTCCACTGAATCATGGGAAAACGTGTTATAGTTACATTTAATATCTAAAAGAAAGTGAATTAAAGGTGTATTGATTTCAGGTGAGGGGGCAAGCTTGATTGGAAGGACGTTAGTCAAAGGGCCTGTAACTGTGCTCTTGAACTCTATGAATCTATAACATCACATTGCTTTTGTGGGAGAAGAGGAGGGCTCAGACTGTTCCTCTCTCCTCAAATATTGCCTAACCTGCTGACTCTATGCAGTGTTTTCTAGTTTGTCAGGATTTCCACATGGATTTTTTTTGCTTACAAATAAATCTTCTTGCACTTGCAACAAATACACTTCAGCCGCAGTGTAAGGAACATGACCCAACATTTGTAGGGTGATATTTCTTCCTTTCCTCTATCAGTTAGATAAACATCAATCCGTCCCAGTGACTCGCACACCAAGAACAAGTACAAAACTGTCAGAGCCCTAAAATGTTGGTTATCGATCTTTGCCACTCTGATGGACCCTATGGGGCCTCCTTAGTTTCCCCAGCAATTTTGTACATTTACTACAATCACAGTTCCTGCAGATATTTTCATGTTTCACCCCACAAGTACAAGACTGGCCAATTTTCTTTCACACAGCACTTCTAAATCTTACTGGACCCCCTGCAGGAAAGCATTTAGAATGGAATTATTCCCTAGAGAGTCAGACAATGACAGATATTTGATAGAGGTATACAAAGTTCTGAGGGATATAGATTGGAAAAAAGACTGCTTGCATTTACTCTATGAGGTTGGGTGAGACAAGAACTAGAGGACATGGGTTAAAGATTTACTGTTTATGAAGAACTAAAGGGGTAACTTGTTCACTCAGAGTGGTGAGTTGCCAACAAACGTGGTGGATGCAGGCTTGATTTCAACATTTAAAAGATATTTGGATAGCTATACAGTTGGAAGGGGCATGGAGGACTATGGTCCAGCAGCAGTTCAACGGAACCAGGTGGTATAACATTTCAGCAAGGCCCGTTTTTGTGCTGTGGTGTTCTATGGGTCTATCTCTATAGCATATTTGCATCTCTATCAGGACCTCCAGAAATTCTCTCCGGTCAACAAAACACATCTGATGTGAAAGTGATCTTGATGCAAGAGTTGAGCCTAAATTTCCTGTTCGCAACAGCAATTGCATTTCAAAAGTAGATCAATGGCTGGCAAGTGTTTTTGGAGGTCCTGAAATGGAAACAAAGAAACTTTCTTTCTCCTTGCCATCTCTTCTGAGCAACCACCTCCAGTTTCTTTGCCATCACACCGTTTGTTTGAATTTGAGTCTTTGGTCATTTGCAATTTGATAAGTTCCCATGCATTTTCCACAAGGTGAATGGCCTTCCAAGTCAACGTTTGCATGAAGTTCACCAAGACAGATTCCAAATCTGGAAAATCAGAGCTACTTGCCATGATATTGGTCACTTTCTTAAGAAAGCAAGTTAGCAACATGGAGATAAATTCCTGAATGTGGAGTCATCCTGAGGGTGCATCAGAAGATTAAAAATAAATCCATGAACTGACTGTATTGATATACCAGCCAAGGACAGGATTCAAGGAGGCAAGATCACTCCTGATGCAGCGTATTCAAAATCAGAAATAGATTTGTAACATGCATCAACCTTGCAGGAATTTAAAACAGCAGATTAAAAATAAGTAAATCAGCATCACCAACTGCTTCTGAGAATTTGCTGGAACTTCGTAGATTGGGCAGGTCAAAAATAAATGCCCAGGGACAAGCTGTGTGAAATATTATGTCACAGCTACATTCATGTCACATACTCATACAAAAGGCTCCATTTTGAAAACCTGATCAAGATGATAATTCACTTCTGCACCTCTCCTTCCCTTCTACGCCCTCCAACTTTGTACAAGAGTCTAAAACAGTCAATCTCAACCTTTTCTTGGCTCTAGCCCCCTTAGGACTTTGCTGAGTTTATGGGCCCCTTCCCTCTGAAACAGTCGTTTAGTTGGTTTCTTCCATACTACTCTCCTACCCCCAATGTGCCTTGAGGCCCCTGATTAACGATTTCCGTCTGTGCCCCCCCCCCTCAAAATGTGCTGTGGCCCCCATGGGGTCTGCATGGCACCCCATTGAGAATGACTGGTATAAACTGTAAGCATTGCCTGGTTAGTAATCCTGGTATAAATTGGCATCTCTCATTCTCTGCAATTTTCCCAGCCCTCATGAGCCCCTTTGTCAGACTGTCCTGAAGCAGGATGTCGAGCTGAAGTGGTGATGAGTGATTTCCATTCATGAATGCAGCCTGTTCCACTTTGAACTGGCAGCAGCTTGTTTTCTCATTAGATTTCTGCACCTTAGTCTCTTGTAGGTTTTGTGGAGAATTTATTCTTAATCTAGATTTCTATCTGGTGAGTGAATGAGTCTTTCAGAGAGGAATGGTGGCAGGATCAGGCCCCTGCCTTGTGCTCACCTCTTCATTTGAGCTTCATTCTACTCCTTGACCACCATTCTCATCCAAAAAAAGACTTACACTCCATCACTTCCCAACACTGGTAGTGCAGGTGAGAAGCAGCAGCCTAGGAGATGACCCTTTAGGGAAGGTGATCACAGCAAGTCGACCAGAGAGGGGCTCAGCAGCTGAAGAATTCACACAGGCTGTGGAGTCCTGGAGACTTGCTCAATGGGAACCTGGTATTGAAACCAGGATTCGAGAGGGTGCTGAGGGCAAGACAGGCTCCTAAAAAAGCCTCAGGTGCTGAAGGCTTTCTGATTGCATTGGAGGTTTGGATCTAAGCTCAAGTTGCCAATGAATCGAACAAGAGCACTGCAGGTGAATCCACAGACACTCAGTGACTCCGAAGAGAATCCTTATTTGCTTCTCTTGGTCTTAATGCTGGTGATGCCAAGCAATGCTCACGGTGACTCTTTGTATGCCTTACGGCAGACAAAAGTTGAAGTATGTCACGTATGTTACATTTTGTAATATTATGTGACATAAAAGGAACTTTGGATCTTGTAAATCAAGCCTTGGAAATAGCCATCATTCATGGATACCATCGTGTCCACCACTAACAATGAACTAACACCCATGTTGCTCCCCCCTGCTCATCAACCTTTTTGTATGAAACAGTCATGAAACATTATCAAATGCATTCAAAGAAGGTGCCCAATTAAACAAAAGTTCACATCCTGCTCCAGCACTAACAAGTTTTACTGGTGATCTCAAAATTACTTGCGATCCACAGTAATAACAGTTCTCTCAGCCAAGTGCAGAAGAGGCTGTCTCAAATTACAAAGATGATCAAAAAGGCTTATTTCAGTTCATTGATCTATCACATGCCCGCAGAAAAAGTTTATACTTTTCCTTCAGAAAGGTTTTAATCTTCAATCATCTTCATCTGCACCATCTCACAGTAGCCATAAAAGCAAATGATCAACAACTGAAGCAACGCCATTTAAATCTCCCCACCCTCCCACCCACAAATCAGATATTTCGGAGTAAATAAAGGATCAGTAATTCTTTTGGTTTTGCCAACAAAATAACGTCAAACCTCCTGACCACAAAATCATTTTATTGAGACAAAGTGCACTCATCTTTAGGAGTTTGACTGAGGTAATCCCTGACTTCCAGACCTAAAAACACTGCAGTACAGAGGGACGAGAGGTGAGATATGCACACACACGCCAGCAGCGCCTCTTCTTCCTGCGAAGGCTGAAGGAAGTTCATCTCCCACCCTCCATCCTCACTACATTCTACAGAGGACGTTTCAAGAGCAACTGCATCACTGCCTGGTTTGGAACCTGTACCTCCTTGGACTGCAAGACCCTGCAAGGGATAGTGAAGTCAGCGGAAAAGATCATTGGGGGCTCTATTCCACAACACTCGCTGCAGGCAAAAAGGGCAACAAACATTGCGAAGGATTCCACAAGCCCCTCATGTCAACTGTTCTCCCTTCTGGCATCTGGTAGGAGATACTGCAGTAATTCAGGGCCCTTATATCCAGATTGGGCAACAACTTTTTCGCTCCAAAGCCATCGGACTGTTGAACTCCCAGGACATTTGGACTGTTACTGTATACGTCTTAATATATTAATATTTTAATGTGTTTAACTTCTATTTATGTAAATATGCTATGTGGTCCTGGAGAAACACTATCTTGTCTTTACTGTGCGAGCATGGCATGAATGATAAATAAACGTGACTTGACATCCCCCATAATTCAGCCACCAAAGCAAGTCCAGGATGGAGCCTCAGGTCCCACCACCCAAGGACTGGTCACCATTTGATGTGAGATGGCGGTGACACGGAGGCCCTCAGCTCGAAATATATTGTTGGGACTGCAGAAGGTAAGTGCAGCCACGGAGATTGCATTAAGAGGTGAGCACAAGGCAGGGGCCAGATCCTGCTACCATTCCTCAGATAGACTCACTCCCCAGATAGACATCTCGATTAAGAATAAATTCTCCACAAAACCTACAATCCGCAAGTGTTGAAATATTAAGGCTCAGTTTATCTATCTTGTGCCAAAAAGAGGACTTGTTTCAGTTTGGAAAACATTTTGAAACTGTGCATATTTTCATGCCTTTGATTTTCTTTTGAAATAAAAAAAAAACACAGTAGCTTTCTCTAACCTTTATTTGTCACCTTGCAACCCTTCTATCAGCTTCCCCCATCAATATTAGAATGATTTAAAATGTAAACGTGATGTGGGTTCGGACATCAATTCCAAATCAATTGAAACCCCAATGAAAATCGATTCTGTACACATTTTCCTCAATTTTAATTGTAGCACACAGATGATTGTAGTATTTATCTGCTTTCTATTAGTACTGGATTTCATTCCTGTAATTCTAGTGCATCATCCAAGCCTGATCCAAAGATCAATAATTCCTTCTTTTGCAGTGATTGTAACAGTGTGCTGCAAAGACAAATCAATCAACAGGGAGCCAGAGAGACCTACAAGGCAAGAGCATGCAATGCAACCATTCTTTTAATAATCAAAACTGTTTTAACTAAGCTACCAACAGCAATCACAAAAACTCAAATGCAAATCATGAGATGGGAGATGCTGGAGGCTGCAGCAAAAAGCAATCTGCTGGAAAAACACAGCCATTGAACCTCATCAAGGGAAGAAGAGAGAAACAAATAAAAAGCTGCATATACTGGAATCTCAAGTGAACAGTGAGAAGCTGGAGAGACTCAAAGGACCAGGCAGCATCCATGGAGAAAAACAACCAGTCATTATTTTGGGTGCAGTCTGTTCATCAGACCCTTCAGTCTCTCTTTGTTCATCCTTGTAGCATGAATGAGATCTTGCTAGAATTTCATCCTGAAACTTCGATAAATCCTTTCCCCTGCCTCCACAGCTAAACACACCAAGGTCCTCCAGCAGAATGCTTCATGTACCAGTCTGAAGATGCCATTTCAACAATTTCCTCACAAAGAATAAAATGGATTGGCTGCTTCCTTAGCAACTAATTAATACATGTGCTTGATACTGTGGCTTTGATTAGTGGAGGGGAGGGGGGAGGGGGGTTACTTTCCACGCACAATCCATCTATCCTCAAAGAGAATAAAGAGCTGTTAGGTTAGAAGGAAAGATCTGTATTCATTTATTGCCTTTTACCATCTAAAGACAGTGTGTGCACTTGATG
Source organism: Narcine bancroftii (assembly GCF_036971445.1). Taxonomy (NCBI): domain Eukaryota; kingdom Metazoa; phylum Chordata; class Chondrichthyes; order Torpediniformes; family Narcinidae; genus Narcine; species Narcine bancroftii. The sequence continues at coordinate 146,556,824 of NC_091470.1, read as the reverse complement.
TTAACCTGCTTCCTCCATTAATATCTCTGCTGCACCATTTCCTTTGAGAACAAAATAAAAAATTTATCACATCAGACAATTATGGTTACAATGTACTGGCTCCATGGCAATGACTTGTATTTGCAAAGCAAAAATTACTTTGCACTACTTTCAATAAAATATGCAATACCTATTCTTTTTGCATTTCATTGCTACATCACTTAAAGTATATTGCATGGTTCAGGCAAATGAATAAAATGAAGCTTATTAGATAGATCTAACAAAGAGATAACACAGAAATTATTGGCTTCATGTCATTAAATGCAGTTATTTTATACATCACTAGTTCAAGAATATGACATTAAAAATATTTTTTTTCCCACAAAATTGTGATTTGTGAATAAATTTATTTATTCTCCAGCATTATTAGAAAATCCAGCAAGATCCTGGCCAATGTAATCATTCATACAAACACCAGTCATTGGAACTACCAACTCATGTTTGTTGCAGGATGCTATTGAAAAAGCACTTTTTTATATTTTATATTTAAAGTGGTACTCCTTCCTGGAGTAAAACATGAGCCTGCAGAAGCAGTGACTGAAGTAACGATGCAATGCTAGAGAAACTCAGCAGGTCAAACAGCCTACTTTATATAGCAAAAATATATAAAACCATCATTTCGAGCTTGAACCCTTCATCAACGTATGAGCAAAATGTAGGCAGGTGCCTGAATAAAATGGTGGGGATGGTGGGGGGGGGGGGGGGGGAAGGCAGGGAGGGGCAAGGTTAAGGGGTGCAGCACAGGCTCATTGCCAGGAGGCAATAGGTGGATAACCAGCAAACAGGGGTAGGAGGGGATGGCTGTGAATAGAGAGGAAAGGGAGTAGAGAGCTAGAGGAAAGGAAATAGGGAAAGAGACTGAGAACAGGGAGTTGTCTAGCAAAAGCCAAAGGAAATGTTTTCTGATCATTTTGTGGCTACCTTTGGTAAGAGTCTGAAGTACAAAACTCTTGTTCAGGAGCAGTTTTTTTTTACCCCCAATGGTTATCAAGCTCTTGAATCTCCCCTTACTACCCTAATCATCAGCTCCTCCAGAACCACAAAAAGACTTGTCTGCACTATTGAAACACCACTTGCCCTACTCTAATTGTCTTACCTTTTACATTTATTGCCTCTTTCCTTATGATATTTTAAAGTATATTACCGCAGTTATTTTTTTCCAAACAAAGTAGCTGTTTAGCTGCAGCAAGAATTTAGTTGCAGATGTATATTGTACTCTTGTGTATGACAATACACAAAAGTACATGGTTTGACTTCATTGGGGCCCCTCTAGTTCAGCCTGGTTTGCTGTACATGACTTGTTAAACCAATTCTATGGTCTCAAGGGCAAAGAGAAGCCAATTCAAAAGAATTGCACATTTTAGCAAATTTTGTGCCGATAAATCTGTAGTGACTACAAAGCAAAAAAAAGCCAGGGTAGCAATTCTAATCCTTGGTATTGTTCCATTCTACAGAGATTTAAGCAGGAATGTGTAATTTACTCCACACCTGAGCAAGTTTCTCATTGAACCTAAGGAGTCATTTTCCCTCAAAGTTTGAATTAATTTTGAACAAAAATTGAGAAGGTGCACTTTGAAGTCACTTTTACAAAATATCCAGCCTTTGAGTTTAAACTTTCCCTTGCATAGCCACTGATCTAGGCTGTGCCAAACACCAGCTGCTCTTCTCTGGAGTGTCCCCAAGCTCCGTACATACGAACAGTAATGGAAACAAAACATTTGTGTCCAACGGCAACCAAATGTCGCTAATTATGGGTTGGTTTCTTGTCCTATTTGAGAGCACTGAATGGTTTAATAGGATACCAGTGAAAACACCACATCCAGCAAGGCTGGAATGCCCTGAACACTCCATGAACTGAAGGAGTGCCAATCAAGTCGAACCACAGGGCATTGCTCAAAGAATCAGAAAAATATTTCAGCTCAAACACTTTGGTAACATGGACTGGTTTTGGGAAAATAAAAGGTACAACTACTTGAGCAAAGGTGTCTTGCAACAAACAGAGTTAATCATGTTAGCTGAGATTTTAAAATTGGGTTTTCATCAGAACCCAATATCTAGCTTTACTAAACATAATTAGCACCAATTTTGGGGAATATACAAAGAGCAGAATTTTACTTCAACTTGGGTATCAAGTTCAGCACAGACAGCTTGAAAAAAGGCTCAGGCCTGCAACATCAGTTAAATATCCTCACCTCCTCTCGACGCTGAGAGATCTGTTTAATTTATTTACAGCAGATGAAGATGATTCCAGACATTTAAATCTGTGCCGCCCAATTAGTGCAAATCAACATATAACCCCATACGTTTTTGACGGGTGGGAGGGTTACCAGACCATCCAGGGTTCCTTGAAAGAAGGACTCAGGCCTGAAATGTCAGTAATGTATCTATACCTCCTAGGGGCACTGCAAAACTACTGAGTCCCTCCACCATTTGTGTGTTTTTACTACATTCGCAGCATCTTCACACTTTCATGTTTCAAAATCGACACAGACATGGGGAGAACTTGCAAACTCCTAACAGACAACACCGGATTTGAACCGGGGTCACTGGCGCTGTAGGTGTTGCGCTAACCGCTACACTATTCGCACCACCCTAACCTGCTGAGTTTCTCCAGTGCTTTTGTGTTTTTACACAGGCTTAAGGACTTTTCCCTGTGCTGCACTGTCCTATGCAATTCTAATTGACCCCATGAGCATCATCAAGGACAATCTGGCCTTGCAGTTCAAATGTTCTGGCTTCATTTCCACAAAGGAGTGGATAAGCCTACAAGTACTCGAACTAATAGGGATAAAGTTAAAAATGTGAGCTCCAATTGCAGAACAGCAGCTGGGGAATTTGATTTCAAGTAATTAATAAATGTGGAATTAAAAAGCTAGCAACTGAAATGGTAACCACAAAACTGGCAGATGTCATAAAAATTCAGCTGGTAACACATGTTTCTGATCTCTCCCCAATCTAGACAATGGGTTTATAGTCACATGATTGATTCAACTGGCCTTGTCAGCTACTCTGTACAGAGACAATTAGGAATGGGAACAAAATACTGAGCAGGCCAGGAACACATCCACCAGATAGAAAAGAAACATCCAGTCATGAATTTTCACACACTCCTCTCCCACCAAGAGAAGGCATACACCAACAACTTAAAGACAGTTTCTTCTCTGAGCTCCAGAATGAACCCCATAACACTCTTCTTGTGCTCCCCTTGCTTGGTGCTAACCGACTTTCCTTCTCAGTTGGTATCCCGTACCTTTCTCAGTCTGTGCTATGTATTTTGTGACAAATAAACTTGAAGTTAAAAACTTACAACTTTGGACAGTAGAGTTAGCATAGAGGTTAGCCCAATGTTATTACTGCGCCAGTGACCTGGATTTAAATCCATTGTTTCCTGTGAGGAGATTATCTGTTCTCTCTGCATCTGCATGGGTTTCTTTCGGGTGCTCCAGTTTCCTCCCACCCTTCATTTGGGTGCAATTGGGTAGCACAGGCTCATGGGCTGAAGGGCCTGTGACTGTGCTGCATGTCTAAATTTGAATTTAAAAAACACACACGTAACATTCTTGAGTTAAAACCAGGGTAGGGTATAAAGTCTGAATGTCACTGAAGACGATTAGAAGCTGGATGAAGGACCAGCAGAATGCCAAAACCAGTGTAGAAACACGAACAGATGAATAACTTCTACTCTTGCATATTACACACACCAATTATTTTTAACCTTCCCTAAAGTATATTGCTGGAAGTAAAACTAACAGCTTGATATCTTCGTTTGTCCCAGAGGAAATTGCACGTTTGGCAACCTAATTAAAGTAAATTCCCGATCAATCTGCCAAAGTTCACCACCCTAAAATTTCTGTTGGCACAAATAACCTGTAATTGAGTCGACAACAGCCAACTACAGTGTTAATTTGTTGCTATTAAATAAAAATCTCAATAAAACGGAAAAAGATTCAAAGACTTGGACCTATTTCACTTTCTTATCCCCTCAGCCCTTCTGCTCTTTCTCTTGAACCACATCTTCAAAAGATTCCAATACCATCACCACTCCCTGGCTGCCCCTCCAACTAAACAACACCAAAGTAACTGCTCGATGGGCCACTGCCCTCAAATCCACTCCAGTTCATTGCAAGAGCAATTCAGCCCCCCTCCCCATAAATGCACAAATTCTTTCCTTTTCAACACTTAGTTCAACACCACAATTGAAGCAGCCTTCATAAGCCAACTCCAGAAGAGCATTAAGCTCTTCCCACTCTCCGAGTAAAAATATTTTTCCTCAAACCAGTTTTAGTTCTTCTGTCAATCACCTTCATTTGGTGCCTTTGAGTTCTTTACCCTTGCATCCAGTTTTCCTGAACTACTCTCATTAGACATTTCAAAGTCCCCTGTTCCAATCAGAGCCACATCATCTTCTTCACACCTAGGTAACTGAAGTCTCTCATCCCTAGAATCATTCCGAGGTCTTGTCACCTTTCATGAAGCATCGTGCCCAGAAGTCTGCTTGCTGACTCTGCTAAAGTCAGGATGTATTGAAGCCCAGAAGCCTCTCAAACTGATTCCATCATTCAGTCCAGTAAAATTACAAAACAGTGAACCAAGACATGACTAATTTTATTCTCGAGAGATCTCCAGTCCAAGCAGAATATGTATACTCCAGAGCACCTTTTTTAACTAACTAAACCATCTTCAGACTCGCTGCTTTACAATCTCAGAATAACCAACCAGTCATGCATTACAACTCTGATGAGATATACCTTGGTTGAGACAGTACAATTAAGGCATTATATCATTCAGCCTTTCAATCAACTGCCTCGGTGTAAAAGCCAAGAGCCATATGACATTGCCATAAAGCCGCAAAATCTATCTTTCTCTTTGACAATATTAATTGGAAAGCTTCTTTCTGACTTAAATGCATTTGGCTATCTTTAGTACATTTTTAAATTGCACTCAGAAAGGTTGTGAATCAAGTGACCAACAGTTTAAATAATTCCAGTCCACCATCCTAAATTGGAGGAAAAAAAAATCACCTCCAACCTGATGGCATTAACTTTAATCTCTCCAGATTCCATTAGGGCCCTCACCCATCCCTTATCCCTGTCTCCTTTCCTCCAGGTCCCCACCAATCCCCTCCCTCCCTTCTCCTCCATTCAGAGAGCTATCCCTCCCTCTCTGATCACCTCAGCTTTTTTCTCTTCTGGCCATATACCAATAGGATCTCTTGCCTGTTGGCCTGTACACCCGCCCAGCCCCTTCTTTCCTCCTCTCTCCCCCCCCCCCCCACCCCCGCCCATCTTTTTATTTAAGCGGCTGCCTGGTTTTGCTCATCATACCTTGATGGAGAGCTCAGGCCCAAAACATTGATTATAATCCCTTTGCTTCCAAAAAACGTTGCGTGGCCTCCCAAGTTTATCCAGCACTTTTGAAAACTGCACAATTAATTTCAGCTTTCCCTTTCCAACTTCCAGCAACAAATCCACGATGCAGAACATCAAGTATCTTCTTAAACCGAAAGTCTACTCAGCAAGTGGTAAATAACAACCAAGGGAGATTGCAAATCATTTAATCAATACAGTATAACATTGAAAAGCAAGCTCTGTTCTCTCCTCAACTCCACTGACATCAGAGCGCACATATAACAGTTTATGACATGGAAACAGGCCATCTTGGCCCTTCAAGTCCACGCTGCTTCACTCAAACAACTCCGCTAGATCCCCCTGCCTATTCTCCGCCCATAACCCTCCAACCCCCTCCTATCCATGTATATATCCAGCCTCCTCTTAAATGAAAGAATTGACTCTGCCTCAACTATTTCCTCCGGAAGATTATTCCACTCAGACACCACTCTCTGAGTGAAGAAGCATCCTCTAATGTTTCTCCTAAAATTTTGCCCCCTTACCCTCAACTCGTGTCCTCTTGTTTCAACCTGGGTCAGTTATGGTTCTCTTTCGCTGCCTGAAACAATCATGAGAGGTAAACTGCAAGGGTCAACTGTGAACATTACAAATCAGATGTAACAAATGTCAATAAACAAACTCCATCTCTAGTAGTTTTGACTGGAAATTCTCTCATCTCCCAGTTCCATGCTGTTCTTTTAATGGAGCAAGTAATCATGTGAAAGCTTGTATATTACAAAGGAAACACACATGAAATCCACAAAACCTAGTTGAATTAGTTTAACCTAATTGGAATTCTCAAATTTGAATATAATACTCATGACAATAAATTCAGATTCTGACTATTAGTAACTAGAGCAAAAATTTAAATACAAAGGAAAAATTAGCACCAACAGTGCGAAAGAAGAAACCCTATTGCTCTTGGGTTACAGGGGAAGGAGACCAAAGAGAGAAAAAACATCAATAATAGAATACAGCACAAAAGTTCCAGTACCTTCAAATCTTTTCTTAAAAATCATCCCTGACAATGCATTTGCATTGTTAGCTGCACCAGTCTGCATCTTGTGCAGTAAAGCAGTCAGCTACAACTATGTACAGAGACTGGGCCTCTTTTTCATTCACTTGTAATAATGATTTTACTCACGTCACACATCTGCCTTAATAGAATCTTTTAAATATTCCCACTCAATACAAAAATATTTTCCCTAATCCTAAGCATTATAATTTTAAGCATTAAAATCTTTATTTGGATAAGCTATGTCAATGGACAAGGCAAATCTAGTCCCTCCTCCACCAGCCCACCCAGCCAGCACACAATTAAACATAGCAAAAGCACATGCTGAAGACAAGCTAAACACTCTCCCCTTTCTTGATCTATCTCCATCTCGGGAGACAAGCTTTCCACCGACACATTTTACAAATGTCTGCAGATTTTCGTGTTTTACACAATTAAAACATGCTTGGAATACTTGATCAGCACACAACGACACAGGAAATGCCCTGAGTGCACATACAGGGAGGTACACACATGCACGAACACACACGCAAATTATTCTAGATAGCATTAATGACCAAATTACTCAGCGTGATGCGTGACAGTAAAAACCGATTTTAAATTGCACATATTAATCTAGTTGAACAAGATGTCTGCGGACGCTGGGGTTCCAGTGCAATACACAAATGTGCTGGAGAAACTCGCAGGTCACACATCTATGGAAGTAAAGGTTAACCAACGTTTCAGGCCTGAGCCCTTCAAGGTACGAGTCTAGGACAAGTTGTGGAGGCTCAAGTGGTCTGGCAAAATACATTCCCAACAACAAATATTGTAAAATAAATTTCAGGTGCATACAATATTTACACAGTTAAAAGTCACATTGATGACTGTAAAAATGTTACTACTGTAAAAGAGCAATATCAAGGGAGAAAAGGCAATTCAATAACCAGAGCATTCCTTTGGACATGCATTTAAGTGGATGATAGCATTTCAGCTACTGAAATATGACTCGCCAGGATATAGAAAGTTATTTTTAAACACAACCACAGCACATGTTCCTTCTCCTGATTTCAACACCAGAAAACAATTAATCACCATCTCTGATGTCAATGCGATTGCTCTGGAGTTGAACTAATTCACTCCAAATGCTGCATCTGATTGTACCCTCATTCAATCTTGTATCACATTGTCAAAAATTAAACATGAATGCTACTTTAATAGCTTGGAAGTTCAACTAAATTCATCATGGATTTTATTCAGAATTAAAATCTAACGACATTTTTTAATAAGGGTTATCGGATTGCCATTGTAGGAGACATGTTAAAGAGAAAAGTGCACATTACAAATCTGCAGTGGGGTTCATGTTTCACAAAAGACAACCTGATGCCTTGTGACTGTCTCTGCAGTAAGCCACAGTCAAAGTCAATGAATCTGCGTGCCGCAGTGGGAACGAAGGGAAGCTGAGCAGAGAGGGAGAGGCATATGGCTTCACTTACTGGTAGAACTGCCTTGCATCTGGATGATGCATTTGGATTCTTTGCTGATCTCCCGGGAGTTGAAGGGTCTAACACGGACCGCCACTTTCACTGATGCCCCAGACATTTTGTTTTCTCTCTCTCACACACACAGTGACCAAACCCTGCAAAAGATTGCAATGGTACTTCAGTTAGCCAAGCGACTGACTCGCTCTCAACACAGTCACAGACACCCACCAGCACCGATGACACGGTGCTTTGATCACTTTCCCAGCTGTTACATATGGCTGCGGACCAGCACAATGCAGTGGGGCTTTAACAACCCACCCTCAAGAGCAGCCCATGCATCCAAAGCACATTCAGAATCCAATTCATTACCACACTTAATGCATAGAGGTAGGTCCTGCCATTAGCATGTACAGCACCACTGCCTCACACCAACTATCTACGTCCCCTCTAATATTTTACCTATTACAAAAATAAAAGTTGCTTTTTACAGTCACATAATAGCAATTTATAATTTGATCTGATTGGCTGGAAGACAGTTTTTTTTACATTTAACTATGAGCACACGCCCTTTAACTGCAATGAAACACAAAACAAATCAGTTTCAGACTCCTGCGCATACAACCCCTTCATCTACCCTGTGCAGTTACATCTCCGCCAGGCCCCCCAGCTCAGAATCAAATTTAAACCAGCTTACTGCTCCAAAATGCAATAAGAGGAGCTTGCCTTTAACGGGGGAGGGGGGAAACGACGACACTAACTATTCAAGTTTTCCTCGCTGGAGAATAACTCATTGGAAAAAAAACATGACCCAATGTAAAGAAAGTTTGAAAAACAGATAACCTCTGGAGAAATGAGTTCCACAGTGTGATCCCACCTTTCGAGTGCAGATGAGTTGGGGACAGCCATGAGGCAAAAAGACCATGTGGAAACTCACCTCCTTACACACCAACCTTCCATCCAACCATCTCCTCCCCAAACTCAACTAACCTCCAGTATTCCCACCTTCCCAAGTCATTCAAGCCCAGTGATCCAATATCTTCCAGACATCCAACCCATTCCCCCCCGCACACATCAACCCACCCCCATTCATTCCAAGCTGCACCTCCAATTCTATCAGTGTCCCACGCATATCACCGCCCTCCCAGACCCTCCTGCCCCTCCCCATCTTCTCCCTCCATCCCACCCTCCCCCTTTCCCTCCCTCCTCCCCACCCCTTTCCCCAACCCTACCCACCCTCCGCCTACCCCCTCTCCCTTCCTACGCCCCACCCCTCCCACCCCTCCCACCCACCTCCGTCCTCCCCTCCCCAACACCCTTCCTCCCTCATCCATCCCCAACCCCGGCTCCGACCTTGCCGGGAAGGCGAGCGGCTGATGGAGCGGACGGACCCGCGCTGCGACGCGGCGGCGGAGGTTAGAGCCGGCGGCGGGCGGACACAAGTGCAGCCGAGGTGCCAGCGCGCTCCAAGCCCATGACAGAGCCGGGCTCCCGGCGGCGTCAGCCTCGAGCCAGGCGAATTCGGGCCGCCACGGAGCGGGGACCCAAGAAGCAGATTGTCCAAGTGGAGAGCGGCGATCAGTCACAACGCCGGCCCGGCCGCCTCTCCCGGGGCATTACGTCAGCCTCCCTGTGATTGACGGAACCGCCTCCCTGTGGGAACGGCAGCTGTCGCCATCGGGTCGCCGTGGCCAATAGGAGGCGTTGGAGGCGGGGCATCGGCCTGGCCATGACGTAACGATGCGGGGCTGTCAGCGGCAAAGTGTTCGCTGCCTCCCCCTCGCGGCAGGAGGCCGCGGGCGGGCGGTCGGCTTGGGACGGAGTGCAGAGGGGAGCCGCAATGTTCGACGTGAGACCATTGATAAATCCATTTTAAAATGCAAGAGATGAACAATCCCGCTCCAAGGTAGGAATTTAGCAGGAAAATAAAAACCAAATTAAAACTGGAGCTCCAACAGCTATTGAAGAAAAGATTTGCATTTGTATAGCGCCTCTTTCATCTTTCGCTTCATTCCCAACTCATCTCATGATTGAATGGCAGGGCATAGTTGATGGGCTCAATGCTGCTCCTTGGTCTTGTATCTCTAAAATATGGTAGTGTAGAATACCACAAGTGGTGGTTCTACCTGGTATGGTCTGCTGGAAAAAAGAAGCTCAGGGTTGTATCTGATGTCATGTATGCCCTCTGACAATAAATCTGACAATCTTGCTTAATTTAAAAAACTTAGACCTACATCATGGTGACAGACCATTTCGGCCCACGAGTCCGTGCCACCCAATTCACCCGCATCCTCGGTACTTTCGAGGAATCTGGAGCCCCCCGCCCCCACCCCGGGAAAACCCAGGCAGACAGGGAGAACGTACAAACTCCTTACAGGCAGTGTGGGATTCAAACACCTGTCCCAATTGCTGTAAAGGCGTTGCGCTGACCACGACGCCAACCGTGCCACCCTATTTTTGTATTTTGCACAGGGCAACTGCGAAACGAAGTCCTGTAACATATATTTTGGTGATTTCCAGAGGGAGAAATGCTGGCCAGAAGTTTTCAGAAAAACTTGCATCGCTTCAAAATAGTACCATGTTTTTATTCATCTGCTGAAGTGTTTAATGCTGTATCTTATGTAGGAGAACAAAGTTTAAAATGTCCACACCTCGTGCCTCGAAACAGTAAGGCTCCAGACGCCATTGGACCCATAATTTTCAAACTCACCAATGGCCAGGAAAGTACACCAGCACCTCTGCTTCCTCAGAAGGCTGGAGATTCTTGGCATGTCACCTGTATCCCTAAACAATTTTGGCAGATGATTGATTGAAATGAAAACACAATACTGGAAAAAACCCAGCAGGTCAAACAATGTTCTTCATAGAGCAAAGATACATATCCAATGTTTTGGGCTTGAGCCCTTCATCAAGGTGTGACCAAAATGTAGACAGGCACCCGAACATTCCAATGGACCATGAAAAGAGTCTTATCAGGGAGTATCACTGCACAGTGCAGGAACTGTTCCATGCCAAATTACAAGAGACTGCAGATGGCTGTGAATGTTGCTCATCATCGTACAGTCCCCCATCTATTAACTCCATCTATAACTCTCACTGCCTTGGAAAACCAGCCAACATATGAAAAGACTCATCCCTCCCTGGCCACACTTCCTCCCCCTAGTCAGGAAGATCACACACCACCAGATCAGACACTGTCATCAGTCTATTGAATGAACCTTACAGCAGTAAAGCTATTTTGCCTTTACTCCGTACGAACATTTCTTCTTCTGTAACCCTGCATTTCTGAACTGTGTCTTAGAACTTAAAGGGTTTCCTTGCCTGATCCCAACTTACAAGTTTCTTAACTTTTTTTAAATTTAGAGATACAGCACAGTATCAAGCCACTCAAATACCTTGGTCAAAAATTAGAGGTGTGATATTGTTGTCAAATAGACTGGATGATTAACATTTCCCAATTATTGGTTTTGCTTCAGTTGCGAAACCCCCTGGGGTGTGCAGTTTGATGATTTATCACTGGCAGAAACACTTGTTTACCTGGTTATGAAGAGTCATGCAAATCTAATTTTGATTGACTTTTTCTAAAGTCCAGATTAAATAAAAGGGAAATAGTTCTAACTGACTGCATGGTTAAATTATGTTTATTTTATCTTCCGGATTCTGCATGGTAATCTCACTTGAGTGTGAATCATTGTGTGCATTGCAAGATTTGCAAACAAACAAGTTTCAGCTCTTTACTGAAAATATCCACAATCATTTAGTCCATCATCCACATTTCTTTAAATAGAGTCAAAGGTCAATCAGCAATTACAAAATGGAGGATATGGACCAAATGGGATTAGCCCAGAATGTCAATGTGGATATTGGGCTGAAGGGCCTCTTCTATGCTGTATGACTGATTATTACACAAGGACATCATCAGGGGCAGGAGTAGACCATTGGGATAGTTGCACTCTCAGATTGGATCTTGTAACTCAGAACCATTTTATTGCTCTATCTCCTTGATGTCTAGAAAATTGACTAACTGGCAGAACCTCTTAAAAAAAACCACTCCCCATTCTTCCTTGCTTCCCTATCCCTCCACCCCTTCCCTCTCCATTCACAGAGGCATGCCCCTCCCCCTGCTTACTGCTCTGCCCTCCCTCCCTTATCCACCTATTACCTCCTTCCTGTGAGATTGTGCTCCTGCCCCCCCCCCCTCCTCCACCACCACTTTGTTTTAGGTGCCAGCCTACATTTTGTAATTCCAAATCCCTTTTAAATGTTGTAATTATGCTTGTCTTTTAACACTTGCTTTGACAGCTCCTCCCATACCCCCCTCTGTGGGAAAACTTGCCTTTTTTTCCACTAATCCTTTCCCTTCTCACCCAAAACATATACCCTCTCATTTTTTACTCCTCCCCTCTTTTAATGGATCTTCGGAGTACTTGGGCGCCTGGCAACATTTTGCTCATTCGTTGAAGGGCTCAAGCCCGAAACATTGATTATGTATCTTTAACTTTGCTGAGTTTCTCCAGCAGTATGCTTTTAACTGCAGAAGTTGTTAAGGAATGCACCTGACATGCCAAAAATCCTCATATTATCAATGCCCCTCATGATTTTATAAATCTCTTTAGGATCATCCCTCTCTGCTTTCGATGCTCCAAAGACAAAAATCCCCATCCAACCTCTTCTTGCAACTTAAACAGTTGCATCCCAGTAACATCCTTCTGTTTCTTCTCTGCACCCTTTTTAGTGAATTGCATCCTTCCTATAGCATGGTGACCAGAACTATGCACAGTACTCCTACTGTGGTCAAACCAATGTCTTGTTCAGTTGTAATATGATGTCTCAACTCTGGTGGGTGCTCAGTGTTTCAGCCAATGAAGACAAGCACTTTCAGGAAACTATGTACTTGTACCCCTACATCTCTCTTGTTCTACAACACAAAGTTGAAACCTCGTGATACAGCTGTAAAAGGAGTTGGCAGATTTCAGATTTATTATCAGAATGCAAACATGACATCACGTACAACCCTAAGATTGTTTTTCCTGTGGGTGAGGCAGAATTACCACTTATTGGTATTGCAAAAAAAAAATTACTCAATGCAATTTGCAATGCAAATAAAGAAATGTAAACAAACTGAATGTGCAATACAGAAAGAAAAAAAAATCAGTAAAGTACCAAAGTAAGAGTCCTAAAATTGGTCCCTGATTGAGTTTGTTGTTGTTAAGGGGTCTGATGGTGGAGGGGTAACAGCTGTTCCTGAACCTGATGGTGTGAGTCTTGCACCACCTATACCTTTACCCTGCTGGTAGCAACAAGAACAGAGCGTGTGCCGGGTGGTGTGGAGCCTTGATGATTGCTGCTGCTCTCTGAGGGCACTGTTCCCTGTAAATGTTCGTGATGGTAGAGAAGGTTTTGCCTGTGACGTCCTGGGTTATGTCTGTTACCTTTTGCAGGGATTTACACAGGGTTAAATCATACCAGACCATGATGCAACTGGGCAGCACACCACCATACATCTACAGAAATTTGTCAGGATTTCCGATGTCATTCCAAACCTCCACAAACTCCTGAGGAAGGAGAGGAGCTGACATGCTTTCTTCATGAGGCCATTAGTGTGTTGGGACCAAGAAAGATCCTCTGAGATAATGACTCCCGAGAACTTAAATTTGCTCACCCTCTCATCGTCCAGTAATCACTGGATCTAACATCTCTGATTTTCCTTTCCTGAAGTCATCCAGCAATTTGAAAGATACCAAAAAGTTGGAAGAGGAGATTCACCAGAATGTTCTGGGACTAGAGGGCTTGAGGGGTTGGATAAGTTGGGTCTTTATTTCCTTGAGCATAGAATTCTGAGGGGTGACCTTAAAAGGTTTATAAAGTCAAGAGAGACTCTATATTTTTCTTAGGGTAGAGAATTCTGGAACAACAGAACATGGGTTCAAGGCGAGAAGAAAGAGATTTAAGAGCAACCCGAGAAGCAACTTTTTCTGCTCAGTCAGTGGTCCATATCTGAAACAAGCTGCCAGAGAAAACTTCAGAAGCAGTTGCAACTTTGAGATTCAGAAGACATTTGGACAGATACATGGAGAGGAAATGGGCCAAGTGCAGGCAAAAGGGAATGCCACTTGCCAACTCAGTTAACATGGACAGGTTGGCCTGCTTCATGCTGCAGAATTGACACCCCAAAGGCCCTGCCATTCGCTATGTCCTGCCCTGATTTAACTTCCCAAAATGCTTCACATTGCACTTAACTCAGATAATTCTGTAAGACCATAAAATATAGGACAGTGGTTCTCCATCTATTTTTCCCACTCACATACCACCTTAAGTAATCCCATACACTATGGCATCCGATGACATATAGTAGGTGCTCTATGGTTAGTAAGGGATTAAAGTGGTATGTGAGTGGAAAAAAAGGTGGAGAACCACTGATACATGAGCAGAAATTGGCCATCGAGTCCAGAGTCCACTCTGCCATTTAATCATGAGCTGATCCCAAACCGCACTCCCCTGCCTTCTCCCCATAACCTTTAATATGATATTCATCCGCCATTTCTTTGCCCTCTTTCCCCATTAGTCTGGATTTTCAATATCCACCAATTTTGGTGTTATTTGCAAACTTATAATCTTATCCAAATTGTTAAAAATGTGGCTGTCAATTTAAAGCTGCTTTAACTCCATTGAAATTCAAACTGAAAATAAAAATGCATCCCAGCACAATTTTGACAATACAGTCATTTAAAAAATCACTAATGCAGACATGAATTGCGATAATTTATAATAATAAATATACTTTTCACTTTAAACAAAACTCTCTTGATAAAGGGTACCTAATTTAAGAATTGAATGACTTGATTAGGATTGTAACTAATTAACACTCAACATGGAAAGGCACATGCAGATGTCCAGTCTGGAGTCCCATTCAACATTCCAACCCTTGGAGAATCCTGTGAATCTCAAATATGGACATTTGCCATCTTCCAGTGACAAGTGGGATTATAGAAAACACATATGCTGCACTATTACAAGATGGATTCACTTTCACTCATATTTCTGGTTGTTACAGAACAAAGGCAAAATGTGTTTAGTAGGGAAATCCAAGGGATTATTCTGACGTTACTTGATTTCCCTGACATACCTAATTCCTCTCACTTCCTAAATTCTCAGTATTGAAACATAATTTAAAATGGGATTTGAAAAGAAAACTAAAGGAATGCAAAAATACATTAAACACATGCCTTGAATTGTAACTGGTGTGGGTCTGAAATGCCTGCTTTGGAAGAATGCAAGTCAATAAGACAGCTGCACAAATAATGTTAACACAAGAGGTAGCAGATCAGGGGTGTGGTTCAATAGTGCATTAATAATGTTACTGGACCATTAATCTGAACGTGGATCATTCATCCCACCGTGGCAACTGGGAAATTTAAATGGAAATACAGTAAAACCACTGGGATCCAGCACTATAAGAATTGATAGAAGCCGGACTAGTTTATATTCCAATTGCTTGAGACTTATTCTTACAATGCCTAACATAAACCTGCATTAAGAATAAACAGTTTAAAAGATAGAAGTCCAAATTACTATACTGGACTGTACTTGCACTGAACAAACTTCACTTACATGGCTATATAAATCTTAAAGCATTTTACTTTATTTTCAGTCACATTCTTTGAAAACATTTAACTGTTGCTGCATTTGGAGGTTCCTCTCCCTCCACAGAGCTGCCCGAAATATGAATAAAAACATTATAGATAATCAAACCTGTCCCCCAAGTTGACAGAGAAAGCCTCTGACCAAGACATCACTTACTAAGAAGGGATAAGGAAATATTTTAAGAGAGTCACCCCAACGGTCAGCGGCATCAACCAGCTTGTCATCATGGACGATACCATTATATTCAAACATAATTTTATTCAAACAGCTGCTATGACCAAAGCTTTCCGATGGCTAAATATTTGCTCCCATCTTCACCAAAGGTTTGTGTGTTACTTCAGAGAACATTTACAATTTTAAACTTGTCTATTTTTTTTTAAACCAATTATTTTATTCTTATTCATTTCAATTTTTTAAGTTTATTTTCCTCAATTTTGCTGGTTACTGAGGCTGCCAGTTACTTGAATTCCGGAAACCAGGGGTTTCACTGCACTAAGTAAACCTGGAATTTCCTGATCTATTTTATTTTCATTTTTGATAGACAGCATGGAAACAAACCCTTCCAGCCCATGAGCCCGTGCC
Organism: Narcine bancroftii; assembly: GCF_036971445.1. Classification (NCBI taxonomy): domain Eukaryota; kingdom Metazoa; phylum Chordata; class Chondrichthyes; order Torpediniformes; family Narcinidae; genus Narcine; species Narcine bancroftii. The sequence continues at coordinate 146,540,697 of NC_091470.1, read as the reverse complement.
AACCAAATACACCGATTAACCTACAACCCCTGTATGTTTCGAAAGGTAGGAGGAAACCAGAGCATCTGGAAGAAACCCACGCAGACACGAGGAGACTGCTTTCATTCACGTATTGTGTGTGTGTGTGTGTGTGTGTGTGTGTGTGTGTGTGTGTGTGTGTGTGTGTGTGTCAGGTAACAATAAACTTGACTTCGAACCTGGGTCACTGGAGCTGTCATGGCATTACAGTAACCGATACGCTAAACATGCTGCCCAAATATATTCAATGACAGATTCCACAGCCCCATCCGTGGCTGTGAATTTCAACAATTTCCCCCCACACACCCAAACAATAAAATTTCTTATTTCAGTCCTAACTCACCAACTGCTAATCCTGACATTATCCTGTAGCTTCAGACCCTTTATTCCAATTAAAATCAACTGTATCACAGGAACTAAGCTATAGTGAGGTGATAACAAAGACAAAATAATATTAAACTATATGCTGTATACTTTCACGGAACCCAGTGTGACGTTTATTGAACAAATGAAACTGGTCTCCAGGCTCAATGTTGAAAGTAAAAACACAATGCTGGAGAAACTCAGCAGGTCAAACAGTGTACTTTAATATACCAAAGATAAAGATACAACCAACATTTCAGGCTTGAGCTCTTCGAGCAAAATGTGGACAGGCACCCCGGTTCAGATACCTTGATGAAGGGATCAAGCCCGAAAAGTTGATTATGTATCTTTACTATATAAAGGACAGTTTGACCTGCTGAGTTTCTCCATAATTGTCTATTTACTTCAATCACAGTGTCTGCAGACTCTCGTGTTTTACTGCCAACTTACATAAATCTAAGTTTAAAACCTTACCAACCTATTATCTCCTATCTGTGGGCCTGTGCCCCTCGCCCACCCGTCCCCCACCACCATTTTATTCAGGTACATGCCTACATTTTGTCATACCTTGATGAAGGGCTCAAGCCCAAAATGTTGATTATTTATCTTTGCTTTATAAAGTACCCTGTTTGACCTGCTAAGTTTCTCCAGCATTGAGTTTTGACTTCAGTCATGGTGTCTGAGACTTTCATGTTTTACCACACAATGTTTAAAGCATTGATTTCAACTTTGATCACGTTGGAAACCACAAGGGTGACACACATTTCATGGTCTAAAACTGTGATCATATTTCACTGACAGCCTGCATTTCTCCTCAACATTGTTTTACAAATGGACTGTGACAATATCTGGACAGGTGGCTCAAGTCTTTCAACTCATTGAAATTAGAATCACCAACACTGGTATTGACTGTCAAAGGCTACTTCAAGTTCATACCTTGTCAGCCACTTCAAACTCAGAGTTCAGATACGATTCAGTCAAGTCAAGCTTATTGTTATCTGATTTCACAAGTACAACCCAATGAAACACTGTTCTCTCTGATCCTCTGTTTAAAACATGCAGACACACAACCAAACATAACTCACATACAGACTATAATATGCAGGACAAGTATTAATAGATAGTTTCATAAATATGAGAGTCGGATGGTTAGCGTGAGCTGTTCCTTTTCATTGTCATATTATTGTAATGTAATAATTTACCCCCTCCATAAATCTTCGTCCGCGAAGCCAAGCCAAAAGAAGAATAAAACAGAAATATAATATTACACAAAATTCCCCTCCGTCCAGCTTAAAATCAGCTTTAGGCCGGCTCTCACATAGTTACTGAAAGACAAAATGTAGCAAAGGGAGCAGGAAGAGTGGAGAGCAACTGAGAATCCAAGGTTTACTGATGGAGAGGATTCTGAATGGTGTTGCACAGCCAGTCGAGTTTAGCCAGCAAAGATTTAATTACACTCCTGATTTATTTGAGCTTGCCAAACAGCACATCGTGTTTTACCTTGTTTATTTTTAGATATGGCTTAATCAAAATTAAATTTCTAAATATGCAAAAGCTTGATTAACAAACATAATTCAAAATCTGGGAAGATTAACATCAGAAACATACGCATGTCTGTGTCTTCCTCCCAAAGGTGGCAGTGCGCAGCTAATTCATAGATGGATCATAGGCTCTCATCCTACTGCTGCTGATGTGCCTGTGGTGAGTCACTTGTTCTTATAACATTACATAAAATGACGTCTTTCACCAATGTAAGACAGGAGCTGTTCCAGTACAACAACGGCATAGGGAAAAATCATCTGAAAGGAAGAGAATCACATTTGGAGTGAAGGTGCATCTCGGAATAATGTGGAAAGTCTTCAATGTAAACTGGTATAAATGATCACAATGCAAGATGTCGTCTCTTTATGTGCAAAGGTTTACAAATTATCAAAGTGCGAACGCTGGAGGATGCTGAATCCTTCCAAGAAGCCCCACTCAAGTTAGAATGGTGTAACCAGGCAACAGAAAGGCGACTATTGATTGTTAGCTCGTGCACTAGAAAAATAGATGGTACAGCTGGTGTGATCAGCAGTGGTCAGATGGCCATCTGTGAAACCAGAGTAAGCTGGCGAGAAGATGGGGCTCAAGGGGAACAGAGAAGGAAGAATGAGAGGGGAAAATCGAGGAAAGGAAATCACAGGAAATAGGATGGAATTCAGGGGATCAGGGCAAGGGAGAGGAGCAGAGAGCAGGGTGTGGCAAGTGAAACACTGAAGTCTGGAGATTGTCATAAAAGGACAGAAATGCTGGAGGAACTCAGCAGGCCCTGCCGGACCCATAGGATCCATATTTATTGTCAGAGGACATGCATGACATCACATACCACCCTGAGATTCTTTCCTGTGGGCTTCAGAATTACCACCTATTGGTCATGCAAAAAACTGAAAAAAAAACTGAACACAGCACATACATGTAAAAAATTAAAGAGCTGTGAACTTAACGAATGATCGTGGGATACAGAGAGAATTTTAAAGTGCACAAGGAAAAGTGCTTAAATGAGTCCCTGATTGAGTTTGTTTTTGAGGAGCGCAATAGATCTGTGTTAATATTTACATTAATGTTAAGCTAGATTTCATATAAAATGTCTCAGTAAGGTAAGTTATTGAGTTAAATGTATTTCTAGTGAGGGAATGGTGGGCTGGATACAGGGTCACCCGCAGGTCAGCACATTTACAGATACACCATTGAACTCTTGTTCATTTTCGGGATTGATGTGTTTTGGAAAGAGCTAATGGAACTAAAGTGGATTTTAACTGATTCAAGGACAATTGAATGTTTGTGTTATTAAAACTTGAAGTATTTAATTACTCAATAAGAACTGCTGAAGGAGGCGATCCATTTTAAACAAACACAGGTTTTGCTTGTGGTCATTAGACATTGTAAAACCATTTAATGCTTTTGGACTAAGAAGAGGTCAGATATTTTTATACATGTAAGTGGTTTGGAAATAAACTGTGGTGATGTCACGTCACATGATATCAGAGAACTATTTACTGAAGGCAGAGGGACATTTTGAATGAGAAGACTGAAGAGAGTGAAGAAACATGACCTCTTGGAAAGACAGGATTGTGGCAGTAATCTCCAGAAAGAGAGGGAGATGCTATTCTGTGATGTATCATCCTTATCACAGGAGATACACAAGTGGCTTTTAAATAGGGAAGACTACTTCTGCTCTTTTAAGGAAAAAGAAGCAGCCTCTTTTGTGCTCAGAATAATATCTATCTGGAAGACAGCTCATCAAGAGACTTGTGAGTTTAAAGAGATCTGAAAATATGTTTAAAAGTGGTTCATAATTACTTCTGAAATGCGATTTATCTGGAAGACAGCTCATCAAGAGACTTGTGAGTTTAAAGAGATCTGAAAATATGTTTAAAAGTGCTTCATAATTACTTCTGAAATGCGATTTAAAAGGATCCCGAAGCCATCAAGATGTTTGAACCTGGAATTTAAAATTGACTTTTTCAGAATCAAGCTTAAACTGTAATGGAATTTAACATACACACACACATTTACATTTGCGCCAAGTGGGATTAAGTTTAGAGTTTGAGACAAGTAAGAAATGTTAAGTTATTAATAGTTTTTTAAAAACTTATTTTGAATTTACCATTGTTTAGTGAATTTTCCGTTGTTGTTCCTTTGTTCGTATTAATAAGATTTTATTAGTTTGTAAAAGGAGTCTGATGGTGAAGGGGTAGCAGCTGTTCCTGAACCTGGTGGTGTGAGTCTTCTGGCACCTACACCTCTTTCCTGATAGAAGCAGCAAGAACAGAGCATGTGCTGGGTGGTGCGGGTCCTTGATAATTGCTGCTGCTGCTCTCCAGCAGATGTTCTCGATAGTGGAGAGTGTTTTGCCTGTGATGTCCTGGGCTGTGTCCAGCACCTTTTGGAGGGCTTTATGCTCAGGGGTATTGGTGTCCAGATACCCTCACCAGACCATGATGCCCTTCGTGATGAATAAAAAGCAGACAGGCACCTAAATTAAAAGAAAGGTCAAGAGGAGGAGTACCAACTAATCGACAAAAGGAGTTAATTGGATATGATGGAGGACAGGAGAGAGGAAAGGTGAGAATTGATTGGAAGAGGAAGGGGTTTTTGGCTCTGCAAAAGGAGTCAGGGGAAAGGGGGAAAGGAGAGAGTGCGAGGAGACAGAGAAAGATGGGGTACCCAGACAGAATATGAGGTGCTGGTCCTGCAGTTTGTCACAGTCTGGCAGTATACAAGACCATTGACAGACATTTCAGCAAGGAAACTGGGCAGGGCATTGAAATGGGTGGCCAGTGGGAGATCCACACAAGATCAGATTTGACTGCACCCATATCTATGGGTTTTATGAGTGCAGCAGAGCTCAATCTCCAATCGTTTTGGACAGCACCTGGCTATGCTCATCAGGTTTGGAGAATTCGTGCACAGCAGTATTCCACACAGGCATGGAGAAGCCACGTTGGTCCCATGGGAATGGCCGAGGAAAGGGAGGCCTTACTCAGTGCACAATAAAAGGAGCACTCCAATTCTTACATTTAAATCAACTTAACTTTGGTGGATATATTTGCAAAATAAAAACAAATCTGCAAAGGGACCAAAAATAAACAGTTAATTTCAAAAAGAAAAATTGAGTCATAGGTTTTTTTTGGAATGCTGGGGTTCCATGCATCTGATAAGCATGTCAGATGCAATACTTTGTTTGAATGGATTTTGCAGGATTTATTCATTGTTCTCAGATCATAATGTTATCCTCATTAACTGCAGCTAAATTATTTATCTGTCTCAGCAGGTGCAAATCCATGGATACAACAGGAACAAAAAAAATCAAATCAAAAATGAGGAAAGCATCAGAAAACCAGGTCAGGCAGCAGTGGGAGAGAGACAAGCAGAGTTGCCTTTGGGAGTTGAGGATTCGTCATCAGAAATGGGAAAAGTTCAATTGTGTTAAATTGTGGGTTGAAGGGAAAACATGCATCTTAAGCCTATTTATCACTGGCATCTTGTCCCAGGAATTGACAGCCAATTTACTGGTTGAGGGTTCAGTGGGAAAGCGAATCAATTGGCATGTAGGCGTCATCAGATGGTGGGAATCATATTACCTAGGTGTCGAATAACACCTGCGTGCCGATTAGCTCAGTGTGAAAGTGACAGAGTATCCTGGGATAAAGTAGTGACACATTGAGGACATTTTGCATGAGTGTAGGAACGTGAAGGAAACAAAAGATTAAAAAGGTATAAACTTCACTAACCTATATATACACCTTTATAAATGTCTAAAGCACCATGGGAAAGTCACAGGAGAGAGCGGTGGCAGATCTACCCTCCCAGAATTAGGTAAGGCTGAGAAACCTCTCCATGAGTACCCTGACCCTGCCGCACCGAATTCTGGGAGGGCAGGTCTGTCGTGGTTCTTTCCCATTGTTGAAACAAATTGTGCACCATTGCCAGTAGAACGTACCTCGGTGTTTATAAATTGTGTAGCTAATTTTAACTGTGCTACTTAATAAAATTATGAAAGTTTATATAAGTCAGCACAAAACAGGAGCTGAAGGGCTCATACTGTGCTGTACATAATGCTTAATTATGTGATAATTAGGCATGATTAATTTTGTTTAAATACAAGATCATAATACATTAATCAGGATTTAGGGCAGGTCCACCATCACTCGATGCATCACTCAGACGTCACTGGTGGAGGATAGAATCCCCTATCCACAGGGATGCCTTGCGATCAATGTGAAACGACACAGAACTAGTTAACAGTGGTCCAGTGAGAAAGGCAAAAACAGCTTCTTTAACCGGGACACTGAACTGCCAATTAACTGGGATGCCAGTGAAAAAGGGCTTGAGAGTTCAGACCAAAACTATCAACAAAATCTGGCAGACAGAAAAATTAGAAACAAAGGTACATCTTTGGAGAGAGAAATATTGAGTTTAATGATTTCATACAGAGACATAAAAAAGGTGCTGTTCCTTAAGCTAATGTGATGGAAGTTGGAAGAATGGGAGTGGAATGGAGAATGACAATGACAGGTAACCCATCTGCTGGACTGAATAGTCAGTTGCTTTTAGTTTCCTCAAAATCTCAGGAAATACATAAATCAAGTGCATGCTTCAGGAATGAAATATTAAAGTCTGCAGACACCCTTTTTTTGAAGTAAAAACTCAGTATTTAATGTAGCAAAGATAAAGATACATAACCAACATTTCAGGCTTCAGCTTTTCATCAAGGTATGAGTAAAATGTAGGCAGGCACCTGAACTAGCCGGCTGCTTCACAGTGTGGTATGTTTGCTGCAGAAAAATAGATCGGAGGTCAATTCACAGGATCATAAGAGCAGTAGAGAGGATCAGTGGGGTCTCCCTCATCAATGTGATCTACTGGGGAGGAGTCACGTGATGGAGTAGTGGCCAGTCAGGGAATTCCAGCCCTCTCCCGAAAAGTTAAAAAAAAACGCACAAAGCACAAAGGTACAAAATTAAAATTTACAACAAAGTAAAAATAAAGGTGAGAAGAAAATGGCAGCGAAGAGAGAAAAGTCGAAAATGGGAAGAGAAGAAGAAAGAACGTCGGAAGAAAAAGGTGAAGGCCTTACCTGTCCGAAGAGGCCCGCCGTGGAGAGAGAAGCCCGCTCCCTCAGGTCAGTGGAAGTCCCGGGCTCGGGACTACAAAAATGGTTCACAGAGCCGAGTAAAAGTGCACAACCGCGCATGCGCAAGGAGATGCGCATGAAAAAAAACACACTGACAGGAGGGGGGAACAGCTGCGGAGTCGATCTCCACAGCTGAGAGAGACACCTGCAACACAGCAGCAGGTGCAGAACACAGACAATAACGAGAACAAGAAAGAAGAGGGGGGGAGTCACGTGATGGAGTAGTGGCCGGACGGTGAACTCCAGCACTCTCCAGAAAAGTCAAAAAAAACAAAGGAAAACACAAAGGCACAGAAATAAAAGTTAAAGAAAAGTGAGTATAAAGGTGGAAAGAAGATGGCGACAAAAAAAGAAAAATCGAAATCAACGGTAAGAAGAGAGGAAGAGAAGAGAACGGAGGAAGAAGGAGAAGGCCTTACCTGTTCGAAGAGGCCCGCGGTGGAGAGAGAAACCCGCTCCCTCAGGTCGGTAGAAATTGGACTACAAAAATGGCTCGTTGAGCCGAGTAAAAGTGTGCAACCGCGCATGCAAAAAAACACACCGACGGGAGGGGGGACCAGCTGGGGAGTCGATCTCCACAGCCGGCAACGACAGCTGCAGAACACCTGCAGCAAGAAGAGAACACAGAAGACAATGAAAACAAGAAAGAAGAGAAGAAAAGGGCAACAAAGAAACAACAGATGGCCAACCCAGAGGAAGAAGAATAGGAAGAGGAAGAGTACAGTGAAATAGAAGAAGAAGGGAAAGGCAAGATAAAGGATATACTTTCTCTTATTAAAGAATACATGGAGTCATTTAAAGAATGGCAAACACAGGAATTTAATGATTTAAGAAGAAGAATAAACAACACAGAAGAAAAAATGAATAAAATAGATATGACCTTAACAGAAATGGGAAAGAAAATGGACAAGATGGAAGAGCGGGAAGCAGCAGTAGAAATGGAGGTAGAGGACTTAAAAAATAAATTAGAGGAATCTAATAAAAAAGTTATAGAGACACAAGAACTGTTAGCTCAGAAAATAGATATAATGGAAAATTATAACAGAAGAAATAACATAAAGATAGTGGGCCTTAAGGAAGATGAAGAAGGCAAGAATATGAGAGAGTTTATAAAAGATTGGATCCCTAGGATCCTAGGATGTCCAGAACTACAGCAAGAAATGGAAATAGAAAGGGCACATAGAGCATTGGCCTTTAAACCACAACCACAACAAAAACCAAGATCTAGTAAAATTCCTAAGATATACTACAAGAGAAAAGGTACTGGAGAAAACAATGGAAAAAGTAAGAGAGGGCAACAAGCCACTGGAGTACAAAGGGCAAAAAATCTTCATTTATCCAGATATAAGTTTTGAACTCCTAAAGAAGAGAAAGGAGTTCAATACAGCAAAAGCGATTTTATGGAAGAAAGGGTATAAATTTATACTAAAGCATCCAGCGGTATTGAAAATATTTATTCCAGGACAACAAAACAGACTATTCTCGGATCCAGAAGAAGCACAAAAATTTGCAGAACAATTACAAAATAGACTGAGGGATGAAGACGTGTAATGAGAGTAAAAATGACCACGATTTATATGTATGTGGGTAAAGAGGTATAAGTGTGTATATGTATAATGTGCATACGTGAATGTATCCGTATTTAGAGGAAATTATAGATAGTATAGACAAGAATTAATAAGGGAAGGAAATGGAATAGAGGGAATAAGGAGGGAACTAAAAGAGTGACCTTTGTTACATATGAAAAGTGAAATCTTTTCTGGGGGGGGCTGGGTGGGGGGGGAGTTGCGGTCACTGCAAAATCAGCTGACGCTTGCGAGTGAATTCGCAAACCCAAATGGAGAGGGGAGATGTGGTTGTCCGACAAGGGATAAAGGACAGCTCAGGAGGGGAAGGGTAGATTGGGGCTAAAGAAGTTTTAAATAGGAGAATAAGGAAAATGTTTGATGTTTTAGGAATGTTGTCTTATAAAGGGTTTAAAATAAGAAAACAGAAATGGAAAAGGAGGAAAGGTAATGATAGAAAAACGGAAAGGGAAGATAAACAAAGTATAAAATGGCTACGTTGAACTATATGACTTTAAATATTAATGGAATACATAACCAAATTAAAAGGAAGAAACTGCTAAATTTACTGAAAAAAGAAAAAATTGATATAGCATTTGTGCAAGAAACACACTTAACTGAATTGGAGCACAAGAAATTAAAGAGAGATTGGGTAGAACATGTAACAGCAGCATCGTATAATTCAAAAGCAAGAGGAGTGGCTATATTAATTAGTAAAAATGTGCCATTTAAAATAGAAGAGGAAATAATAGATCCAGCAGGGAGATATGTAATGATAAAATGTCAGATATATTCGGAGTTTTGAAATCTACTCAATATATATTCACCTAACGAAGAAGATCAAAAGTTTATGCAAGATATCTTTTTGAAGGTAGCAAATACGCAAGGGAACATATTAATAGGAGGGGATTTCAACCTGAATTTGGATTCAAATATGGATAAAACTGGGAAAAAAATTAACAGAAAGAACAAAGTAACCAAATTTATAATTAAATCAATGGAAGAAATGCAACTTTTGGATATATGGAGGAAACCACACCCAAAAGAAAAGGAATATTCATATTACTCGGCTAGACATAAAACATACTCAAGAATAGACCTATTTTTGTTATCAGCTAGTATGCAAGATAGAGTAAGAAAAACAAAATATAAAGCTAGAATACTATCAGACCATTCACCCTTAATATTGACAGTAAAGCTAGAGGACATCCCTCCAAGAATGTATAGATGGAGATTAAACCCCATGTTACTTAAAAGGCAGGATTTTAGAGAATTTATTGAAAAACAAATAAAAATGTATTTTGAAATAAATACGGAATCAGTGGAAGATAAGTTTATACTATGGGATGCAATGAAAGCATTCATTAGAGGGCAAATAATAAGTTATGTAACCAAGATGAAGAAGGACTATAATCAGGAAACAGAGCAGTTGGAAAGGGAAATAGTAAATATAGAAAAAAAATTAGCAATGAAGGAAGATACAACTAAAAGAAGAGAATTGGCGGATAAAAAAAATAAAATATGAAACACTACAAACATATAAGGTGGAGAAGAATATAATGAAGACAAAACAGAAATATTATGAACTGGGTGAAAAAACGCACAAAATCCTAGCATGGCAGCTTAAGACAGAACAAGCTAAGAAAATGGTATTGGCATCAAGGAAAAAAGACAAACAAATTACATATAATCCAAAAGAATTTAAGGAAAACTTCAGAGAATTCTGAAAACGAAGGGAAAGAAGGGAAAATAGATGAATTTCTAACTAAAATTGAACTACCAAAACTACAAATAGAGGAACAAAATAAATTAACAGAACCATTTGGAATAGTAGAAATACAAGAGATAATAAAAAAATTACCAAATAATAAGACACCAGGAGAGGATGGATTCCCAATAGAATTCTACAAAACATTTAAAGACTTATTAATTCCGCCTCTCCTGGATGTAATCAACCAGATTGATGAAACACAAAGCTTACCAGATTCATGTAAAACAGCAATAATTACAGTAATACTAAAGCAAGGGAAAGATCCACTCTCACCAGCGTCATATAGACCAATATCTTTACTAAACACAGATTATAAGATAATAGCTAAACTATTAGCAAACAGATTAGCAGAGCATGTACCGAAAATGGTAAATTTAGACCAAACTGGATTTATCAAAAAAAGACGCACAACAGACAATATTTGTAAATTTATTAACTTAATTCATGCAGTAGAAGGAAATAAAGCACCTACAGTAGCAGTTGCTTTAGACGCAGAGAAGGCCTTTGACAGAGTAGAATGGAATTATTTGTTCAAAGTATTGCAAAAATTCAGTTTACCGGAGAAGTATATTAATTGGATTAAAGCATTATATAAGGGACCGTTAGCGAAAGTGACAGTAAATGGACATGTATCAAAGCAATTTAACTTAAGCAGGTCAACGCGGCAGGGATGCCCACTATCACCTTTATTGTTTGCGTTAGCTATAGAACCGCTAGCAGAATTGATAAGAATAGATAATAATATAAAAGGAATAAAAATAAAAGACAAGGAATATAAAATCAGTCTATTTGCGGATGATGTTATAGTGTACTTAACAGAACCAGAACTATCAATAAAAGAATTATATAAGAAATTGAAGGAATATGGAAAAGTGTCGGGTTACAAGATAAACGTAAATAAAAGTGAAGCAATGCCTATGAATAATGCGGATTTCTCAAAATTTAAGAAGGAATCTCCATTTAGATGGCAAATGCAGGCAATAAGATACCTAGGTGTACAAATAAACAAAAATCTCGGCCAACTATATAAACTCAATTATTATCCACTAATGAAAAAATTACAGGACGATTTAGAGCATTGGAAAGATTTGCCACTAACACTAATAGGAAGGATAAACTGTATTAAAATGAACATTTTTCCAAGGATATTATACTTATTTCAGGCATTGCCAATACAACTGACAGAAAAATTCTTTAAGGAGTTGAAGAAAATAATAAGGAAATTTTTATGGACAGGGGGGAAACCGAGGATAGCACTAGATAAATTAACAGAATGGTATAAACAAGGAGGCTTACAACTGCCAAACTTTAAAAATTATTATAGATCCGCACAATTAAGATACCTATCAGATTTTTATCAAACAAGGGAAAAACCAGACTGGACGAGATTAGAATTAGATAAAATAGGGGAAAAGATACCTGAACACATGTTATATAAATGGGATGAAAAATTGGTACAACATAGAAGTTCTCCAGTATTACATCATCTACTCAATATTTGGAAGAAGATTCATGTAGAAAGAAATAAAACAAATTATCAATTACCAAAACTAATATTGACGCAAAACAAGTTACTCCCTTTTACAATAGATAACCTTTCCTTTAGAGAATGGGAGAAAAAAGGGATTAAAAGAATAGAAAATTGTTTTTCAGGAAATAGATTATTATCCTTTGAACAAATGAAAGATAAATACAATATAACTCAAGATACATCGCTGGCATATTACCAATTGAGATCCTACTTGAAGGACAAATTAGGAAGCAGTCTGAGTTTACCAGAGGGAAGTAACTTTGAATATGTGATTACAGATACAATGATAATCAAAAGATTTATAACAAATATGTATATTAAACTGCAAGAAAAGGAGAATGAGGAAACAAATGGTAAAACTAAACAAAAATGGGAACAAGATTTAAATATAAAGATAAAAAAGGAAACATGGGAGAAGTTATGTTCTGGAACGATGAGAAATACAATAAATACGAGGTTACGTATGATACAATATAACTGGATACACAGGCTATACATTACACCTCAAAAGTTAAATAAATGGGACCCAACAGTATCTGATAGATGTTTTCGATGTTAAAAAAGAAATGGGAACAACAATTCATGCAATCTGGACATGTGAGAAAGTAGAAAAATTTTTGGGAAGATCTAAACCAAATATTAAATAAAATTACAGAAAACAATATACCAAAGAATCCAGAGATCTTCCTCCTAAGTAACATAAAAAACAAAGAATTTGGAATTGATTTGGAGGATGCACAAAAAAGATTTGTTAAGATAGCTCTAGCCGTAGCAAAAAAATGTATTATGTCAACCTGGAAATCGGAAGATAATTTGAAAATACAACAATGGTATACAGAAATGAATAAATGTATTCCATTAGAAAAAATAACATATAGTTTAAGAAATAATATTGAAATATTTGAACAAATATGGGAGCCTTACATGAAACACAATAGCGAAAACCTACCGGGGACATTCACTACCTAAATTAACGAAAGGAGAAGGAAATGAAAAGAATTGACTCAGTGGAATTTCTTGTTTATTTTTATTGAATGACAACATTGTTTGACTGGTTTAAGGTATCTTAGATTTTGTACTTTAAATAGATGGGGGGGAGGTAGGGAGGGTGGGATGGGAGGAGGGAGGGGGGGAGAAAATGACACTGTATATATTTGAAAAGGAAAATATATGTATCATGGTCAATGTGGTTTATGGTGTGAAAAATAAAAATTTTTAAAAAAAAATGTGATCTACTAAGATCACTGTCTGAAGAGGGTGTACAAAATCTTTGAGGACCCCTTCCATCCCACACGCGGCATCTTCTATCTACTCCCGTTGGGAAAGAGATACGGGGGTATTAGACCCAGCACCACCAGGCAGAAAAACAACTTTTTATTAAACAACAGTTTTTAAATATATATGTGAACTGCATGTATCGTTTGTAAGTGTATTAGTCTGGGTGTGTTTGCAAGTTTTTGCACTGACGACCAAAGAATGCTGTTTTAACTAACCATTTGATCTTGATAGTGGTAGCTAACCCATCTCTTCCCCCAACCCCAACTCTCCCCTCATTGAGTGATTGAGTCAGTGTGGAAATTGGCAAAAGGAGGATCTATTATTTCATCAACAAAATCTGATAAATCATTCTTAATTTTCCTCATATTTTAAATATCCTCGAAGCTGCCTGCTGTTAAATGCTAATCAAATGACCATCGGCCTGGTCTTGCCTCTCGCAAAAAAACCCCAGAGAAACTGAACATTTTGCCCTTTCCAGCTACAAGGCTAGAAAACATGCACTAGGTACAAAACAAGAAAGGTATTTGGAGTGAAACAAAAATTAAATGCAGATTTGGGAAGTCTGGTTAACGCACGCTGTGCCAGTGCCCTGGGTTTGAATCCAGCGCGGTCTCTTAGGAGTTGGTCAGTTTCCTCCCACCCTTCAAAACGTACAGTTATCGGCTGAAAGGGCTCGTTACCATGCTGCATGTCTACATTTAAATACATAAAATTTGCATTTTCAAGTGACAGAAACCCCAGATTCTTTTGCTGGAAATCTTCTCACAACCATGTCTTTACCCGATGGAGAAAAAGCAAGCTGTAGTTATTTTCCATTGCCAAATACTCTCAAAACATTCTCGTTTGGTGGTTCTCATTTTTTTCCCCCCAACACTTTCTGCCCATTGACTTGAAAATTGAGCAAACCAGCTGCAAAATCAAATTCACTTTCAAGCGACATTCAACGCGTATGGAAGTAATATGTTGAACACACACTGATAAGGTCACGGGGCTGCAAAAGCACTGACACTCAATGGGGCCTCGCATTCAATAAATGGAGGGCTGATCCAAGTCCCATTTTGAACCATTGTTTCGAAACATTTCTACCGTTTGAAAGAAAACAATTTCCATATTGTCTGTGTTCATCCACCTGCTTTCCTTCCTTCTCCCCAGCCTTTCTATTTAGGTACTTGCCTGTTGTTTTTTTTTAAACTCGTACCTTGAAGGGCTCAGGTCCGAAATGCCAGTTATACAGTTTTACCTCCCATGGATTCTGCAAGATCTGATGAGATCCTCCAGCATTTCTTACAATCACAGCATCTGCAGACTAACCTGTTTCGCACGATTACCTGTTACTTGAAGATTTGTCTGAATAAAACACCGAGCTGAGCCTGTATTTTTCTACAGATGAGACACACCATTCTGTGGCCTCATACAAGAAAGGATAGGTTTCCCTTTGGGTTATGCATCGGCTGCTTCCAATAATCACTCTGAAACTAACTACAGACTGATGCTTAATATTGTCACAGCAAGAATGGACAGAAAACCATTCTATTTTCAAAACAGAAAAATTTGAAGTGGAAAATCAATACCCATGAGCAAATTGTCTGTTTGGATCAGGAAGAAAAATCAGCCTTAAAGTTGTGAATTAATTTTTCAGTTTAGACTATCACAAATTAATCGATCTTTTTCTGGATAATTCACCCTTGGCTTTGGAAGCAATGCACCAATACAATTTTGGTTAAACAGCTCTGTTCAATGTAGCTTCAAATACTACAAATTGCCAAGAGAGATTTTCCTAAAATACAGCTCGCCAACTACCATAGACAGATACAGAAATATTTGTGCCAGCACTATCAGGCTGAGGAACAGCTTTCTCCCGAGCGCAGTAACTCCTTGTGACTCTACTATTAATATTATTTTTTTAACGTATACATGTATCGAGGTTTTGTTTGCATAGTGCTTGTCTGTATGCATGTTTGCATTGTGGACTGTAGAATACAGATTCTATTGTTACAATTGGATGATAAATAAACTTGAATTTTGCCAAGACTAATGAATGGAAGAATCAAGCAAACATTCCAGCAATGGTAAACGTGAAACTAGTCATATCGCAGCTGAGTTTAATGCAGAGGAAATTTGAATTACTTGGGTGCAATTCCTTTCAGATATTGTTTTTGCCCAAAACATTTCGAAAGCTTCCACTGTAATCACACAGTAAATTATTTGTTACACCACGTCAACATTTTTTTCCCCCCTCTTCATTTGGAAACTGCACAGTTGTTGGAGGAATCCAGCAGGTCAGGCCACATCCACAGAGGGCCAACAGTTAGTTTCAGGTCCAAACCTTGCCTCAGTCTTGAAGCAGAACTGTCCATGAGGGTCAAAAGGAAAATAGAAAGAAGGCAGAACTAAATGAGTAATTTACTTCAGTTTTCACTGAGAAAGACAATAGCAATATACCTGATAGTCAGAGGTCTAAGGGAATAGAATCAAGTACAGTCAGGATTACAAGAGAAAAAGTACTTAACAAGATGAATGGACTAAGGATAGATAAGTCTCCCACCCCAGATGAAGTGCACCCATGGGTTCTCAAGGTGGCTTTAGAGATTGTGGAGGCATTGGAAGCAATTTTCCAGAAATGAATATATTCTGGCATGCTTCTGGAGGATTGAAAGGTCGCAAATGTCATTCCACTGTTTAAGAGATGGAGGCAGAAAAAAGGAAATTATAGGCCTATTAGTCTGACATCTGTAGTTGAAAAGTTATTGGAGTCGATCCTCAAAGACAAGGTTTCATTAAGGGAAGATCCTTCCTGACCAACTTTAAATGGATGGGGGAGGAGGTAGGGAGGGTGGGGAGAAAATGACACTGTATATATTTGAAAAGGAAAATGTATGTATCTTGGTCAATGTGGTTTATGGTGTGAGAAATAAAAAATTTTAAAAAAAAAGAGAGTTCAGAGAAGATTCACTAGGATAATTCCTGGAATGCAAGGACTAACATATGAGGGACATTTAGCAGGTCTTGGATTGTTTTAATTGGAGTATAGAGGAATGAAAGGGGAATCACAAACATTTTGAATGCTGAAAGAATTGGACAGAGCAAATGTGAATGTTTCCCTTGGTGGGTAAAGGCAGAACAAAAGGGCATAGTCTTAAAATTAGAAGGTATCCATTTAAAACAGATGAGGAAAAACTTTTATCCAGAGGTTTGTGGATTGTACAATTCTTTGCTACATACAGCTGTGAAGGGCCGATCACTGGGGGAGTTTCAGGAGTAAATTGATAGGTATCTAATTAGTCAGGGCATCGAGGGCTATGGGGAAAAGGCCAGAATTTGGAACTAGACTTGCGAACAGTTTAGATCAGGGAGGAGTGGCGGAGCAAGTTCAATGGGCCAAATGGTCTACTTCTGTTCTTTATTGTATGATTTCTCTCCATGGATGCTGGCCGACTTGCTGAACTTTACCAGTTTTTCTTTTCTTTGCTCTAGAAACTCTAGCATTTGTCGTTACCCATCTCTCTCATTTCATGTATCTGCAGGCAACAGTTTGCCTACTTTGTCAACACAGGAACTTAATTTTTACAGTACCTTTCACAGTCTTGGAGAAGTACTGTGTTGGCAAGAGCGTGGTAACATGGAAAATTACAACATTCTCCTTGCCACATTTCAAAATCTACAGTAAAGCAACAACCAGACTATTATGTTTCTGCAGAACAAGTATTGACCACTCTTCTATTCTTCAGGTATTGCATTGGAATCATTTATTTCCACTTTGGGGCTTCACTTTGAAGTCTCAAACAATGGAGTCTTCCATTGCACTCTTTAATGACCAAATAATGTGATGTAAGGATTGCTGTGGTGAAAATATCTCCTTTTCAGCTGCCAGGTTTTTGTTAAACCCGAGTCCTTGTCTTCAGGAAGCTACAATATCAAGCTGGCCACAAGCCAATCACAAGAATGGCCATGAAGGAAATGCACAACATTTTAGATTTTTAAAATTTAGACACACAGCACAGCAACAAGCTCTTCTGGCCCACAAGTCTGTGCTGCCCAATTACACCCAATTGACCTACCACCCCACGTGTTAAGAAGGGTGGGAGAAAACTTACATAGGCACGGGAACAACGTACAAACTCCTTACATTCAGCACCAGATTGGAACCTGGGTCACTGACAATGTAATCGTGTTGTGCAAACCTTGTCACCCTTCTTTCAGGTCGCTCAATAAAGATTCAAATAGGAACACAAATAAGGCAGAAGCTGCAATAGCAAGTTTTAAATATAAAAAATTTATTTTAAAATCATATGATGGAATTTATGCAGGAATTACAATCCATGTACATAAAATATTTCAGACCAGAATGCTTCCCAACCAGTAATTATGGCTTATAACGCCACTGAAAATTCACATGCAACAAACCACAAGTTTTCAGACACTTACAACAGCGCTACTTCAGAACAACTGAAATTGATCCACTTCCCTTGATATTACTGAAGGATGTAAAGAGTGCAGCCGGTGGCAAGATTAAATCACTGACACAACTGAGATTTAATGCATTGAACTTCACTCAGTTCAATGTGGTCTTTTGACTATTTAGACCCTCTAAATAAGGCCTGCAAGGCAACATTGGATCTCACATGCTCGAGAATATAGAACCTCGAGTAGCTTCCCAAATCTGTCTTGCACTCTCAGATTTTATTTTAATGCCATACAACATGCGTCTCTGCTACTTTATGATAATCTTCTGATTTAAAATCCCCAAGTGCTCCTAAAAATGAAAGCCGCCATCATCAGAAATGTGATCATGACGAGGTGACTGCTTTATGTTAATTGATAACAAGTATTGGTCAAGCTCTCACCTTCCCTCCAGAGGATCTTTTGCGCCCCGTCCAGAGTGTAAACAGGGCCTTGGGAGAACCGTTTAGCTGTCATATTGACCTCCTAAAATTTCTATATTCTTAATTTTGGATAGCAGGATTTGACTTTGGAACCTGGCGTCTCAAGGGAATAAAAATGTTACGCACTGTGCCACAACTGGCATTCAAATCTCAGAGAGCCCCAAAGTAATGCTTAATTCTTTGCAAACATCCAAGACAAGGCATTCGCTTAAACTGTTGTCATGAATATCAAATAAAATTCTGCAATGCGCATTGGAATATTCAACAAACATACTTGAAACGTACTCAGATAAAGCAAAATAAACATCAAAAATCAAGGTGGGCGTACAATTAACTTTAAATTTTGATATATTTTTTATTTTGCTCTTTAGTGATACCGGAAGTCTCAGATTGAATTGGTTGCTGATACTCTACTATAAATTATTATGCTTACTACAATTATCTAGATTAAACTAACTTCAGGGAACTTTGCTCCAACTGGTTTGGTGTTGATGCCTATAATCTTGTGGCCAAATGCTGTTCAATTTGACATTTCCTTTAAGTCCATTTCCAGTGTGGTCGGGATAATATTCTTCTGTGCATTTGTTCAAACCGATGCAACCTAACTGTGCAACATAACCGATCATTTATGGAATTACAAATCAAAGTTTATTACCTGAGGAGAAATTGTTTAAAATGAAAATGCAGAATAACTAAAAGGCCAGAAACTATTTTGCCTTTTTCAAGGCAAATACACATGAAATTGCTGTTTAAAAGAAACTAAACTACAGTACAACTCGGATTATCCGAAATGGTCGGGCCTATGCCAGATAATTTTATTTTGGATAACGTCATTCTTTTTTAAAAAACAGCCCAGTAGCAACAGCAAATCACTTGTATCAATACTTAAATAACAACAAACAAGAAGGGTAGGCTTTTTAATTTTCACCCAAAAAAAATGCTGGCTACTGCCAATCCTCAACGCAACCCAACCGCTAATACTGATTGCTGAGCGGGCTTCCCGGGCCAGTGGAGCACTCACTCGCGAGTCGGCAGGCTCTTGCCTCCCCAATCTCTGGAACTCCTAACCCCGAACTCTGAATCCTCCCCTAAGCTTATTGCACATGCACACCAGAGGGTTCAGCCTCAGGAGCTCTGAGGAGGGAGAGAAATGAAGAGAAGGAAGGAAGAGGAGAGGGAGGGAGAAAGGGAAGGGGTGAGGAAGAGAGGAGGAGGGGAGGAAAGGCCACTAAGCTTGAGGTCCCGCTCCTGCCCGGGAGGCCACTCTCCTTGATGACGCCAGGACAAGGGATTCCTCCGACTGGTTGTGGCTGGGGGGAGACAGTGGCATGAAGTTTGAGAGGGAGAGAAAAGTCAATAGGGCTAGGTAAAGAAGAAATGGAGCGAGAGAGAGGTGGGAGTTATCTGAAACAAAGGCCAACATCATTCTAATTTCATGTCAAGTGAATTTTTTTCCCCAACCTGTCAGATCAGTTCGGCTCTGAAAAATTTCAGATAAATGAGGATTTATAATTCATTTTGGATAGCCTCATTTAAATTTTTTTTGGATAAATGAGTATATCGGATACTCAGAATTGTACTGTACATACCTTCGCTATCTGAGATGAAAATATGGTTAAACCTGCAAACTGGAGGCAGTTTAGCAGAAGAGTGAAATACAAAATGTCCCAATAAAATGACCTGAGACGCACGCAAGTTAGCTGTTGTCCACAACTTGAATGAAAATAATGCCATACAATTTGTGCCTCAAGTAAGCTGAACCATAATAGATAACCATATGCAACTTATAGGGAGGCACGGTTAGCGCAAAGCCTTTACAGCGCCAGCAATCAGGAATGGACCAGGGTTCAAACCCTGCATTGTCTTTAAGGAGTTTGTATGTCCTTCCTGTGTCTGCATGGTCTTTCTCTAGGGGATCTGCTTTTTTCCGCCCTTCATAAACTACCAGGATGCAGGTAAATGGGGTGTATTTTGGACAGCACAGACTATCGTAGGGCTGAATTGGCCTGTTACAGTTAAATTAACTCTTCAGCATGTGTATACATTTAGTTTTTAAAAAACAAAGGATAAAATCAAACCCCTCGATGGATACCATTTTGGAAAGGGAGTTTATACCATTTATTGGAATTCAAAAGATTGGGAGCAATCAGAATAGTCTACAAGAATTACCATTTTGTACTGCATTATTAAAACAGTCCTATGACTACAACAGTATTTATAGAAAAACCAAAACCTTCCAGCTTTTTCCAAAGTAAAAAGTCAGAAATTCAAGTGTCTGGAGCGAGGGACAGGATTAAAATTGTTCCTTTTCTTGCTGCAGTGCTGGAATTTCTAGTTCAAAAGTGAGGTAAACCTGTCAGTACAATGGCTAAAGACTGAAATAACCCAGTGCGGCATGTCGGACAGTACAAAACTCAGCAAATTGTAACTCTGTCTTGCCCTGAAAGAGCCATGTGCAATGCAAGAAAATAGAGCACAGTAATTAAAAATCTAAAACTGAAATGAGTTATGGAGTGAGTGGTCAGGGCACAGGATTCTGCAGTCATTTCATTCTGAGGGAGTACTGGGTAGAAAGGGTTATCGACTAAATTTCTTCCTGGGTCACATTATTAAATATATTATAAAAAGTAAAAATGTATTTCAAATACCTGGCAAAAATGTAACAGATATACATGACTGAATTGGAAAAGGGTAGACTTTGCCTACATTAGTAATGAGCTCAAAACCCTGCATTGTACCAGCAGCAGTTCATTCAAGATATTTGTACAACTCAGGGGTACCTTATAATGTATTCTCTATGTTGTCAAGTTTTCAAAAGTAAAATCCAACTCCTGTCCATAACAATGGATTCAAAAGATTCAACTCAAAAGATAGAAAAGAATGAAAATATTATTAAACATTAATAAAGGCTGAATCCCAATGTTTAATAATCTAATCATGCATTCACCAGTCACGTTGCAGAAAATTGACCATTGGTCAAAGGCTTTCCTAATTTTCCAAATTTTGCAGCAGTGCACGATAAATTGCATTTTCATCTTTAAACATGTTTTAAGTTTTTGAATCGCTTTGAATTTACAATCAAACTAATTTAGGAATCTGAATGAAATATAAAATGGTTAGTAAACAGGTATTAATTAATAAAAAAAGCTGGTTTAAGACTCTGGTATTAAATTTAGATGCATGATCATGGATTCTATTTACAATATTTACTGCTTTCTTGATTGCGTTTTCTTTTTCAATCAATTGGAAGTATTTGATGCACTTTTAAAGTGAAGGCCATTCAGTCTATTTAAAAAAAAGTCTGCAAATGCTGATTTAATTATGAGTTGTTAACAGCCAGCATTCATTATGTACTCAAAGCTTTGGAGAGGCAAATTGTGTCATGCACACCAATGTACTCAATCCTAAAAGTCACTCAGATGATTTTGTAGACATTTAACTCGGATTAAAAATTTCCTTGCTTGTGACTTGCAATGAAAAATTTTCCAGAACTTTCAAACAGCAAAGATACATAAACCTATATTGGTCATGTACCTTGACTATATAAAGATACAAATATTGGTCATGTACCTTGACTATATTGGTCATGTATCTTTACTATACAAAGTGCTCTGGTTGATGTGCTGAGTTTCGCTAGGATTGTGTTTTTACTTCAACCATCGTGTCTGCAGACTTTTGTTTTACTTCTAGATCTTTTGAGTACTTTTTTTTAAACTACTAAAATACTTCACCATTCTGCATGAAAACATGCTTATAAAGAATAATAGAATTGGTGGGAAAACTTGCAAACTAGAAGACGCACAATGTAATTCAACTTCAAGACCACCCGTGACCTTGCAAGTAAGTTGCATGGGAGCCCTTGAAGGAAAGATTTGAAAAAGATACAGGGAATTAGTGATTAACTGGGCTTTTTAATTAACTTGGTCACATAGGTACTAAATCATATGTGGACTGGTAGATCATCACTAGAAGTAGGCATTTATAATCTGCAAAAGCCATAAAATATTTTTTTTTAAAAAAAAACAGCTTTGGACTGCAATGATTTTACACACTTATGAAATTTTAGTGTAAAAGTAAACCAGACAATTTCAAAATTAGCAGCATGCTCATAATCCTAATTTTAGCAGTTGGTTGCAATTAAGAAATTCCAGCAGACATTAACGAGCAATTTGGATGATGATCAAGCTTCAGTTTTGGACCAACTTCAAAGTCAAGAATATGCAAGCTGGCAAAACAAGGATTTCCTTTTCCCACTGCTGCACTGAAGGGAAAGAGCCACTTCACTAAACAAACTGGATCCACATAGTAGCATTTAATTTGAGCAGTACTGTTAGTGTCGCGCCAGCAACTGTGATTCAAATCTGTCTGCAAGGAGTTTGTATGTTCTCCCTGGATTTCCTCCCACCCTTCCAAAAAAAAAGTACCATGGCTGTCGGTCAGTTGGGTATAATTGGGGAGCATAGGTTCATCGGCCAAAAGGGCCTGTTTCAGTGATGCATGTCTAAGTTTTTATAAAAATTGCCATTAAAGCAATTGGGGTTAAAAAAAACCCAGCTTATCCATACAGAATTATTCAACGATGAGAGCACGAGGGCAGCAGAGACAAAACTTCTGAATTTTTTTGTGGAAATGCAACAGACTCATTTATCTGGTAATCATTGAAATTTAGGACTTTTCTTTCATACTTTATTTAACTTGCAAATTTGATTTCCAAAATGCCAAGTAATTTCACATTACTTCAGTTTGCTACAATTCAGGACAATTGAAATAACCAGCTCTGCAGCAAATTATACAAAAATGTAAATGAGATTTTAAAAATTATTCAGGAAATGTAGACAATCAACATGAATTAAAAGATCAAATGAACAGGAGTGAATACAATAGGGTAGAAAAAAAACGTGATTTGTGTTTCGATTCACAGGTCAGATACTCAAAAGCATCATCAATAATAAACATACGTTGCTTGACCAAATGAGGATGTGCAGTTTTTACACTTTTATTCCTGATTGCCAACATCGGCAGTAATTAGGTTTCTATTGGATAACAAGAGTGCCCTCTGGTGTGCTGTAACAATACGTCATCTGGAAGAGAGAGGAAATCTCATGGCTCTGGCATTGGAGTTGCTTCACAGAGCACACCTCAAGACCACCTTACTGCAATCAAAATATCCCCCAAAAATGCAGCTTGTACAGTTGAAGCAATGGCCACAAGACATGGTTTTCAGAAATGGAGGATATTCATAAGTTTTAGCTATAGCATTTGCAAGTCAACGCACAAGTTGAATAAGAAAAAATATAAATTAATGATAAACAAATAGAATTCCATGGTCTCACCTTTAATCCCGTGAGCCAAGAGATTATGAATCATAATTAAAACATCAGTTTTCAGGGAGAGGACCTGTGCATCACTTTGGTTTTAAAGAACACTTAGTGCAGCAAACAAAACAGTCCCTTCAGAGTGACTGGGCACAAGAGAAGAATAACTTCAGCCTAAAATACAGACTATCTTCCGTTAATACATAGTCATTTAAAAAGCATAATTGCTCAGACCCTTTTAGTTTCCAAATTACGGCAAAATCCGAGTACACCACTGTTACACTTGGACTGGTCACACGTTGCTGTACTGAAAAGGTATTTTAACTTGTACCCAACACCTCAGAACTTTTTCTCCTTTAAATTGTTTGTTCTTTAAATTAAATTTATTTACAGAGACATTACATTTTCCTAATGTGTTCAGTCCACCCTTTTTAATATCAGTGCAGCAGTCTCGCCTACAAGAACTCACTGTGGAGCAGGTTTTCTCTTGGATCTCAATGTACTGGTGGTCTACACCTAGAACTACAAATATTTTGCATTGGATCCATCTTCAACAACATTTCATTGCGATGAGCGATTTGCATGTTGCTTCTCTTTCATCCAGGCATGGATCCTTTCCTTCAGTTCAGGCACTAAAACAAAATGGAATAATGTAGACTGCAGAGTGGAACAAATTATTGAATGACATGGTTACACAAAATACAGGGTTACTTTAAAATATCTAAATACTTCACAATTTTCTTGCTTGTGTTGCCCTGCATGGTTTTTTTTATTTGTCAAATTTAACAAATCAGTAAACCTTCCTGGTTCCTGTTCAAGTTTACAATTTGGGCCATAAAACCCAGATACATGTCTGACACCTTTGTAGTGTCTTGAATGTTGTGTGTGTAACTGTGGCTAGTTAAGTGTGAAATGTTGAGGGGATGGTGGGCGGAGGGAGGGGATGAAAAGAGCTTGAACTCTGCAGAAAACTTTGTATATAACTGATAATTGTAAATGGCAGTCAATGCTGATATTGTTAACATTGACAGTGATAACTGTTAAATGTTATGAGCCCAGAGGACTGCAATGGAAATTCACCAAGACAAATGGTTACTTAAACAATAGTTGCTGTTAATCATCTTTAAACATGAAAACAGGATAAAACTTTAACTTGTTACTATTAACTTAACCTAATTTAACCCCCTTCTAATTCTAAGCGCATGTGTATTGTAACATGTGTACAAGTTCAGAAAGGTTCTTTAATTCACAGTCCAATCTCACTTCTCACTCCTCCAAGTTCACTGGTTGTAGGCAATTCTTATACTGTGCACAGAATTTTAACATTTTTGAATTCACCAAGCTTTGATGCTTGAAAGGTCAATGGATACCACTCAGGAAAGTTCTTGTCAGTTTTCAGAGAGAGATTTGTTGTACGCTAGACACCCCACAACTGATTCCATCCGATCAGCCACTTCAGTGCCTTGCCGAAGAAACTTGCCCCATCAGGATTTTCCAGATGATAACCTCTTTCTTTCAGGTCATCACAGAGTTCCTTTTTGTTTCCCTTATTTCAAGTGAAACATTATGCAGGCAGCCATCTCCTCTTGTATGGACCACAAGGGTTTCGACCAGGGTGAACAAAAGAACTCACAACCAGTCTTCAAAATGGGTTTTCCACAATTTTGCCAGCTTGTCCTGTTCCAGACCCAGCTACTCCTGCTGAACTGTAGAACTGAATTCTCTCTCTCTCTCACTCAGAGAAAACCACATGAAACTCTAAGAACAGCCAACTGCACTCCCGACAGACTGTGGCTCTGGACCTAATCTTCTGAGTTCGTTCATCAGTTGCTTTCCAAAACAATAATCCATTACTCCACAGCATGTCCAATTAACACTGACTTATGAAGTCCTTATAGTCCAAAGGCATCCGGAGCCTGGCCTGTCTGGCTTGAGCAGAGCTCTGGCATTTTAAAGGAGATCTGTTTTGAAGTGTTTGTATGTGACCTACACTAAAAATCTGCCACAATTTATCTCCTTTAAAACATCCATATACAATATAAAATAACAATCTGTCACATTTGGAAAATCATAAATAAAATATTCAAAAAAGATGACAATTAGGCATACAGTCTCAACTCAGAATGCAAATTCTTACTTTGAAATTGAGGTGTATAGTTTAACAGAACGGTACTTGCCATCATTTCCCCTACGCAAGTATTTTTAACCCAATCCCTATTACTCTATGTCCAGGAAGAGAGACTGCAGGGTACAATTCCACAAGTGCCCATGCCCCCATGGTTCTTCTTTCAAAAGCAGCAAGGTACACAACCATGCTGAGCACCATGTGTCCGTTAAAACCTAGCTGATAATGAAAACCCCTGCTTTCCATAAGGATTGCTGGTAGGTCTTCAGGCAGGGGTCTCTGGCTCAGTTTTCTCTCTTTTTACTACTTCATTATACATGTCCTTGTGATAGCAGAACAAACTTTGGACTGAAGACTGAACCAAAAGGGCAGAACATGGAGCTAGTGGAGTTTCTCTCTCACAGCTCCAGCAGCTCAGGTTCCATCCAGAGTACGAGATCAGCCATGATCTAAAATGGCGGTGCTGGCCCGACGGGCCAAATGGCCTACTCCAGCTCTTATTGTCTATTGTGTGAAGTTTGCACGTTCTGAATGCATGGGTTTCCTCTCGCATGCAAAATAAACAAGTGATCACTAAGAATTACCCTGTTTGTGCAGAACAGCAGAGGGAATGGGTGGAGGGGGGTGGTGGGGAAGAGTGGAAGAGAACATGGGGAAAATAAAAGGAGAATGGGTATGATTAATACAAAAATGGGTGCAGAGTTGGCAGTTCCTGCACTCCCTTTCTGGTCTGCACAGTTCAGCAAGTTTACAATGCTTCATCATAAAACTTTAGGTTTAAAATGGCATTCTTTACCTGGCTCCAGCATACTTTCTGTTAGATGTTGGCGGTTAAAAGGGTCTGTTGGTGAATTCAACAAATGTCTTAAAATAATAGAGCGGTCCATGATGGTCCCAGAAGGCAGCTTCACAGGATCATTCATCAGGGTGTCCATCAGTGGATCTGTAACAATGAAGCCCTTAAAAATCAGCAACTCAAATGTACAACAATAAGATTTCTGACAACATAATGAAAACTCATTTAGCCACAATTTTATGTGAAGCAGGTTAGCAAGTACTGAGCACTGAGGAATCTGCCCCATTTATGGTGGTGAAAACTCAGATTCAAAGCTCAGCCAAAGCATCAAAGTTGCTGGAAGAGACTGGGAAAATAAACCATTCATATCCTGTGGTCAAGAATATTCCCTATAGCTTTTGTGAGTGCTGCTTAGAATCAGGCACTCATTTGCAGTGTCACATCAAACATGCATTGTAAGTGGAGTCGGAGACAGACTCCAAAGATTTGCAATACTGGGTGAAGGAATTATTAATAGTAATTCCACCCTCTAATTCAAATGACTGCATTGAAACAGATTACTGTTGGAGTAGATCGCTATCAGTATTAATGTCATCCAGTATTGATTGGCTACCACACATAAATGTGTCAATTTGTATACACTCAGTCATTCTATCAAATGAGTAAATCATACTTTTAAAAAAAGATAGTGACTGTAAAAGTGGCAAACATCCATCCAAGCAGATGCCACCTTGAATTTTTCAGATCTGGCAAAGCAGATGTTCTGGAGTGGCAGCGATATCCGTGGGGCTCACAGACCATCTCGAGCAAGGAATAAAATGGTTGCTAACTAGGCCAAGTCAATATAACAATGGAGGCTGCAGTAAATGGGTTCTCGGTAATATTAACAACAAATGTGTGTAACAGGCTGCCATTTCAAAGCTGCAATATGCTGTGCTCTTGTATTTTGTTCCTTATCTTTTTTTATTTAGGTTTCTTTCTCAAGTTCCCTTAAGGGTTTGTGAATTTACCAAGATTTGGTTCTTTGTATTTGTTTATTGATATATTTTCTTTGTTGTATTAGGGTATGGGAGGGAGGGGAGAAGGGTGGGGAATATATAGACTCTGTATGTTATCTAGTAACATGAGGACTACACTAAAGTGAGTGTTTAAACAGAGATCCACCATTTAAAAGACAGAGCTGATCTTGTTGAAAACTTCTAACCGAGCAGACACAGTCTTGGCTAGTATGTCTAGAATTGGAGACCAGAGTCTCAAAATAAGGCCTCCACTGATAGAGATGAGAACAAACTTCTTCAGAGGGTTCAGTTCCCAATTGCCCTTAAATTACAGAACCATTGTAAACTAAAAAGGGCATAGAAAGTTAGGTTAGGGAAATTGCAATTCAATAAAATACTTTAGTTCAAAAGCTAAGAAGATATGGCACCTGCTTTAATTTCCAGGGCTCGTAAACATGCAATGAATTAACATAGCAACACTGTCAGAAAATGTGTGTGCACTCATGGCTCCAGCATCAATGGAACATAAAATTCTGAAATGCTTATGAGGACTTTTTTGGATTGGAAATGGCAAAAGTTATTTTTTCTATCAGCAGGTCTTTAGCAGGAAAACATTTCAAACCCATCAATCCAAATTCCTAGATTACAACAACACAGATTCAGCACAAATACCATTGAATTTTCATATCTTCAGGGATAAACTTTCCATTTGGAATCAACAAGAATTTGTCCAAAGCTTGCTCACCTCTGAATTCATCAGGTGCATCCCCATAGTCAATCTCTGCACGGGCATTCTTTGTCACAATTTCTTCTACCTTTTCCGCCAGTAGTCTGAATTTTTCTATTGCTATTGTTGATTTAATTCCAGCTTTCCTCATTTTTGAAATGACTTCATCGAAGAGTTCTTTACTGTACGATCGCTGTTCCCAAAAGTAAAAGATACATGACATAAGTGAAGTTATCAACTCACCCATGACCTGAAATATTTGCACACTAGCAGGATTATTAAAAGATCCAAACACTTCAGTTGCTAACAGCATCATTTTTATGACTTTTTCCCCCCCATTTTTTAATTTAAATATTTTTAAATATCAAAAAAAATTGGACATACAGGGCAGTAACAGGTCCTCTCAACCCAGGAGCTGATGTTGTCCAATTACACCCCATAACATGCAAATTCCTCACAGACAGCACGAGATTGGAATCCTGGTCCCAATTTCTGGCGCTGTCACAGCTATGCAATCATTAATCCAAAACTGTAGAATCAGAAGGTGCAAGAGTCAGTTCAAACAAATCTCAAGGCAAAGCCATTTTAGTGATCGCCTGGACAGTTTCTTACAGGGGCCTTGGAATGGCTAAGAGTTGGGTACACATGAAAATGTCCATCTTCCTTTTCCCCAGGCTGATTAGATTTTGCAGTTTTTTGATGGGGGCGGGGGAGGGGAGGGTGAGGAAGAAAGAGAAGCTTGAGAGGCCCCTTGATGCCCAAAATCAGCTCCAGCAGTTCAACTAGAAAGCTCATCTCTTGTAATCTGTGGTCTAGTTTCCCCATCATCCCTCTCTTCAGAGATGTACAAAGCACTTAGAGACACTGCTGGACCTCAGGCTACATTGCCATTCACAGCCAGTCCCCTTGGAAACACTTAACCAAAAAAAAAAGCACTTTTTCAATGTCCATTCCTTTTCATGGATGCTGCCTGATCTCAGTTCTTCCAGTATTTTGTGTATAATCTGCAGACAAGACATACTTTTGCACGAGCATTCAGTTACCCTCATGAGATGCACCAAAACCTATGGTAAGATGCACGTAATCACACCAAATGTAGCATAAACAAGTTTGTGCATGAGGAGTGAAAGTAGCCACTCTGACCCTCTATCCCGATCCATTCAGTCCAGTCATGGCTAACCTGACTGTAACCTCATCTCCACATCAACTCCCAGTAACCTTTCACCATCTTGCTCATCAAGAATATATCCATCTCTGCCTGAAGAATATTCAATTATTAAACAAATTATTCTACATTCTCCAACAAAGAGGAAATATCTCCACATTCACCACATTAAAACCCCTCAGAATCTTGTGTTTCACATGGTACAATGAAACGAGTTCAACAAATTACTTGGAATATTGTGCACACTTCTGGTCTCAACACTACAGGAAGGATTATGGTAGAGTGCAGAAGAGATTCAGCAGAATGTTGCCTGGAATGGAGAGATTGGATAGGCGAGATTTATTCTCACTGGAACATAGACAAAAGGGTTACTTTACAGAAGGTAAATACAACTATGAGGAGCATAGAAATCGAGAGTCTTTATCCCAGGTTAGAGGGTCACAGGTTAAAGTGAGAAGAATGAAATTTAATGTGAAGTGTAAAATTATTCTCCCATAATGATTGTGGTGGTTGTACAGAATGTAGTGGGAGAGGCAGGTAGAACTACAACATTTAAAAGTGATTTGGACAATCACTTAAAAAGGCATAAAGTGACAGGCTTAAGTGGGATAGGCATCAAGAAATGAGCCAAAAGGACCCATTTCTGTGTTGTACAATACTATGAGATCAGTTAACAAAGTTTCTTCCTGGGAATCAAAAAAGTAGCATACACCATAAGTAAAAGAAACAAAACTGAAGGTGCTGGGAAATGGAAATAACATCTCAGTAATATCAAGCAGCATCCAGGCAAAGAGAAACAGTTAACCTGAGGTTGGAGATCATTGCATCACGAGTGGTTTAAAACCAGATCAAAATGTAAAATGCACACAAACCTGGTCATCAGCAATGGCTTTTGCAAATCTGGGACAGTCCAAATGCAGATAAATGTCAGTCAACTGATCCAAAAGCTTCTTCGGTTCAAAGCCGTATTTTTCTGGGTTTTCGACTTTTAGGTCACGGCATTTTGGACCACACAGCTGCTGCAGGTTAAAGTTTAACATTGCAGCTAAACGTGGGCCGAGCTCCTGCAATGAATGTCAACAACTTTTTTAAAAAAAAAATCCGTTTCCAAGGTATTGGTTAAAACCCTCTCCTTTATCAGTTTTCATGAACAGTACTTCAGAGAGGAGATCTAAGGAAGATTTGGTTTCAATAAAACTGCTGAATTTTAATCTACCCACGCCATAATGCAGGGCAGCGATGTCGCAGTGGTTCAGAAGTCTGCATTTTTTCCCTTTTCTTCAATTGGTTCAAAGTGAGAGCTTGGACATATAAATAATTGCATAGAGCTTCGTTCAACTGATCCACATGCAGAGACATAGAACTCTCGACAGCCACGCTGCCCATTCCTCCCAAATACTGACATTAATTATCCAAATACATGTTCTGAATATGCATGCACACATTCTTTAAAAAGTTTAAACGAACAGCATGTTACAGGCCCTTTCAACTCATGAGTCTGTGCCACCCAATGACCCCTGGTACGCTTTGAACCGAGGCAGGTAGCCTGAACACTTGGAAGAAACCCACACAGACATGGGTAGAATGTACAAATTCCTTACAGACACCACCGGATTTAAACGCCAGTCACTGGTGCAGTAACAGCATTGTGGTAACTGATTTACTAACAGGGCTGCACATCTATCTCCTCACAAAATGCCCGGCAAAAACAAAACAACCTTGGTGTTCAATACGACAATATCTAAAACCTCCACGTTGATTGGGTTAAATAGCAAGAAAAAGGAAATGGGAGAAATTACTCACGGGTCGAAGGAAAGGTTTTTGCACTTGTTTTGTGAGATAATGGAACATATCCACAGTTTCGGCACCAAGAGCAAGATATGAACGGGAGACGCGCTCGTCCTGAGTCAGCTGAGATTGCCGACTCTGTTGCTGGTCCTTTCAAAATAGAGGTGAAGAAGTGAAATGTTATTTTCAAGTGCTGTTATTCATCAGATAAGGTCAAGACGAAAGCTCAATTTAAAATTAAATCATCTATAATATGGCTGTGTAATTCTTCACAGAACAAGTTATCAGCTTATTTGAAAGAGACAAAACTTCAAGGGACACTATACATCAAACTTAATGGTGCTTTAACAAGGGCAGACAAAAGGATGAAGAAAACTGAGCAGGAATGCTTTCCCTGCCTATATGCATTTACAGGAAATGGGCGTCACTATCACTCATTTCCAAAACCACCAACAATGTGGAATGTTCGTTCATTTCAAAGGACAGTCACACTGTATGCATCCGAAATTACATATAGATCCAATTAATAAAACAAGCCTCTCATTAAAATAAGGTGGGCATTTAATGACAAATTCAGCCATCATCTTGGCAGAATTGCAAATTGAATAGCTTGTGCTACTAAAATCTTATGTGGCCCATCAGATACACTAGACAACAAAGATTATATCTCCTGACCACTTTTGGATGCATTTTTATGGATTTTACCTGCTGGTCACAAAAATCACCTTAAAATTTTCCCCGACTCATAGTTTTTCTTTTCAAAAGATGCAAGTTGCTGTATTTTGTGATTGCTGGTTATATTTAAATCTATTAGTACATTGGCCACAAAGCATGTAGTCAGTTCAAGCAGGCCTGAGCATGCACAGTGCAGGTGCTATGCAAATGTTGTCTTCGGACTGGGCATGCTTTGTCAAGAGAGTTGCAGATAGGGTATAAAAGCAGCTCACATACAAGGATGTTGTGCATTACATTGATGTAGATTGAATGCATTTTGATGCACATGTTCTTCAGGCAATAGCAGAGTGTACTTAAAAATAGTATTCATTTTGTTCAGGAAGATTCAATACAGCAGAAATGTCTGGTCAGTGAAGCAACAGCTGTGATTCATTCTGTTACACTTGTGGCAAGTATACACTTAATGCTAAATTCAATAAATGTCAATTTAACGCTTCTCCAACTTCCTACATAATGCAGCAAATCTGAAATTATCTTTGTGTTCATCTTGCAGTTGTCTATCATAATCCCCGAATTTTTCTTTCAGCAAACAAATTTTTGAAAAAAAAGTTATCCAATGATATTTACTCAATGAAGAAGTAATCTCAATGGAAAGCCATAATCTTTGACGTTACAAAATGTAGCTCAGCAGCACAGATGCACTTTCTTAGGCCATAGCCATACATCGTATGCATATTCCAAGAGATGTCATTTTTCTTATAGGCATCGCTGCACAAGAGCCAACTGAACATGCAGAGATAAAGTGCACTGTTCCCAAATTTCAAAAACACTACTTTAGTGCACTCCAGAATTGCAAAGAATATTTTAGTTTCACCTTTTCCTTGTCAATTGCAAACGAACTCCTTCCAAAGAAACAAACAGATTAACATTAAACAAAATACAGGATTTACCCTGGGCAACGAGTCCCAGCGCTCTTTGTTCTTCATTTCTTCTTGTACCTCATGAATACGTTTAAGAGAATCCAGGCTCTCATCCAGGAGGTATGTTGTATCATTAATTAACATATTAATGTAACGGACAAATTGCTTTCCAGAACTACAATTACAAAACAAATGTGCAAATATAGAGTAAACAGCCACAAAAGTGTAAGCTGACAAATAAATCAAATTTATTTTGTTTAAAAATTTTTTTTTGAGTTTAACATACAAGGATACATAATAAATAACAATTACATGTATTGAATCAATTGTATCCAAGTAAATCCATATAAAATGGAAAAAAATTATGAATAATAAAATATGCATAACTCCATTAAGTTACTTATAACTCTATCTAGTAATAAATGCAACCATGACAGAGTGTAAATCAAATTTAAATACATGCCATTGCATGCACAGGTACATAATCTTTTATCCAAAACCCTTGGGACCAGACACTTCTCAGAATTTTTCGGACAACAGTAATGGCGGTACGTTACCGTAAGTGCACTGATTTCAGATGCACACAAAACGAAGACACACTCCAACTCGAAGGGTCTCTGGACAAGGGGCACTGAATGGGGATGTGTCGAGTCACGTTTGGCACCAAATCCGAGCATTGGGGTGCACACAACCATGGGAAAAAAAATGGTCGGTTTTCAGAATTTCAGATAAAAGATTATGTACCTGCATTGCTCCTAATGAACTCTTTGGTTTCTTAACTCTTGCAAAATTACCCACAAGAAAAAGATGGATCAACTTACTTAAACTCTTCCATAAAGGTGCCTTGATGTGCTACATTCTGCCAAAGGCTCTTAAAGATTGTGCTGATGTGATAACGGATAGTGAACTTGTCGTAGAATTCACTCGTTGCTCCAGTATGTTCAACATCTAAGTAGTAAATTAAGATATTTTAATGCAGTTTTCCAATCTAATCTCTGAAACTCAAACACAACAACCTTTGAATACAAGGTGGGGTGGGGGAGGAAATTAGTCTGTGGCTTAACAGTGCAAGCGTACTGACTGCCAGGAGTCCCATCTGCATGCCAAGGTCAACAGAACTGGACACACAATGCAGCTAGTCAACTGGTATTCCTGCAACCGGCACATGAAGACGGCTTCGTTAACAGGTGTGCTTCCCCCGTTTCAGAACTCAAGGAACACCTTAATCCAAGAATTTGATGACAGAAAGATCACCATGCTGCCTTTTAAATGTCAAATTGGAAAGAAATTCTGGACCTCAATACAAGTGTTTTTTTTAAAAAAAAAAAAAGATTTAACAGCAGTTTTATAATGAACAAAATCTTTTCAAGACATTTCTGAAATCAATTAAGGTAGTTATCCTCAATCTGGAGAGCATGACAATGCAACTGGACTCTAATCCAATACTCTCCAGGAACTTCAAGTACAGTACTGAACCAAAAATAAGACTACCTGGATCAATGGCAAGTAGGAAACGCATTGAAGAGTTATTCACATGAACACGCACCTGAATTTGGGTGAAATATTCCAGGAAAGGAAAAGAAAATTAAAGCAGGTGTTTGTGTTGGAACCGTACGGTGATCACAAAAGGGAGAATGCCATTCTTTTTGAATACAAATCTTGTAACTGTTAAGACTCTTGCTTTCTCCTCAACAAAAGTGAACCTATAAATTAGCAGGAGTAAGCCACTCAGTCCCGCAGTCCTGCTGCAATATTTAATGAGACCACTGTGATCCAACTAACCTCAACGTGCATTCCAATCTACCCCTGCTATCCCCTTGCAATCTCAGGACAGATCAAATGGGCTGTGAATAGTCTATTTCTACTCCCAAATCTAACCTAGCCTTAAAAATATTCAGAGTTCCAAAGATTCTTAATAGTCAGAAAAAACCCAATGACATATATACAACCTCTTATACTTTATAAAAAACACAAAACCTGATTTTTATATTTCTGACTTTCCATGTCTATCCTGTCAAATCCTCCCCAGATCTTCAGGAGTGAACTTTTCAGCACCTTTGGGTCCTGTGGCATCTTTCAGTTAAATTTTTCTTGAATATTTTATTTATAAATTTTCAAACTCACACAATTTCAAGTAATCAATCACAAATTACAGTTATCAATTATATACAAAATTCACAGATGAGTCTGAGTCATTTATCCCCTCTCCCCACACTCAACAGACCACAACATTCAAGGCACCCACAACAAAGGTAGGGAATACATCAGAGATTTGTCATGGCCCGGCAGCCCGCACCTAGGCTGGTACATTTTTCTTGACTTTACTTGATTGGGATGGAATGGACCCCCCACCCCCACAGTAGAAGGTTAAACGAGGAAAGAAAATACACACTATAACTGTGCTATCTTTCAGTCAATTACAAGAAACTTCAATCTGTTCAAAAAGAAAATGCTGATCAATTTATGATTTTGGATCAAAGATTCACCATCCTCATTTTCACTTTTTAAAAATTCATTGGAAACAACTGAGACATCTCTCATGGAACCTGAGCACTACTGAAAGTCACCTGCCCAGATCCACAAAAAGCATTCCCCTTACATTGTACAGATTTTTCACCCCTTTGCTCAAACCGAAAAAAACAGCATACCTGTGTAAAATTTCATTAACGCAGGCACAAGTTGTTTTGTGGCCAGTGGATGATTCTCCATCATTTCATAAAATTTCTGTGTTCGAGGCTGAACTGCTGGGTTCGTCACGAACACAACTTCTACAAGTTTGGCAATCAGATAAGGATTTCTGATATAGTTTTGACTGCAGATAAATACAACAAGGAAGGTCACGACATCCTGAGTACATGGCTCGTATAAAACCTGAGGGGAATATCTGTAGACAAATAGGGATAAATTAAATGGGAGAAAATAGAGTTGCCAAATAGAAAAACTGGCAATGTGACAAAACAAAAGTACTCTGATAGTTCATGGACCTCTAAAGGTTTCCAGTTCTTCAAAGAATAAATTTATTATTAAGTAGTGGTGTGACAGTAAATGTTCTGTTCATAATCAACTGCTGATTTATAATGATTACTAGGGAAAGGTGTTAAGGAAGGCACGGATAGCAGAGCACTTTTACAGCTCTAGTGACCCAGATTTCAATTTATCACTGACTGTAAGGAATTTGTACATGATCCCATGTGGGTTTGCCATCCGGGTGTTCCAGTTTCCTCTCACCCTTCAAAACAAAGAGGTTGTAGGTCAACTGGGCAGCATGGGGCCATGGCCGATTACCGTGCTGAAGGTCTAAATAAATACAATGCAAGTCAACTCCAAGTTCAGCACAAGGCACAAATCCATCTGCCAAAATGAGAGCCACTTAAAGTAAACCATTTTTGTCAATGAAGAGTATTGAACGAAATAACAGTGGTTGTTTCAAGTTTTAATTAAATTATAACACATGACCAGAAAAGTAATAAAGGCAGTCTATGGGTTTACCATCAACTGGTGCAATCAAATACTTCATCTATATTGCCACAAATGGTCTTAGGCAATAAACTGATTAAGAACTTTAGATTTAAAGTAGCACCTTGAAGGGAGTGAAGGGCTTTTTTTCCTGATTTTTCTTCTACAAAATACAATTTGGATTAACATTCAAAAGCAATTATATGGAAGGAATACCTGTGGCATCGCTTGCAAGTTGAGGAAGGGAAAAGGCAAGCTTGCAATATTCAGTGAAGCTGTCCGAGATATTAGCTGACCCTTGTTAGATCACTAGAGTGAAACATGAAAGATCGCAGCTACTGCAATTATTGTAAAAAAAAACCACAGAAATGCTAAGGAACTAAGTAGGTCGCAAGGCCTGAGCCCTTCCTCAAGTTAGGAATAAAAAGTCAGTTAGATCACTGACTTCCTGCACCCTGTTTCCATGTTACTGGGCAAACCTGGAGATTAAAGCAATCAGGTCCGAAAAAATTGGCAATAAAAGCTGTTTTGTCACTTTTAAATACTTCCAATAACATGTTAGGTAGACTAACACATTTACAAGAGTACACGTGAATCTTGTTTCAAGGAGGCCAAATCTCCAAAAGCAGTGGTGTGACCAACCATTGGCATGGGATACCTTACCTGTTATTTGCAGAATTTGTTTTCATTTCAGAATTCAACATTTGTCGACTTTTGCTTTTATATTTATTGAAGGGCATCTCCTTTGACAAACTACCAATGATTAAGCATGCTAAGAATTACTCCCCTCATTGTCAATCACATTGAAATCTTATTTACTTACTGTACAATAAAAAGCAAATATTCAGCAATATCTTCCAAATAGAATTCAGGCAATGCTGCAAACACCTTGGGAACCTCTGGATTAAGGGGCAGTGTCATGCTGCAAGGAGGCAAGAACAAATATTTTTCACTCAAAGCTCATTAATACAAAATCTAATCCACCCGAGCTTCAGTTTCATGTTTCTCCAGGCAATAGCTCAAGGTTGAACCAGGCTGAGGGCGACTTTATGAATGCATTTGACCACCAATCACATAATGAAACAGCCGATGGAACATTGCCTGATACTGAACTTGCTGGCCATCATAGCTTCTCCTTTACCAATTCTAGTCCTGACGATTCCATCTTTAGTACCACATTCATGCTAACATAAAATGTAAGATGCTCTTGCCAATATCAATTGATCAGTGCTAATTTTCAGTAAGTTTTAAATCATTGAATTTTCTTGGTCTTTTTTTTTAAAAAAACAAGAAATTTAATCTTCCAGTTGGTTCAATTATTAAAATCAAATATCAGACTTTAAGTAGGTGGCAAAGTGATTTATAACATGGTCCACACTGATGCAGGATTTGCAATGAAATCCAAATCCACAGTGATACAGCAAGAAGAATGGCTACCTCACATCCAGGTTCAATTCTGACCTTTAGGATGTGTGAAGTTTGCACATTTTTGTGACTGCATAGGTTTCCTTAAATGCTCCCAAACCTCAAAGTTGTGCAGGTGTTTGGAA
Organism: Narcine bancroftii; assembly: GCF_036971445.1. Lineage (NCBI taxonomy): Eukaryota > Metazoa > Chordata > Chondrichthyes > Torpediniformes > Narcinidae > Narcine > Narcine bancroftii. Next base: position 146,503,097 of record NC_091470.1, on the reverse strand, counting down.
AGTTGGGGAAAATGGCTATAAACTGTCCCTCATATGCCCATGAGTGGTGGATGAGTCTGGGATTGTGGAATGTACAAGTTGCAGGGGAAAGAAATGAAGGGAGTGCGATTGCGGCATCCATTTCAAGGAGCAAAATGGCCGTTTGTTACATTGTGAGGAATGAAATATGAACTGCTTAAATGGAAGCCTCTTCTTTAGCAGTTCTACAAAACAGATGCTGGTAATTTCCACCAATTTCTAATGGGTGTGGATCCACAAAGCAAAAATTCAATATTTCCATACAAATCTGACAATTTCAAAGAATGTAGGAAAAGATGCATCAAGATACATTAAGCATCCTTGTACCATCAACCCTTCCATTTATAGAAAATAGGATATTTTGAAAGAAAGCTATACTTGAAGTAGTTTCACTAAACAACACTACAAAACTCATTTATTTGGTATCTTGTCCCTCTGCTAATTCCCTTCAGCATACTTTTTTCTTTCTACAATAAATTCAGTTTCTGAATGGAGAGAATTAAGGAGTGAAGCAATGTCAACTCAAGGCTCCTGCTTCAGATTGCAATTCAAACAATCCCACCATTTATATTCTTGGAAAGGCAAGCAGCCAAAACATCAGGCAACCAACTTGAATCAATTGGTTTTCTTTCCAGATTTTTTCCAGCACTTTTTCTTTTAATTTTGAAGTGTTAAATCAAACTGTGACAACAGGCTTTTCACAAATCAGTGTCAGCAAGACATTTTGGGCAGGTGGAAAAAATACAAGAACTTGAAATCATCTTTGACAAAGTGAAGTGTACAAGGTGATCTATATTACAACTCTGTTATTGAAAATAAGTTCACAAGCTGTCAAGATATTCTGAAGAGCAAAAGGGAAAATATTCACTCTGCACAACGATATTTAACTGTGTAGGAACAGAAACATGTAGGAAAAAGAGCAATTTACCATCTTTTCGTGACCTAAAAGGCCATTCAGTCCATAAAGTTAATGCCAGCCCAGAATAACCCCATTCTCCCAACTTGCTGTAAACTATTCCCATCAATGCCCCAGTTGCTACCGTCCATTTATGAGAGGAAATCAACAGCAGCCCATTAACCTACCAATCTCCAAAACTTTGGGAGGTGGGAAGAAACCAGGATACCTGTAGGAAACCCACGTAGTCACAGAGAGAAGGTGAAACTCGACATAGATTGTACTAGGATTAAACAGAGTTTTGTTTCCCAAGCCACTGTGCTGGGTAAATTTGTTTAGCTCTCCTGTGAAATACTTACTCTGGGTAGCGTGAATCAATCAGGCGAAAGATCAGCTGAATTAACGTGCCATAAAACTGAAGGCATCTCCTCAATAGATTCTCATCCAACAAACCTGCATCAGCACAAGCCTTACTTCGCACCAATTTCTAAGTAAGGAAGGCAAATGCAATGTTAGCATTCATTTTGAGAGAACTGAACATTGAAGTTTTAATGCTGAGGCTTTATAAACCATTGGTAAGACCACATTTGGAGCAGTTTTAGGCTTTGCGTCTAAAAGATGTGCTGCCGTTGGAGAGGGTCCATATGAGTTTTTTGAGAATTATCCTGGGGGTGAGTGGGTTAACATATGAGGAGCGTTTGATGGCAGTGGGCCCTTATTCAATGAAGTTCAAAAGGATGATGTGGGACCTCCACAACGTATTGAATACTGAAAGGGCTGGAGAGAATGGACATGGGAGAAAATGTTTCCAGTCACGAAGAGCCTGGGACCAGAGGGCGCAGCCTCAGAATAAAAGAACATCCCTTAGAAAGCAGAAGAGGTTTCTTCCACCAGAGGGCAGTGAATCTGTAGGATTTGTTGCCACAGATGCCTGTGATGGGATAACAGTCACGTCCATTCAGGCAACATCCAACATCTGTGGTCCCATAAGGTTAGAATAGATTATTATTGCCTATTTCTGTCTTTATGGTGTGCATATTTTTATGTTGCAAATTGAAATTAGTACAAGTTAATGATTTAATCGAAGCAAAGTAATTATCTGGTTACATCTGCTATGTCCTGTTCTTCGATTGGAGACGCAACCAGATAATACTGTGTTCACGCGATTTCCAAATCATATAATGTCCTATTTCACAGAATGTATTATGGACATTAAGCAACGCATGACTGTATTTAAACCAGAGATTCTCGATTAGCAAAGGCATCAAAAGGGAAAAAGGCAAAAAGGAGTTTTAAAAAAAAATACATTAACTAAACAGGCCGAATGGCCTAATTCTGCTCCCAAGTCTTGTAGTATTATTCCCTGACTGTTAGTGTTGATACAAATTCAAAACATATCAATAGGTGGGGAATGGAAGAATTATAGACCATGTGTAGGGAGATGTCCAGTTTAAAATGGCAACGTCGACACAAGCTTCGTGGTCCAAAGGGCCAATTACTGTGCTTTACTGTTCTATGTCCATCAGTGTTTGTAACAATCGAAAGCAAATGCAGAATAAGGGTACAACTGGTGATAAATTTGCATCATTATCCAAAATTTCTTGCATACCTTCAATTGAGTCTTACATCGTTTCAACATCTCTCTATGTCTGTTTGCCAATGGAGAATCTTTCCACTGGTTTTCACTATTTTTCAGTTCCTCAACAGTCCTACAGGTCAAAATATATGTTACATGAAGATTAAGAGAGCTTGAAGATAGATATTACAAAACTGATTTTCATCACATTTGCTGCTGAAAGCTATTTGCTCATCTTAATCTGAGGATTCAATTGTTATGAACTTCCCCCATTAATTTTCCCAGTGCAGACAAACATCTCCCAGACCTTCAAGCAGAGCAAAGTCAGTGGATTGATTCCATGTTGCACATACAGTAATTACTACTTCAAATGCAAATGAATCTTAAGACACTAATTGTCCTACCTTTGTCATTCACTTTACCAGTATCAATTTTTTTCCCAAATGAAAGAATGTCTTTCATTACTTTGGAGTGTTTTATATCCAATGAAATGTTCCCAATTTGAGAAACAGTAGCTAATTTGCACACCGCTATCTCCCACAGGCAGCAAAATGATAATGACCCTATCTAGTTGTGCAAGGTTCATTGAAAATTAGATATTGACAAAGATAGTGGTGTAACTGCTCTGCTCTTCACAAAGAATGGCATGGGAACTTTAAGACCTTCCTCAAAGTAGAAAGAACTCTTCTCATTAAAAGTTCATACCACTGAAGCACAACAATCCCTCAATGTCAGTTTCATCAGTGCTCAAATCAGTGGATCAGAATTTTAATTTAGCAAAGAGCAGTCTTTTGAGAAACTCCTCTCAAGACAGCAGATTTTTTGGAACTAAAGACTCCAGGAAAATTCTACTCCATCATTATCAGTGATTAGCAATTATACTGGAGCAACCCCGACATTTACTAATCCAAGCACCATGGCCAAATGGAATTAATCCTCTGCTGTTATTCAGAGATTAGAAACTGAACTAGTAAAATTTCATCACAGATTTTATGGATGATCAAAAGGAGGTTGAGTCAGGTATGTTAAAATGTTTTGGTCACTATTTTTCCTCAACTTCCAGCTAGAAAAATAAATATGGAACCAACGATACACAAAAAGCTGATATCTTGGGCAGATCATGATAGGTCAATAAATGGGGAAGAAAATAAACCAGTTCAGTGGGGTTATTATGGTTTATTGCATCCTTCTCACTGCTGCACCCCTATTCCACTTGCCAGGTGGCTTCGTTGCAAACACAAGAAATTGCACCACTTGAAGTATCTATAAACTGGCAGTAATGGCAGAGTCAAAATAATACGAGTAAACGTGGTCCAGCACAGAAAAGCTGAGGATATCACGAAGTAATGACAACAGTGCTTCACCATTGGAGGTGGCATCTTCCAATCAAGATGCTAAACAAAGATTCTTCAGAAATAGTGTAAAAGACTATTTGGCTCAATTATAAGGAAAAGGGTGCAAATTTTCTGGGAATATTTTTTCTGCAATCAAACGTATAAATAGAAAACCTGGCCACATTGCAGTTTGTGGAGAATGATTTGCACAACTTGGTTAGTAGGTTTTCCTCCTCGACATTTTCAAGCTACTTAATTGGTAGCAAAGCAAAATGCCAGATATAATGCAAGTCTTTTGTTTCTTCCTACCTGTTGAGATCTCGAATAGCTCGTAATCTTCGTATGTAACGTCGACAACTTGGCAAGATAGCAAGATGATGTGCATGCAGTGTCAGAAAAAAGCATTCTGTTGGGAATTTTGGCTCAGCAAACTTTGACTGATCATCTATAAGACGGATGAAAAACAAAGGTTTTTTTTGTTTAAGTTAGCATAAACCTAGTTTTTTTTTAAAAAAAGGAGACTCCACAAATTGTCAGTCAAATCTGATGACCACACTGGCACACAGTGACATCGATTTTATACACCATTTAAATCAGCCTCCAGTCACAACCTTTTTCTTGTAACATTGCCCTGCTTTCATCGCGGTGGCTGAAACTTCTGTCTCATGTCCAATTTTTTTCTCAATTCTAAACGGACTTGGGACAGCACTGTTAGCACAACGCTATTACAAGCCAGTGACTCAGGTTCGAATCTGACAATATCTGTAAGGAGTTTGTACGTTCTCCCTGTGTCTGCACGGGTTTCCTTGAGATGCTCCTGTTTCCTCCCACCCTTCAAAAAATGTTTGGTGTTTATAGGTTAATTGGTGTATTTGGACAGCATGGGCTGGAAGGGCCAGTAATCATGCTGTATGCCTACATTTTTTTTTAATTGGTATCAAGTAAATTGACATCAGTTTGATGTCTACTTAATGGCTGTGAAGCTGGACATACGCCATGTTCTACTCACTAATTGAAAAAGTAAATAGGATCATACTTCCATAGACAGATTAATGCACAATTTTTGTACAGAAAATTCTTTTCAAACAGCTTTGATATATCATTTGAACATTTCATATTTACTTACTGAGCTCTGCAAGCCAACTTTTAATGTCTTCCATAGAGGCTTTCACACGAGTCTCATCTGCTAGAATGTTGATGCGACACTTTGGGTGGAAAATGTACATTGGATCCACAGTTTCCAACTTTATCTTTGTGCTTAGTTGCTGAAGCACCCACAGAAAATTCAGCATGAACCCATCTGTTGACACCATCCGGTCATCCGTCTATTAGAAATGAATTTTACATTTTATTTACTCAAATGGTTTATAAAACAATGAAACTTGATTCCGTGTTGCAACAAAAAAATTTAGCAGTTAAGCATTCTACAACTATCCATTTACACTTTAATTTCTATCCATGTGGGCAGTGCTGATACAGCGACTGGGACTCGAATCCGGAGCTGTCTGTAAGGAGTTTGTATGTTCTCCCTGTGTCTGTGTAGGTTTCCTCCAGGGGTTTTGGTTTCCTCCCACCATTCAAAAATAAAACGTGTGGGTTGCAGATCAATTGGGTGGCGCTGGTTTGTGGCTCAAAGTGTCTGTTACCATGCTGTATTTACAAATTTAAATTTAAAAAAATTTTTTAAATTGATTCAGGGATTAAGGTGTCCACTGCAAAGATTTGTAAATCTGAGATGAAATTCACAAAGCAAAAAACTGCCCAAGAGACTAAAAGCCAACTTCAAAGTTAAAAAAAGGGACAAAATTTCTATCCAAGCTCTTAAACACAGTTCTTAAAATTCTAGTGAACTGCAATAAGTAAGTCAAGGAGAATTAAACTTGTAATGTACACTTCTATCACTAACAGTTTCATTTCAAAGCAGTAATTAGATGACAAATGACGCATTGAGAGTCAGGAAACACTTACTTGCATTTGTGCTTTTTTGATGTTGCGATTGACCACTGCTGCCATGTAATTTAAAGCGCTCTCTCTGGTCTCACCATTAAGCAAAATATTGTGCAAAATTTTGAAAAGATCAGTCTGCAAAGCAAAAAAACCTGACATTACACGCTGCAAGACTATTCACCCCAACATAGACCAGTGGTTAAAATGATGCCAACAGCCCAATTTGTTATTAGCTTGAAAATGCCTTCACACATCTACTTAAAATTTGCATGTGTCCAACATTCCACTGCAATTGTCAAAGGATTTAGTTTTTAAACCCAACCATAGGACAGCAGCACATTACATTCCAGAAGTTGCAGCCTTCAACTAGTTGCAATAAAAATAGAAAATGGTTGAAGTACTCAACATGTCAAGCCACATCGGTGGGAAGGGAAACAGCCAACATTTCAGATCAAAATCCTTGTTAGAATCTGAATATTAAGTCTGTAATATTGGTGCTCTGGATTATATTTAGATTAATTAGCTTTAAATAGTTACCAGTATCCTTTTGTGTTTACCCTGAAGTACCCATAATATCAAGGGATACCTTTGAACCGCTGCAATGGTGGTGATTAGGATACTCTGACAAAGATGAAGTGACTATGGAATGACAATACAATTTTAATTCTAAATCAGACAGTGCCAACTCAAAATGTGCATCACAAATGAGTTTATTCTTATCAATGACAGAGAGTTTATTCTCAAATGAATCTCAATGAGCTGCTGATTAACCAAGGATCTTTGATGCCATAATTAAGGACTCCCTCACCTCCTGTTTCCCCCTCCCCCCCTCCAAAAATGTTTGGATAAAATTAGTTACAAGGTAGAGAAAAACCCAAACAAAGAAAATCCATCTATTCTTCCCTTGAGATTAAGAACATTGACAAAGTAAAATACTGTTTCACATATTCCAAGAAAAGCAAGTCCCGACAAAACCAATATAAACTGAAACTTCAATCTTGTCCTCATTTGTTGAGAACTTGCATCAATTGCTATTTCATATTTATAGCAATCACAATACTGTATTTTGAAATAAGGTCGGATCTTGTGAATTACCAAGACTACAATGAAAAAAAAACTAGCAAATATCTAAAGCAGTCAAAATGGTGTCACGTACAAGGAGAGTGAGCTTAGAGGTCTCGTTTCTTATAAATGCTATCAAGAGCCTTTGCACTTCCATCATCTTCGCCAATAGTTTTGAATGAAAGTTACACAATTCGCAAAAAAATCAACATCGACCACAATCTAGCTAGCAAGTCAATTAGTTTTTTTTTTAAAAGAATGACCACAAATCATGACTGCGACTGCAGCTTTAAAGACAAGTTGCAACAAGAGGGATTTTTTTTTTTAAAGTACACCTGCAAAAGCTGTTTAGTAAAATGCAGCATCTTCAATGCATTAGTACAACTTCAAATACTTACCCTAGCTGATTCCAGATGGTGCTGCAATGACTGACTGACAACTCGAGTATTTTCAAGTGTAAGCGTGGGTCCGGAGAAATATTTTTCTACAACCCTTGTCTAAGACAAAAAAGATAGGTATTAAAATCCTGATAACCTGCATTGAGAAATTGTCTGTTTAAAAGTAGAATGGAGTCAGGAGCTTCCATTGGTCAAATATGAAGTAAGCCAAATTAATTGTTTGGCCAGATATTAATTTTGAAATACTTTAGAAAGTCTGAACAATAGAAAGAGGAACATCTTGAAAAGTCTCAGTGAATGCTTACTCTTCCTGTATTATTTTTGAAATACTCTCTCTTCTCTTCTTTGGCTCGGCTTCGCGGACGAAGATTTATGGAGGGGTAAATGTCCACGTCAGCTGCAGGCTCGTTTGTGGCTGACCAGTCCGATGCGGGACAGGCAGACACGGTTGCAGCGGTTGCAGGGGAAAATTGGTTGGTTGGGGTTGGGTGTTGGGTTTTTCCTCCTTTGCCTTTTACGTCAAGATAAAAGTCATTTTGGGAAACAGCAAGAAAGAATGGGATCTTTCATAGCTAAAAACTGGCCATTTCTTTCATTTTTAATCATTGTCACAATTTCAAATGGAGCTTCAATCTTGGGTCACAGTGAAGTAATTTCTCACCACCTTCTCTGAACATAGATTGATTGCATTGTAATGAGCCAACTTGTCACCAAGTCAAAATAATGCCACCAGCATTTCAAAATATTATGCACACTTGGTGGGCTGTTTCCCACCACACAGAAAGGTGACAGGCCAATCAGATGAAATCCACAGCTCAAAATAACAATACTCAACTCTAATCAGGTGCCTACATACTGGGTTTTAAGTGTCAGTGATTCAATCTTTAACCTCAACTGGCTAATTCCTAAATGGTTTGAGGTTGTTAGACATCTACCAGTACTTAGTCCTGTTATTTATTACAACTCTGAGGGTGCCAAAATGTTTCTGCTTATTTCACGACTTGCAGCTTTTTTTTTCAACCGATTATGAAGAAAATGAACTGGCAAGGATACTGGTGCAAGTCCCCTCTGGGACTTTCACCAGATACAGATTTTCTACCGGATACAAGCTATTCTGCAATTAAAAGGGCAGCATGGGAGTTAGCGCAATTGTTACAGTGCCAGCGATTGAGACTAGGATTTGAAACACGTGCTATCTGTAAGGAGTATGCAAGTTCTCAGTGTTTGTGTGGGTTTCCTCCAGGCACTCTGGTTTCCTCCCATTGTCCAAAACATACCAGGGATTGTTGGTCAATTGGGCAGCACAAGTTTGTGGGCCAAAATGGCCTGTTACCATGCAGTATGTCTAAATTTAAATATGCCAGTTCCTCTCAGATTAACTTATGATTGCCAGAATGGTCTGCTGAAATTAAAGACAGAAAATTGAACATTCTGTACAACTTACATCATCCTCAGCAAATACAGACAGGCTGAAGCAAGCACCAAGGAATGAAAGTCTTTGCAATTCTCTGCCTGTGCCTTGACTCAAAGGATCAGGCAAGAACAAAGGCAATGATATCACCTGTAATAGCAAAAGAATGCATAGTTACAGAGTGGATTTACTGCGAAGCATTTTCCACTGAGAAACGAGGTACTCTTCCCACCAAACTACTCTTTGGACAGTTTCTTCTCGACAGCCATCAAGTTCCTGATGAACCAATCGTGTTCTCATACTGCTGTTGCTTTGTCCTAATTGGTCTTTTTTCCTCCCTCACTATAATCCTGTAATGTTAGACTTGCTCTACTTTATATGGGTGTATGAATGTCAAAGCAGACCTGTCAGATACTTGCAAAAGAACCCTTCTCATTGCACCAAGTACAATGCGACAAACTTAAACTCAACTTCAAGAGCAAATGTTCAATTGCTCCACAGACACTGACTGAAAATGGCATCTTCTCAAGTACCTATTATTCTTCACACAAGTGCATCCAGAGTCTGATCAAAGAACAATGGAGGTCTATGACCAGTGGTGTCCTGCAGGGATCATGCTGGGACTTCTGTGACGCATGATTTACAGAAAATGCAAGTCATCTGATGAACAAGTTTGCAGATGACACAAAAATGGACAGTTGTGGTTAATGAGATTGTCAAAGTGTACAGCAGTTATGATCAGATAGAAATATGAGCAGGGAGATGGCAAGTGGAGTTCAATGCAGTCAAGTTGTTGTGTGGACTTGAGGATCATGTGATCTCTCCACCTGGAGCCTGATCAGAATATGGATTGCCGAGGGCCACCGTCTTTCCTCCTGGAATCAAATCGGAAGTCACCTCACCAGCCAATCAAGGGTTAGATCTGCCCACCTGAAGTTGACGTGTGCTTGACCCTTGCAGCTGACTTGTAATTGGTTCCCAGGTGCCAATCAATGGTTAGATCTGCCCACAGGTGAGGCTAACGCGTGATTGGTCCTTGCAGGTCACATAGATGGGCCCTACATTGAAAAAGGCCAGCACGTATTGTTCTCTCTTTTGATGCTGCCTTGAGACCATCACTGAAGTATAGGCCTGCTGTTGACAGTCGTGCACCAGAGAGCTGACTGCGATAGGCCCGCCCCAGATCCCGAGCCGTGGTGGAACTGGAAACTAGGTTCATTCGTGATAATTAATTAATTTACTGTTCATTAGTGTGCGGTGCCTGTGGGTGGATGTGTTTAACCCTTGCATTCCCAGTTGGGAGTTGTCAATGTTTAGCAGAGATTTATTTGCATCCAATGTGTAGTTTTTTTGTGTATTATTCTAGGTTAGTCTGTGAGTGTGTGCCCTTTTGAGTTCCCTCGTGTGCAAATAAAGACCTGTGTGTAAAGATTGTTGATAACACATATCCAGCCTTAATTCTCTTTGAAGCCATCCAACCTATTCCGAACACGACACAAGTGTTACAGTGCATTTTTGGGAGGTCAAATACAAGAGCAAAATGGCAGAACTCCAAGGATCATTGATGCGCAGAGGCATCTTGGAGCTCCAAAAAGTGGCAATATCAGCAGATAGGGTGGTAAGAGCAGCACACAGCATACCTGCCTTCATTAGTTTGGATATTGATCCTAAAAATAGGGAAGTCACTTCTACAGGTGAACTGTGGAGAGCATTCTGACTGGTTGCACCACTGTCTGGTATAGAGATGCCAATGCACAGGTCAGGAAAAGTCCTCAGAAGGTTGTAAACTCGGCCAGTGCCATCACCCTTCACTCCATTAAGGACATCTTCAAGAGGAAGTGTCTCAAGGACCCTCACCACCCAGGCCATGCCATTTTTCTATTGTGATTTCATTCTACCGTCAAAGTATAAAAGCATGAAGATGCACATTCAATTTATAAAAACAGCTTCTTCACTTCTGCCATCAGATTTCTGAATGGACAATGAACCTCACTTTTTCTCTCTTTTGTGCATTTTTTAATTATTTTTAGCATCTTGTATTTAGAGAATTTACAATAATTTTGCACCTGTAATGAAAAATACTTGCTGCTGCAAAACAAATTGTGACATTTTCAAGACAATAAACCTGATTGTTTCTGCATTACAGGAACGATATTCTGGCTTTGGGCAGGTTCATCAGGATGTTGCCTGAATTAGAGTATTAGCTACAAGAAGGTGGTGGACAAAGTTAGACTGCTTTCTCTAGAGCAGAAGCTGAAGATCAACCTAATAACATAATGAGCATCTTAGAAAGGATACAGTAGTGTTTTTTTTTTATATATAAAAGGTACAAGTTTAAGATGGCAGGTGGAAAGTTTACAGGAGATATTTTAAAACACCAAGTTGTTGGTGCTCAATGCCCACTGTCAAGGGAAGAAGTGTGAAGACAGGCACATGAAAAGTGAAAGGAGAGACTGTGTGTCAGCAGATGAGATTGGTTCAAGTTGACATCATGTTCAGCACCGAAAAAGTGGGCTGAAGGGTGCATTATGTTCAATCACATTTAGTTTAACAAGTGAAATAAAACTTACCAAAGTGCACACAGGATGAGTTTTCCCAAACTTAATTTCACATAGTTCTTGTAATGCCTAAAGGGAAAGGAACTTGTAAATGAAGATCAGAGCACTGACAAACAAGCTTAGAAAGACGTGAAAATTAATTTGGTCATTAAAATTGCTCACCATTATTCCTAAATGTTCTATTTTGCTCTAGTTTTATTTTAGAAGCACGAGATACCCACAACATATTTAACCAATCATACACTCTGGCATCCATGTCCAGCCAATTTCAGGTCTTTTCCTCCTCCCCCCACAAAGTTGAACATATTCCAAATTCCTTTCCTCAAAGGTAATAAAATATGCCGAAATGTTAAAGGTCTTCCCAAATCCGAAAGTCTTGTGTTGTAAATAAACCAGCCTCCATCTCCGCCACACTCATCAACACAAATGAAAAACTTTACAATTTAGGGATCGAAGCAGAATCCTTACATTTAATGATTTTCGCAAAGAAATTTGCTGTTAACTGATGGTTATCAAGGTCTCAGACAAAAACAGAACAGACAGGAAATTTAAATATTTCTACATAAGATACGATATCCTGTGTACATACACAATATCAGATTTCAAAAACAATTCCCCAATATCTTTTTGGGCAATAGATACAATAATACAAGTACAGATTTTTTTTCTTTAGTTATTTAAAGACCCAGAATAATTGTGCATGAGAATTAAGTATCTGTTGAAGAATTCTGCGGGACTTCTTTGAATCTGGAATGTTTACGTCGCAGGATAACAGAAGCCAAGCAGAACAAACAAAACTGGCATTTGTTACAAATGAATCACAAAATAACTCAGAATGGACTCCAACAAACTGGCCTCCTCCTGAAAATTTGGACAAGTATCAAAGGAACAGGATCCGTGCTGTGTTCCTCCTTCACCCCCAATCCCCAAAACGTTTCTCACCACAAGTGGATACTTGAAGTTATCACCATCCAAGGAACATTCTTTCACTGCTGATGCCAGGCCTTGTATAATTGGAATAAAGATCTGTTCAACAGAAAATAAAATATCAAATTCAAAATAACAGTCAAACATCATAACCAATCCAAATTCATAGAGTCAAATTTTTAATCCATGCTCAAGAATGGAGTAGAGGATATGGTGGAAAAATCAGATGATATTGCAGGGAAGTGATTTGGTTCGACAAAAGAACATTCTGATTGCCCCGACAGAATCCAAAGCTACTTGTGCTTTTTTCCAATATCCATTCACGAATTTCCATCACCCAGAATTGCATTTAAAGAATTGCCTAAATCAATGGACAGTCAATTACTCCTGCTTCTCATCACAAATCCAATCACATCCCAGATTTGTGATGTCATCATTTTCACTATCCCGCCTGTGTGAATTAGCAGATACCTCAAAATTGGCATGATTTTTAAAACTTCAAGTTTGGAAATTAAAATCTTGCACCAAAAAAAATTAAGCTTGTCAGAGGCAGATTGAAAATTCAACACAGAAACAAAATGACCAAACGATTTAGAATGTCAAAGTGGTGGAGGTTGGAGCTTTAAAAGTGTAATTTCTTTGTCTGAAATGATCTGTGAATGAGATGCTCCACAATCACCATTCACTACACGTAGGTTGCTTAACTGAAACAGTTGGACAACTCAATCTTTTGGGGAAGGAACAACTTGATCAAGAGCAGTCAGGATTTTCTATAAAAGAAATCAAACAAAAGTTCTATGTCCTATTTCTTTAATTCTTAAATGAGGGAAATTCTTACAATATATCAAAAGCAAATTGAAAACTTTTAATAATGCAAAGCTTATTTCAATACAGATATCCAAAAGGCGATGACTAAAGTGTTAACTGCAAACTGCCTGTTTCCTGTCTCCTCAGTTCTATATTTGAACAATGTCACAGAACTTACTACATTCATCCACAAATAAGCCTTCGTTTAATAAGCATTGTCAGCCCTGATCAAAAAAAAAGCACAAGATCTAATTTCAACAAGTCTGAGCAGAATTTTGAATCCACCACATTCTTCTGATCAAGAGAAAAGAGTGAAACAGGTCCAACATTTTTCATACAATATGGATGGCTGAATCCAGGAATACTTCACTCACCTGTTTGAATACCTCTTGGTCCTGATGAGTCATTCGAACAAGCTCTTGAATGAAGCCATAAGGAAGATTGCGACACAACATGTAGGGCACTAGTAATGACTGCTGCAACAATGACCTGTAGAATACAAGTCCATTTTTTGCCTCATTTGTTTTTGTAAAATTTCAATTCCAAGATAACACTTCAAATTTGAAGTGTTGCTTAAGAATGTTCAAAGATCCATTGAGGTTCACTTGAATCAAGAAATTTTCAGAGGCTTTCCCCCAAAATTCCATAACTATTAAAATGCTCCTGACAACTTAAAATCAAAAACACGCCATGATACAGGCTATATTTTACAACCTGGCTGGAATTCTAAGAAATTCCAACATACCTGAGTTTTAAGTGTTTATGCCTTTTTATTAATGAGAAGCATGCCCACAAAATATTGTACATTTCCCCCAAAAACACCCCTTTAATTGGAATTAAAATTTCAGATGTAAATTTTTTTGCCATGAGGCAACCCCTTTCCTCCACAATTTAATGAATCTCTTCGAATGCCTTTCAATGATAGAATTTCCTTGTAAATGAGTCCAAAATGATATGCACTAATCCAGGAGTATCCTAGTCGATTGCTAACCTTCAAGATGGAAAATGTAGGCTTCCAATGTACTGAGTAAATATCAGTATGTTGACAATTTCAACATTAAATAGAAGAGCATGAGGAAGATTTAGAAGAAACAGTAGAAGAAAAGAGTCTCAGATTGGTGTTACCCATCAGCTACGCAAATGGAATCATTCAATTGAGCAACCTCCATGAGAAAGAAAATCAATCGTGGCTCAAAATAATAAGATCAATAGAGATGATTGGACGAATTTTTGAATTTTCTTTCATAGATGTCCTGAAGGCCCATTTATTCTCAATATCTCTTTAACAATGGCTACTTCAAAGACCTAAAAAGTGTCAACTCCAGGTCCAAAGTGACATGGAAGCTGGAAACGACATATTCCACTCCTATTTCTTCCATCCCACCCACCCAGCAATTAATCAATTGATTAGGCATTTGGGTTTTTTGTCTCAGTTCAATAACTTGACGGCCACTCTTCCCACTCTCAGCTCTACCGCACAAATTAAATGTAAATTCAAAGTCATGAGGATTTGAACTCGTCTCTCTGCATCATTCATTCCTGCTCCGATTTACAAGACCAACAACAAAATTACAATGCAACCCCCGTGAATTGTGCCCCCAGATTGTGAAGATTCACACACTCAGTCCCTTGATTCAATTTACCATGGCAACTAATAGCTGAAGGTCATTTATAATTTGATCAAGAAACCAACCTTGGCTGTGTGAGGGCTCCCTGCAGCACAAGGGCAGCATGGGAAATACACTGGGATCGGATGTTGCTGAGCAGCTGACTGACAGATGGTTGATTGTACATCTGAAAACATTCAAGAAATGTTGGGTTACATCTAAACATTCTACATTCATTTATTCAAGTGTAAAAAATTCCAAAAGATTATGCTGGGAAAAATAAATCACTTTCAAATGTTCAATACTCTCCCATAAAAACTGATGAAAAATCATTTGAAAAATTGTGTTTTATGATTTACTTCATTTATTCCATCAGGACACAAGCAGGCAAAGTCTCAGACATAGTGATATTGCAAAGGGATAAAAATTAAATAAGCATGATGTCCACCACACATTAGATTGTGCAACTGACCAAAAGTCAAGCAGAGTTAAACTGGAATGCTGTCAACATGTTTACAGATTTGAAATGTATTTTTAGCTAGCAGTTGCCCTTTGAAGTCACTTACAGTGTTCCAGTGATCCAAATATCAGCTGCCATCATGGGTTCATTGAAAAGCCTTGCAAAGTATCATTGTCACATTTAAATGTAATCACTCTGGGCAATCAAATACAAAAACTACCATCCACTAGATTTTAAATTTAAACATTATAGCAGAGTAACCGGCCCTCCGGCCCAGGAGTCTGTGTCACCCAAATACTCCAATTAACCTATAACCCCCCCCCCCCAATATGTTTTGAAGGGAGGGAGGAAACCCACAGAAAGTACCAACTCCTTATTAGAGTGCCGGATTCTAACCCAGGTGGCAGGCTCTGTATTTGCATCGTACTAACCAAAATCTGACATTTTTACAGCACATGTGTAAACCTGCAATAAAATGACAGCATTGGCACAGAGCATAGAAATACAGAACAACAGCACGAGATCTTTGGCCACTCAATCTGCAAGTACCTGCAAATCCTTTCCAAAATGTGGCTCAATCTGCATTCTGACTTTTTACCAATGTCTTTAAATAAGTCAAAGGATCAACCACCTCCTCTGCAGTTAGTTAATAAAAGAAGCAACTCAAAGAAACTAACTGAAATTGACAGGTGATTTGAAGACCCTTTAAATTTCAGTTAAACTAGTTGACAATGAATGGAATCCCATCAGCATGACAGCCACTTGGGAAACCAAAAACATGCTTGTTTAAGATGCAAAACTGCTTTGCCATTTGAACTTGCATACAAAAAGATTTTTTAAAAATCCCCCCCCCCAAATTGATGCTTCAGTTGCAATCAACATTTCTACCATCAGCTATTCCATATGCTCAATTCTTTCTCTCCTTCTTTCCAATTTGGTATAGCTAAATTCTAGCAACACAAGAACTAGGTCTCTGTCAATTTTGCAGCTTTATTGATTTCACTCCTACAAGATTCATTCATATTCCCTATAAGATAGAAGCAAGAACTCCTGTTTAAAGCAAACTAGAGCCTCATATAATGGCTCCTCTAAATTTTCAGTTGAGAACATAATTAGCAATTAGACACAAAAATGCCAACATATTTCATGGACACAGAGCATTTGTGTGATTTTACTTTTTGGGGTGGGATGATGCATTATAAGAAAATTTGTCTCTGGAGTAGAGTCTGGTATGCAAGAGAAGACAAAAAAAGGCTCCAGAGTTGGCACAGAATAACCTTGAGATTAAATAGATAGCTTGGAATCAGATGGATCCCATCTCATCTGTGAAAGGAACAACAAACCAGATAACTTATTTGCTTCAGGCTCCACATATTCTTAATGATCAAGACAGAACTTAAATAGTTTCAAATACCAGACTTTTTCTGACATTATCTGGGCTGATTTAAAGAAACATTTTTTTAAACTCATTTTTCTATCTATCTATCTATTTATTTATTTATTTACAAAGTGTTTACCTTTGGAGCTTTCCGCTCTTCGATTCCAACTCTGTCAAAGCACTCAATGAGGTAGTTCAACATCTCTGTCTCCTTACAAGCTTCAATTGTGAAATGATCACTGCCGGACTCTGAACAAATACCAGTTGTACCCACACTGAGAAGGAATATGGAAGCACATAAGAATCCAAATATTACAAAATTGTCCGCTCAAAAGTTATGGTCAGTGAGAGCATTCCATGTATTGCAAACAAAATGCAGATATGTGGAATTGATCGTGTTAAATTTAGAATCATCGTAGCGTTTCTATTTTGGACCTTGAAAAAAATCCAAAATGTATCATACATGCCATTACCAACATTTTTAGCATTAGGGTCCAAATCTCAGTTCTGAATAGAAAAAAAGGCCTCTCCAGATGCAAAGCAGACACTCCTTTTCAGAAAGGTAATCAAGTCAGACAATTGAAGCCTGCTTAGTAAAAAATATTCCATTTTCACTTGGATACAAGAGAAGAAATGTGTTCCCAACCCTTTAGGTTAGTTCACACTTCCTATGCTGGAGTACATAGAATGAAAGCAGTTTCATCGAGAAAGGGTAGCAGTCAATAAAAAAGAAAACTGGAGAAAAAGCTAAACACATGTGGTTCTATGAAAAAAAACTGCTGCTCAACTCATCAAATTGCTGGTTTCAAAGAAATATCCTTAATGCACTGGTGAGAATTAAGTAATCCAATCCATGATTTATTTTAGAGTATTGTCAAAATCAAGTTAGTTAATGTGCAATTGTAATAAAGGCACAACTTTTTACAGCATGTAGCCACAGGCACACCACTCAAAACAGGTGTTTGGTCAACTATAATGGTATAATTATGTTTTGACCAACAAATATAACACTTGTTTAGAGGAAGTTCAGACTGTTAAAACAAATTTTGGATATGAAGCCATTTAGTTTACAAATTAAGGAGATATCTCACTCATTTAAAGTTGGGCAGAAAATTTATCCCAACTTCAAATCAAACTTTCAATATACAAGCTGTCCAAACTAGTCAACTATAACAGATCTGTCCCCAATGTTGCATTATAAATTCATGCATATGTAAAATAGCTCAAACTTGCTGCATGCAAAATTCTTACACCAGAAAAAGTTGATTTATAGTGTGCAAAGCTGATTAAGTTCAGGTTCAAGACTGTGCACTGCAAATAACAAATCGCTTATTTCTATGCTGCACAGAGACTAGTTTACATCTCAAGTTGTTACTTGCATAAGTCTTGGCTCATTAAAGCTCCTTTTATTCACTACCTTCAAAACTGGAAAGTAATAAACCAAGATTTAGATTAAAAATTGTATTGCAAACATCCACTAAAAAAATTACAGGCACACACCACTCAAAACAGAAGTCAAATATTCTGATTTCTCCTTTTCATGGCAATATTTCCACTCAACTTGAAATTGGGAAATTCAATGCATTAGCAAGAAAATTTCATAAACTAATGTCAATGCAGAGTACAGCTGCCATAAGATTCAACTTTAAGACTTTTGGGTTTAAAACTTTTGGAAAGTCAAGATGCTTACAATTAATTTGCGGACTTACAAAACATTATTAGTATTCAATCTGGAAATACTGGCCCATTTCAGATGGAACTGCCAATTTAAAAGATTACCTCTTAAAAGTTTGTGTGCAGATTTGAGTCAACATGTAATGCTCCCATCTATTTAGATAGGACAAATATTTTTGGAGAAAAAATACACATTAGATTATGGCACCAATGAAAGGCACCACAAATGACGAGTCACAGGATTGTAACACCAGCAAGCAGTTAACCTTTTCAAAAAAAGACAACAAGCTGTAGTCCATTAGGAACTTGTAGAGAATACACGTGGTCTAAGGCTTTTGATCGGGCTAAAGGAATTTTATTGTTACTCGATTGGACTGTTACAAACATCATTCCCTGGTTATTTCCTGGTCCAGTGTTTTTTTTTTGTTCTAAAAGCAGCCCTGGGCAACGACAGAGTAGCAAAATGAAAAGTGAATGTGAAGTGAGGAGTGCAAAGGAGATTAGATCATTAAAAAGATATCAGTTGCAGAAATCACACACAATTAGTTGCACTTTCAAATGCATCAACTCATGCCCATTGTAATAAAAGCTGCCAGCCTTGAACAACTGATACCTGGAACCAAACTGCACACTAGATAAATCAACATCATCTTCCTCCTCATTTTCCTCCTCATCACTGCTGTCCTCCGGAAAATCAGAAAGAGCGAAGAGAAGAAGGGAAAAGGGATTGCTGTGTATACTACCAAAGTGAAGATCAATAGGTTTAGAATAAAAAGGACACTAAATCAAAACAAGACATTTTAATGAATTGGTTTACTCTGGCTCATTTTACTTATTATGCACGTAAATAAATGCACATAAACAATGGACTTCTCCAACACAATTTAACAAGTGGATTTTCACTACCAACTGATCCTGATCTAGACTTTGAAATACTCTCTGGTCAAGAAATCATAATTATCAAATAGAATTCAAATAATAAAATAGAGCAATTCAATTGATACATATTTGTATTTAAAAGTTTTATCGGTAATAATTGATTAAATACACTATTTTTAAAATTACCAAAATTCAAAAGAGAAAAGATTTGGAGAAATTCAGTTTTACCTCCCAATTCTAAGGGACCCGCCTTGAGGAGAGACCAAAGTATCCACTATAACATCTTATCCTAAGCAACATGGCAATTGGATCCCACTAAGGTTAGTTGAATTTTAAAAAACTGAAATGCTGGAAAAATGTAGAAAATAAAATCTCAAACTCATGTGAGCATTCTTCACAGTTCATACAATGAAAAGGTTTCAAGATAAAAGCAACAAAGTTAAGAAAAGTACTGAAAAAATAGATCTGCTGCAGAAAACTCAGCTCAATAGCTAATGGATCAAGATCACATCACAAACTGGGAATCTCATTCAGAAAGACAACAGCTGATTAAAAAGTTTTTTTTTTAATCACATTAATGATTCAGAGGATGTCTGAGCCACAAGGTTCATAGTTAAAATGGAGTTTAACCCCAAAACTCTCCACATTCAGCTTACCTCATTATGCTTCACAGGTGTCAAAATGCAAAATACCACTTCTCTCCACAATGCCATCCTACATTCTGATACACATGAAAAAAGGAAAAATTATCTTGCTCAGATCTGGCGAAGAAGACATTTTAAACTGAACCCAGTTTTTAAACCAAATGCACATTTCTCCTGCCCAACAGGAAATAACTGCATTTTTCCTGCCCAGTTGCTAACAGCCAGCAAATTTCAATTCCATTTTAATCCTCCTGTAGCTGATATCAATCCAAATGTAGAAGATTCCCCCCCAAAAAAAAAGTAGATTTAATGCTCATGATGTTCTCATCTTGAATTTCAGATAATCTGGTGATATTATAAAACTGTCCCTGCACTAATCCAACAAGACTAGCCAGATCACATTTTTTGTAAGCTCTCAAGCATTATATCCTATGGAAGAATGGAGTAGAAAAAGTAGCAATGAACTGAATTTTTCCAAATACAAGACCTCAACAAATGATTGCTTCCCACAGAACAACAATATATATTGTACAAGCAGAGATTCCATCCAAAGCAGCAATATGTAGTTACCTTTCAAAGATTTGAATAAAGTAACCATTTGATCAGTTGGAAGTGTTAAATCAATAAGGTACAAGCTCTATTTTAATTACTATAAATAATGAAAGCTTGTTGTTAATTTCTTAATCCCACAGCCAATGAAATTACTTAGCTAAACAAAAAATATCAGTCCAACTTCCCTTGACTGTATCCTCAGTCAGAACTCTGCAGATTCAGCACCATTAAAATTGTACCAAGCCAAATCTTTGCCTTTCCTGCACGCTGGCATCCATGGTCAACACAACTGTTTGAGGCTGTGCTCACAGTTTATGGTCAAGTCTCAAATTTCCAGAGTCACGCAAACCCCTGCAGAAACAATTCGGGCTTCTCCTCCCAAAATAGGTTTTGCTCCTATCCATGAAACCAGAGCAACCCTCCCACAGGAATCCTTCCACCCCCCCCTCCCCCTACCCCCCACCAAACAGGAATGTCATTTTCCTGCTTCAGCTGGAGGATTTCCTTTTAACTTAGGCTCATTTTTATAATCTGTTACAAATGAGTTTTTAATTTCATTACCAATTTTCAGGTGTATAGCAAAGTAATCTGGACTATAGTTGTCTTTACTCTTGGAAATTCTAACACTGACTAGAAAGATTGCAAACCATGTGAACAATAGTTTTGGAAATTTACTACTGCTTCAGTATTTAATATTGTCGCACAAATTCCAACTACTTGCCACAGTATTGCTTGTCATTTCTAAAATAGTTTTTTTTTTCAATTTTTTATTTTTCACATCATAAATCACATTAACCATGATACACACTTTTTCCTTTTCACACATATACAGTGCCATTTTCTCCCCCCCCCCTCCTCCCATCCCACCCTCCCTACCTCCCCCCTCCCGTCTATTTAAGGTACAAAATCTAGGATACATTAAACCAGTCAGACAATGTTGTCATTCAATAAAAATACACCAGAAATTCCACTGAGTCCATTCTTTTCATTTCCTTTTCCTTCCGTTAACTTAGGTAGTGATTGTCCCCAGTAGGTTTTCGCTATTGTGTTTAATGTAAGGCTCCCATATTTGTTCGAATATTTCAATATTATTTCTTAAACTATATGTTATTTTTTCTAATGGAATACATTTATTCATTTCTATATACCATTGTTGTATTTTCAAATTGTCTTCCAATTTCCAGGTTGACATAATACATTTTTTTGCTACGGCTAGAGCTATCTTAACAAATCTTTTTTGTGCATCCTCCAAATCAATTCCAAATTCTTTGTTTTTTATGTTACTTAGGAGGAAGATCTCTGGATTCTTTGGTATATTGTTTTCTGTTATTTTATTTAATATCTGATTTAGATCTTCCCAAAATTTTTCTACTTTCTCACATCTCCAGATTGCATGAATTGTTGTTCCCATTTCTTTTTTTTTTTACATCGAAAACATCTATCAGATACTGTTGAGTCCCATTTATTTAACTTTTGAGGTGTAATGTATAGCCTGTGTATCCAGTTATATTGTATCATACGTAACCTCGTATTTATTGTATTTCTCATCGTTCCAGAGCATAACTTCTCCCATGTTTCCTTTTTTATCTTTATATTTAAATCTTGTTCCCATTTTTGTTTAGTTTTACCATTTGTTTCCTCATTCTCCTTTTCTTGCAGTTTAATATACATATTTGTTATAAATCTTTTGATTATCATTGTATCTGTAATCACATATTCAAAGTTACTTCCCTCTGGCAAACTCAGACTGCTTCCTAATTTATCCTTCAAATAGGATCTCAATTGGTAATATGCCAGCACTGTATCTTGAGTTATATTGTATTTATCTTTCATTTGTTCAAAGGATAATAATCTATTTCCTGAAAAACAATTTTCTATTCTTTTAATCCCTTTTTTCTCCCATTCTCTAAAGGATTTCTAAAATAGTTCATGCTGCATTTTGTATTCGCCATAATTTTAAATTTTGCTTTTAATTTTTGCATCGTTTCTTTAATTTTGAGCAAAATAAAATGCCCCC
Source organism: Narcine bancroftii (assembly GCF_036971445.1). Lineage (NCBI taxonomy): Eukaryota > Metazoa > Chordata > Chondrichthyes > Torpediniformes > Narcinidae > Narcine > Narcine bancroftii. The sequence continues at coordinate 146,480,953 of NC_091470.1, read as the reverse complement.
CAAATTTATCTGCAAATCTATCCTAAAATTTCTCACACTAACCCCACCATCATCCACTTGACACCCTGTCTTATCACATATCCAACTTTTTTATGGTTTAAAAAAATTGCTTCTCAATTGAATAGTAACCATTCTCAACCTTTTTTTGGCTATGACCCTCCCCCCACATACATTCTGCTCAAAGTTTAACGGCCCCCTTCCCTGTGAAACAGCCAAATTTAATTGTTTTTTTCTGTACTCTCCAACTGACTATGTAAAAAATGTTTTATGATTTCAATTTGTGCCCCATTCCTTAAACGTGCTGTGACCCCCCCCATTGAGAATGGCTGGAATAGAGACGACAACCAAATTTATGACATATTCTTAAAAATACTTTTCACCTCATGCCCACTTTAGTATTTTTTTTTAACATTATGGAGAGTACTCAAAGCAATGATATAATTTTCATGCTTAATTGGTACAAAATTGTGCAATGCCACCATTAACTTCTACTGAAAACAATAAGGAATTGAACTAGCAATCATTTCCTCCCAAGCTTGCTACTCCTTCCTAAGGTAGCAAACCTCACAAAACAAGGAAACTCCATTTTTGGGCAGAAAAAAAAAACTACCAATGCCGGAAGCTTTTTAAAACAATGAAAAAAGCTGGAGGAGCTCTACTCAGACAGCATCCACAGCTAGAAATGATTCGTGTTTCAGGTCAGGACCCTTCATGAAAACTAAAGTGTGAAGGGGTGATCTCAATAGAGAAAGACAGCAAGGGGCAAAGAGGTCATCGAGTATTTGATAGGTGGAAGAAATGGAGACACTGGGGTGGGGAGACATCACTGAGAAGGGTGGAGGGGGGAAAGGATAGAGAAAAACAATGACAGGAGTAGGTAAACATAAGTACGTGATCATGGCTGATCTGGACTGAAGAGATAAAAATCGTGAAACTACAACCTCTCCCCTACTTATGACCAAAAAAATACAGCATGATTTTTTTAAATTATGTAAATATAAAAATTACGCTTGGTCGTACGTCCACCAGTGCTCATCAGACCATCAGACAATATCCTGGCATTGTGTACATCACAGCATCCTTCTCAGTTCTCAGGATAAAAGAATGCCGTACAAGTACAGGAGATGTGGGACAGTGGGGGACTGATAGCTGGCTGTCAGTAGACTGCAGGGCAGTAGGATCAGTGTGGGGACTGATAGCGGGCTGTCAGGAGAGCGCAGGTCAGTGGGATCTGACAGTATGGGGATTACATGCTAATATACATCCGACCCGTCATTTTGCGATCCGACTGGTGGTTAGAATTGAAACCAGACGCACATCAGGGAATGGCTGTATTTCGAAGGGGCATGGGGTGTTATTCGAAATTAATTTCTAAAAAGGATCCTAACGCAAAACACCGACTAACCATTTCCACCCATGAGCAAACTGACCTGCTGAATTCTTCCAGCTTCTCATTGTTTGGAATCTTAGTTTTGAGTTTAACACCCCCCCCCCCCCCCCCAAAAAAATTGAGGAAACAAAAAGTAAACTTTTCATACCAAAACAAATGTACTCATTAGCTTTGGCTAGAACAGCTCATTTTGGAACAAATATTCCTATGCCTGATCATTTTTAAAGGCTTAAGACAAAAGTTTTTTTTCTGTAAAACTTAATACATTTTAACACAATACCTAGAAGGCGGCTGGTTCAGTGGAGAGGAGCGATAAGTTGCTGCAGAAGTAACTGGAAACAATGGTGGGCCCATGATAGAGGATCTTTGTCTTGGAGAACTCATGTGGATTGAAGGGCTACTAGATACAGTTTGTGGGCTAGAAGTCACAGATGTGATTGGCAGTGGATTGGTACCAACATTTCTTAGCCCGGGAGAAGTTGAGAATGAGGGCGGGCAGCTCATTGTGGAAGATGGCTGTCCTGAAGAACAGACTCGAGTCAAGGATGGACTAGTAGCAATGGTGCGCTGATGTGAAGAACTGGGTGTCAATGAAACATGACTCGTGAACTTAGGCTGCTGGTTTGCACTGCCAGCAGTTGTGGAGGATTGGCTGGCTGAAAGAAATCGAGAACTTGGGCTGGATCCATACAGACTAGAACATCAAGACAAATGAGAAAGAAATGAAACAAAGAAACAGCATGAAAAAATGTCAACAAGGCTGTAGTGCTAAAATTGAATATTCACATTTATGCTTTCTTGAACATTAGCTTTCGTATACACAGTCACCATATCAACTCATTTATATTTGTAAATATTTTTTATAATTAATGTTCTTACATCAGAGAAATCAGATTCTACTTGACCTTCCATAAACTGAGCTTAATCCCACAAAACAGTGCAACACCTAATGCTTTATCTTGTCTTTATCACACTATATACCACCAATAATGGATATCACAGCCATCAATACAAATTGATTGCTTCCAAAACCCTCCCCACCTTGCTGAAGCAAATAGCTGACAGCCAGCATTGATTTAGTTTAAATAATCCTCAATATTAAATGGCAGCAGGCAAAGAGAAAAGAATGTCAACATAAAATTGAATTCTATTCATTTAAGGCAACAAGGACTCTGCAGTCATGACGAGCAATGGGTCAAATTCATCTCAAACCTCCCTCAAGTATGGTTAAACATTATACAATAACCTGAAATTTGGGAGGTCAAAATTAGAAGAGCATTTTTTTTTTTTTAAACGTAGCTTTTTAAATTACTTTGCAAATCAAGAAGAAGAAAAAATTAATCTTCAATTGTCTGTATTCACTGAATTAAACTCTAAAATACAAATTATAATTAAAAACTAATAATTAAGAAAATTTCTTTGGAAAGGTAAAATGCCAAGAGTATCTATAGAAAGATTTATATGGAAATATGAACTGGGAGGTTTGCAATTTCCTAACTTTAAGAATTATTACCAGATGGCTCAATTGAGATTTCTTACTTCTTTATTTGAAGAATCAGGAAAACCAGCATAGATCAATATCGAGATGGATAAAATAGAGAAATTAGCAAAGGAATTTATATATAAATGGGATTCAAAGTTAATAACTAGTATGAAAGAATCACGTTTGCTCAAACACTTGATTACCATTTGGAATAAGGTAAATAATTAAATTGGAATGAAAGAAAGTAAATCACCCAAGACGCCTTTGATTCAAAATAATCTTACAGCTTTTCTTATCTTCAATTGAGAGGATACTTGCGGGAAAAATTAGGTCCAGCTTGTAGTGAGTTGGAAATTCTTATTAGGAGAGGTTATACTAAGAAATTTATTTCGGCAATGTATTACAAGCAGGGAATCAAAAAGGGAGTTAGATTTAAATATTACAATTGATGAGAAAAGATGGGCAGATTGTATGACGAATACAGTTTTGTTCAATACAATTACTGACATCAATTATATTTTACATTGCATAAAATGAAATCAGATTATCAGATTAATGTTCTAAATGTGGTGAAGAAATACGAACTTTTTTTAACATTCTACTTGGTCATGTTCTAATGTCAGCACTTTGGAAAGCTCTGGAATAGATTACTAATATTGTTTTTCCACAAAATCCAGATATATTTTTATTGGGGAACATAGAAGGTACAAGACCCAAATTAAAATGATCATTTTATGAAGTGAAATTAATTGAAATAGCGTTAGCGGTGGCAAGGAAGTATATTTCAATGACTTAGAAATCAGGTGCACATTTAAGTATAGAAAGATGGAGTACAGAAATGCAAAATTGCATATCTTTGGAAAAAATTACATACTCAGTACAACTCCAATTATATGAAATTGGATTCCTTGAATCCTCAATATTCAAAACAAATCAGAAATCCTCACTTATCCAAAATTTTTTTGGAGCTGAACTGAACTCCCGGTGGCGGCAGCAGACTTTGGGCTCCCAGCATGAGTGGGCCTCAGTGGGGAAGTGTTGGTGATCGGCGGTGGCCAGCATTTTTTTGGTAAGAATTAAACATTATTTTAATGCTTTAAAAGCCTTCCCTTGTTGTTTGCTGTTTTATAAACACTGTTACAAGTGATTTGCTGTTGCGACTGGGCTGTTTTTAAAAAAAATGACAAGTTCTCTGAAAAAAATGTTAATCTGAAATAGGCCCGGTCCCAACCATTTTGGATAATCAAGCTGTAGTGTAATTTAAGAAATAAATATTCTATATCCTTACAAATTTCGAGCCTGTATATCCAAAGTTTAGAGATCTAAAAACATACTTTGGCCTCTTAAATGATGTAATAATCTTCTCAATAGTTGCTGTACAAATACTATAAGATTCCAATGTGTAAGCCTAACCTTTATGCAATCCAGAATAACATTTTTTCCTCTTTCATTTTTATTATTATACTTTTTTTGGTGGGAGGGAGTGTATGTGGAAGGGGAGGGAGGGTAAGGGAAGGGGGTAAAATTATCATGTAATTATTGTAATCTTCAATCTAATCAAATTTTGCTTTTGTAAAAATACATTACGTGGATGGAAATTTTTAAAAATATTTTAAAAAACTTAAATAACACATAATACACTTTAAAATGTGATGTGTACTTAAATAAATCACTTCAAAAAGTTTTTGAAATCTTAGCCCTGGTTGCTTTTAAACAAAATCACCATGTTGGAGAAACTCAGCAGGTCAAACGATGTACTTTATAAGCAAAGGTAAAGATACAGAACCAACGTTTTGGGCTTGAGCCCTTCATCAAGGCAAAGCCACAAACATTGGTTCTGTATCTTTATCTTTGCTCTATAAAGTACATTGTTTGACCTGCTGAGTTTCTCCGCCATTATATTTTCACTTCAATCAATGTCTGTTGACTTTCGTGTTTTATTCCTACTTGTTTTTACTTCCATTTTATTGTCAATGACTTTCTTCCACCACAATCTTCTGCCAAGACCTCAAGTTCTGGGATTCCCATTTCCTCCGTTGAGACATTGCTTCATTTCTAATTTGTTAACAAATTTAAAGTTCACCCAATATCAATATAGCTTAAGTGTCAAATTTAGTTTAGAAATACTTCCAAGTATCATATTTTATATTGTACATAGATAGTTTTGAAGGAGACAGATTGTGTAGGTCACAAACAACACCACAAAACAGATCTCATTTAAAATGCCAGAGCTTTACTCAAGCCAGATGGTTTGGACTCCGAGTGTCTTTGCAGAGACTTTGAAGAATGCCTATAGAGACTTCATGAGTACATGTTAATTGGACCTGCTGTGGAGTAATGGATTACTGTTTTGAAAGCAACAGATGAACGGACTTAGGTTTGGGTCCGGAGCCACATCTGTCTGGTTGCCGTTCACTTGACTATGAGGGTCATGTGGTTTTGCAAGTGGAGAGAGAGAGAGAGAGAGAGAGAGAGAGAGAGAGAGAGAGAGAGAGAGAGAGAGAGAAAGCAGGCCTTCTCTGAGAGAGAACACTGATTTCTGCAGTCATGGCAAGCTGGTAACTTGCTGAAACCCCATTTTGAAGATGGGTTGTGAGTTTGGAGTTCGGCATGTTGAAAACCTTTGTGGTCCATACAAGAGGAAATGGCTGGCTCGAGTGTTTCACCTGAAATAAGGGCAACATGAGGAACTCTGTGGTGACCTTCAGAAGAAGAGGTTACCATTTGGAAAACCCTGATGAGGCAGGTTTCTTTGGCACGTCACTGAAGTGGCTGATCAAACAGAATCAGTTTGTGTGTGTCCAATGAGCAACAAGTCTCTCTCTGAAACCAACAGGAACCTTGCTGAGCAGTAACCAATTACCTGTAAGCACCAGAGCTTGGTGAAAATTCATAAATGTTAAATTCTGTGCACAGGACAAGAATTGCCTGATACCAGTGAACTTGGAGGAGTGAGAAGTGAGATTGGGCTGTAAATCAAAGAACTTTTCTGAACTTAGACACATTACATATACATGCGCTTAGAATTAGATGGGGGTTAAGATAATAGTAACAAGTTAAAGTTTGATCCTGTTTTTTTTTTGTTAACAGAAAATTAAAAATGACTTTTATTTAGGTAATTATTTGTCTTGGTGAATTGCTATTGCTGCTGGGTTTTGGGGTCCTCTGGGTCTGTAACATACGTTAAAGATGCTACGAGATGAAAAATATCAAAACTGTCTTTTCGTACACATTGCATAATACATGGTATATGGTCAAAAGGCCAGCACTCATGGCAACAAATCAGCCAACTATCCTCAACATCTAAAATATGCTAAGTTTTTAAAAAATTTCTAAACAGGCATCTTAATGTTTGCTCATCTATCCCACACCTTATCAATTGCCTGATGCAGTTCCTACTGAGGTAGAAACTTTTTTTAAAAAACAAACAATTGCACAATCCACTGGCTGTCCCAGGAAGAGAATCGGCAAAGATTAATTCATTCCAAAAGTTAATCAGTCAACCTTCATTTGGTTGGATGATAATGTTGATAAACCAACACATCCAAAATGCTTAGTTCTACTCCATATATGTATTAGGTATGTACTTTCTTTTAATTATTAGATTCTATGGGCACAAATATTCTACTGGGATGATTACAGCATGTCCCAAAAAACAATCTCCAAGTAAACTGGAGTGCATAAATCCAGAAGAATCAAATTGGAGAAAACATTCAACCACTAGTTCATACAGCAGCAGTAATAATGACTGAATTCTGGGATACTTACAAAACAAGGTCAGTCAGAGAAACTAGAGACAAAAATGCAAAACCTGAAAAGTCCTAAATTGTACCAGAGGGGTAGGGGGGGGGGGGAAGAAAATCAGTAAAAATTAAAATAAAAAACCTTTTCCAAACTAAAAATATGGTTTTGTAATAATGACAATAACCCAGGTAAGTATAAAAACTATAAATTTACCATGAAGAAATTGACTTTGCTACAGATATTCAAGTGACATAGTACCTCCATGGCTTTTATTTCCAGGTCAATACACAAACACATGGATTCCTTTTAAACATACCTTGATAAAGAACTGGCACCAAAAGAACCAGGACTACAAAACATTGGGCTTGTTCCTTGACTTGACAAAGGGTTAAGCGGCAAGCTCCTATCCAGTGACCTTGCAGTAGCTGCAATAGGTTGAGAAGTGGCCGTCAAACTGGCAAATGGGTTGTCTTCTGGCACTTGAGTGGACAGCATCAGAACCTCCATCAGAATCTGGCCAATTAAGTCCTTCCAGTCTGAAAAAACTAGAAGGAGAAATTATATTAACAAAACAGAAAAGTTGGATGGACTCAGGAGGTCTCAGAGTCCAAAAAGGTGAAGATATCTGGAAGTAAAGCTCAAAAGTCTGCAGACACCATGGTTGAAGTAAAAACACAATGCTGGAGAGATTCAGCAGGTCAAACAGTGCACTTAATACAGCAACAAAAAAGATACATAACCAATGTTTCAGGTTTGAGCCCTTCATCAAGGCATGACAAAATGTGGGCAGGCGCCTAAATAAAATGGTTGGGGGTGGTGGGCAGGAGATAATAGGTGGATAAAGGAGGGAGAGCACACCAGCAGGGGAGGGGAGGGAGGAGGAGTAGGGTTGGAGAGGGAAGGGGTGGAGAGTTGGAGGGAAGTCTACAAAGGGAAGGGAGGGAGAACAGGGAGTAGCCAAGCAGAAACTAGAGGGAAATATTAAAGCTATCCGGTTAGAGAGTGTCCAGACAAAATATTAAGTGATGCTGCTCCAATTTATGGGTGGCCTTGGTGGGACAGTACACGAGGCCATGGACAGACGTGCATGGAGTAGGGTGCGGAATTGAATTGGATGGCCAATTCCGGTCACTGATGGCAGGCAGAGTGAAAGTGCTCAGCAAAATGATCTCCCAATTTGTGCCCAGTCTTTCCGATATCGAGAAGGCCACAACAGATGCAGTAGATAACTCTCACAGATATCTGTTGTTTCAGGCCCGAGCCCTTCCTCCTTCAAAGAGGAAGAATACTTCAACATACAACATTCAACTATTTCTAACCACCATTCTGTGATCATGCCAAAACAAGTCCAACATGCACTTTCAGCTGGCTAACTAGCTCATGCACCATCCACCCAATTGCAGCTCTCCAATTTTTTTTCAAGTTGGTAATTCTTTTTCAAGTCTCTTTTCTGTGAATTCCCACAAATCTAAATAAGTACATTCATTTGAGGGGGAACATGTATTCTGGACATGCTGAGGAAGACTGACAGAATTATGAATCTTGACAGTTATTCCATTAAAACAGGATACTGCCTGACATGCAGTTAATTTCTTGAACGATTTCTTTTTAAATCAAGGACATTTACAACTTTGAATCTTAGCTACAGATTGGCATGGATAAACTCTGAGACCATCTATTATTGCCATTAGTTCTCACCTTCTTTTGCACTCTGTTTAAATTCTGCGGCAAGGCCAGGCAGGAAAATCACATCCCTGTCATGTTCCTTCCAAGAGACTCGGAAAATTTTACAGATAAGCGAAAGTGCTTGCTCTTCTGACACATCTGACCCCAAAGACGGTTCCTAAAAACACAAGGTTATTACTGACTCTCTGCAATTTTCAGGTATCCACAACAGGAATGCAGGGACAGGAGTAGATTATTCATTCATTCAGAGAGATTACGGTTGAATTGTAACCCAACTTCATTTATCCATCTTTTCCTGGTTATCTTCAGTACCTTTGGTTAACAAAGATTTACCAATCACACACTTTAAATAACTCAGGCAAAATCTACACACATCTGTGGATTTACCTTATCAGTTAAGCTCCTTTTTTCCCTGCGATCACCCTCATCTACTTCCATATTTTCAATTCCAGAGTCCACATCCACTTGGGACATGCTGTTTAAAGTAAGACAAAGTGTTAACCTGTAACATTTCCTTAAAATCCACGTTTTTTTGCTTAAATAACGAAACATCACATTGTTACACATCGATACACATAAACAGAATAAAACATCAGTCAAAATAAGTCATCGTTGGCTCATCAGGAGTCAGTATCTTTCTAACCTCAATGCTGTCATTTTAGTGTTACTGCATTGTGGGCCTGCATAAACTGCAGCATTTCACTCATGGAGGTTTAATTTTACAACCCAAATTAATGTATTTGGCATTTTTTGCAGAAAATCCCATTGGTTCTTGTCTGTAAATGAGCATTCCCCATTTTGTTTCAGCAACTTAACTAATTAAATAGCAAAAATTATACTATCTCTATCCAGGCCCTCCTCATAACAGCCATTTAATCTAACATGACATTTTCAGGTTCAAATTACCACAAGATTTCAAACAAGACTAAATGCCATTAACTGTATGTAGCATTCAGCAATTGTTATTATTCAGTATTCCAATCAGGTCCATTGTTCTAACAATAACAAGGACATTGAGCATTAAAATGTGAAATTACTCATTTCTTGAATTACAATTCTGCAACATACATTTTAGGAATACAGACTTTCCTCAGCCAAGGCTTATTGTTTCCTTAAAAGCTCGAAACTGGCAACTCATGCACACATTGAGTACCTTTTTTCACAGGACACACTGTCAATATCCATACTCTGTGATCGAGAAAGATTCTGAGACTGATTTTCGAGGCTGTTTGATGGAGAACTGCTTAGTGAGCTCACCCCTTCACTACTCTGGCTTCTGTGGGCCACACCTGGGGGAGAAAAAAATAACACTCCATCACAAATCTAATGAGAGCAAGAGGGAAGCAAGGATTTTAAACATTTAAAAAAGTGTTTCTTTTCAGCTTCTGGTGGGATGCCTCAACATTGAAGAAATGTGGCAATGTTTAAGCATATCCTGCCATCTTCATCTGTAGCAGAATTTGAAATTTAAACTCCATTCAAACTAATTATGCTAAATGTGCCACTTTTATGAAATCCGTTCTGACAAGCAGTCCAAATGCAGCCATGAGAGCATGGAAGTTGCTGAATCTACCCAAGATCGAACACATCACAGAACTAAGAAGCCTCAATTCAATCTCGTGCTGAGAATGAAGGAGAGGAGATTTAAGAGCAAGATAAGCAGAATGATCCTTAAGTCAGTTGTACCAATCTAGGACATGATATTACTGAAATAAGATAAAGACCATCAAGGAGGCTCACATTTAAAATCAAAGTCTGATAATTACTGTAATTCCATGACAAATTATTTTAAATTGTTCAAAATACAGTGGAGAGATTTACCCACAATTCAGAGCACAGCTGAAGCTTCAATCAGAAAACCTTTGCAGCACCCATGTCCTGGTGCCAAGGATCTCCATTTCTCTAAAACAAGGTATCTAGAGGCACCAAAGCAATTAAATCAAGACAATAGCATTGGGCATTTCAATAAACAAGATTCCCCAAATTCAGGCTGGGGCATTGACAAAATTAGCTAACAGGGAGAAAAACACCTGGGGCTTTTATTCTATTCATTTTATTGTGAGAGATTGATGCGCAAAGAACATGGCATGGGAGGTGATGTGGTGACATGGATAGAAAACTGGTTGGCAGGCTGATGAGCAAACAGTTATTGGTGGGGTACCACAAAGTTCAGTGTAAGGATTGCAGCAATTTACAATATGCATTGATGATCTTGACAAATAATTGAATGCAATATTTGCAAGTTTGCAGAAAACACCAAGCTGGGTGGCAGTCTAAGCTGTGAGGAAGATTCCAAAAGGCTGCAGAATGATTTCAACAGATTAGTAGAACGGCAAATACTGTATAATGTCGATATGAGGTTATTCACTATGGTGGAAACAATAGGATGGCAATTATCTGAATGAAGAGAAATCAGGAAAAGATGCCACAAGGCGCATGTGTCCTGGAGATCAGTCATTGAAAGTTGGAACCCAGGATGGCAAGGAGTGGAAAAAAAGCACACAGCATGTGAGAGGCTTTGAATACACAAGCAGAGGTCTTACTGCCTTTGGTGAGCCACAGATATTTTTGGTCTCCTCATCAGAGGAAGGACTTTCTTGATATTGAGAAGGTACAGTGTCTGTTCACCAGACTGATGTATGAAGTAAGTCTGAACTGACTAGGGTTACAGTGATTTGAATTCGAAGAAAGGTCTCATTTAGATTTACAAAGTTCTGGCAGGATGAGACAGGTGAGATGCAGAAATAATGTTCCCAGTGTTGGGGGAGCCCAGAACCATGTATCAGTGTAACGACAAGAGGCAACACATTTATGACCGAGATAAGCGGAGGCTTCTTTACTTCAAGTGCTGAACTTGTGGAACTCTCTGCCACACTACGTGTTGAGGCCAATTTATTAAATATATTCAAAAGAGAATGGACAAATGAGCAAGGGATATAAAAAAAAGCAAGAATCGGGTGCTGACATTGTATGGTAGAACAGGTTTGAAGGGTTGAATGGCTTTCTCCTGCTCCCATTTTGTAAGTTTCTGTGGAAAGCACAGCGTGATTCATAGAGAATAACTCAACTGCCAAGCAGAAAAGGTCAGCTGCTTTAACACCCCATGCTTTATTGCATGTTATTTTCAATTGAACTCAAATCAATATTTTACAGTGCAATACACAAATGCGCTGGAGGACTTCAGCAGGTCTACAGAAACCAGTGTTTCAGGCCTGAACTCTTCATCAAGGTATGAGCAAAAAGCACGCAGGCACATGGGGGAAGGAGAGTAAAGATGGCAGGGAGGGGAGCACAAGCCAACAGGAAAAGTGGTCATGTGGATGAATGGGAGGGCAAAAAAAGAAAAAAATGAGGTGAAAGTAGAGGGGGAAAGCTCTAGAGAAGGAAGGGAGTTGGAGGAGAGGAGACAGAGGGATAGGGAAAGAGACAGGGGAGGGGTCTAACGGAAACCAGAGAAGTTGACGTCAATGTCATCTGGTTGGAGAGTGTCCAGATGGAATATTAGTTGTTGTTCCTCCAATTTTGAATACTCTCAGTTTGGCAGTGCACGAGGCCATCCACAGCAATGTCGGTACAGGAATGGGGTATGGAATTGAAATGGTTGGCCACTGGGAGGTCCCCAATGTTGCAGTCTCCCAGTCTGCGATCAGTCTATCCAATGTTGAGGAGGCCACAATAGGGCCAATGGATGAAGTAAATGATCCTACAGATTCACGTGTTGCTTCACTTGGAAGGAATGTTTGCGTCCCCAAATGGTGGTGAGGGATGTGGTGTGGTCAAGAGTGAAACATCTCCTGCAGTCAAAAGGTAGGTACCGAGGGGCCAATTAATGGGAAAGGACGAGTCCCAGAGGGAGCAGTCCCTGCAGAAAGTGAAGAGGGGAAGATGTGTCTAGTGATGGGATCATGTTGTAGGAGGTGGTAGAAATTGCAAAGGATCATTGTCTGGTGGTAGTTTACAGACAAGTATTCATTCATCAAAACCTAAGTTCACTGGTTTCTCACCCAATTTTTCTTTAGATTTAATGTGAGTGGCTGCTTTATTTAAAAATACATGCAAAAATAGCTTGCGACTTCAAGGCTGGGTGAAAAGCAAAGAACAGTTAAGGTTTGCATAACAATCCGTGCTGCCAGAATGATCTACATCTCAGTTGATTCCACTGATCTGAATTAGCCAAGTTCCACTCCAAGTCAAACTGACAAGAATGACAAAGATTCCACAACAAATACAGTTAACAACTTTTTCATTTCTGTAGAACAGGAAAATTCACTTCCGCCAACTTCATTGGCACAGAATTTGCTGTCAGCAAATATGTTACATAAAACGAGGTTCAAACCATTCCAATGCTGAAAACATTGCTACTTCCTTCATCATTAACATTTCTATGAGATTTAACCCAGCTGTACCAACCCAATTTATTGAACAGCACTTAAAATCCCAAAATCTGCCAACCCTGAAATTTTGGAGTGACCAACTTTACTCTGAATAATCCTTTTAGGGATCAAAAAAAATAGAGAACAGCAATCTGCTTGGCATTAGGATTTTAAACCCAATCTGAAATACTAACGACTGCTGGTATTTTTGGATGGTCGATTGTGGTGCAGAATTCCAAACTAATATCCAATAAAGATGAAAATGTCAAATTTAGTTTAATCTAGAAATTTAGCCTGATATATTGAGCCCCACAATAAATACAAATGCTAAATACAGTACCATCTCTGGATCATTCAAGATTAAAGATAAGAAATCACAGTCCAATCACAAACAAAATAAAGATAGCTAAACATCACAAGAGAAAACCCGGTCATCAAAATGTGGGAACATTACCAACTTAGTTCAACCAGCTGAAACCATCTCAATCTCCCCTACCTGTTGCTCCGATTGGTGAAGTAGCAGGTGTCACACTATGTACACTCAGGCCCATATTGTGAGATATCCCTGGTGTTGCTGCCGACACACCTGGTGGATTTTCTCGCTGGGGAGAGGTTAATGGAGTGGTGGGTTGGGAAGTTGGTCCGCCAGCTAGCCGTGCAAGACGCCTTCTGCGAATCTGTCAGTGAGAAAAGGTTTCTGCTTAATTAGCAAAGTTCCCATAGCTCCGAAACTACTGATGTCACTAATACAGATAAGACATGTACAAGAAAAACCTTGATAATCAGCTGCACATGACGTTGACAAACTTGTAGTGGACCAGACCTTGGTCATTAAATCCCCCTCCTATGCAACATGCAAAAACATGGACTTCCTCCTGTTATGAGCCCAGAGGACCCCAACACCCAGCAGCAAAAGATATTCACCAAGACAAATGGTTACTTCAACAAAAGTTGCTTTTAATGATCTTCAAACATTAAAAAAAAATCACATTTTTACTTATCACTATTAACTTAACTAACCCAACTTAACCCCCTTCTAATTCTAAGTGCACGTGTATGTAATGTGTGTTTAAGTTCAGAAAAGTTATTTGGTTCACAGTCCAATCTCATTCCTCCAAGTTCACTGGTTGCAGGCAATTCTTATACTGGGCAAAAAATTTAACATTTATGAAGTTCACCAGGCTTTGGTGCTTGATAAGTCAATGGTTACCACTCAGGAAGGTTCTTACTGGTTTTCAGAGAGATTTGTTGTTCACTGGACACCCACAACTGATTCCTTGTAACCAGCCACTTCAGTATCTTGCCTCCTCAGGGTTCTCCAGATGATAACCTCTTTCTTTCAGGTCACCATTGGGTTCCTTTTTGTTTCTCTTATTTCAAGTGAAACATTAGGCAGCCTGTCCTCTCCTCTTGCATGAACCAGACTTTGACCAGGCTGAACTAAGCACTCACAACCAGTCTTCCAAAGGGTTTTCCACAAGCTTGTCAGCTTGTCCTGTTCCAGCCCCAGCTACTGCTGCTGACTGTAAAACTGCAGATCTGATCGGTCTCTCTGCCTCTGAGAAAAAGCCTGTTTTACTCTCTGCTTACAAAACCACATGACCCTCTTAGATCAGCAAGTTCCACTCCAGACAGCCTACATCTGTTGCCTTTTTGAAAACAATCCATTAATAACGTCTCTTGGGCACTCTCCAAAGCTTTTGCAAAGGTTCTTGGCGCCAGCCTGCCTAGCATGAGCAGAGCTCAAGTATTTTAAATCTGTTTTAAAGTGTTTGCATGTGACCTACACTAAAAAAAACCTGCCCCAATTTATCTCCCAAAAGCATATCTATATACAATACAAACACAACATTATCTGTCACACTCTTCAGTTACAATCAACACAGGTGCACCTCAAGGATATGTGCTTAACCCACTGCTCTACTCGCTATCCACCCATGACTGTGTACAATTCCAATACAATCTACAAATTTGCCAATGACACCAGTGTCAACAGAATCATAAATGGCAGTGAGGAAGAGCTCGTTGAGTGGTGTCACACCAACAACTTTGTACTCAACATTAGCAAAACCAAGAAGCGGATTATGGACTTCAGGAGGAAGTCAGAACACAAACCAGTCGTCAGCAGACTCAGTAGTGGAGAGGGTCGAGAACTTCAAATTCCTAAGTATTAATATCTCTGAAGATTTGTCCTGGAGCCTCCACATTGATACAATTGCAAAGAAGGCTCGCTAGCAGCTACATTTTGCGAGGAGTTTGAGGAGATGTGGTATGTCACCAAAGACTCTCAAACTTCTACAAGTGTACCAAGGAGAGCATTCTGGCTGGTTGCATCACAGTCTGGTACAGAGGACAAGAAAAAAAACTACAGACTGTTGTTAACTTGGCCTGCGACATCATGGTCGCCAGCGAGGACATCTACAAGAGATGGTGATGTAAGAAAGCAGTCTCTATCCTCCAGGCCCCCCATGCCCTCTTCACTCTGCTACCATCGGGAAAAAGGTACAAGAGCCAAAAGAGGAGCACTCAGCGACACAGGGACAGCTTCTTCCCCTCCGCCATCAGATTCCTGAATCAACAATGAACCAAAGGCACTGTTTTACTTGACTTTATTTTTATTCATTTTGCAAGGTGGTCTATATATGTTTGCTGCAAAACACCAAATTTCATGACTTGTACATGACAATAAATTCTGATTCAGTCAACATATGCATTGATCTTGACGGAAGCATGTGTGGTGGCAAGATTTGGGCATAACCACTTTCAAATTATTGAAAGCATCAAGTGTTTTTCAGTTGGGTGGAGAAGGAATAGTATTTTTGAATAATTTGAACAACTTGAATAATATTTTTGCAGTAGTATTTTTTTCTGATAGCCTTCTCAATGCCTGTACAGTTGCACAATTCTACCTCCGTCTTTAACTTTGATATTTGACTGGGACATAGCTTCATTATCAAGGACCCCAAATATGTTGAGATAGTTCATCTTTTAATGACAACAGAAACTGCAATTCAAAATTGTTTTAAGTTTATTTTATTGTCAAGTAATAGTCTTTGTCTTGGCTTCGTGGACGAAGATTTATGGAAGGGGTAAATGTCCACGTCAGCTGCAGGCTCGTTTGTGGCTGACAAGTCCAATGCGGGACAGGCAGACACGGTTGCAGGGGAAAATTGGTTGGTTGGGGTTGGGTGTTGAGTTTTTCCTCCTTTGCCTTTTGTCAGTGAGGTGGGCTCTGCGGTCTTCTTCAAAGGAGGTTGCTGCCCGCCAAACTGTGAGGCGCCAAGATGCACAGTTTGAGGTGATATCAGCCCACTGGCGGTGGTCAATGTGGCAGGCACCAAGAGATTTCTTTAGGCAGTCCTTGTACCTTTTCTTTGGTGCACCTCTGTCACGGTGGCCAGTGGAGAGCTCGCCATATAACACGATCTTGGGAAGGCGATGGTCCTCCATTCTGGAGACGTGACCCACCCAGCGCAGCTGGATCTTCAGCAGCGTGGACTCGATGCTGTCGATCTCTGCCATCTCGAGTACTTCGACGTTAGGGATGAAAGCGCTCCAATGAATGTTGAGGATGGAGCGGAGACAACGCTGGTGGAAGCGTTCTAGGAGCCGTAGGAAACTGCCAAAATGTTTGGCCTGGAAGTCAGCCTGAATAAAACTGAGGTCCTCCATCAGCCAGCTCCCCACCATGACTACCAGCCCCCCCACATCTCCATCGGGCACACAAAACTCAAAACGGTCAACCAGTTTACCTATCTCGGCTGCACCATTTCATCAGATGCAAGGATCGACAATGAGATAGACAACAGACTCGCCAAGGCAAATAGCGCCTTTGGAAGACTACACAAACGAGTCTGGAAAAACAACCAACTGAAAAACCTCAAAGATAAGCATATACAGAGCCGATGTCATACCCACACTCCTGTTCGGCTCCGAATCATGGGTCCTCTACCGGCATCAAGTAATAGTACAAAATATGTATATTACACAAAATTGCCTTCTGCCTGCCACAAGGGCAGATAAAGTAGTCATTAGCAATGCCTGGTGTCCTGAACAGCAAGGGAGGAAGGGAAGCAAGAGAGATCCCCTTCAGAGACACCGTGGGACTCACCTCCAGGGCTCCCACTTCCTCTGCGGCTGCACAGGCTCCAGTTCAATCCATCAGCACCTCAAGCTCCAGATCCAAACCTCCAATACCAACATCGGTTATGTACTTTTGCTCTATAAAAGGACACTGTTTGACCTGTGGAGTTTCTCCAGCATCCTCCAATGGGATCAGGAAGCCTTCAACGCCAGAGGCCCTTTGGTTCCCTCAGCACTCTCTCAAATCCTGGCTCCAGTATCTGGTTCCCATAAGCCAGTCTCCAGCAGCCCACAGGAGTCGTCGTCTCTCTCCCGCCCCCCCCCCACACAGCAACTTACCCCGCAAACTTGCGTGGGTCCCTCAGACAAAGAGCCCATCCCTGTCTGCTGCCGCGGTCACCTCCTCTGCTTCTCAGCTGGGGGGGGGGGGTCTCTCAGTTCTGGTGCCTGCTGCTCCCCTGAGTTGGCAACCCCTTGTGGCTGCTGCTGAGATCAGGTGCAGCCATCTTGGTCACAGACCTCACAGTTGCAGGATTTTAGTTTAAAAACAGTCAGCTCCTTTAACAGACCATTTAACACCTAGAACAGAGTCATTGGTTTTAAGAACCCTTCAGAGCAGCACTGTGTCTCCACTCTCCCAGGTCCTACACCAGTGCTACCATACAGCAGCTTTATCATTTTTTTGTCAGTATCTCAACAAAAGGACAAACGACCTTTTTCACTATATTGAACTCAGCAGGTAACAGTGGAAAAAGATCATAAGTGCATCAGTGGCTCCTGATGTAAAGTAAACTGTCTAAAGGAAGATCAGTGACAAAGAAACATAGAAGATAGGAGCAGGAGTAGGTCATTCGGCCCTTCGAGCCTGCTCCGCCATTCAATGAGATCATGGTTGATCTTAAAGTTCAGTACCCCGTCCCCGCCTTCTCTCCGTAACCCCTAATTCCCTTATACTGAAGAAATAGATCTAATTCCCTCTTAAATATATTCAATGAATATATTTCATATATTCAAAAGGACAAACGACCTTTTTCACTATATTGCACTATATGGCAATGAATTCCACAGATTCACCACCCTCTGGGTAAAGAAATTCCTCCTCATCTCGGTTCTAAATGGTTTGCCTATTATCCTCGAACAATGGCCCCGGGTTCTGGACTCCCCCACCATCGGAAACATCCCTTCCGCATCCATTCTGTCCAGTCCTGCCAGAATTTTATATGTCTCTATGAGATCCTCTCTCAATCTTCTTATAATGATCTTTGTGGAAGAATTCCTTTCTGTTTCTTTCTACTTTGATGTTCACCAACAGTCACCTGGATGAATGGCTAAATGATGTTTACATCCCTAATACATTAATGAACAGGCCCTGATGTGCCCCAATTTCAGCAACTAGTTTTCCTGACTAGGTTAACCACATTACAAGTTTAATAGAAATCCAAACCAAAATTAAATTGGAAAACCAAAGGGACAGTTCTCATGTTGCATTCCAAGTTGGTGGCGTCGTCACCTTCATTTATTGTTCATAGTAAAGTCGAGATAGTGTTTTTCCAGGACCACAGAGCATGTTTATATAAATACAAGTTAGAATAAAAGTTAAACCACTGAAATATTGAGATGAATACAATAAAAGTCCACAGTAACACTACCCACATTTGTTCTAGGAATTCAGGAGTCTGATGGCTTTGGGGGTGGGTGGGGGGAGAAACTGTTCCCCAATCTGGACACATGGGCCAGAGTGCTACGGTACCTCCTGCCAGATGGCAGAAGGAAGAACAGTTGACGTGAGGGGTGTGTGGAAGTCCTTCAATGTTTATTGCCTTTTGCCTGCATAGAATGTTGTAGATGTCCTTCATGGTAGGAAGAGAGCCCCCAATGATCTTTTTCCACTGACTTCACTATCCTCTGTAATGTCTTGCAGTCTGAGATGGTACAGCTTCCAAACCAGGTGGTGACGAAGTTGCACAGGATGCTCTCAATACATTCTCTGTAGAATGTAGTGAGGATGGGAGATAAATTTTCCTCAGCCTTCACTGTAAATAAACACGTTGCTGGACTTACTTGGCTATGGACCAGCATTAAGGTACCAAGTGAGAATTCTGCCAAGTGCACTCCAATAAACTTGATACACTTGACGACCTCAACAGTTCAGCCGTCAATGGTCATGAAGCATGGTTCCACCTTCCCCGCCCACCCCCACCGCCCCCCCCCCCCGGACCCTCCTGAAGTCGACAACCATCTCTTTTGTTTTTTTTGAAACTTTATTTAAAGATTTTATTACATGAATAAAACAAAGAAATTACATTTAAAGAAAAAATAAAAATGAAGTAATTATTACAACACAACATTAATAACCTAACTTAAATCAATCTAACCCCCCCATATATACGACCACTAAAAAAACTATATAAAAAACCCCACCCTTCCCCCAAAATAAAGTGAAGAATTAATAAAGTTAATAATATTATATATAAAAAAAACACTCACAAACAAAAGAAAATAACAAATAAAAATATTAATTTTAAAAAATTATCAAATCTAAAATATCACACATAAAACATATTTCAATCAGACTTAATTGCAAGTACTTAACAAATGGAGTCCACTTCAGCTTATAAAAAGACATCCTATCTTGAATTGAAAAAAATATCTTTTCCATAATTAAACAAGACTTCAACTCTAAATACCACCTATCTAAGGTTAGTATATTTCTATCTTTCCAAGATTCAGGTAATTAAAAAGTTTTGTAAATTTGCTGTATTACATCCTTATAAATAGAAGATATATCAACATAAAAAGTTTTATAAAACTCTATAGAAAACCCATCTTCACCAGGTGCCTTTCCATTTGGCATATCTCTTATTGCAATTTCAATTTCATTTTCTGTAAAAGATTTATCCAACTCTTGTCTATCTTCTTGATTCAGTTGTGGCAATTTAATATTTTTCAAAAAAGAATCTATTGCATCTTCAGTTACATCTTTACATTCTGAAGTATAATTTTTTATAAAAATTACAAAATTCCTCATTAATTTCTTTTTGTCTAAAAGTAATGCCCGATTTCTTTCTAATTGCTGATATAATCCTAGATAATTGTTCTTTTTTCAACTGCCATGAAAGGACTTTATGAGCTTTCTCACCCCATTCATAAAACTTATGTTTAGTTCGATTCATTAAACATTCAAACCGATATGTTTGTAATTCATTATATTTAAATTTTAAATTAGTTAACTGATTCTTTTGCATTTCACTAGGATTTTTTTGAAATTCTTTTTCAGTAACAGTTATCTTTTTCTCTAAATCTTCAATCTCTCTAATTCTCTCTTTCTTTACTTTAGAAGCATAACTAATAATTTGACCTCGTAAAAAAGCTTTCATTGCATCCCATAAAACAAAATGACTAGAAACAGAATTAATATTATTACTAATAAAAACCTCAATTTGTTTTTTTAAATAACTAATAAATTCTGGTTTTTGTAATAGCATAGTATTAAATCTCCATCTTGAGGTTTTCTGAACATCTTGCGAACTCTGATATTCTAATAATAGTAATGAATGATCTGAAACCAACCTTGCCTTATAATCCACAGATATAACTCTATCTTGCAAATGCGTTGAAATTAAAAAATAATCAATTCTTGAAAAAGAATTATGGCGAACCATCTCTTTTGTTTTATTAATGTTCAGATACAGGTTGTGGGCTCTGCACCAGTCTGTTAGCAACTGCACCTCATCTCTGTATGCTGACTCCTCATTGGTACTAATAAAGCCCACCATGGTTGTGTCGTCAGCAAACTTCAAGCTGTGTTTAGCTGTACAGTCATGGGTCAGCAGAGCATGCAGCCCTGGGGGACCCTGTGCTCAGTGTGATGGTCTTGGAGGTGCTGTTACCAATCTGGAGTGTTTGAGGTCTCCATGACAGGAAGTCAGGAATCCAATTGCAAGCTTAACTACCTTATCAGGTACTGAGGTATGATTCTGTTGAATGCCAAACTGAAGTCAATATACACCATTCGAACGTACGCGTCGTTATTTTCTAAGTGGATGAGGGCTAGATGGAAGGCGATGGTGATGGCATCGTCTGTACAGCAATTGGATCTGTATGTAAACTGCAGGGGGTGCTCAGTGATGGGGCAGCAAGAGTTGATGTGCCCCATGTCGAGCCTCAAAGCACTTCATGATGATGGACGTGTGTCCGACAGGGTGATGGTCATTGAGGCACAACAGAGAAAAATTCTTCAGCACAGGGACAATGGTGGCAGTTTTGAAGCACGTTGGGACCATGGTGCTTCTCAGGGAAATGTTAAAGATGTCAGTGAGCCACACATTCCTGAGCACTATTCCAGGAATGTTAACCGGTCCAGCAGCTTTCTGTGAGTTGACCTTGCCTCACTTCCTCTTCACGTCGGCCACCGCAAGACACAGCAGCTGATCATTTGGAGAAGAGGTGGTCTTCTTCGCCACCACATCAGGTTTTGATGTCCATTATCATAGCCCCGAATATAGAGTATCTCAGTTCACACCTTCCTGGACTTCGAGACACTGTGGATACATTGTTCATCCCAACCTGCTGAGTGGTGACACCTTCAACAGCAGACTATCCACCCCAGGCTATGGTCAATTCATTGCTAGGACAGAATCAGAGGGCAGGTTTCTGCCATTGCAGAATGCAGCCACAAGCAGGGCAGGGATTCTCCGGGATCCCGACACTGCAGCAGCGTGGTTGAGGATTCAGCAGAATGATGTCAGTAACACGTCTTTATACGCAACGCAATACTGTCATTATCCTTTTAGCACTGATTCCATTAGCATTCTTATTCACGGCCCACCAGAAGACACAGCAAGGAAATTAAATACAGAGATAAAATGTGCTAAGTCATTGCTGATAAAATTTAATCCACCGTCTTCTGGAGTAATGAGGAGGGAAGCAAGATATAATGTGGAAGAATATAGTTGAAAAGGAAAGTCTGCAGTCACTGAATGCCACACACAGAGAACCTCAGCAGGTCATGCAGCAATCCAAAGAATGTTTCAGGCCCGAGCTGAAAGCAGGCCGTCGCCCGAATAAAAATGGTGGGAGGCAGGGCACAAGCTAACAAGTAAGAGGTCAAGTGGAAAGGGGTGGGAGGGAAGAAAAGAGCTGATGAGATTGGGGAGGGGTGGGGGGGGTAAGGGTAGTTCTCTGAATGGAGTCAGAAGCCAGAGGAAAGAAGACAGACACATGGAAAGAGAGAGACACAAGGGCCAAACTGAAAAAGTCAATGGCATCTGGTTGGAGTGTGGATTGCCAGGACAATTGGGTTTGTAAATTTTGTGTAAGAGATAGAACCAGGTAAGCGCGGGGTTGGAAAACAAGGATAGAGCCTGTGGGAGGGAGTGATGGGAAGAATTGGGTCAGAGATGGTGGCTTGATGTTTTATGGTGGGGTCTTCTTCAAGGGGTAAGTAAGAGGAGGTGTCAAAGAGCTGCTGTCTGACCTCAGCAAGGTAGAGGTCTGTGTCCTTTAAAGCCCTTCATTTCTTTCTGAATCTCCCTGCACCCTGGCAGAATTTGTTCTCACCCTCAATAACTTTTCCTTTGACACATCCCACTTTCTCCAAGCCAAAAGAATACCCGCATGGGCCAGAGCTATGCCGGTCCTTTTGTTGCCATTGTAAAGCAATCCAAGCTACGAGGAAGACCCCGCAAATCTTCCCCCACCACACTGACGACTACATTGGTGCTGTCTCATGTACCCATTATAAGTTCGTCAACTTTCTCCACTTTGTAACCAATTTTCACCATGAACAAACTCTCAATAGACATTGACAAACCCACCAACTCCCATAGTTACCTCAACTACACTTCTTCACACCCTGTCCCATCGGGATTCTCCTTTCCTTAAACTCCTCTGCCTCCATTGCATCTGCTCCCAGGATGAGATCTTTCATTCCAGAACATGAGGCCTTGCTTCTTCAAAATGCATGGCATTCCCTCTACTGCAATTAACTCAGCTCTCACCCACATATCCTTTTATTTCCCACACATCACCAAAGTCCCCTCCGCCCCTAAACACAAGGACAGGATTGACCTTGTCCTCACCCAAAACCGCACCAGCCTCCACATCCATCTTATTGTATCCTCCACAATTTATGCAACATGCAACTCAATCTTTCCACCAAATGCATCTTCCTCCCTCCATAGGGACCTCTCCCTCCAGGACCCCCTTTTCCATTTAATCCCCTCCCATGAATAGCCCTTTTTGCACCTACCCAGTGACCGAAGGAAATACCACAATTACACCCATACCTCTTCCCTCACACCAGTCCAGGCCCCAAACTGTCCTTCCAAGCAATGCAATACTTCAATTGTGAATCTGCAGGGGTCCTCTATTGCATATCCAGTGCTCACGTCGTGACCTCGACATCGAAAAGACTGGACATAGAATGGTAGATAATTTTGTTGACTTCCTTTGCTTTGTGCATCTCAATAATGGGGACCTCCCAGTGGCCAACCATTTCAATTCAATTCTCCATTCCCACACTGATATGTCTGTCTAGGACCTCATACATTGCCAAACCAGGACCACCACAAATTGGGGGACCACCTCATAATCTGGACACTCTCCAACTAGATGGAATTATCATCGACTTCTTCAGTTTACATTAGGCTCCTCCATGGTCTCTTCCTATGACTGTCTCCTTTCCTCCAGCTCCCTAATTCCCTTCCCTCTCCAAAGAGCTAGCTCCCCTCCTCCGTATTACCTCAACCTTTTCTTCTTCTGCCCTTCCACCTTTATCCACTGATAACCTCTTGCCTGTTGGCCTGTACTCCTCCCATTGACGCTTCCCTCCCCCCCCCCCCACATCCATTTGATTAAGGCATCTGCCCACTCTTTGCTCATACCTTGAGCAAAAGCACATGCCAAAACATTAATGATATCTCTTTGTACCCTATAGACACTGTGGAACCTGATGAGGTTCTTCAGCACCTTTGTGTATTGCACAAAGTGGTATGCAATTTTTGTAAAAACAGATTTTGAGTAAATGAGAGTGGGCTCACATGAATTGAACATTAAAAACAAGTAAATTTATGAGCAATCAAAAAAGGAAAGCGCATTTGGAAGAGAAATTAGCACGCCTTTACAGCGCCAATCGGGACCGGACTGGGATTTGAATTCCACACTGTGTGTAAATAATTTGTACATTCTCCCTGTGTTTGCATGGGTTTTCTCCGGGGGTCTCTGATTTCCTCCACTGAAAAATGTTCCAGGGTGTAGGTTAAATGGGGGGGGGGGGGGGGGGGGGGTGAGGGGGGTAAATTGGGGGCACGGACTTGTGGGCCGAAATGGCCTATTACCATGGTGGATGGCTTAATAAAAATTTAAAACTTAGCAAAAGAGAGCAATTAAATATTTGGTAAAAATTCTTAGAAATGGATTTCAAAAATGATGACATGGCTTTTGGTAAAACTAATGAGATTTACCAATATGGAAATTCAGTTGTGTTGAAAGATTAGTGCAGTTGGGATTGTTCTCAACGAGAGAGGACTTTCATATGAAATTGAATATTCAAAATTAAATGTGGTTTTGATAGAGTGAACAGAATAATTTTAGAAGCAAGACAGTTAGTGACTGAAGTAAGCAGATAGAAAACTGGCAAAAAAATAAATTGAGGATAATATGAACCGATTTTTTTCTTAATTGTCATTGCATCTGTATACATCAACTTACCATCCACGAGAAGGAATTCAATAGGAAGGTGGATTTCTGCAGGAAAAATATTTACAGAGCTACAAATAAAAGCGGAGTCTAATAGGATAACTTTTCAGCAGCCAAATCCCTCCAACAAAAATCAGTGAATCAAGAACATTCCTGACATAGGCCATGTTGGCACCAGTCAAGAGTTACCCAGTCTAACCTGATCATCAAGGACAACAAAAGGGCAGCCTAGCACATCAGAATCAGAAATTATTGTCATGAACATGTCATGAAATTCATTGTTTTGTAGCTGCATCACGGCACAACCATTTGTATAAACCATCTGACAAAATAAATAAAAATAATACAAGAAAAAGTCCAAGTAAGGCTGTATCTGTGGTTCATTATTTATCCAGAAACATCCAATAACATTGAGTGCTAGATTGTTGACATGTCACATGCAACTATCTAATCTGTCTTCCTCCTGTACACTTCCTCATTGCTATTACAATTTCATATCGAAGAACATTTTGAATGCAATAAATGCATCTCCTCTTACATAATCAGCCAGAAAGTTCAAGACCCCTACCAGTTTCTGCGTGAAATGAAATCTTTCCTCATCGCCCCTCTAATTGTTCTACCTATTACTTGGTCAACTTCCCAGTTTTTGACCCCAATGCAGGGGAAATAGCTCCATCCTGTTTATTCCATGTCAGCCTCTCAATTTAATACAAGTTTCCCCTCAGCTTCCTCTAACAAAAAAACCTGGTTTAACTAACCTTTCCTCACAGATGCTATTTCCATCTTTGGTAACATCCTTAGAGATCTATTCTGCATATTTTTCAGCACAAAGTTATCTCTCCTGTCACAAGTAACCTCAATTATAAGCACCAATCTAAAGGTAACCAAGTTATACGCGGTTCCTTAAATGACCTCCCTGCTTCTATATTCATGCAAAAAGACATCCCTATGCCTTTTCAACCACATTCTTGACCTCCCCTGCTATGTTTAATAATGCATCCACAAAGTTCCTCCATACCATTCAACATCCTCTAATGTATTGTATATTTCCTTGCCTTGTAACAGATCCTAAATTCATGACCTCACCTTTTCTCCTGTGCCTTTTGCCACCCTTCCCTCCAATTAAAAGACCAAGTTCATCTTCCTGTAGTCTAAAGCGTTCCTCCCACAATCCAAACAGGTTTTGGTATCAAATTTCTTCATCATACCCACTCTATTTAAAACCAAGTCAACAGCATATATAAAGAGGCACAGACCACTGTGGAATGCTACCAGCCGTTATCCAGTCACAAAAAAAATTAGAAAATTTACTGTGAACAAATTGGAAAGTAGATGCATGCTAAAGTGGTGGAGAGGGGCACTGTTTTCAGTGTAGAATTGTTTTTGCTTCAATGTAAGAGCCAGTCCATTATACACCATACCATCTCAATCATAGGGTAACAAAAGTCCAGATATACAAATTGTGCCAAAAACACAAGACAGATTTGAAGGAGGCTGTATTGGACAATCTACTCATAAATGACAATGGCATCTAGAAGCAGTTCCATCAACAAGAGAAAGACTGTTCCTTGCTCAATCACAGCTGAATAGTAACAAAATCTCTCAAGTAATGCTGCACCAAGAGCAGCTGCAGCAACAACCATCACTTCATTGCAGAAGTAAAATACTAGGTGAGAAAGACAACTCCAAAGGAGGAAATTCATCAGTTCAGCAAGTTGTATATTTCATAAATAGTCAGATGCAATTTTTGAGTGCACTATTTTTATATGGAAGAATGGGACAAATGGTAAACAAGGATAAAGTTTACTTTACCTTCCTTAGTGAGATCATCACATCTATGCAATCAGTTTACAGCTTTCAGGCAGTTCTATTAACTAGATTTTAAACTTTTAGAGCTTACAAATGCTTATCAAAGGATGTTCTAAAATTAATGTGCAGTTTTAACCAAATATGATCTGCATTAACATTAAAATTCACTTGCATTCAAATAAGATGTCAGAGAAAGTTACAAATTAACGTTACCACGATCTTCAATGCCAATCATTAACATTATCAAAAATAAAGTCATTCTACCCAGTGATATTTGCAAACCCAATTTATACAATTTCCTATTAAAGATTTTACTGATGTTAAACTTAACTGAAAAGTGTCTAATATTTATCATTCCTAATAATTTAAGAGGACGCCTGCCACAATGAGGTTATCACATTTTCAAGTAGCCCATTGCTAATTGATAAAGATCTCTTGCTTGCTCTCCTTCGCTTTCCCTCCCCTCCCTGAAACAGGCCCCACAGTTCCAGGCCAAAAGTCAAAAGTATAACCAGCTTTTAAGAACTACAAGAAATTAATAAACTAATTTCGACAATGCACAGAATGCAGGCTTCAGGTAGAGTATTTTTCCCCCAAAAAAAGAAAGATACCCATTAGTCCTTTAGATTATTAAAAAAAAACGTTTTTGTCCACTTTCACATTTGCCTGTATGGTTGCAGATCTGATACTTATAAACAAGCTTTAAGTCAGGATTACTTACAAAAATTATATTTGCAAAGCTAATTTTTTAAAAGAAAGATAGCCATAAAAATATTTTAACTCTGAAATTGCCAAAGAAAGGCCCAAAAATATAGAGATCTGACACCAACAACAAAAGGACACGCACTGGGTTTCAGATATTTTTAACTCAACTCAATTTGTGAGGACTTTCAAATAAAACTTACTAAATAAAAGAGATCAACACAATGAATTAACAAGGGTTCTCCTCACCTCATCAGCACTAAGTTCTTCCATTCTTTAAGTGTATTTTTCACGTTTTCCTTTTTTTAAAAAAACTATGTTCTCAGCAAAGGTGCATAGTTTGTCTCCACCTCTTGGAGTGAATGCGGAGAGAGGGGGGGGGTGGGTGCTGGAAGGCGGGGTAGGTAGCAGCTCTCCTTCTCCAGCCTGCTCCCTGCCTCAGTGTAGAGGCCTCCCCGACACAAAGTCTCTTATTCATCAAAACAACAACGCCGCCGCCATTTTGATTCCGCCGGGCGAGACGGCGCAGGCTCGGCGGCCACAACCAATCGGAGGCCGCCGCCCATCCGCCCAATCGACGAGGCCGCCGAGCTCACCAATGGCAGAAGGCGGCGGAGAAAAGGCAACGGGGGCCGCCTTCCGATTGGTCGAAAAGTGCGCTAAAACGTGGTTGTGGTGGGCAGGTCGCGAGGGGTTAGCATCTCTGGTGGTGATGGAGTGCGTGGTGGTGTCCGCAGCCACGCATGAGACCTGTGGCCAATTAAACGTGGTGAGGAGAGGCTTTTAGGAAGGTTTATGAAGGGTAAGAGGTCAGAAGTATGACCATGGTGTCATAAGAGGACATCATCAGATCACCCTGAGAGACTTTCTTTCCCCCCCCCCCATCACAGTGGGCCAAGCAGAATGTCTACACATTAGTTGGACAAAACAAAAACTACTCAAAGAAACAGGTAATTTAACATCAGAGAGGTAAAGCACCAGAGTCTGCAGACACCGTGATGGATGGCTGGAGAAACCCAGCAGGTCAATATCAAACAGTGATGAAATCTTTATCTTTGCCATTTAAAGTCTACGATTTGACCTAAAAAAGAATTCTCGCATTGTTTTTTTTTAAAACATGAGTCAGAATGGGGGATTGCTTTGTTGAGCATCCTGCAAACAAGAAGGAAGTATAAACAATTTGTTGGAAAATGCAGAAAACACATGTTCAGTAATAAAATAATGTGCAAATTAACAGTCCTTAAATGAGTCCCTAATTGTTGAGTGATGGTGGAGGGTTTCCTGAACATGGTGGTGGCACCTATACCTCTTTCCATATGATGGGCTGAATGTACTCAGTTGAAACATGGAGATCATTTGTAGACTAAATGGATGTGAACAGAAAAGAAGAATGGTCAGTGTTTGACTCGTTTTAATGTTCAAAAAGTCCTGAGTTGCCATGTACACAATCTACTAAAAGCTAATGTGCCATGACAACAAACATTCAGGAAAACAAGTGATATGCTCGAGTTCATGATGAGATTTTAGTGCTGGGGCAACAATGCACAACTATGGTATGGGAGTTGCTCTGCTCAAAAATGGAATGCATGAAGGTGGGTAAATTACTGGGGCCCATTTCCTAAGATGCAATGGAAAACAAGAGAGGAGGTTGCTCAACCCCTGGCAGAGAACCTTGCATCTTTATAGGTCATGGGTGATGCACTGGAAGATTGGGGGGATAGTAAACATTGTGATTTTTTTTTAAGAAGGGAGAAAATTGTAGATAAGTGAACCTTGCATCAGTGGGAAGAAAGTTATTGGAAGAGATTCTGAGGGTTATGAATCATTTCTATTTGAAAAGCCAAGGACTGATTAGAGACAGTTAAAATAGTTTTTAATGTCTCATGAATTTGATTGAGTTTTATCAAGGGGTAACTAAAGTGATTGATGAGAACAAGGTGACATAGTCCACGTGGACTTTGAGAGGGGTTAATCAGAGAGATTAGAACACATGGGACCCAGGGTGAGCTTGCCACCTGGAAACAAAAGTGGCTTGGTTGTAGGTGCAGAGGGTGTGAGTAGGAGTTATTTTTTTGGATCTTAGCCCTGGGACCAGTGTAGTGCCACAGCAATCAGTGCTGGGTCCACTTTTATATATCATATATATTAATGATTTGTATGAGAATATGAATGGTATAATTAGAAAGTTTGTAAATGAAACCAAAATTGGCAAATGAATGGACAATGAAGAAAGTTGACTAAGTTTACCGCAGGATATTGATCAAATGGGAAAGTTGATGAGGGAATGGCAGATGGAGTTTAATTTGGACAATTGTGACATTATAATTTTTAGAAGTAAACCAGGGCAGAACATAAACAGTGAATAGCAGTATCCTAGGAGTATCGTTGAACATAGAGAGACCTCGGGGTGTATGTTGAGGTAAAACACAAAAGTCTGTAAACTGTGGTTGAAGTAAAAAACACAATTTTGGAGAAACTCAGCAAGTCAAAGTGTACTTTATGTAGCAAAGATACATAGCCGATGTTTTGGACTTGAGCCCTTCATCAAGCCCTTTCTTTATCTTTGCTACATAAAGTACAGGTACACTGACCAGCTGAGTTTCTCCAGCATTGTTTTTACTTCAACCACAGATTTTCGAGTTTTACTTCTGATTACTGTAACACTCTTATGAAATTTCTTTGAGGGATGCCTACCCTGAAAAAAACTCTCCTCTCCAAAGGGAGTTCTTTGGAATTTTCTCTCTCACTGCTCCACATCTGTAATCCCTGCTGTTCTCAAGTTCTACGACCAAGTTCTCACCCAGACACACTTACACATTATTTATAAATTGATGAAGGGCTAAAGCTTGAAACATCGGTAAAGTATTTTTAGATTTGCTACCTAAAGTTCACTGTTTGACCAGCTGAGTTTCTCCAGCATTGTGTTTTTATTTGGGATGTATGCACATTTCCCTGAAAATAGGAACACAGATAGACAGGGTGGTGAAGAGGCGTATGGCATGCTTGCCTTCATTGGCCGAAGCATGAAACAGAAGATTGGGATGTTCGAATGCGGCTGTACACCTCACATAATGCTGCAGTCCCACCACTGATGGATGGTGAAATTACATTTAGTCAATATAAAATTACAGTTCGACATTGTTACAGTTTCAATCAACTTTGAAACTTTCAATTTAAAGTTGAAGTGTGGTTGGAGTAATGGTTACCCCTGTAATGAGAGTCAAGAGGTCGAGACCATTGATTAGAGAAGTGGTTGAATCTAATTGTGACAACTAGGAGGATCTCATCAAATAAATCTAGAAATCTTTGTTTTAAAACTTAGTACAAGTAACAATAACCACAAAATTACTGGATTGTAAAAGCCCAGAAAATACATCTGAGATCTTCTTCTGTCTGGCCCATTGATGATGAGGAAGAGTTTATTGTCATACACATTGTACGATGTACCTGCAATTGTTGCAGAAAAAATGGGTACTTGTAAAGAAAAACGATAATAGTAAACTAATTGAACCAAATTAAAAGAGACAATAAGTACATAAGATAGATATAAATATTCTCAATAATCCTAATGTGTAGACAGTCCATGATTAGTGTCCCAAGGGGAGATTCAGGAATCTGAATGCTGTTGGAAAGAAATTGTTCTTGAACCTTGAGATGCTGGTTTTCAGGCTTCTGTACCTTCTGCCCAAACGGTTAGAGTGAGAAGAGATTGTGACCAGGGTGATGTTGGCTGCCTTTTTGAGGAAGTGTCTACAATGCATGGGAGGTCATAGTCTGTAATGTACCTAACTGTGTTTATGACCTTCTACAGCCTTCTGCTTTCCTGGGGAGTCTAATTCCCAAATCAACTAGCTGGTCTACTTTCATTTCAACACCCAACAATGTCATTAACTGTGATGCTCCTGAACTGAAGACAGAGTTAGGAATGGACAATTGCTGGCCTGTCAGCAACGGCTGCCCCATGTGGATGGATGAATGATAATTGGACGGATATAAATATATAAAAGAAGGATTGACTGTGACTTTAAACTGGAACTTGATTTGATGTTTGCAATCTCCAGTGCTATCTTCTGCCCTCTGACACCACTTTAACAAATAAAATTAATTTCATACTAAATGCAAGATTATAAGATATAAATTAGTTGCCTTTTTATTATAGATACTGCACTGTGATGGTTCTTCAAAGCCTTTTTAAAGATGTTGATTGTGATGTAAACACCTAATGCATTGTTTTTCTTTTATAATTTTTTATTTTTCACACTGTGAACCATATCAACCAAAATATGTACAAATGTTTCTCATTAAATTTACACAGTGGTCTTTTCTCCCCTTTATTTCCCCTTTCCCTCCCTCCCCTCTTCCCACCCCCCTCCAAAACACATATTCAACATTTACAATACAATTAAAACATAAAACAATATCTTCACTCAAAGGAAAATAAACAAGAAAAATGCGTCAGCTATTTATTACACACTGAATCTAGTCATTTTGTCTTCTTATCATTTTCATTCTCATTTTAGGGAATGGAGGTTGTAGGCGAGCTCTCTCTGATATGTTCCATGTATGGTTCCCAAATTTGTACAAACATTGTGACTTTATTTTTTAAATTATATGTTATTTTTTCTAATGGAATTCATTTCCATGTACCATTGCTGTATACTCATGCTCTCTTCCATTTTCCAAGTTGACATTATACATTTTTTTGCTACAGCTAAGGCTATCATAATGAAATTTTTTTGCACTTTATCCAATTTGAGGGCTAATTCTCTACTTCTTATGTTACTTAAAAGAAATATCTCTGTTTTTTTTGGTATATTATTTGTAATTTTATTTAGTACCTGATTTAATTCTTCCCAAAACGTATTTACTTTCATACATGCCCAAGTTGCATGTAATGTTGTTTCCATTTCCTTCTTACATCGAAAACATCTGTCTGATAATGTTGAATCACACTTTTCTAATTTTTGAGGAGTAATATATACCCTGTGTAACCAATTATACTGTATCATGCATAACCTGTGTTTATTGTATTCTTCATAGTTCCAGAACATAACTTTTCCTAGACTTCATTTTTTATCTTTATGTTTAGATCCTTTTCCCATTTCTGCTTAGGTTTATAGTTTATTTCATTTTCCTTATCTTGCAGCTTAATGTACATGTTGGTTATAAATCTTTTAATTATCATTGTGTCTGTAATCACGTATTCAAAGCTGCTTCCTTCAGGTAATCTCAAGCTGTTTCCCAATTTATCCTTTAAATAAGATTTCAATTGATGATATGCAAACATTGCACCATGAGTTATTCCATATTGGTACTTCAACAGTTCAAATGTTAATAAATTATTTCCCGAAAAACAATTTTCTATTTTTTTAATTCCTTTTCTCTCCCATTCTCTAAAGGAAAGGTTGTCTATTGTAAAAGGGATTCGCAGATTTTGCATCAATAGTAATTTTGGTATTTGATCATTTGTTATTTTCCTTTCTAAGTGGATCTTCTTCCATGTATTAAGTAAATGATGCAGTACTGGTGAGTTTTTATATTGCACCAGCTTTTCGTCCCACTTATAAAGTATATGTTCCGGTACCTTCTCCCCTATTTTATCTAGTTCTATCTTAATTCAGTCTGGTTTTTCCCTTGTCTGGTAAAAATCTAATAAATACCTCAATTGTGTGGCTTTATAATAATTTCTATAATTTGGTAACTGCAAACCACCTTGATTATACCTCTCTGCTAATTTATCTAATGCTTCCCGTGGATTCCTCCCTTTCCACAAGAATTTCCTTATTATTCTCTTTAGTTCCTTAAAGAATTTTTCTGTTAAGGGAATAGGTATTGTATCCTTGGGAACACATTCACTTTAATGCAGTTTACCCTCCCTATCAATGTTAGAGGTAATTCTTTCCAATGTTCTAAGTCTTCCTGCAATTTCTTTATTATTGGCTGATAATTAAGTTTGTACAAGTGGCTTAAGTTATTATCTAACCTGATCCTTAGGTATCGGATTGCTTGTGCTTGCCATCTAAATGCCGATTATTTTTAAAATTCTGTATAGTCCGCATTACTCATTGGCATCACTTCACTTTTATTTGCGTTGATCTTGTACCCCAATATTTCTCCATATTCCTTCAATTTCTCATGTCACTCTTTTACTGATACTTCTGGTTCTGTTAGGTATACTATGATGTCATCTGCAAATAAACTGATTATATACTCCTTCCCCTTTATTTTTATCCCTTTTATTTTATTTTCTATTCTTATCAATTTTGTCAAAGGTTCTTTTGCTAAGGCAAACAATGAGGGGTATAGTGGACATCCCTGTCTAGTTGATCTACTTAATTTAAAATGATTCGATACATATCCATTTACTCTTACCTTCACCAACAGTCCATTATACAATGCTTTAATCCAGTTTATATATTTTTCTGGTAAATTGAACTTTAAATAAGTTCTGTGTCAAAGGCTTTTTTTATGTCTCGTGCAACAGCCACTGTTGGCTTCATATTTCCTTGAACTGCATGAATTAGATTAATAAGTTTACAGACATTCTCTGCTGTTCGTCTTTTCTTAATAAATCCAGTTTTATCTTGTTTTACTATTTTAGATACACAATTGGCCAATCTGTTTTCTAATAATTTTGTTATTATCTTATAGTCTGAGTCAAGTAGAGATATTGGTCTATATCACACATGTCAAATATAATTATATTTCGCCCGCAAGATCATATTAAATATATATTAGAGTTGGCCCGCCGCGCCAGTATAGCGCATGCACACTGAAGGTGAAAATGAAGACGCCGGAGGTGTGGAGGGATCTCAGAGTCCCGAATCCCGGGGATCGGAGCGCCGCACTCAGCCCGCCCGGCTCCCAGACACACAGATGTGGCTGGAGTTGGGGACCATCCTTGCTGGGTCTGCGCTTCAGCAGCGACACCGGACCGAATGTCTCATTGGCGATGCCTTCCCCCTCGCTCTGTGCGCGGCGGACCCTGCCTCCCGCTCCTTTTGTTGGAGACGAGCCCGGCGCCGTGAGATCGCAGTTTAAAGGGAGGGGGGTGGGAGCAATGCGCTTTTCTCAGCCAATTCCTCCACCACCCCAGACGCCGGCGTTTCAACGGGGGGTTTGGGTGCCTTCGTCAGGCGACCGACCTGTTGGTCCAAGACAAGGGGAGAGCGTACAAACTCCACACAGACAGCACCTGAACTCGGGTGAACGTGGAGCTGCGACCCCACATTCCACATCAGGACTGTGTGTAAGATTGGGAGCAGTGAGATGGAAGCTTATTTTGTTCCTGTGATTTAAGCCTTTCTTGGGGTTGGGGGGGGTCCTTCTCTGACCACTTGCCTAACAATTAACCTAATCAGATGTGGAGTTACCACAATACAACAGTTCTCAACCTTTTTCTTTCCATTCGCGTCCCTGTGCCATTGGTGCTCTGTGATTAGTAAGGGATTGCTTAAGGTGGTCTGTTGGTGGGAAGAAAAAGTTTGAAGACCACTGCTTTAATCATCCCTCATTGACTCGTCATGTGCACGGTTTCAGATCTCCAAAGGAAATGGGCCAATGGCAATGACAATGACAATGAAAGAGTTTATCCAAAACTATTATTAAACATTTATTTTAATAAGAAAAAGTTTAACATTACACATGTTGAAAGAAGAGAAAACATGCAGATGTTGTTGAAAATTTTCAATAAATATTTAGTTTGGCCCTCGACTTAGTCCAAGATTTTAATTTTGGCCCTCCGTGACTTTGAGTTTGACACCCCTGGTCTATATGATGCTGGTGTTACTGGATCCTTCCCTGTCTTTGGTATTTCTGTAATTATTGCTGACTTACATGAATCTGGCAAGTTTTGTGTTTCTTCTATCTGGTTCATTACTTCCAGGAGAGGAGGAATTAATAACTCTTTCAATGTTTTATAAAATTCTATTGGAAATCTATCCTCTCCTGGTGTTTTATTGTTCGGTACCTTTTTTAATATATCCTGTACTTTCTCTATTTCAAATGGTTTTATTAGTTTGTTTTGTTCCTCTTCTTGCAATTTCAGCAGTTCAATTTTAGCTAAATATTCCTCTATTTTATCATCTTTCCCCTCGTTCACAGTTTGATACAAACTGTTCATAAAATTCCTTAAAATTTTCATTAATGTCTGTTGGATTATATGTAATTTGTTTGTCCTTTGTTCTTGATGCTAGTATTATTCTTTTAGCTTGTTCTGTTTTAAGTTGCCAGGCTAATATTTTATGTATTTTTTTCTCCCAGTTTGTAATACTTTTGCTTTGTTTTCATTCTTCTTCTCCACCTTGTACGTTTGTAATGTTTCGTATTTAATTTTTTTGTCTGTCAATTTTCTCCTTTTTGTTATATCATCCCTTTTTACTAATTCATTTCCTGTACTTACTATCTCCCTTTCCAACTGCTCTTTTTCCCAATTGTAATCCTTTTTCATCTTAGTCACATAACTTATTATCTGCCCTCTAATGAAGGCTTTGATTGTGTCCCATAATATAAATTTGTCTTTCACTGATCCTGTGTTTATTTTTAAATATGTTTTAATTTGGCGTTCAATAAACTCCCTAATATCTAATGCATTGTTGACAGGCACCTATCCAAGATGATGGTTAAAGTGTATGTGGGAGCAACAGATACTCTATGAAATACATAACGACTAGCTTATGTCACTGCAAAGGAGTTAATGGAGTGTGGAGGAGTTTGAGGTGCCTTTAACAAAGACATGAAAGTGCAACTTAAATACATAACTCATAATATCAGAAAAAGATATGTAACACTTAGAACCAGAAGCTGACCTTATAGTCTGAGTCATATAGTCTTTACCTCTGAAAGTCATTAGTTGCACTGCTAAGTCCATTTTTGGTTCCAATGCCCTGGCCGTCCACCTTACCCCTGTACTGTCAAAATTTCTCCTGGAGTATTAAATTTCATTGCACAACAAATTTCATGACACATTGATCCAAATCTGCTGGAAATGACGGTGAAGCCGTCAGTATCTGCTGCCTTTAGCATGAAAAACAGTTGGAAATTTTGGTGCATCGCATAGAATTTAATATCCTCTCCCATCAGCAGTCTTTGCCAACACAAAATTACCAACTTCACTTTAAAAATTAACTTTTTAAATGCGCTATTCTTGTTGCTGAAGCCAAACAAAATTTTAAATCATATTCTTTTGTTGGTATATAAGTTTTAAAATATTATTAAATTATAATATTGCTGAACAACCTTTCTAACCCTAAAATACAAGTCCACAAATTCAGATTAAAATGAAATCCAGTCAAATGAAACATTGGTAGTATCTTATATAAAGGTCAATGCACAGGACCATTAGAGTGCTAGCAAGGATCACTGGAGTCTCCCTCCCTTCCCCCCACCCCCATCGATGTGATCTACCTGGATCGTTATCTGAAGAGGGCATGCAAAATCATTGAGGATCCCTTACTCCCTGCACAGCATCTTTCAGCTACTCCCATCGGGAAAGAGATACAGGAGTATCAGAGCCAGCACCACTAGGCTGAGGAATAGCTTCTTCCCATGGGCAGTGAGAACGCTGAACAACCAAAGCAACTGCTCACACTAACCATCTGAGATTCTCATATCGACAAAAAAAATATTTTTTTATTTATTTGTCCTGTGTATGAATTGTTTGTCTATATGTGTATTATGTCTGGTTGTATGTCTGCATGTTTTGCACCGAGTACTGGAGATCGCTCTTTCATTGGGTTGTACTTGTACAATCAGATGACAATAAGCTTGACAGCTTATATTCAACTGACTTTCACAATGCATTTTTGCACAACTTTTCTGCATTTGTTTGGCACCTGCTTGAAGAATCATTTGTAAAAGAAAATGATGAAATAAGCTGTAACCCCAAACAAAAGTGGGAACAAGATCTAAACATAAAGATAAAAAATGAAATATGGGAAAAGCTATGCTCCGGAACTATGAGAAATACAATAAACATGAGGTACGAATGATACAATATAATTGGTTACACAGGCTATATATCACGCCCCAAAAGTTAAATAAATGGGACCCAACAGTATCATATAGAGGTTTTCACTGTAAGAAGGAAACGGGAACAACAGTATATGCAATTTGGGCATGTGAGAAAGTGCAAAAGTTTTGGGAAGATCTAAATCAGGTATTAAATAAAATCACAAAAAAAAATACCAAAAAAATCCAGAGATCTTTCTTCTAAGTAACATAAGAAGTAAAGAATTAGGCCTCAAACTGGATGAAGCACAAAAAAGATTTATTATGATAGCCTTAGCTGTAGCAAAAAAATGTATCATGTCAACCTGGAAATCAGAAGAGAGCCTGAGAGTACAGCAATGGTACATAGAAATGAATAAATGTATTCCATTGGAAAAAATAACATATAATTTAAGAAATAACGTCACAGTATTCGAACAAATTTGGGAACTGTTCGTGGAACACAACAGAGAGGGCCTACCACCCCCTAAAATGACAGAATGAAAAGAAGACAAAATGAACTGACCCAGTGTGTAAAAGTAGATGACACAATTTTCTTGTTTATTTTCATTGTGTGATGATATTGTTTAATGGGTTTAATGTATAATGTCAACGTGTTGAACGTTTAGTGGGTGGAGAGGGGGGTGGGAAGGAGAGAGGGAAGGGAGGGGGAAAAAGGGGAGAAAATGACACTGTATATTCAAGAGGGAAATGTTTGTGTGTATTTTGGTTAATATGGATCATTGTGTGAAAAATAAAAAATGTTTAAAAAAAGAATCATTTGTAATTGGCATTTCTATGGAGCAATGTGCACCAGTTACAAAAGGGAAATTTTACTTGACGATATTTTCCAATATTCTAAAAGACAACAAATATTTCCATGTTTAAAACCATAATTAGATGAAGCAGAATTATATTACATTTTAATACCTAACCCAAAAGCAAAATATTGCATGTGCTAGAAAACCGATAAGTGCATTGAAAATGCTGGATATCCAGCAGATCAGTCAGCATTTATTGAGAGAAAAAAACAGCATGAGCATTTCAGGGTGAACTTTCAACAGGTTGAATTTTCATACATGCTGCCTGATTTGTTGATGACTTTCAGCATTTTCTGTGTGCCAGTGCTGTGATAAATCAGAATGATAATGTCATTTCAGCACATTGTCGATGAGAAAATTCTCAGCCCACACAATGCTAAAAATGGAATAATACAAATTGTCCTTGCACCAGAAGAGAGAAAAAAATTAGAACATGCGTTTAGAACATGATATGACTTGGGGCTGTAGCATTAATAAGTAGCTCCATAATATTCCCAGGTTCTTGGCTGTAATTACTGTGGAGAATTTCTATAGATGTGCGGTAGAAAATGTGCTGAGTGAAACACAAAAGTCTGCAGATGCTGTGATTGTTGTAAAAACACATCAAAATGCTGGAGGAACTAAGCTGGTCTTGCAGTGTCCATCGGAGATAAAGATATATTGCCAATGTTTCAGGCCTGAGCCCTTTTTAAAGGAATAAGCAAAGAGGGCAAAGAATAAATAAAAAAACAGGAAATCTCAGAATTAGAGACATTGCTGGCTGGGGGAGGAGTCCAGATCAAAAAAAAAGTGTTAATTGGATGTAATAAGGGGAGAGGTGAGAATTGATTTTGTCTGCGTGAAAGGGAATAGGGGGAGAATCAAAGCTGGGAGAAAGTGACAGGGAAGAAGTGGGGTGGGATATCTCAGCCAAAATTATTGGGAATATCGATAGAGAATGCTGCTGTCAGAGAGCAGCAGCAATAACCAAGGATCCACACTGTCACATTTGTGGCCCGAAATGTGAAGTTAATAAAACATCGAACGCAAGTTTTATCAGGTAAACTTCTCAGTGTCTTTATTTTCCAGTTTCCTTTGTTCTCCTGCTTGTGCTCTTATCTCTCTCTCATACCACGTGACTTCCGGTACATCTCATACATATTCATTATCATGACATCCCTCCTTTAATCAGAAATAAACTTTACCTTCACTTACCAATATCCCAAGGAAACCTACAAACATCGTAACTAATGGTAATACTATAACTCAACTACATAAAATTTACTTCCTACAGCACTCATACATGCACTTTATGATATAAGATTAAAATACTGTCCCAAAGTTCTTATTAAAACTATGGCACAAAGTCTTTGTATCGTTTGGACACTTTCTGGTTTCGTTTCGGCCTGCCTGCGATATTGTCGTCGCTTCTCGGTTGTTCACTCTCAGCATCGGAAATACTGCTCGCCACGGCTTCGAGTGTTTCTGGCGCTCTAGTCACTTCATCAGGAGTGCTGGTAACTGCCTCTGGAACATCATCAGGTCTCTCAGTTTCAGCATCTCGTATTGGCCTTTCAACCTCTTCGCTCGATGTATCTCTAGACTGGTACCTTTTTACACCTGATACATTTCTCTTATACAGGACTCCAGTCGGAGACTTGACTGTCACCATACTGCCACTTCTGGATACGACAGTATAGGGTTGATGGTAATAAGGTGTGTCTAGCTTACCACCAGTTTCATGCCTCACTAGAACATTATCTCCTGGCATGATGTCTGAGTACTTGGCTCCACGTTTCGAATCTGTGTACAGCTTTGCTAAACCTTTCTTTTCAGCATTGTGGTCCCTCAGCTCCTGGTCGTCTCGGATTTCCTTTATTTCTGGCATTTTTGTGCGGATTTTTCTCCCAAAAAATGCTTCTGCAGGACTTTTTCCAGTGGTTGCATGAGGCGTTGCTCGATAGACAGCCACATAAGATAGCAATGCTTCTCGCCAATTTTGTCCTTCAGCATGTGCAATCCTCAATCGTTTTTCAATGGACTGATTTTGTCTCTCTACTTCTCCGTTGGCTTGCGGCCATTTCGGAGTTACTTTATGATGGTGGATACCTGTGGTCCTCATGTATTCCGCAAATGTCTCTGAAATGAATTGTGGACCATTGTCAGAGTATAATGTAACAGGTAATCCATATCTTGCGAATATCTCTGCTAATGCTTGTATTGTTTTTTCAGTGGTTGTGGACTTCAACACCACGTACTCATAGTATCTGCTGTAGTAATCTATCACTACCATAATTGATTCACCTGTCGGTAAAGGTCCAAGAAAATCAACAGCTACGTCGATCCATGGTCCTGTCGGGAGTTGCGTACTCCAGATCGGTTCTGGCGGATTACTCCTACTTGTGATTTGACATCCGTGACAAGTTTTAACAAATTTCTCTGCGTCTTTATCACAACCTGGCCACCATACCTTGGTCCTGAGGTTTTGCTTGGTACCAACAATACCTAGGTGTCCTTCATGTGCTAAGGATACGATCTTTGGTCTCAATCTTTGCAGTATCACCAATCTGCAACCTCTTAATACACACTGTCCGATGCAACAAAGTTCGTCTCTAATGGGAATGTAAGCCTTGTGAGTACATTTGTCCCATTGTCCACTCTGTATGCATTCTCTTACTTCCATAAGTTCTGGATCACGTTCGGATTCTCTCTCGACTTCCTTCGTAGTCACAGCTTTCGGTGTCGACTGAATAGCTACGAAGCGTACAAAGCTCTCTGTTTCTGTTCCCAATTCTGACTTGGATTGTGGACCACCATCCTTCACCAATCTGGACAGCGGATCAGCAATGTTTGCTTTCCCTGCAATGTGGATTACTTTATATTTGTAGGGTTGTAGTCTGAGTACCCATCTCTCTATTCTGGCATATGGTTTGGATCTAGGTGCATAGATCACCTCTAATGGCTTATGATCTGTGATGAGTTCAAATTCAATGCCGTATAAATATGCATGGAACCTCTCACTGGCCCATACAAGTCCGAGTGCTTCTTTCTCTGTCTGAGAGTATCTTCTTTCCACATCTGATAACGATCTGCTGGCATAGGCAATGATTCTTGGTCCTCCATCATGCATCTGGACCAACACAGCTCCTAAACCAACCGGGCTGGCATCCGCTATGACTTTGGTTGATGCCGCCGGATCGTAATATCCAAGAGTTTTTGCATCTGTCAGGCTTTGCTTCAGCGCTGTGAACGCTTTCTTCTGCTCAGATCCAAAATGAAATGGTACACCTTTCCTGGTTAGTTTCCTTAGTGGTTCTGCCACTGTAGCGAAATTAGGAATGAACTTTGCACAAAAATTGACCAATCCCAGGAAACTCCTCACCTCTGTTGCGTTCTGAGGTGCACGTGCCTCTGCAATAGCTTTCACCTTGGCCTCTGCAGGGTTTAGTCCTTCCCGTGTAAGTCTGTGTCCCATGAAGTCCATTTCTGACACACCGAACTGGCACTTGTTTCCATTCACAGTAAGGCCTGCCTCCTGTAGTCTAGATAGTACACGCCTCAACCGTTTGTCATGCTCTTCCTTCGTTGGTGCATGGACTATGATGTCGTCAGAAATATTGGCAACTCCAGGAATGCCCTGAATCACTCGATGGATTTCATACTGGTAGATCTCTGAAGCTGCATCAATTCCAAATGATAGTCTCTTGTAACGATACAATCCACAGTGAGTCACAAATGTTGTTACATCTCGGGAACCTGGATCCAGCTCTAATTGATGATAGCCCCATTTCAGATCAATT
The DNA here is from genome assembly GCF_036971445.1 of Narcine bancroftii. Lineage (NCBI taxonomy): Eukaryota > Metazoa > Chordata > Chondrichthyes > Torpediniformes > Narcinidae > Narcine > Narcine bancroftii. The sequence continues at coordinate 146,439,398 of NC_091470.1, read as the reverse complement.
TTTGAGAATACCTTGCTGGTAATTAGTTCTTGAAGTATTTCCTCCACTGTTGGTATAGGGTGTCGTTCTCTAATTATAGCTTCATTGGCCATTCTCATGTCAACACGTAGTCTTATGTCACCCTTTGGTTTGGGCACAATCACTATGGGACTGAACCATTGTGTCGAATGTTCCACCGGTTCAATAATATCTTGTTCGATCAATTCTTTAATTTTGGCTTCGACTTTCCCACAAAGTCCAAACGGAGTTCGGCGCATTGGTTGTGCCTTGGGTTTGACCGTTTCATCTACCGCTAGCTTCAATTGTCGACCTTTCAGCTTTCCTACTCCTTGGAAGACTGCGGGGAATTCTTGCTTCATATCCTCGTATGACTGAATTGAATTGACACAAGCTCCAATATGAAGTATTGCCAGGTCTTGCGCTGTGCTTCTACTCAACAATGGTTCTCCCCTCTCTTCTATGACCATAAACTCTGCTTCGGGTACTTATCTCCAGCTTCAACAGTTGCAGTAAAACATGCAATGGTCTGAAATGGCTTGGTTGCTGTGTATGGATACAGTTTCTTGGAACACTTCTTTGAGGTACAGATGATCTTTTTCCTTTTCAACTTCTCCCATAAATGTCGATCAATCACATTACTGTCACTGCCTGAGTCTACAATGACCTGCACTGTCACTCCACCAATGATCACTGGGACCTTCTCATGATGTATATCATTCATCGTAAATTGGTAACAACTCTGTCCCTCCTGGGTATCATCATCGTCATCGTCTATCTGGCGAATGGTATCTTTCTTTCCAGGATACTTTCCTTTCCCCCAGGCTTTGCCTTTGGAAGTTGTACTCTTCCTCTTCTGGTCAGCATTGGACTTGCTTTTGCACTTCTTTGCAAAGTGGTCCTTACCTCCACACTTTCTGCAAACTTTGCCTTTGGCCGGGCAATATGGGTCTTTTCCAAAGTGACCTCGGTTTCCACATCGATAACACTCCACGTCCTGTGTCAACGTATATCTTGGCTGGTTATGGCGATGTGAGAGCCTCTTAATTTGCTGGCTTGAGTTGTCTTTCATGGTCATGGTATGAAATTGCCCTTCAACAGCCTCTAATGCAGCAGCAATGGCTAAAGCATCGGTGAGTTCCAACTCACTCCCTCTTTCCAGTAGACGTCTTCTGAGTTTATCTGATCTGCAGTGCTGTACAACTTGATCCAATAATTGGTTGTCCAAATCAGCTGGCATGTAATTGCATCCAACAGCTAGCTGGCGTAGTCTCGTCACGTACTGAGCAATTGTCTGGCCATCTTCTTCTCTCGTTCTCCGAAACAAATGGCGTTGAAATGTAGCATTCGGTGTCACTACATAGTGTGCATTTAATGCATCTACCTCTTTCCGGTACTCATCCTTTCTTCCAGTATTCAAAAGTGTCTTAAAAGTTTCCCGAACTGCGGGTCCAGCAGTGAAAAGAAGTAACGCCCTTCTCTGCACTTTTTGTTCAACCGTACCGGTATCTAGAAATAGGCCACGACTGTCGGTGTAGGATTCAAATTCTTCCAGCCATGCCTTCCACTTCACACTTACAGTGCTTGCATCACCCGTTGGGTCAAAATGAGCAATTCCACTATGTGTTAGAAAGTCACTGTCTGCCCCAGCCATGAGGAAATATTCCAGCCCCAAAAGTACTGAGTCAAAGAGAAAATTCTTATCACCTTGAAGTTCTCTGTAATCCTCTGTAATCTTCTTTAGTCGTTAATTTTCTTCAAACTTATCCCATCCTCGTCGCCAATGTCACATTTGTGGCCCGAAATGTGAAGTTAATAAAACATCGAATGCAAGTTTTATCAGGTAAACTTCTCAGTGTCTTTATTTTCCAGTTTCCTTTGTTCTCCTGCTTGTGCTCTTATCTCTCTTTCATACCACGTGACTTCCGGTACATCTCATACATATTCATTATCATGACACACACCACCCAGCACACACTCTGTTCTCGCTGCTGCCATCAGGAACGAGGTATCGGTGCCACAAGACTTTCACCACCAGGTTCAAGAACAGCTGCTACCCCTCCACCATCAGACTCCACAATGACAAACTTAATGGGGGACTTAATTAAGGACTCTTACTTTTGTACTTTCTTGATTTTTTTTCTCTCTGTATTACACAGTCAGTTTGCTTACATTTCTTTATTTATTTAACATGTTCATTTTTTTGCACTTCCAATAATTCTGCCTGGCCCGCAGGAAATAGAATCTCAGGGTTGTATGTATGTACTCTGACAATAAATCTGAACGGCCAAAAGAGTGGAAGTGAGATAGGATCAGATCAGTTTTAATCTTATTGAATGGTAGAGCAGGCTTGAATAGATGATGTGAACAATTCCTGCTCCCATCTTCTCAATTTACTCTGATTGATGGGTAATATTGAGATTGAGATGTAAACCATTTTTTCCCAAAACAAACCCTGACACACATTTCCCCAACATGAACTTACAAAATAAACATTTTGTAAGGAAAGATAGAACATGGTTCAGATTCCTGCCTATGTGGATTTGCGGGGTGCTCCAGTTTCCTCCCACATCCCACAGACATGATAGCTGGTGGGTTAACTGGGCATTGTAAATTGCCCCACATGGCAGAATCCTGGAGGGAATTGAGAGATTTTGGGTAGAATAAAATGCTGGATGAATGTAGATGATAACGAATTCACTCTGATAAACATTGATAATGAATAAGTGAAGGTTGATGTGGATTCAGTTTATCAAAAGGCTGTGTGACCCTGTGAATATTCCATGATGACCTCGGCCCCTATGGAATGAATAACACATTTTATTGACTCAAACCAAATGAACGTTATAAAAAAGAGAAAAAAAACACACCATTGGCCATTGGATCAACCATCTATTTATACAAATCCCATTTTATTTTAATTCTCACCAACTTCCCACATACTCATCACTGCCAAGCCTGTCATTTTCTCTCTACTCCAGTTGTATCCTTTGATAAATCAACAGTGGAATAAATGTCACTGCCTGACTTTTCCTGCACAATTGGACATTTTCATTAAATTCTGGTCAGTTGTGATTAATTTGAATGCAAAAGTCGAGAGAACCCACTGGTCTTTCATTCCTATTTAAAAACTTAGAGTAGCTTGGAGCAGCATGAAATTAGGACCACGTGAAAACCATTAAAAAAAGTAAAATTCAAAGCCTGAACAACTGATTTGAAAGTATTCATTAAGGGATGGGAGCCTCTCACACTGCTCCCCTTCTGCAATCCCCGCTGCTCTCAGACCATACGACAACCCCAGTGTCGACAGGCTTTCTGGTTTAACTCCATCAAGGCATGGCATTGATTTGCAGTGATAAATTAACCTTCTAAGTCACAAACCAAATTCGTAAGAATACTAGATTTAAAGTAAATCAGTTTTTCCCAGTGCAAATTCTGATACACATTTCCCCAATATGGAATTACAAAATAAATATATTTTCTGGAAAGGTAAAGCACAGTTCAGTCCTGACTTGCAATGCTGCTTGTGTGAAACTAAGTTGGGTGACTATTTTGATAGATTTCAAAGCAGTCCGCAATTTTGGAATCATTTTGCCTTTTAACTATGACAACAATTCATTTCCTGTATCAAGACTCTCAATAAAATAAATTCTATTTCAGGTGTGAATGAATTGGAAGAGGACAAATGGATCTCAAAAAGGAGAAAGAAATCATTTTATCAACATAGATTTACGGCTCAAGTGCAAATTAACAAATTTGAGGGTGTGCAATGGAAATTACACAAGATGGAGTAATGCAATGTCAACAGCCAAATGACTTCCTTAATACTATGGGTGGGTATAACAAGTTGTCTGTGTTGTATTCTATGGAGCAGTATTGTCTAAGACATTAACCCTAAGGCACATAATTCATGAATGCGGCATTGAAGTTGTGATCTGATAAGAACAAAGGCAGGGCAAAATTAAGATTAAACTGAAAAGATCTGGCTACAATCACTACATTAATTGTAATTTTGCCGTAACCTGAATTGTGCAAGTCTAATAGCACTGTCAGCTCTTGTTTAATTTCTTTTTATTTAGAGGATTCATGATTTTAAAAATATATCTGTTGCTCTGAGTCTATAAAGTTTTTTTTTACTTTTGTCATTATGAAGATCCTTTGACTTTTGACTTCTTTTGCCTTGGGCACCTCTGCTTCCTGCCAAGCCTCAGATTAGGAATGGAGTCAGCAACAACACTCAGTAACACCACCTTGGTATCATTCTGTTAGCTAGTACTGTGTCTGAAATGCTTGGGACCAGATGATTTTTTTGGGGGGTTTTCAGAACAATGGAACTATGCAGCACAGTGAGACAACAACAACAATGGCAGGCTTTTTGAGTGCCACAAGTGGAAAATTCACATGAAATAATGTTTAGTACTTACCAAAAGAAGACAAATGCAGAATCAAACACCAGGAATTCTCCTCAATGGCTTTTTCAAATGTTTCCTCCAGTGTCATCTGCCTCATGAACAATGGATTTTGTCCTTTGCTGCTCCTGGTCCCCAGCGCCTCCCCATCGCCTGTCCCCGACACCTCGCCACAACCACCGCTGGTGTCCCCGACACTTCTCCGTCACTGCTGGTTGCCAACTATGGTTCCCAGTCCTGCCTGGAAGCCCGAGGTCCCTGATCCTGTCTGGGAGCCTGAGGTCCCTGCTCTTGCCTGGGAGCCCGAGACAACTTCTTTGATGCAGAAGACACCACACCCAATATTGAGAATGGAGTCATCGTCGCTGACTCTAGCTGCAGCCGATGCTGAAGACTTGGACCGAGCTCCATTTGCCATCTTCCTGGCCAGAAGCAAAGATTTTGTTTTGTACAACAGAGCTCTGTTGTTACAAAACTGGCACAGAGCGTCAGAACTCCTCATGAGCAAGTCAGGTGTTGAATTTTATTTCAACTTGTGATGCCATCCAGATTAGAGCTAGATAAAATAGGGGAGAAGGTACCTGAACATATACTATATAAATGGGATGAAAAGCTAATGCAACATAGGAATTCACCAGTACTGCACCATCTGCTCAACATTTGGAAGAAGATTCACATAGAAAGGAAAAAAACAAATTATCAACTACCAACATTAATATTGATGCAAAATCAACGAATCCCTTTCACAATAGATAACCTTTCCTTTAGAGAATGGGAGAGAAAAGGGATCAAAAGAATAGAAAATTATTTTTCGGGAAATAAATGATTATCTTTTGAACAAATGAAGTACAAATATGGTATAACTCACGGTGCAATGTTTGCATACCACCAACTGAAAACTTACTTGAAAGACAAATTGGGAAGCAGGCTGAGGATACCAGAAGGAAGCAGTTTTGAATATGTGATTACAGACACAATGATAATTAAAAGATTTATAACAAATATGTATATTAAACTGCAAGAGAAAGATGAAATAAGCTGTAAACCCAAATAAAAGTGGGAACAAGATCTAAACAAAAAGATAAAGAATGAAAAATGGGAAAAGCTATGCTCCGGAACTATGAGAAATACAATAAACATGAGGTTATGCATGATACAATATAATTGGTTACACAGGCTATACATCACGGCCCAAAAGTTAAATAAATGGGACCCAACAGTATTAAATAGATGTTTTCGATGTAAGAAGGAAACGGGAACAACATTACATGCAATTTGGGCATGTGAGAAAGTGGAAAAGTTTTGGGAAGATCTGAATCAGGTATTAAATAAAATCACAAAAAGCAACATACCAAAAAATCCAGAGATCTTCTAAGTAATATAAGAAGTAAAGAATTTGGCCTCGATTTAGATGAAGCACAAAACATATTTATTATGATAGCCTTAGCGGTAGCAAAAAAATGTATAATGTCAACCTGGAAATCAGAAGAGAGCCTGAGAATGCAGCAATGGTACATAGAAATGAATAAAAATAACATATAATTTAAGAAATAACATCACAGTATTCGAACAAATTTGGGAACCGTACATGGAACACAACAGAGAAGTCCTACCGCGGACCTCCACAACCTAAAATGACAGAATGAGGAGAAGACGAAATGAACTGACCCAGTGTGTAAAAGTAGATGACACAAATTTCTTGTTTATTTTCATTGTGTGATGACATTGTTTAATGTATTTTATATGTTGAACTTTTAGTGGGTGGGGAGGGGGGTGGGAAGGAGGGAGGGAAGGGAGGGGGAAAAGCGAAGAAAATGATTATATTCAAGAGGGAAATGTTTGTGTGTATTTTGGTTAATATGGTTCATAGTGTTAAAAATTAAAAACTTGTGATGTCATGTCGGCACTTAAAAAACTTTGATTTTTGACTCTTTTCTGTTTTTGGATATGGGGTACTTGACCTGTATCCACTCATTCCATTCAACTCTTTAACTCTTCAAACTTCACCAGATTACCTTGCACTCAATGTTAGCAAAACCAAGGAGGGCTTCAGGAGCAAATCAGGAGAACATGAACCAGTTCTCATTGAGCAGTGAAGAACTTTCAATTCCTGGGTGTCAACCTCTCTGAGGATCTGTCCTGGAGCCTTCATAACTATGCAATCACGAAGAAGGCGTGTCAGTGGCTATACATCGTGAGGCGATTCGGTATGACTCTCGAAAACTTCTACAGGTGTACCGTGGAGACCATTCTGGCCAGTTGCATCACTGTCTGGTATAGAGGTGCCAATGCACAGGACAGAATTCCTGAAAGTTGTAAACTCAGTCAGCGACATCACGGGCATCAGTTTTCACTCAATCGAGGAGATCTACAAGAGGCGGTATCTTAAGAAAGCAACATTAAACAAGAGGAATGATGGCTGGACTGCTTCTGGCACTGGTCAGTAGATTGAATAAATGAAACAATGATACATATGGACTGAGACTGATTCTTAAATCTGTAACTCAACACTCACTCTTGTTTACATTGCATCTTTAATATCCCAAGGAATTTTTCAGGAGATTAAATAGGGCCAAAGAGGGGGCCATTGTGAAGTGATGTTGAGAAGCCTCTTAAAAGGAAGAAGACTTTAAGAAGTTTCAAAGGGAATTGCAAATCATGGAACCTGGAAAATACAATGCAATGAATAGAGGAGCAAGGCAAAAGAAACCAGAGGTGGAGGAGTACCAAATTTCCATTGGATTATGGGAGTGAAGGAGAACGGGAAGGTTGTGGAAACAAGTTCAGTAAAACCCCTGGTATCTGAATTCATGCAATCGGCAGGCTCAAGCATCAGGGAAAAAAGTTGATGAAAATAAATTTTAAAAATTAAAATAAATAAGAATAAAATAATGGGTAAAAATAATGTAAATTAAAATAGTAAAAGTAAATGTTCTCTGAAGTAACATGTAAACATTGGTGAAGATAGGAGCCAGTGGAATGACTTGATTGTGCTTTGCTCAAAGCAGCTGTTTGAATAAAGTTGTGTGAAACAGCAATGGTGTCTCCCTGGTTGATGCCGCTCGCCATTGGGTGATTCTCTTAAATTGTCTCCTTATCCCTGTTTAGTAAGAGTCAACCCGATCCGAGGTTTTATCTGTAAACTTTGGTTGTGTGAGAGGTTGCAGATGCAGTGACTGTTAAATATTTTCAAAGAATGTGACTGAAAATAAAAGAAAATGCTTTAAGGTTTATATATTCATGCAAGAGGTTTATTCTGTGTAATTCAGTATAGTATTTTTGACCTTTAAACTGTTTATTCTAATGCAGGTGTATTAGTTGGGTATTGCAGGAGTAAGACTCAAGCAACCAGAAAATATAATTATCCGGCATCTACCAATGCCCATAGGTGCTGGATACCTGAGGTTTTACTGCATAAGAATGAGAATTTAGATTTGAGAGAGGCGATCACTGAAATTAAATCTTCTCATTTGGCACATTTCAAAATATCCAAGTTGTTGATTAACAGTTCATAGAAACTGTACAATTTGTCATTCATTGGTTTTAACATAAATACAGTGTAGCAAAATGTTTTCCAAAAAGGGAGGAAATGATCAAAGTGAAATTGAGACTGTGTGGGAGGCAGTGATGCCACATGTACCAGAATCTGATAACTGGAGTCATATTTTACAAGCATTTCCTCTGCTGGGTTAGTCAACCATTATAATGCTTTCATAATCAAGACTCCAGTGGCTCCAAGGAGTACTTGTGCTTTGCAGACATTATATTGAAATATCCAGTGATAAGTCTGACTGTGTGCTGGAGATCAAACGAGACATTGAGTCCGTCAACTCCCTTTGGCCACTGTGGCTAGTGAATGAATACACTGTTGGCTGAATCCAGGATTTACGTTGGTTTTACTTCTTCATGAGACTACAATATATAGGCTTTGTCTGACTACTGTAGCTGAAGGGATTTAACATTTCTCTTTGGGGTGGGAAGGAGGACAAAAGGGGAATTAAATCCCTGATGAATGAACCCCCAAGGCAAGAAAGATTATATTAGATGATAGAGTTCAACATCATGCATGTCTTCTGTGGACAAAAAAGTAACTGAGCAGCTCTGAATAAAATATATTCTGATTGTCCATAAGTAACATTACAGGCAAAATCCTCCCTACTGTTGAGTACATCTATAGGGAATGCTGCCATTGGAGAGCAGCAGGAGTCAAGGATCCACACCACCCAGCACACGCTCTGTTCTCGCTGCTACCATCAGGAAAGAGGTATGGATGCCACAAAACTCATGCCACCAGGTTCAGGAACAGCTGCTTCCCCTCCACCATCAGATTCTTCAACAACAAACTCAATCAGGGAATCTGACTTGTGCACTTTATTGATTTTCTTTTTTTATTCCCTCTGTATTGCACAGTCTGTTTGTTTACATTTGTTATCTGTTTACAGTTCTTTATTTGTTTACACAGTGTACAGTTTTTTTTGCACTACCAATTAGTGGTAATTCTGCTGTGCCCTCAGAAAAAATGAATCTCAGGGTTGTATGTGATGTCATGTATGTATTCTGACAATAAATCTGAAATATTTTGAAAGTGAAACATTAATTATCAAGTAAAACCAGTTAATATTCATTTAAAAATGTAAGAGTATATTAACACATTATGCATCATACATCTTTGGCTTGGCTTCGCGGACGAAGATTTATGGAGGGGGTAAAAAGTCCACGTCAGCTGCAGGCTCGTTTGTGGCTGACAAGTCCGATGCGGGACAGGCAGACACGATTGCAGCGGTTGCAAGGGAAAATTGGTTGGTTGGGGTTGGGTGTTGGGTTTTTCCTCCTTTGCCTTTTGTCAGTGAGGTGGGCTCTGCGGTCTTCTTCAAAGGAGGTTGCTGCCCGCCAAACTGTGAGGCGCCAAGATGCACGGTTTGAGGCGTTACATAACCTTGTGTTTATTGTAATCTTTATAGTCGAGGTACTCGAGATGGCAGAGGTCGACAGCATCGAGTCCACGCTGCTGAAGATCCAGCTGCGCTGGATGGGTCACGTCTCCAGAATGGAGGACCATCGCCTTCCCAAGATCGTATTATATGGCGAGCTCTCCACTGGCCACCGTGACAGAGGTGCACCAAAGAAAAGGTACAAGGACTGCCTAAAGAAAACTCTTGGTGCCTGCCACATTGACCACCGCCAGTGGGCTGATAACGCCTCAAACCGTGCATCTTGGCGCCTCACAGTTTGGCGGGCAGCAGCCTCCTTTGAAGAAGACCGCAGAGCCCACCTCACTGACAAAAGGCAAAGGAGGAAAAACCCAACACCCAACCCCAACCAACCAATTTTCCCTTGCAACCGCTGCAATCGTGTCTGCCTGTCCCGCATCGGACTGGTCAGCCACAAACGAGCCTGCAGCTGACGTGGACTTTTTTACCCCCTCCATAAATCTTCGTCCGCGAAGCCAAGCCAAAGAAGAATAGTTCCAGAACATAACTTTTCCCATACTTCTTTTTTTATCTTTATGTTTAGATCCTTTTCCCACTTCTGCTTAGGTTATTGAAATAGTTTATTTTATTTTCCTTATCTTGCAGCTTAATGTACATGTTGGTTAAAAATCTTTTAATTATCATTGTGTCTGTAATCACGTATTCAAAGCTGCTTCCTTCAGGTAATCTCAAGCTGTTTCCCAATTTATCCTTTAAATAAGCTTTCAAATGATGATATGCAAACATTGCACCATGAGTTATTCCATATTTGTCCTTCAACAGTTCAAATGTTAATAAATTATTTCCCAAAAAACAATTTTCTATTCTTTTGATTCCTTTTCTCTCCCATTCTCTAAAGGAAAGGTTGACTATTGCAAAAGGGATTAGTGGATTTTGCGTCAATAGTAATTTTGGTATTTGATAATTCATTTTTTTCCTTTCTAAGTGGATCTTCTTCCATGTATTAAGTAAATGATGCAGTACTGGTGAGCTTTATTATTGCACCAGCTTTTCATCCCACTTATAAAGTATATGTTCCGGTACCTTCTCCCCTATTTTATCTAGTTCTATCTTAGTCCAGTCTGGTTTTTCCCTTGTCTGGTAAAAATCTGATAAATACCTTAATTTTGCGACTTTATAATAATTTCTATAATTTGGTAACTGCAAACCACCTTGATTATACCTCTCTGCTAATTTATCTAACGCTACCCTTGGATTCCTCCCTTTCCACAAAAATTTCCTTATTACTCTCTTTAGTTCCTTAAAGAATTTTTCTGTTAAGTGAATTGGTAATGTTTGAAATAAGTATTGTATCTTTGGGAACACGTTCATTTTAATGCAGTTTACTCTCCTTATCAACATTAGCGGTAATTCTTTCCAATGTTCTAAGTCTTCCTGCAATTTCTTTATTATTGGCTGATAATTAAGTTTGTACAAGTGGCTTAAATTATTATATAACCTGATCCCTAGGTATCAGATTGCTTGTGCTTGCCATTTAAATGGTGATTCTTTTTAAAATTCTGAATAATCTACGTTACTCATTGGCATCACTTCACTTTTATTTGGGTTGATCTTGTACCCTGATATTTCTTCATATTCCTTCAATTTCTTATTTATTATTTTATTGATATCTCTGGTTCTGTTGAGTATGCTATAATGTCGTCTGCAAATAAGCTAATTTTATACTCCTCCTTTATTTTTATCATTTTTATTTTATTTTCTATTCTTATCAGTTCTGCCAAAGGTTCTATTGCTAAGGCGAACAATGAGGGGGATAGTGGACATCCCTGTCTAGTTGACCTACTTAATTTAAATTGATTCGATACATATTCATTTACTTCTCCTTTCACCAGTGGTCCATTATACAATGCTTTAATTCAATTTATATATTTTTATGGTAGACTGAACTTCTGTAATACTTTAAATAAGTAGTTCCTCTCTCCTCTGTCAAAAGCTTTTTCTACGTCTAAAGCAACAGCCACTGTTGGTTTCTTATTATGAAAACTGTTTCTTTATCTCAGTGTGATAAGAAGCACCATCAGACGTAAACCTAGTGACAATGGGCAAATTTATCATCTTTTGAGTTCTCAAAGAAATACAGTCCTAAAATTTGTGAATATCACCCAAATAATAAGTTTCAAATCTGGCATCTTCAACCACTTATGCTGTGGATATTTTCTTATAAACCTGTTTGCACACTTGGTTTTCACAGTAGAGTTCCTGGAAGGAAAGAAATAATGGACATTAATGGCATGAGCAATGCTGTCAGTCGTTAGTGGCTAAAATTGGGACACATTCTGTTAGTAAAGCAGATATCTCAAACTCAATAAGCTTTTGTCATCTCTAATATATTGATGTCTAATATATTGAACCTGCTTCCTTACTTATCAAAGAAAAATAAAATATTATCAGAAACTAAGGTAAGTCATAAATGTTAATTTATCTTGGACTCACAACACCTCAGTAGTCAGGAAGTTCACAGCAGCACTATTCTTCCTCAGGAGGCTGAGGAGGGCAAGGCAAATGACCCCCATGTTGACAACCTTTTACAGGAGTCCAATATGTGTGGTGTGCTTGCAGCAAAGCATCAGACTGGAAGTCTAAACAGATGATCATTAAAACAGCTGAGAGGATCTCTAGGATTTCTCTTTCCTCTGTCGATGACATTTACTGGGACAGCTGTCAAAATAAGGCTCAAAGAATTATCGAAGACACTTTTCATCCAGCACACCATATCTTCAACCCACAAGGAGGTACAGGAGCACCAAAATTGGGATGATCAAGCTGGGGAATAGCTTCTTCCCACAGGCTGTGAGGCTGATGAAAAGTAATCTGTAACTGTGACAATCATCCCAAATATTTATATATATTGATTTTGATTATTTATGTGATCTTTATGCACTGTGTTTGCCTGTAAGCACCATAGTCTGGGGAGATGGTTTTTTTCATCAGGTTGTATATGTAGAATCAGATGATAATGAACTTGAATTTTAGAATGGTTAATGTCAGTCTGATCAAATCTTTCAAGATCATTCACACATTAAAAAAAAATCAAACTTCACAGCAGCAGAAATGTTATCCAGTTAGACATAATTGTTTTAATGATGTGTGAACATCATTGGCCTGATCAGCATTTACACCCCACCTTGAATTGTCCTTGAGAAGTGGTGGGGTGTAGCCACCTTCCCAACCTTGTACTGTTCTGGTGAAAGTACAGTATCTAACACCTATGGGGATTGGTAGATGCCTGAAAACTGCATCTTCCAGTTCCTTGAGATTGCACATTGTGTGATTGGCGAACTAATGATATTTTTGTACCTAATTCTTTTCCATGAATTTGTTTTGCTGGTTGCTTGAGGCTGCCGGTTGTTTGAATTCTGGATAACAGGGTTTTACTACACCTTTAAGGTAGAATGAACTTATACCCGTGACTTTGAACAATAACATTTTGGAAACCTGGTATCATATTTCACCTGACAGAAATTACACCAATATAATCCTGAATTATCAGAAATGTGTTTTAGGGTGGTGTTGAGGTTGGTTCCTTTTTACATTCTACCTGGCTTTGCATGAAGGTGACACCCTGATCACAGGAGTCACCTTCCCAGTAGACCCAGAACTTTGTGTTCTGGGGAACTTTACCATGGTTGGTATATTACTATCTAATTCTCAAATTCAGTTCACAGAAAGTTCCTTATGTGTGGCCAGGAAATGCATAGCAGTAACATGGAAGTCGGACTCCCATCTACTCATGCATAGCTGGTCTTCAGAGATGAATAGCTGCATCTCACTTGAAAAGGTCACAAATGATTTCAAGAAGGGAATATATCACCTTCCTAAAAATCTGGCAGCCTTAGTTAGAGCATATAGGTAACTCACTGACGCAAATATAGGATTTCAATCGCTACTGGGTAGCCAGTAGACCTCTGTAAAGATTTTAACACTGTGGTATTATCGTGTCTCCATACATTTTACTGCATGCATTGACAATGGGATGCTCTTTTATGTGCTTCTTTTTCTTTGCTTTTTCTCTGTTTAATAGGACTTACATAGAGAGGAAGGATGGAGGGAGGGATTTTCTTGATGTTTTGTATTTGGTATGATTGTTGATTATTAAATATATTTAAAATGATAAATAAATTACAAAAAAAAACATTTTACTGTACTCGCTAACTGTTGTGTGGGACTTTGACCGAGTGACAGTGAATAAATAGTAATGAATTTCTAGATAGTGTGCAACAAAGTGAGGATCCCAATCCCTTGCTGCCTTTGCCCTTCTAGATGCTGAGTGTCAAGATTCTTGTCATGTAATATAAATAGTGCAATATTACACAAAATTACCTTTAGTCTGCCTTGAGGCAGACAGATTTGCCATCAGCAGAAATTGCCAGGCAACTTTTACAATCAGAAAAACAGAAACGGAAGAGTTCCATTTGGATTACTAATTTCTCAAGGACGATTTGAGATGAGTATTAAAAGCTGCCCTTGCAATCAGAAAAACAGATACGGTCATTGAGTATCCATGGATTCATTTCCAATGCTCCCTCAGCCTCTGCAGCTGCACTGGTTCCACTCCAAAACATCGGCAACCAAAGCTCCAGATCTGAACATCTGACACAATTAAGAACCCTTCAGCACCATCTTACATCCCAGTTACAATACATGGTACACCTTCAGCCAATCTTGGGCCAGTTTCCAGCAGTCCACAGCCTGTGTGGATTCTTCGCCTCGAGTGTGTTCCCTGGCCACAGAGCCCATCACTGGTCCACCGCCATGGTCACTGTCCCATGAGTCTTCATAGTGGAATGTCATAGGTTTAATTGTTGCTAATGTAGATGCCTCGGTACATCACTGTAGTGGATTGTTGTGGATGATGCATACTGCAGCCACAGTGGTTGTTGTGGAGGAATTACATGCTGAGAGTGGCATGTAATGTCATATGGCCTGACAATAACAGATTTTAAAACATTAATGCGTAACTTGCAACAAGAAAATTAGCATAGATGTTAGCACGACACTATTACAATGCCAGCGACCTGGGTTCAAATCCAACGCTGTCTCTCAGGAGTTTGTATGTTCTCCCCATGTCTGTGTGATTTTCCACGGGTGCTCTGTTTTCCTCCCACCTTCCAAAACTTACGGGGTTGAAGGTCAATTTGGGTGTAATTGGTTGGCACGAGTTTAAATGGCTGGAATCGTCTTCTTTAGTGCTGCAAATAAACTTTTGAAAAGAATCCCAATTCCAGATTCGCAATTCAAAAGAATTCCAGAGAATCTAAAAGTACTTACACTTTCAGGTTGGATATAATGTAATAGTTTAAACTGAATTTTTAGCAATGGGGCAAGTTTTTGGAACAACATTAAGTCGATAAATCAAATTCTCTGAATTGAATGAACATTTAAGCCAACAACATCTTTGTTATGGTGGAACTTTTACATTGCTTTTGAACTGCAGAAGTGTGTTTCAGAACGCTGCTGTTGGTTATGGGGAGAGAGAGAGGAAGTAAAGAGACAAAGAGCAAGAAAAACATTCTTCCACAATATTGCTTTTGATTGATCATTCTCAAAAACTTCTATAGGACTACCATAGAGACCATTCTGGCTGGTTGCATCACTGTCTGGTATGGAGATGCCAACACTCAGGACAAGAAAACACTCCAGAGAGTTGTTAACTCAGTCTGCGACTTCAGGAGAATTCACTCCATCGAGGACATCTACAAGAGGCGGTGTCTTAATAAAGCAGCCTCTATCCTCAAGGACCCCCACCAGACAGGCCAGGCACTCTTCACTCTGCTATCATCAGGAAAAAGGTACAGGAGCCTAAAGACGAGAACTCAGCAGTACAAGGACAGCTTCTTCCCCGCTGCCATCAGATTCCTGAATAATCAATGAACCAAAGACACTGCCTTACTTTGACTTTTTGTGCATTATTTTTATTTATTTTTGGTAAGATGGTTTATATGAATGTTTGCACACATTGAATTTTTTGACTTATTCATAAATTCTGATTCTGGAATGTGGAAGTCACTGGCAAGGGCAGCTTTTAATACTTGTCTCAAATTGTCCTTGAGAAATTAGTAACCATGGTGATTCCAGTTAAGAGCTGGAATTCTGAGAACCAGGCACAAAAACAATTGAATAAATGAGAACTAAGTGTCTTCCTACCATACTATTCTGAAAGACTGTGACTGCTTAAAGCAGGATCTATTGATATTTCAATCTGGTCAGGAACATACCAGGTGCAGGTCATCGCCTTCCATCCAATGAGTCCACCCCCGATTCTTCTTTTCTCCCTTTTGAGTACATACCAGTTTGTTGTTGTCCCAAATAACAAGAGACTGCAAAAAGAAAGACAACAAAGCAAAAGGAATCATCAAGACTGAGCGAAACACGAACGTCTGCCAACACTGTGATTGTAATAAAAACACCAAAATGCTGGAGGAACTCAGCTGGTCTTGCACTGTCCATAGGAGATAAAGATATATTGCCTGATGTTTCGGGCCAGAGCCCTTCTTCAAGGAATAAGCAGAATGAACAAAAAACAGGAGATCTCAGAATACGGACAGTGCTGGCTGGGGGAGGGGTCCAGACCAACAAAAGTTTTTTATTGGATATGATAAAGGGGAGAGGTGAAAATTGATTATGTCTGTGCGAAAGGAGACCAGGGATTTTACAATCTAGTTGGAAGTGCTACGTCTTCTAAGAAATGGTGCAGAAACAAAAGAATTCTTGGTCAGCCAATCTCAACCTTTTTTTGGCTATGGCCCCCTTAGGACTCTGCTCAAAGTTTATGGTCCTCCTTCCCTGTGAAGCAGTCGTGTTTTGGATTCTTCTGTACTTTTCTCCAACTGAGACATAAAAAAACATTAAAAATATTAATGTTACATGAGGTGAAAGGAAAATAGGGCTTTTACTTCAATGCACTGTGGTCCCCAGGAGGGGCCTATAGGGCCCTTGTTGTGAATGGAATTGCTTTAGGTTCAGTGGGACATTGGCAATGAACAATACAGGGACAGATTTCACCCATTTACCTTCTCCTCAACTCTACGATGGAGTCTAATTATGGCTGACATGTTTGAGGATGAGTCATTAGGCTTAAGCACATTTTACCTATGGAAATTCATTGGCCTAGAAATTGGACACATTTAAGACCATAAGGAATAGAAACAGAAATGAGCTATTTGACCCATCTACTCTGCCCCTCCATTCAATCCAGCTGATGCATTTTCCCACTCAGCCCCACTGCCCAGCTTTCTCCCCATAACCTTTCATGCCCTGGCTAATCAAGAACCTATCAATCTCTTAAATACACCCAACGAGTTGGCCTCGACAAGCGCCCATTGGAACAAATTCCACAGATTCACCACTCTTTGACTGAAGACATTCCACCGCATTTCTGTTCTCAGTGGATGCCCTTCAATCCTGAAATTGTGCCCTCTTATCTCATCATGTCAAACAACCTTTCTACATCTACTCTGTCCATGCCTTTCAATATTCAAAATGTTTCAATGAGATCCCATCTCATTCTCCTGAATTTCAGTGAGTACAGGCAAAAAGTCATCAAATGTTCCTTATATGGAAGTCCTTTCATTCCCAGTATCATTTATGTGCCAAAGATGCATAAAAGATTCTTTTTTTTAATTTTTAAAATTTTTCACACTATGAACCATACTGACCAAAATACACACAGACATTTCCCTCTTGAATATACACTGTGTCATTTTCTCCCCTTTTCCCCCTCCCTTCCCTCCCTCCTTCAGCCTCCTTCCCCACTCACTCAACGTTCAACCTATATGATACATTAAACCCATTAAACAATGTCATCACACAATGAAAATAAACAAGAAATTAGTGTCTTCTACTTTTATATACTGTGTCAGTTAATTTCGTCTTCTTCTCCTTCTATCATTTTAGGCGGTGGAGGTCCGCAGTAGGACTTCTCTGTTGTGTTCCATGTATGGTTCCCAAATTTGTTTGAATACTGTGATGTTATTTCTTAAATTATATGTTATTTTTTCCAATGGAATACATTTATTAATTTCTATGTGCCATTGCTGTATTCTCAGGCTATCTTCTAATTTCCAGGTTGACATAATACATTTTTTTGCTACAGCTAAGGCTATCATAATAAATCTTTTTTGTGCTCCATCCAAATCGAGTCCAAGTTCTTTACTTCTTATATTACTTAGAAGAAAGATCTCTGGGTTTTTTGGTATGTTGCTTTTTGTGATTTTATTTAATACCTGATTTAGATCTTCCATGCATAAAAGATTCTTTACACAATTTTTCGTAGGACTGTATCCATTTTCTGCTGAAATCCCATTCATTGATGAATTTTACTGAGATTTCTCCAGGCATAACTCACCTCAGTGCAGATTGATGTTCTTAAAAATTAATTCACACTTATTTTGACATAATTGATGTTAGCAATGCCTATCTCTTCCTACCAGAAATATTATTGATTTTTGAGCAAGGGGAGCGTCGAATCAAATAGAATGAAATTACATATAAGCCAGAAATGGAAAAGATTTCACCAGAGAAAAATATACATTTCAAAGGCACATGATAAAAATAGGTAAGATTTTATCATGGAATTTTAATAAAAACTGCAGATGCTGAAAAGCTGAAATAAAAACAGAACATTTTGAAAACATCCATCATGTTAGACAGCATTTGTGGAAAGAGAAAGTAAGTTAACATTTCTAAAACAATTCATCGGAACTGAGAGACAATCAAATTACAGGAAGTCCCCGACTTATGACCATAATTGGGAATGAAGAATTGGTCGTAGCTTGGAATGAAGCAAGTCAGAATTTTTCCCACGCATGCGGATTAACGAAGTCTTAAAGCAAACTTTAATTGGGTGGTACAGACCTGTGGGCTGAAATGACCTGTTATTGTGTTGTATGTCTAAATGTAAAAAATTTTTAAATTTACATTTGAGGATAGAAGCACCTTTTTTGAGGAACCACCTATTGCAGCTGTCCTTAATGGAGTGAAGACTAATAATGCCCATGATGGCACTGGCTGAGTTCACAGTTCTCTGTAGCCTGATCCTGTCCTGTGCATTGGCAGCTCTGTACCAGTCAAAATGGTTACCATGGTACACCTTGCCACAAACATTACAGAAAGAAGAAAAAACCGACAAGTTTTGGAGGATGGTGGAAAAGATTATAGGCAGTGTATTTGCATCCAACCATCTTCTCTGGTTTAAAGATTGAAACAAGAAAGCCAATGAAGTGGAGGGATGGTGGGATTATTTCTCATTCAAAACAGGCAGGCAATAGCAAAACAAAAGGAGGCTGTTTAATCAAAGAGCAAACATTTTAAAGAGCAAAGGAAACAAAATAAGCTTTAACACCTTCTCCCCAAAACAGAATTATCCTAAGAATGAAGTGATACTGAAGTACAAATTATATACATAAAATTGATCAATGATTGATTGAAAGTGACAACTATCCACATGCACTCTGAGAATAATGTTGCCATTTGTTATGCCATACACCAGCAGCAATAGAAATTCACCAAGGCAATGGTATCTTCAAAACAACAATTTTTATTAATAACTATTAATAACATAAAATCTTGCTCAACTCTAAACTTAACTCCACTATGTGCAAATTAAGTGTGTGTGTGGCAAATCCCAAACCATTACAGTTCAGGCACAATTCTGAGGAGATGATTTTAAAGTTCAGACTTAGAAATCTTTTTTGTTGAAACTCAGTATCTTTCAACTGCTGTTCAAAAGTTCTCAAACTCACAAATTCTTGTAGATTTGCTTTCAGAGAAATATTTCTTTATACATGACTTTTTTTTTCCAATTCCCTCTCTTACATCGAGTTTGCGGAATTTGTATTTCACTTGATGATTTCACAAACCGAGATTAGGGTTAAACAAAGTAACCATTAAAAATTATTACAGTGGCTCTGCTCTCTCTTGACCAAGAGAAGCATTTGAGTGACCATCTTTTCCCAAAGCCACATTGATTCTGTGTAATGAAGCATGGTTCAATATTAAAGATGCCTTCTTCAAGTGTCTTTAATCACATGACTGCTTTGATCAAACACTGGTTTAGTTTTATTTCTCTAAAAGCATGAATCATGGCAGATGGCCTCCTGCTTGTTTATACAGATTGTACAGGCGTCTCTAAATGTTTGAAGTTCCAACTCTTCCAAAGGTTAACAAGAAAATGCTTCTGGGCTGTCTGCTCAGACCAACAAGCACAATGGCTGTGTGTGTACACAGCTGTTTCTGAGCAAACATCCATGTCTCTGGACTTTCAAGAGCACAATCCAAAATTCTTATTGCTTTGAATTAAGAGACACTTGGTCTCTCCAAGACCTTTCTTATCTGCTAGCATGAATGTGTGACTTGCCATTGTGTAAGTGTCCCTGTATCCAACCCACAGTCATTTTACTAAAAATAATATTTATAACTTAAAGAGTACTAATAACATAATTCTGTAACAATTGTAGGTATCTATTCATTGCCATTTTTCTAATGTGATCATTTTACTTCTATGACCATTGTTGAATTTCATGAGTACATGTTGAATTCCTACCTTACATTTGCGATTATCCAAACATTTTACATCTTCATCAAATTCTTCTCCAACTGTAAATTGGATTTGGTAGTTTCTGAAGGTGCTATTTGTTTTGATAATGAATGAATCTCCATTCTGTTCAATAATCTTCTCAGGTTTCAACAGAGCCGCAATCTTACGAATAGCAAAGTCAATATCTGTCAAAGGAATATTAGCTCTTAATATCAATAATGTCTACTGTTAGAAAATGAAAGACTGCAGATGCTGGAATCTGAAACAAAGCACAGAAGGCCAGAAGGTCAAACAGCATCTGAGGAGGAAAATGGTGTCAGTTGACATTTCAAGTTGATAGCCTGCATCAGGACCGAGAGGTCACAAATTGAAGAAGCAACTGAAGGTGACAACCCAGAACTAAGGACAAAGTTTACATACATTCAGAGGCTTAACAGCAGTTCTTTCATCTCACTGAAGCAGTTACTCTTTTTACCACATCCAACGAAGATTAAAAAAAATGAGCACAAGTGGGAACAACTTGTCCTATTCCTGTCCTTCATCCTAAAGCCCTTTGTGTCTGCAAATGACATCACCGTAGAATTGAATCATGCCACATCTAATTTCTGTACAGCTTAATGCTACAGCGCACTTCACTCTTTCCCAATAAACAAGAGGAATGACTTGGTTCCTATGTGCAAGTTTGGACAGGAATCAGACTATTAACCAAAGGGTGCATCCAATGTAATTCTTACTCAAACCAAGATGTTGTGTTTCTGACGTAGATGAGCACAAGAACTTATGCAGTATTACTAGACATTCTTTTCATGAGCACATATAGCCCACTCAATTAATCAGGAGTCAGAGGAAACGATGATTCAAGTATTTAGCCATGGGATGGGGTGTATTGTGATCCACAGTTGCCCTGAACTGTAGATCACAATCATTTCAGAGGCCATTTGGGAGTCAGACCAGATAAAGACATTAGTGAACCACCTTGCATGTTTTCACAATCCAGTAGTTTCAATGAGAACCATTATTGTTCTTTGTATTTTATTCCAGATTTATTTAATTTCTGGAAACTAAACTGTCCCATTGTCACAGTAAGATTTGAACTCTTGCCTCTAGTTCATTGGTCCAGCACTTTGGAAATTAGTCCTGTAACTAACCCACTAAATTAGCACATTTAATGCACAGCATAGCCGAGGTAGAGTAAAATAAAACATTTCCAATATTGTCATCATCTGTCCTCATGAGTTAATGAATACATGTTTTAAATTTGTTGTTAGAAATTCTTAATATGCATTCCTTTCTTGCAAATTGTCAGAAGTGTCTTGATTTTATATTATTTGTCAGATTGCAAATGGAAAAATATAGTGGAAAGAGGCAAGAACTAGAGGACAAGGTTTAAGGGTAAAAGGTGTAATGTTTAAAGAAAATATTAGGGGGAACTTCTTCAAGCTGGGAGTGTGGAATGCGCTGCCAGTAGAAGTGATGAATGCTGACCCAGTAGTCCCTTTCACACTTGCAAGTGGTCCCAGGAATTCATTGCTAATCAGCCTTTAAATTGTCTAGTGTGAAAGGAAAATCTTCTCAACGCTAGAGGATTGACGGCCTCAACCCCTAGGTCAATCTCCAGCGTCTGCAGATGCTGGTGTTGCAATCAGGAAGCATAGAATGGGCAATTGCATTGTGGGATTGAAATGACGCAAGTTTTTGCATGAGTGCAGGAATGTGAAGGAAAAAAAGGATTAAAATGGAGAGATAAACTTTGCTGTGGGAAAGTTGTAGCGGAGGCGGGAGAGAAAAAAGAGAGAGGAAATGAATTTAAATAGCGGACAATTTTTAAACAGCATGGGAAAGTTGGTAGCAATATAGCACACAATTTATAAAGACTGTGGGGAAAAAACGATGGTGGACCTGCCCTCCCAGAATTCCATGCGGCAAAGAAACCCCACCATCAGTGCTCCATGGATGCAGCCATGCACACAGCCCTTTCTCTGATGTACAAAATTCTGGGAGGGCAGGTCCACCTTGCTTTTCCCCCCCACAGTATTTATAAATTGTACATGATACCAACTTTCCCATGCTGTATAAATTGTGCACTATAGGGCCACCAACTTTCCTACGTGGTTTAAAAATTGTCCACTATTGCTATTTATTACTAGCACTTTCCCAAGGACCCTTATAAAGGTTGATGTAGGTCAGCACAACAACAAGGGCTGAAGGGCTCATTCTGTGCTGTACATAAAGCTTAATTATGTTATAATTAGGCATGATTAATTTTGTTCAATATAAGATGATAATATATTGATCAGGATTTATGGCAAATCTACCATTGCTGGATGTACCGTGACATCACCAGTAGAAGGTAGACCAGTCCTAACCCTGGGGATTGCTTCTTGCAAGTGTGAAATTGTGCAGTGTCCCAGTTAGGAGTGGTCGTGTGAAAAGCCAAACCCCTATGCCTATCCCGGGAATGGCTGATTTAGTGGGACACAAGTATGAAAAGGGCTAACGTTGACATTGAAGAAAAATTTAGATAGGTACATGGATGGGAGGGTTATGGAGGGCTATGGTCCGGGTTCAGCTATGGTCAATGGGATGAGGCAAAATAATAGTTTTGCACAGATGGGCCAAAGGTTCTGTTTCTGTGCTGTATTGTTTTATGGTTCTATGGAAAGAATATACTAAAAAGAATTTCGAGCCTCCAAAGACTCATTCCATGACAAAAACAATTGATAATTTTTATCAGCAAGAAAAAAAATCAGGAGCTGCCAGAAGCCACAAATAAATTCCCTTAAGCAAGTACATACTCACCTAGTGCTTGCAAGTAAGGGTCAAGATTTTTATTGCTGATCATTTTCCACGTACCATTGAAATCTGTCGGCATTATGTAAGTTGATCGGTGAGCTGAGTGAAGAAACCAAGGTAGCCGAGGGAGCTCTGAACATTAAAGCTTGTGAATCACTAGGCATGAAGTAAGCCGAAAATTTGGAAATGGTTACAGACCGACCTTGAGAACAAGGTACACAGAAAATGACAGCAGGACTGCAAATAAAAAGTTAATGATAGGCTGGACTGTTCATTTGCATCATCCTGAACTACTTACGAAGATTGTTAAAAAGATCTGTTTGAGAAAATATCAGTGAGGAAATAAGAAAATTACTAAAAGAGAATGTATAAATTGCAGGGTATAGATTTTCAGAAGGTGTTTGATAAGTTATCATATTATATTTGCCGTCCTTCGGTTCAAAGAAACATTATTGAGAGAGATAATCTGTGGAAATGAAGGTGACTTTGCAGTTCCTCTCTGGAAGCACAATGTCTAGCACAATCGGGGCACTGGAAGTCCAATTTGGTAATAACCATAGCTGCTGCTTTGTGATGCTGTCATAGTAGTAGCTTGGTAACCGGCATGGGGACACAGCTAGATTGTATAGTTCAGTGTGATATCAGACTTTGCTGTGTCCCATTCGTCCAAAGGAGTGATCTGAAAAGCATCTTTGTAAACTGACACAATCAAGTGTAAAGATTCAAGATTCCTTTATCATCATGTAATAAAGACAGTGCAATATTACATAGAATTTGCTTTCACATGCCAGAAAGCAGAAATATTCACCATTGCCAGAAATTGCCTGAACCGTCTCTTAGAGTCAGAGAAAAAGAAGCAAAAGAGAGTTCCCTCCGATTGTCCATGGATTCACCTCCAGTGCTGCCGCAGCCCCCGCACCTCACAGAGTCCTGTCCAAACCATCAGCAGCCCGAGCTTCAGGTTCGAACCTCCGACACAATCAGGAAACCTTCAGTGGTCTCGGCATCCTCTTGCATCCTGGTTCCCCTTCAGCCAGTCTCAAGCCAGTCTCCAGCAGTCTGTCACCGTGTGAATCCCCCAACCGCAATCATCAGCCCACAGGCTGAAAGGGTTCATCACCTTGAGTTGCCAATAGTCTGCTGCCGATTTGTTCTTCAACCACAGAACCACTCACTGGTCCACCGCTCTGGTCACCTTCCAATGGATTGTCTCCTTGGCTTCTCCTTCTCAAGCGGTCAACCCACTACCATGGTACCATCAGCAAATTTGTAGATGATGCTCTTGTCACACCAAGCCACGTAGACATAGTGTATAATGAGTAGGTGGTGGTGGGGGGGGTGGGGGTGCGAAGAAAGCAGCACTGTGGTGCTCCGGTATTGATGTAGATTGTGGAGGAGATGTTCTTACCAATCCTCACTGATTGTGTTGTTTTCTGGTGCCTTAACTGTTTGGAGATTTATCTTCATGTTTAAAGTTAGCTCAACGATCTTAAACAACTGACACACAAGATACAATGCACTGATTTTGACATTAATCTTTGAAACTATCACATCCTTTCACAAACTGTGTAAAACCTTGTAATGTTTAACTCACACGCCTGCATGGCTGTACTCCCAATACAAGTTTGATTTTAGATTTACTGACATGATATCACATACAACCCTGAGATTCTTTTTCCTGTGGGCAAGGCAAAATTACCACTTTTTGGTTGCACAAAAAAAACTGTAAGCCAATGAAGAAATGTAAATAGAGACAGTACAGAGGAAAAAAAAAATCTTTGAAGTGCAAAAGTAAGAGTCCTTAAATGAGTCCTTGATTGATTGCTGTTGAAGAGTCTAATGGTGGAGGGGTAGCAGCTGATCCTGAACCTGGTGGTTTAAGTTTTGTGGCACCTATACTTCGTAGCAACAAGAACAGAGCATGTGCTGGGTGGTGTGGATCCTTGATATTTGCTGCTGCTCTCTGACAGCAGTGTTCCCTATAGGTGTTCTTGATGGTGGAGAGGGTTTTATCTGTGATGTTCTGGGCTGTGTCCACTAACTTATCAGACTATGATGTAGCTGGTCAGCACATTTTCCACCACACATCAGTAGAAATCTGCCAGTTTCAGATGTCAGACCAAACCTCCGCAAACTCCTGAGGAAGTACAGGTGCTGATGTGGTTTCTTCACAATGCCATAATTGTGTTAGTTCCAGGAAAGATTCTCCAAGATAGTGGCACACAAGAACTTAGATTTGCTCACCCTCTCCACCTCTGATCCCCAATGATCACTGGATTATACACCACCAGTTTTTCCCTTCTTGAAGTCAACTATCAGGTCCTTGGTTTCGGTGACATTGAGTGCGAGGTTGTTGTCGGTGCACCGTTCAGCCAAGATTTCAATCTTTATCCTATATTCTGACTCATCACTCTTTTATATACAACTCACTAACGTGGTATCGTAGGCAAATTTGTAGATGGTGTTGTTGTCGTACCGAGCCACATAGTCACAGGTGTAAAGCAAGTAGAGGAGGGGGCTAAGAAGCAGCACTGTGGGATCCATATTGATGGAGATTGTGGAGATGTTCTTTCCAATCTTCACTAATTGTGGTCTGGAGGTGAGGAAATTCAGGATCCAATTACACAATGAGGTGGTGAGTCCCAGGTCATGGAGTTTGATGATCAGTTTTGAGGAGATGATGTGTTAAACACCAAACTGTAGTCGATAAAGAGCATCCTGATGTATGCATCTTAGCTGTCCAGGTGTTCCAGGGCTTTGTGTAGAGCTAATGAGATGGCATCACCATAGACATATTGCTACAGTGGGTAAATTGGAATAGATCCATGTCATTGCTTAGACTGGAGCTGATATACTTCAACACCAGCCTTTCAAAATAGTTCATCAGTGGTTTTTTTAAAAAAAATTATTTTTCACACTATTAACCATATTGACCAAAACACACATAAACATTTCCCTCTTGACACAGTGTCATTTTCTCCCCTTTTCCCCCTCCCTTCCCTCCCTCCTTCCCACCCCGCTCCCCACCCACTAAATGTTCAACATATTCGATACATTAAATCCATTAAACAATGTTATCACACAATGAAAATAAACAAGAAAATTGTGTCATCTACCTTTACACACTGGGTCAGTTCATTTCGTCGTCTTCTCATTCTGTCATTTTAGGGGGTGGAGGTCCGCGGTAGGACTTCTCTGTTGTGTTCCATGTACGGTTCCCAAATTTGTTCGAATACTGTGATGTTATTTCTTAAATTATATGTTATTTTTATTCATTTCTATGTACCATTGCTGCATTCTCAGGCTTTCTTCTGATTTCCAGGTTGACATTATACATTTTTTTGCTACCGCTAAGGCTATCATAATAAATCTGTTTTGTGCTTCATCCAAATCGAGGCCAAGTTCTTTACTTCTTATATTACTTAGAAGAAAGATCTCTGGGTTTTTTGGTATGTTGCTTTTTGTGATTTTATTTAATACCTGATTTAGATCTTCCCAAAACTTTTCCACTTTATTGCATGTACTGTTGTTCCTGTTTCCTCCTTACAGCAAAAACATCTATCTGATACTGTTGGGTCCCATTTATTTAACTTTTGGACCGTGGTGTATAGCCTGTGTAACCAATTATATTGTATCATGCGTAACCTCATGTTTATTGTATTTCTCATAGATCCGGAGCAAGGCTTTTCCCATGTTTCATTCTTTATCTTTTTGTATAGATCTTGTTCCCACTTTTGTTTGGGTTTACAGCTTATTTCATCTTTCTCTTGCAGTTTGATGTACTTGCTTGTTATAAATCTTTTAATTCTTATTGTGTCTGTAATCACATATTCAAAACTGCTTCCTTCTGGTAACCTCAGCCTGCTTCCCAATTTGTCCTTCAAGTCGGTTTTCAGTTGGTGGTATGCAAACATTGCATCGTGAGTTATACCATATTTGCACTTCATTTGTTCAAAAGATAATAATTTATTTCCCGAAAAACAATTTTCTATTCTTTTGATCCCTTTTCTCTCCCATTCTCTAAAGGAAAGGTTATCTATTGTGAAAGGGATTAGTTAATTTTGCATCAATATTAATTTTGGTAGTTGATAATTTGTTTTTTTCCTTTCTACGTGAATTTTCTTCCAAATGTTGAGCAGATGGTGCAATACTGGTGAATTCCCATGATGCACCAGCTTTTCATCCCATTTATATAGTATATGTTCAGGTACCTTCTCCCCTATTTTATCTAGCTCTAATCTGGTCCAATCTGGTTTTTCCCTTGTTTGATAAAAATCTGATAGGTATCTTAATTGTGCTGCTCTATAATAATTCTTAAAGTTTGGTAACTGTAAGCCCCCTTGTTTGTACCATTCTGTTAATTTATCTTGTGCTATCCTCAGTTTTCCACCTTTCCGTAAGAATTTCCTTATTATTTTCTTTACCTCCTTGAAGAATTTCTCTGTTAGGTGAATTGGTAACGATTGAAATAGGTATTGTATCCTTGGGAAGATATTCATTTTAATCCAATTTACCCTTCCTATCGGTGTTAGTGGTAAATCTTTTCAATGTTCTAAGTCATCTTGTAATTTCTTCATTAATGGCTGATAATTTAATTTGTATAGATGGCCTAGATTATTAACACTTCATCACTGTTGATGTGAGTGCCATTTCTTGATAGCCATTTAGGCAGGTTACCACACTCTTCCTGGTCACCGATATGATTGTCGCCTGTTTGAAACAGGTGAATACCTGCTGAATGAGATATTAAAGATACTCGTGAATACATTGGCAAGTTGGTCGGCACAGATTTTAAATACTTGGCTGGGTACTCCATGCGAACCAGATGGTTTTCTCAGATTCACTCTCCTGAAGACAACCCACACGTCATCCTTAGATACAGACAGGAGAGGATTATTAGGGGATATGGGGATGTGCAGTGTTGGTTCTTCCTTGTTCATGTGGTTGCATTGGGTGTAGAAGCCATCGAGTTCATCTGAGAGTATCAAATAACTACACTTAAATAACGATGAACAATTAAATCTTCATGGGAGTCAGTTGCGCTCCTGACTCTTGTATGTTTTTTCTAGTTTAATCAGATCTAACAACTTGGAAAGTTGATTTTATTTTTAATTTAGACATAGAGCATGGTAATAGGCCATTTCAGCCCATGAGTCCATGCCACCCAATTTACACCTAATTAACTTACATCCCCAGTACGTTTCAAATGGTGGGAGGAAACTGGAGCACCCAGGAAAGCCCATCTAGAGACAGGGAGAATGTACAAACTCCTTACAGACAGCATGGGATTCAAACCTTGGTCCCAATCACTGGCACTGTAAAAGCATTGCGTGAACTGCTATGCCAACCATGCTGCTTTTGTGGTTATGTTAATTAAGTAATGCGGAAACCTGACTTTTGCCCCAAGATACAGCAGTGGAGGCCCAATCATTGGGGGATTTTAAGGAGGAGATTGATTGGTATCTAATTAGTTAAGGTATCAAGGGATATATGGAAAAGGCTGGAATTTGGAACTAGATGTGAGAACGGTTTAGCTCAGGGTGGAGTTTTGGAAAAGACTCGATGGGCCAAATGGTCTATCTTTATCTTGTGAAGATCAAGACAAGCTTCAATCCTATTTTATTCACCCCACACTCTCCTCAGACTCTACCATTCAATTACATGTTAGTGTTCATTTGCAGGGATAATTTCCTTGACCAGCCAGAACATGTTTGTAATGTAGGAGCAAACAGACGCATGGTCACACAGAAAATGTGCAAACTCCATCGACAGCATTGGAGGACTGGATTATACCCAAGTCATTGGTGCTGTGAGGCAGCTGTTCTAGCTACACCACTGTGTTGAGTCAGGAAAGTGTATTAGTTATACTCTCATCATCAGTTAAACTTTTGAAGCCTCTTCATCTATCAGCTGTTATCATTAGGCCACTTCTTATTAGAGCTCTAAACTTGTTCACTTTTGACCCAGCTGATATCTAGAATGAATGGCATGGACCTCACATGGAACAAGATCCGATAGTCACACATCAGTTAACTCTGGGTGTGTGCAAAGTTGACCCACAGCACCCAATACCCTAACCTTGCTAGTCTTCCTTGGGGTCAAACTGATACTTCTACCCATCATTGACTAGTATTTAGGGAAAGTTGGGTATAAAAGTTTAATGAAACAGAAGGGTAGAAAAGCTTTTCATTAATCTTTACCTCCCATTGTTGTTGGATGACATGCAGAGTTCCTCCTGCATTTTTTGTGTCCTTACTTACCTGTATGGTTCCAGCTGTGTTCTCCATCCAGATTGACACATCAATAATAGAACAGTACTCTTTGATGAAGGAATAAAGACTTGCATTTGGTGAGTCAGAATCCAGCTGATCTCTCTCACTCTGCACTGTTTTCAATTATTGTGCCTCGTCTGGGTTGACTAGCTGGACTGCTTGCAAAACAAACTTTCTCACTGTACCTCAATAGTACACGTGACAACAAATGAACTATCAGCTAATCTCTATGAATGAAACCATTTTAAACCTTATCATCCCAACAAATAATTAAACGTTATTTGAAATGTTGCATTTATATCAGGATGAGCTAAACAGCAAAACATAGTTTGAAGTTGTTTGATGATCAATATTTAACAATAATTTACAGGCTTCTATTTGTTACACCTCTCTGTCATTGAGACTGTAGAGCAGAAAACTTGTACGACCTTTACAAGGTGGATTTGGAAAACCCACGTGGTCGGGGAGGGGATGGGTTGAAAATCTTGTTTGGGAGAAGTGCGAATGAACAGTAGGAAGTCCAAAGATCATGTGAGCATGGCACAGAGGGTTCCAACTCATCACCAGCTGTTATGAGCTGCAGTTGAAGATCAATTTCCACTTATAGTTGACCTTAACACTCACATCCAATTAAGGGCGGCACAGTTAGTGTAGCGGTTAGCACAATGCTGTTATGACGCCGGTGACCCATGTTTGAATCCGATGCTGTCCATTAGGACTGTACATTCTCCCCGTGTCTGTGTGTGGTTTCCTCTGGGTGCTCTGGTTTACTCCCATCCTCCAAAAAAGTGCAAGGGTTGTGTCAATGGGGTGTAATTGAGCAGCAGCGGTTTTGTGGGCTGTTACCATGCTGTAGGTCGAATCATAAAATAATTAAAACTTTCCAATTTTCAGAACAAAACCTATTGTCAGCCTTTGTGAATCTTCAGCCGTAAGAATAGAAAGACTTCACCAATCCAAATTATTTTGAAAATGGCATAAGCGAACAGTCCTGCTGGTTGTCTGAAGTTGACATCAAGAACCAGGAACGTTGGGGATTTTGTCTGGGGCTCCCACAAATTGATTCAGCTGGGCTGCGCCGCAGTTTGTTTACTAAATGGTCAACGTCCATCCTCAAGGTCAGAGTGATCTCTGTTCAATATTCAAGGCACCAGCATCTCATTGTCATTCAATTCTTTGGCTTGGCTTCGCGGACAAAGATTTATGGAGGGGGTAAAAGTCCACGTCAGCTGCAGGCTCGATTGTGGCTGACAAGTCCGATGCGGGACAGGCAGACACGGTTCAATTACCTCTTAAATTAACAGGATGGCAGCAATTGAGCAGCAGCAACAATACGTCACAGCCCTGAAGTGGTCTCCACAGTTTAATATCATCCCTGAAATCATGGAATGTAACAATGGGGTTTCTGAAATAATTTATTGCTTTTTAGTGGAGGATTTAGTCTATTTGAACTGAAACTCTTCCACTGAAACACAAACGAGCATATTATTTCAGGGAGATGAAGGTCAAGAGAAAGTGATGTCTTTATTCATTCTCGGGACACAAGCATCACCGGCACAGCCAGAATTTACTGCTCTGAAATCAAGTGCATTGGTTCTGAGGGCTATTGGGGATATAACCACAATGTTGAGAGCCTAGAATCACACACAGATTTAAGGATGTTTGCCATTGATTTCACAAAGTGCAATCTCATTCACAACTCCTCAGTAAATGAAGCTATGTCCAATACATTAAGACCTAGACCACTCAAGGTATTGCAGAAGTTCCAGGCAATCAGCATCTCCAACAAGAATCCTGAGGCTATGTCCCCCATTTCTGGTCTTCCCCACCAATGGAAAGAACTTAGCTACCTCTATTTTATGTATGTCTTCCATAATTTTACGTTTCTATTAGATCCCCATTCATTTTTCTGAATTCCAGCAAATATAGTCCCTTATGACTCAATCTCTCCTCAAAGGCCAACCCCTTCATCCCTGGAATCAACCTGGTGAACCTCCTCCAGACCACCTCCAAAGCCAGTATATCCCTCCTCAAATAAGGAGATCAGAACTGCAGACGGTACTTCAGATTTGGCCTCACCAGTATCTTGTACAGTTGCGGCACAACTCCCCTGCTATTAAATTTCATCTCTTTAGCCTCGAAGTCCAACATTCCATTTCCTTTTTGACAGCTTCCTACACCTGCAAACCAACCTTTGCATTTCACTCCTTAGTCCTTCTGCATGGCAGTATGCTGCAATTGCTTGCCACTTTTGTATTGGGTAAGGAATTAGTTCCAGCCACTCAACAGAGCTAACCCAGTGGAAAGTTATTAGTGGGGATTGGAGGAATTACTGGATTACATTATCATGATATCAAATGCCACAATATGATTAATTTCCAAATAATTCTCAGCTCTATCACAGTTGCATTTAGAGGGCCCCTGAATGTAGCAAAATATCACATGATGTTTCACATTGAAGACAGTAGATACAAGGGCAGAAGACTTAGTCAAAGAGGATGGTTTTAAGGATCTTAAAAGGAGACTTGTTGCCAAAGATGTAGCAAACTCATAATCTTAAAAATATACACAAAGCAAGATTTCTGCAAGGCTCTAACCCCAGTTGTTCCTTCTTAACAAAATCAACAAGACTTAACTTCAAATCATTTTTATTCAGACCATTTCAAAATCACACAGTAGATTGAAAGCCCAGTCATCTACATCACTAGTCATAAATAATTTATAAGCTTTTTAGAGAAGAATTAAATTGTACAAAATGTTCCGGGCTCAACCATACCAGTCCCTTTTCACCCACTGCGTGCACTTTGCAGCCTGTTGTCTTCCCTTTGATCTGTGCCGTTATTCACTGGCAGTTGCATCTCTTTACTCCCCATATGACTTTGTTCTTTCTGTTTGGGCAAACATCAGTGCTCTAACTTTGCTATAACACTCTAAACATGTCAGCCCTGGTATTGGAGCAGCTCTGCAAAATTACGTGGTGGGGCCCATTAGAGGAGCCTCAATTCCTACACGTAACGATTAAGCATGTTGGATTTCTTCACATCCTTCCAAAACAAATTCTTGCTCAAAGGGTTTTCAGAATGTGTTCACTCTTGTGGTCTATCAAGCAGAACAACCACAGGAGGCATTCTAGCTGGACTGACTTCTGTTCTCAAGCAATTTGGTAAAATAACACCTTCTTAACTTCTCATTCTGCCACGTGGTCAGATGCCTGGAAAAGGAATAACTGGGTGAACTTTATCTATTTGGAAGCAGCAGCACTGGTCCTAGTCACAGGCATTATGGGAGTGCACAATCCAAATCTACTTTGGCAGATGAGCCAGACTGAAGTAATTGTGTCAGACTTTAGTGTAATCAGCAACATTTGTGTGTGCGACCTGCAACTGTGCTCCAGCATTACCAGAAAATACCCAAATTAGTAGTTTTAGGGAACTTCTGCTCCAGACTCGACAAGCAAGTCAATCCGGGGATGACCTCATGGTTTGGTGTTGGAAAGTTATTAGCAAAACTAAAAGTGTGGTGAACTGAAGGAAATCCTGAGCAATAAGATTTTAGATTCGAATTTGGAAGACAGTTAGGATCAAGGGAATTTTCTCCAATGCCACATTGCACTGAAGGTTCCCTACCAGAGGGCTCAACTTTCCACCATTTTAATGAATTGAATGAAGGGAAAGTTGTAGATCCAAGTTTGTGGATGACACCAAGTTAGAAGGTGGTACACTGTCACACAAAAGAATGAATGTCCATGTGGGTTGTCTCCGACACCAAGTGCATCAGCTCAATAATTATCCTATTAAAATAAGTGCCTCAAATGAAAGGAGAATGTGTTCCAGGGCTTGCCTTGAGACAGACTACTTTGATTAAATATTTCTCACCTACGACATCCTATTCCTCCATTCCTTGGAATCTAACGTGACCTTAGGGAACAATGGAAAAGTATTAACTATCTCTATTTATACTGCCAAATAAACCCAAACATAAAGAGGAGAGTGGGAAGCCATCCATGATTTAATATCCTAGACAGGACAATCAAAAAAAGAATATTTCCTGGCCTAACACTGTAGTGAGCTCTGACTCGATTCTGCGTTGTAACGTTTAAAAGGTGCTAAAAGAACATCTGAATTCTTGTCTTCGCTCTCCTGATCATACAACTGGTGGCGATGAATGTATTCAATAACTGGATCTGGAATCACAAACTTAACACTTTGGCCCCTTCTCAAAGCTCGGCGAACCTTTGTGGCAGAGATGTCATTGACTATCCATTCATGGACAAGATGAATTTTGTTCCTGAACTTCCAGATGATGTCAGACTCGTAAATACATTTTTGAAGATTGCACGTAAGTCGGTTGATGCAGACCACCCCAAACCTGCCCAAAATCTCTTCAATATCTTCCTTTTTCCACAGATTTGGAACTCCGAATGACTCTAAAACATCCCCACCACACAGCAGCATCAATTTCACAGTACCTGTGAAAGCAGTGAGAAAACTTTAGAAACAAGGCAGGCAATACTGTTTAAAAAGGTTAAAATCTCAAGTTCTATTAACAAAGAGATGATCTATAATTTTAAGCAATCTCCTGAGGTTGTTAACACTAGTCATATCTCTGGTCAGTATGTTGCGGGAAAGATATGACTGCAAAGGAGATCTACAAGGATATTGCCAAGGCTGGAAAACTGTAGCTTTGTGGAAAGATCAGTTAGGCTGGAATAGTTCCTTTTGGAATGCAGGAGGCTAAGGAGAGGCTTAAATTGAGGTATTAGACTATGAGGGGCTTCAGATAACAGTAAGTAGGAAGGACCTGATGCCCATAGAAAAAAGGTCAGGAACTAAAAAAGGGGGGTGGCATGGTTTGAACGTAGTTTGTTACAAGGATTAGGGAGGACATAAGGAAATATTGTTCACCCTTGACTTTGGTAGAACTCATTTTCTGAAAGGGTGGTAAATGTAGAGACAGTCACCAGGGTTAGAATGTCCTTGGAGAGCTGTAACCTGCAAGATTACAGAAAGAGCTGTAATCTGGGATTAAGCTGGCAGGCCCCTTATAACCAACAGAGACACAATGGGCAAGGTGGCTTCCTCCTGTGCTGTAAATTTTCTATTATTCTATGTATTAGTGTTCATCAATAAATCTGCTGTGAAAATGAACAAAAGACTGTGCTCTACACGATGCACAACCATCCTGCACAAGCCTCCTGTGACAATGGTTTCAATTTGTCCCCAGTCTGAGTTAATGGAGTGAAATATGGAAATAAAAGCCTTCCACTGTCACCCTCTTTCTCTGCCAACACTACTTCCTGTTGACCATGGTTTACACAAGAATAACATGAAGTTTACCTGTGGAGTTTTTCATCTTGAAGTATTTTTGTTACCATTAGAAAGTTTACTAACTTCGCACTTGAACTGCTGTATATACATTCTTAAAAAAAAACACACACACACATTTACTGGCTATAAATTTAAATTCAATACCGTTGTTAACCCACCTGATCCACAAGTGTATTTGACATCAAGTGAACAGACGTCTTTATCTTCTGCCTTCCTTTTCTTTGCCCGTCTGTGTTGTGTAAAGTTCCCTTTGTCATTGCCATGAAGTTTCTGCAGCTTCACATAATGATGCCTGTTTAAATATCAACATTAAATCATTTAAAGTCCTCCTTCCAACACTTCTGCTCAATGTAGGTCAGATTTTATGATTCATTGCAAAGTATAACTATTATTCACCACTTCAAATCCATGCCTGCTCCAGGGAGAGATATCTGCTTGTTCCCATTCTCGGCCAGTATCTCTGCAACTTTTAAATTTAAAATTTAGACATACAGCCCATAACAGGCCCTTTTGGCTCATTAGCCCGTACTACCTAATTACATGCAATTAACCAACAACCCCAGTACGTTTTGAAGGCTGGGAGGAAACTGGAGCCCCCTGTGATAGTACAGACCTATCACCAATGTAGTTACAGTATCTAGAGTGTAATGACTGTGCTTACAGCGATTGGCTGAGAGCTTAGCCTCGCCTACTGTCTGGGCCTTAAAGGGTTGTGTCCCTAGCCAGGTCGGATCATTCCGGACTGGTCGGCCACCTATGAAGAGCTCCTGTCTTTTGCTAATAAAAGCCTTGGTTTAGATCAACAAGTCTTTGGTTCTTTCGACGAGCTCTGCACCCCCGAGGAAAACCCAGACTGACACGAGGAGAATGTACAAACTTCTTACAGACAGTACGGGATTCGAACCAAGTCCCAATTGCTGACGCTGTAACAGCAGTGCACTGACCACCATGCCAACCATGCTGCCCTAAACTTATTCTCTCTCCACTGCTTTTCTAATTCCCAGCACCTGACCAAGTGTATCTGAGGACACTGTGAGATCAAATACCACCAGATTCAAGGATACTCAAGGAATGGGGCACAGGCGAGGAGATAACTTTGTTGAGCACTTTGGCTCTGTCTGCCACAATAGTGATGTTCTCCCGGAATCCACCCATTTGAATTCCCCACCCCATACCCTTGCCGACATGTCTATCCATGGTCTCATGCACTGCCAGACTGAGACCACCCACAAATTTGAGAAAAAACTCATTTTCCGTCTGGGCATTAAATTCAACTTTTCAGATTTCCATTAGAAACACTTCCCCACCCATCCCCCCATCTTTCCGTCTCCTTTTCTCTAGCTCTGTCTCTCTCTCTTCCGCTTTATTCCTCTGTCTCCTATCAATTCTTACCTTTCCTCTTATCATATCCAATTAACACCTTTTGCCTGGACTCCTCCCCTTCCCATTCTTCCCCCAGCCTTAAATTCAGATACCTGCCTTATTTCACTCACACCTTGAGGAAGGGCTCAAGCCTGAAACGTCGGTAATATATGGATGCTGCGAGACTAGTTGAGTTCCTCCAGCATTTCTGTGTTCTGAAGGACCCAGAGAAGTGTGGACCAAAAATGGTTTTGACAAGGGAGAGGCAGAATTATCCACTTTCACTCACCGAAGCACTTTAACTGTCTCCAGCCACACGTCCTGCTCACATTCCCAGGTGTCCAGTGTCACCCAGTCAGAACACTCGATAGCCTTTTCTATCATGGCCACACGATGACATGCCTCAATAAGGCCTTTCTTTTTGTAAGCATCACTCACTGGAGATATAATGCCCTTTATCACTCTGTACTTCCCTGGAAAAGATACAAATAATGGATAAATACAAATGCCACAATATATATTTAATTCATTTTGGAGTCATTTAATTTTTTTTTAATTGAAATTTTAAGTTAATTTTTTTTAAAGACCTATGGCGTTAAAACAGCTGAACCAAATTAAAGTACATTACACAAAAATAATACTCAGCAGACACTTCACAGTGTACAGCTTCATACCACAGGGAAGGATTGAAAAATTCCTTCTCTGTGCAGGTATGGCTAGCAACACAGGACAATGAAGATTTTGCTTCCTGAACTCTTTTGGGTGTATTTTTAAAAAAATACAAAAATCACCTTAAAATGTTCCTATCACATACTGCCATTAAGATATAATCCAAATTGTTATTTTCTGTCATATTTTAACTCCACTAGGACATTGCCCACAAAGCAAGCTGTTTTGGTCAGTCCAAGCATGTCTGGGCATGCACTCGGTGCAGGTGCTAGACAAATGTTGTCTTAGGCCTAGGCATGCTTCGTCAGGATAGATACAGACAGGCTATAAAAGCAGCTCACATGTACAGATGGTGTGCATTACATTGATTATAGACTGAGCACATGTTGATGCACATGTTGTTCAGGCAATAGCATAGTGAATGTAGTTAACAATAGCATTTATTTTCTTCAGGAAGATTCAATGCAGCAGAAATGTCTGGCCAATGTCACAACAGCTGCGATACATTCTGTAACATTTGTGACAAGTATACACTTAATTCTAAATTTAATACAAGTTCATTTAATGTTTCTTCAATTTTCTATGTGATACAGGAAATCTGAAATATCTTTGTGTTTAGCTTGAAGTTGTCTATCATCAACCCCAATTTTTTTTTTCAGCAAGCAAACCTTTTGAAAAAATTTGTGGTCCAGTGTTATTATCTTGAAAGCTACACATGTTTCCTATTGGAGCTGTGACGCACCAACTGTTGAACACCAGGTTACCCAGAGGCAGGAGACCCACCCCATTTAATAATAATGCAAAGACTGAAAGGATGCAGTTCCCTGACACATAAATGATATTGGGTCAAGGGACTAGACATTCCCTGGTTGCTGTACAAACATGGCACAGACCAAAGGTACCAAATCCTGAAATGCCCTCAATGGAACTAACACTGGAAGGGAAGTGGCCAAGGCTCCAACATATTTAAAGTGTTTCATCAATGGCAAAATTCTATTCGTTCAAGTTTTAGCTTTCAGGAGATAGAAGAGCAAGAAAAACAAACCTGTTTCATGCAGGTAATCACGGGCTAATTCAAACATCCTCAGGTGCATGTTTGTGACAGGATTAAATGAGCCACAAGACAGCAACACTACCTCTGTGCAGCTGCTGAAGTTCTCCATGACAGCACCTCTGTAAAACAAAGACCAACGTCAGAGAAACAAAAGCTGAAGAAAGTTATGTTTCCACCCTCCCCCACAACTCCCCAACTTTTCTGCAGAATAAAAATCTGGATCAACATTCGAATCATTCCATTCTCTTTTTTTTTTAAATAATTTTTTTATTTTTCACACTGCGAACCCTATCAACCAAAATATGTAAAAACATTTCTCATTAAATTTACACAGTGGTCTTTTCTTCCCTTTTTTTTCAAATTTCCCTCCCTCCCCTCTACCCACCCCCCTCTAAAATCCATAAATATTCAACATTTACAATACAATAAAACCATAAAACAATATCTTCACACAAAGGAAAATAAACAAGAAAAATGCGTCAGATATTTATTGCACACTGAATCTAGTCGTTTCGTCTTATCATTTTCATTCCCATTTTAGGGGATGGAGGTCATAGGCAAGCTCTCTCTGATATGTTCCTCGTATGGTTCCCAAATTTGTTTAAACATTGTGACTTTATTTTTTAAATTATATGTTATTTTTTCCAATGGAATACATTTATTCATTTCCATGTACCCATTGCTGTATTCTCAGGCTCTCTTCCATTTTCCAAGTTGTCATTATATATTTTTTTTGCTACTGCTAAGGCTATCATAATGTATTTTTTTTGTACTTTATCCAGTTTGAGGCCTAATTCTCTACTTCTTATGTTACTTAAAAGAAATATTTCTGGTTTTATTGGTATGTTATTTTTTGTAATTTTATTTAGTATCTGATTTAATTCTTCCCAAAACGTATTTACTTTCGTACATGCCCAAGTTGCATTTCCTTCTTTCATCGAAAACATCTATCCGATAATGTTGAGTCCCATTCTTTTAACTTTTGAGGAGTGATATATACCCTGTGTAACCAATTATACTGTATCATGCGTAACCTTGTGTTTATTGTAATCTTCATAGTTCCAGAACATAACTTTTCCCATACTTCATTTTTTATCTTTATATTTAGATCCTTTTCCCACTTCTGCTTAGGTTATTAGTTTATTTTATTTTCCTTATCTTGCAGCTTAATGTACATGTTGGTTAAAAATCTTTTAATTATCATTGTGTCCGTAATCACGCATTCAAAGCTGCTTCCTTCAGGTAATCTCAAGCTGTTTCCCAATTTATCCTTTAAATAAGCTTTCAATTGATGATATGCAAACATTGCACCATGAGTTATTCCATATTTGTCCTTCAACAGTTCAAATGTTAATAAATTATTTCCCAAAAAACAATTTTCTATTCTTTTGATTCCTTTTCTCTCCCATTCTCTAAAGGAAAGGTTGACTATTGCAAAAGGGATTAGCGGATTTTGCGTCAATAGTAATTTTGGTATTTGATAATTCATTTTTTTCCTTTCTAAGTGGATCTTCTTCCATGTATTAAGTAAATGATGCAGTACTGGTGAGCTTTATTATTGCACCAGCTTTTCATCCCACTTATAAAGTATATGTTCTGGTACCTTCTCCCCTATTTTATCTAATTCTATCTTAGTCCAGTCTGGTTTTTCATTTGTCTGGTAAAAATCTGATAAAGACCTTAATTGTGCGGCTCTATAATAATTTCTATAATTTGGTAACTGGAAACCACCTTGATTATATCTCTGCTAATTTATCTAACGCTACCTGTGGATTCTTCCCTTTCCACAAGAATTTCCTTATTATTCTCTTTAGATCCTTAAATAATTTTTCTGTTAAGGGAATTGGTAACGTTTGAAATAAGTATTGTATCCTTGGGAACACGTTCACTTTAATGCAGTTTACCCTCCCTATCAACATTAGCAGTAATTCTTTCCAATGTTCTAAGTCTTGCTGCAATTTCTTTATTAGTGGCTGATAATTTAGTTTGTACAAGTGGCTTAAGTTATTACCTAACCTGATCCTTAGGTATCGGATTGCTTGTGCTTGCCATCTAAATGCCGATTATTTTTAAAATTCTGTATAGTCTGCGTTACTCATTGGCATCACTTCACTTTTATTTGCGTTGATCTTGTACCCCAATATTACTCCATATTCCTTCAATTTCTTATGTAACTCTTTTAAAGATACCTCTGGTTCTGTTAGGTATACTATGATGTCATCTGCAAATAAGCTGATTTTATACTCCTTCTCCTTTATTTTTATCCCTTTTATTTTTATTTTCTATTCTTATCAGTTCTGCCAAAGGTTCTATTGCTAAGGCGAACAATGAGGAGAATAGTGGACATCCCTGTCTAGTTGACCTACTTAATTTAAAGTGACTCGATACATATCCATTTACTGTTACCTTCACCAACAGTCCATTATACAATGCTTTAATCCAATTTATATATTTTTCTGGTAGATTGAACTTCTGTAATACTTTAAATAAGTAATTCTACTCTACTCTGTCAAAGGCTTTTTCTACGTCTAGAGCAACAGCCACTGTTGGTTTCTTATTTCCTTGAACTGCGTGGATTAGATTAATAAGTTTGCAGACATTGTCCGCTGTTCGTCTTTTCTAAATAAATCCAGTTTGATCTCGTTTTACTATTTTAGGTACACAATCAGCCAATCTGCTAGCTAATAATTTCGCTTTTATTTTATAGTCTGAGTTAAATTGAGTTATTGGTCTATATGATGCTGGTGTTAATGGATCCTTCCCCGTCTTCGGTATTACTGCAATTATTGCTGTCTTACATGAATCTGGCAAGGTTTGTGATTCTTCTATATGGTTCATTACTTCCAGGAGAGGAGGAATTAATAACTCTTTAAATGTTTTATAAAATTCTATTGGAAATCCATTCTCTCCTGGTGTTTTATTGTTTGGCAGCTTTTTTAATATATCCTGTACTTTCTCTATTTCAAATGGTTTTATTAGTTTGCTTTGTTCCTCTTCTTGCAATTTCGGCAGTTCAATTTTAGCTAAAAATTCCTCTATTTTATCATCTTTCCCCTCGTTCTCAGTTTTATACAATTGTTCATAAAATTCCTTAAAATTTTCATTAATCTCTGTTGGATTATATGTAATTTGTTTGTCCTTTTTCCTTGATGCCAGTATTGTTCTTTTAGCTTGTTCTGTTTTAAGTTGCCAGGCTAATATTTTATGTATTTTTTCTCCCAGTTTGTAATACATT
Source organism: Narcine bancroftii (assembly GCF_036971445.1). Lineage (NCBI taxonomy): Eukaryota > Metazoa > Chordata > Chondrichthyes > Torpediniformes > Narcinidae > Narcine > Narcine bancroftii. The sequence goes on along the minus strand of NC_091470.1, from coordinate 146,398,755 downwards.
TGCTTTGTTTTCATTATGTTCTTCTCCACCTTGTATGTTTGTAATGTTTCGTATTTAATTTTTTTGTCCGCCAATTCTCTCCTTTTCATTATATCATCCCTTTTTACTAATTCCTTTTCTGTACTTACTATCTCCCTTTCCAACTGCTCTTTTTCCCGATTGTAATCCTTTTTCATCTTAGTCACATAACTTATTATCTGCCCTCTAATGAAGGCTTTCATTGCGTCCCATAATATAAATTTGTCTTACACTGATTCCATAATTATTTCAAAATATGTTTTAATTTGGCGTTCAATAAACTCCCTAAATTCCTCCCTTTTAAGAGGCATGAAGTTTAACCTCATCTATATGTTCTTGGTGGGATGTCCTCCAGTTCTATTGCTAATAATACGGGTGAATGATCTGATAGTAGTCTAGTTTTTTTACTCAGTTTTCCTGACTCTCCCTTGAATATGGGCTAACAACAAAAACATATCAATCCTTGAGTAAATTTTGTGCCTACTCGAATAAAATGAAAATTCTTTCTCTCTTGGGTGTTGCTGCCTCCATATATCCATAAGTTTAATTTCTTGCATTGATTTAACCATAAATTTGGCTACTTTATTCTTTTTTTTGTCTTTTGTCCAGTTTTATCCAACATTGGGTCCAAATTAAGGTTAAAATCCCCTCCTATCAATATATTTCCTTGTGTGTCTGCAATCTTCAAAAAAAATATCCTACATAAACTTTTGATCCTCTTCATTAGGTGCATATATATTGAGCAAATTCCAAAATTCTGAGTATATCTGACACTTTATCATTGCATACCTCCCTGCCGGATCTATTGTTTCCTCTTCTATTTTGATTGGTACATTTTTGTTAACTAGTATGGCTACACCTCTAGCTTTTGAATTATAGGATGCTGCCATTACGTGTCCTAATAAGTCTCTCTTTAATTTGTTATGTTCTGCTTCAGTTAGATGTGTTTCTTGCACAAATGCTATATCTATTTTTTCCTTCTTCAATAAATTTAGTAGCCTCTTCCTTTTAATTTGGTTATGTTTCCCATTAATGTTTATAGTCATATAGTTCAACATGGCCTTCTTAAATCTTCCACCTCTTCACCACCTCTATCCCCCTTCTCCCCATTTTCATCTATTAGTTTTCTCTTATTACACTTAATGTACGACAATACATTTAAGACATAAAGTACCCCTGCAGTTCCCACATCCACTAATACCTTAACCCCAAAAGTTCCACCCCTCTCCAAGTTGCCCCATACACCTTGCCGGGCAACCACAACTCCCCTTTTCATTTGGATTGCAATCTTGTTCACAGCGTCAACTGATTTTGCAGTGACGGTTATTCCCCCTCCACCCAGCCCTCTCCAGAAAACACTTTTTTTAAAAAACACATATAACAAAGCTCTCTCTCTTCCCCCCCCTTCCTTCCTTCCTTCCCTTCTCTTTTCCTTCTTTAGTTCTTTACATATACATTGATTTTACATCTTTATATATACTTTATTGCTGTTTTTCATTTTTGTTACATCTCTTCATCTCATCTCCTGTCCTGCAAACATTTTGCGAATTCTTGCGCTTTCTCTGGATCCGAGAACAGTCTGTTTTGCTCCCTGGGTATAAATATTTTAAGTACTGCTGGATGTTTTAATATAAATTTGTAACCTTTTTTTCCATAAAATCGATTTTGCTGTATTAAACTCCTTCCTCCTCTTTAAGAGTTCAAAACATGTCTGGGTAAAAAAATATTTTTTGACCCTTGTATTCCAATGGTTTATTATCTTCTCTAATTTTATTCCTTGACCATTCCAGTATATTTTCTCTTGTCGTATATCTCAAAAATTTTACTAAGATATATCTTGGTTTTTGATGTGTCTGTGGTTTCAGAGCTAGTGTTCTGTGTGCCATTTCTATTTCCATTTCTTCCTGCATTTGTCTTTCCCAGGACCTTTGGGATCCATCCTTTCATAAATTCCTTCATGTCTGTGCCTTCTTCACCTTCCTTCAGGCCCACTATTTTTATGTTGTTTCGCCTACTAAAATTTTCCAATATATCAATTTTCTGAGATAACAACTCTTGTCTCTTTAATTTTTTTGTCACTTTCTTCCAATTTTTCTCTTAAGTCATTTACTTCTATTTCTACAGCTGTTTCCCACTCTTCCACATTCTCTACTCTTTTCCCTATTCAGTCATGACCACCTTTACATTTTATCTTCTGTTCTTTTCATTTTTCTTTTAATTGCATTAAACTCTAATGACAACCATTCTTTTAGTGATCTCATTTGTTCTTCAAGAAAGATTTTATCTATATTCTGTCCATCAGTTTTACCTTCTATTTCTCTGTGAAGATCTTGGTCTTCTTCTTCCTCTTCTTCTGTGTCTGTACCTGGGTTTGTGTCTTCTTCTCTTCTTAATGTCTCTTCTGTTTTTCCTGATGAGCTGCTTGTATCTCTTTGTTGGGCCTCTTCTTGCTGTGCCTCTTGTTACTGGTCCTCCCCTTTTGGGCTGCTCATCTGTTGTGCTTCCTGACGTTGATCTTCTTGTCGGTCATCCTTCCATCTGTCTCCCTCGTCTGTTTCATCGCTCCCTCTTTTCCTGGCTTCCTCGTCCTCCAGATGAGTGCACTGGTGTCAGGCATCCCTCAGCTGTTCGTTCTGTGACAGCCCACTCCTCTGCTGAGCCCCCCTCCTGCCAGTGTCCTCTTTCTCCTTTGATTGTGCCCTGCGCACTTTTGTTTGGCTCGGAGAGCCATTTTTGTAGTGCACTGGCTGGTGGGTCGTGACTCCACAGGGCAGGTACTGTCCTCAAGGGTCGGGCGCTCCTCTCCACCACAGCGTCCTGTTTGCTCGTGCAGGTAAGGCCTTCTTCTATCTTCTCCGGCGACTTTTCCACTTTTTTCCAGTTGCTTTTACTTTCTCCTTCTTGGAAGCCATCTTCTTTCTCTTCTCTGTATCTTTATCTTCTATTTTATTTTTGTTAGGCTTTGCTTTTTCCTAACTTTCTTCCTATTTTCATGGAGAGGGCTGGTTTTCCCGACCGGCCGCTACTCCATCACGTGACTCCTCCCGAATCATTCCATTCTCAAGGATGTTCCTCAATCACCAACAGATCATCACTAACGCTGCTGCACAAATTGCCATTCTTCAAGGGGAACACTCCACATGGTGGGCGTGAGCTGGCTATTCAACCATGAGAGGTTGAACTGGCAGGCTCAACTTTGTCCCGAGCCTAATTTCCATCCTGCAGAGTTCCTCCACTGAATGCCCACCAGAGGCAGAAACCTCGAGTGATACATTTTCCCTTTTGTACAAGTTTTGGCTGAACTTCAACATCCCTGGCTGAGGTCTGCTGAAAGGGAGACACACTTTTTTTAAATTTTACTTTTTAAAGATACAGCATGGTAACAGGCCGTTCTGGCCTACGAACCTGCACCACACTGATGACCAATTAACCTACTAACATTTTATGTCTTCAGAACATGAGGGGAAGCTGAAGCACCCAAATAACGTACAAACTCTTTACAGATTGCGCCGGATTTGAGCCCATCTCTCATGAAACTCTGCTCCGTGATCTGTGAAGCAACTGGGCTGAAACAGTGCTGACTGGGCTAGCTTAATCACTTTAGCAGCTGCTGTGCATCTATGATTGAAACCACCACCTTTAAGGAACACTGCAGCACTGATATGCAGGATATTTCCCTGTGAAAATACGATTGAATGTGGATTTCAAGCCAAAAATGCAAAACACTGCAGATAGAGGTAACCTGAAATCTATTCACCAAAGCACTAACACAGGGCAGGTCGAAGAAATAGTTACTGTTTCAGATACCTGACCTTTCACCAGAACTCAATCCTCAAACAAATACACTTACATATCATTCATTTTAATCTGCATTAAACAATGGTTTCAACTTCATAGGCAATATTTTTATCGTATGTTTAAACAGCCTCATTCTGTGGTGACACAATTCATCTGTTAGATCTATTTGCCAGCCACGTGTGCAATATCAGTGCAAATACAGAGGCTGACTCCAATCAGAAGGCACTGGCTGAAGCAATTTTTTAATTTTTAAAATTTTTTTGACCTACAGCACAGTAACAAGACCTTTTGGCCCACAAGCCCATGCTGCTCAATTGCAATCAATTAACCTACAACCCCCAGTGCATTTTGAACAGTGGGAGGAAACTGGAACACCTGGAGGAAACCCACGCAGACGCAGGTAGAACTACTTACAGACAGTGCCAGATGCGAATCTGGTTCGCTGGCACAGTAATAGCATGCCTCGAACCATGCCACCCTTTATGAAAAATATCAATCCAATTCAGCACGAGGCCCACACCAAAATTCCAAGAGATGGAAATCATTGAGAAAGTAGTTTGAATGTCATAAAATAAAAAGGTATGGAAAGAAGCAAACATTTCCATAAAAAAAGGCTCCAGCATGATTATATCTCCTTTCAAACATGTTTTGACATAGAACTAGATTTAGAATTTGCGGATGTTTTTTCCTCAAAAGATCCATGTGGAGATAGTTTCCTCTGTGAACAGTTCAATCTTTTTCATGAATTCCGAAAACCCTTCAAAAATGTTAGATCTTCCCCTGAAGGCATTCGGAGTTCAGCAATGGTTCTACCCTCAATCAGCTCCTGTATTCCTCGCCCAAGGACCTTCACTGACCCACACAAGCTGCGGGTCATTGTCGACTGTGAGCTGCTGGAGATTGGCTCGTGGGATCCAGGTATCAAAACCAGGATTCAAGTGCTGAGGGCTCCAGAAGGACCTCGGATGCTAAAAGCCTTCTGATTCTGATTTGGATCTGGTGGTTTGAACTGGAGTCTGTGCAGCTGCAGAGGAAGTGGGTGCACTGGAGGTGAATCCCATAGTGTCCCCGAAGGGGATCTCTTTTGCTTCCCTTTCTCTTATTGTCAGGGGTGCCAGGCAATGCTCCTGGCGACTCTTTGCTTGCCTTCCAGCAGACGAAAGGTGAAGTACAACATATATATTACATTTTTATATGTTATTACACAACAATAAAAAGAACCTTTGAACAATGGCACCATAGCTGCGTGCAAGTCCACCAGCAGTGGCTACACAGCCTTTCCGCTATCTACAAAGGCACAGATCAGGAGTGTTGAGAAGTACTCCACACTTTCTTAAATGAGTGTAGCACCAACCTGCATTCCAGGACGATCTGCCACCCCAAACGTACATTCCATCCAACTCCGGTGCAGTTTGCACTTTCTACAGAATGAACTGATGATCACCAAGAAATAAAAGAACTCCTGTGTGATTCAAACAAATCCAAGTAGTTCTTGCCTGTCAGGGATGGTTTCCCTCCGATGCTTTGTCTAAAGTCAGTCACTGACACAATCAACATCACTAAACAGATCATCTGTTCACTGACTCTTTGTGTGAGCAAATTTACCATACACAACTACAAATTTAAGATACTTCACTGGTTGTTCTTCTTTGGCTTGGCTTCGCGGACGAAGATTTATGGAGGGGTATGTCCACATCTGCTGCAGGCTCATTGGTGACTGAAAAGTCCGAAGCGGGACAGGCAGGCACGGTTGCAGTGGTTGCAAGGGAAAATTGGTGGGTTGGGGTTGGGTGTTGGGTTTTTCCTCCTTTGTCTTTTGTCAGTGAGGTGGGCTCTGCAGTCTTCTTCAAAGGAGGTTGCTGCCCGTCATGAGGCGCCAAGATGCACGGTTGGAGGCGAGATCAGCCCATTGGCGGTGGTCAATGTGGCAGGCACCAAGAGATTTCTTTAAGCAGTCCTTGTACCTCTTCTTTGGTCCAAACCATCAGCAGCCTGAGCTCCAGATCCAAACCTCTGACACGATCAGTAAACCTTCAGTGCCCTGAGCACTCTCTCACATCCCATTTCCAATACCTGGTACCCCTTCAGCCAATCTCCACCAGTCCGCAGCCTGGTGCGAATATCTTGACCACAGTCGCCAGCAGCCTCGCCTTGAGTTATCAACAGCACGCCACTGCTTGTGTGTTTTTCAGCGCCAGAACCCCTCACTGGTCCGTCACCTGTGGGTCATCTCCTCTCCTTCTTCACAAACAGGGGGTGTTCTCCCTGTTTTCTGGTGCCTTGCACCAGTGTTCAACTCCCTTGGAGTCTGCAACCCCTCGTGGCTGATCACAGGCACCACCTTCTTGGGTACAGATCCTGTGGTTGCAGTGTTTTTAAATGAAATCATCGTCAGGTCCTTTAACACGCTGTTTGAAGACTATAAGGAGCTGACAGCAGTTGACCTGCGCTGTTGGAGCCCTGGCCCTCAGTGGGCGAATGGCCATCAAGGCAAGATCCTGTGGGAAAATATCCCAGCAGGAATCCCTGCCTTGAGGATTGTAGCAAAGGGGAGAAAGGTGAGAGATTCAGAACCATAACTGTGCAACTTTGATCACGTGCTGGAACACTTTGGGGATGAAATAGGGAAGGATTTACCTTCCTCCTCTGGGCAAAGCTTCAATAGTTGGCAGGAACGACTGGCCTTCCAGTCCATAAAATCATCATGCAGGACAGAAACAGCCAGCGGTGTCTACACCAGCCATCCTCAACGGGAGCCATATGGCCCCTCTCTGGAGGCAACAGCACCTTTAAGGGGGGCAATGAACTGAAATCATAAAATTTTTTTATGTTTTTTTAATGTAGTTGGTGGTAGAGAAGTACAGAAGTAACAAACAAAATGACTACTTCACATGGAAGGGGGCCCATAAACTGAGCAGAGTCCTTAGAGGGCCATAGCCAAAAAGGTTTTGGCTGCTCTACACTAACACCACTGTCCAACACTTGGACCATTGCCTTTTTTTTGAATATTTTACTTTAGTTTTCAGAGACTTACAAAATTCAATAAACAAAACCATCCATTTGCATATTCATACCTAAAGTCCACATTTATTCCCCCCCCCACCTGCCTCAGCAAATACATTCCTAAAATTTATCTCAATCCCAATTATCATGGGGCACATGACCCCTATCAAAACCTTGTAAGAAAAGAAATAACAGTGGCAACGCCATTAAATAGAAAACACTAAAAGAAAGGAGCTCAAAAGAAAAAAGAAAACTAAGGACCTGAAAAGAAAAGGGCAGGTGCATCATCTGCTCCATTTCAGTAATCACACCTCTTGCCTTACTGGGATAATTTAACCTTATCCCTCTTTAAAAAGGGGGGGGGGAAATCAATCTATCTGAGTACCAATGTACTGCAAGTAAGGTTGCCATGTTTTCTCCGGAGGTTATATGTGATTTTCGCCAGAGGAATGCAACTCTGCATTTCTATATTCCGTCATGTGGCATTTAGCTGGGAGTCGGACTTCCACGAAACCGCTATACACTTCCTTGCTACCACAAAGCGACCTTCACAGTCAGTCTAAACAGTACTTTTCCAATATCCCCCAAGAGGAACAGCTCAGGATCCTGTGTAAAATCCACTTTCGTAACTTTTTTTTAGAATGTCCCCAAGCTCTTCCCAAAAAGGTCTCACCTTTGAACACTGCCAGGTAGAGTGGACCAAAGTACTTGGAACGTTGCCTTGTATGTCTACAATCACACTGTCTGCAGACTTTCCTGCTTAATCCCATGGTGTTTCATGCACTCATCTAAAATATGGTGGGAGCACCTACTTCCATCATCCTCAGGAAGTAAAATTTCAAACATCACTGTCTGGGTCCAAATCTTCTGTCCTCTTTGCCCTCTCATGGGAAGAGAACATGGACTGAATTTTAGCTGCTATTGGTGGTCCTGTCTTACCAACTCATCAATATCATGTCAGCCCCTCCTCACTATCAGTTCCTCCACCAGTTTCTGCATCATCTGCGATCTTGCCAATCACACCACCTTACAATCACATCCACATTATTCGTGTATATAACAAACAGCTCGGGTCCCATCACTGATGGAACACCTTACAATCACAAAAACAATCCTCAACTCACTCTCACCTTGACAATTTCAGATCCAATTTGCTAAAAAGCCCTGGATCCCACGTGCTCTTACCTTTTTGACCAGTCTCCCATGTAGGACCTTGTTAAAGGCCTTACCGAAGTCCATGTAGACCGCATCAACTGCACTACCCTCGGCGACATACTTAGACACCTCCTCAAAAAATTCAATCAAATTAATCAGACAGGATCTCCCTTAAGAAAGCCAAGCTAACTATCCTTGACTAACCCTGCTGCCAGCTTACTTAGGGGTATGGACCTCGTTAAAAGCAGATCGAACAGCATTATGGTGGGCAAGGGGATGGAGAGTATTGTAGCAGCACTCTCCAAAATTCTGACCAAGTCCTTAAAATAGGAGTTCATAATTACATGCCTTTAATATTCATTATTCAGAGCAGGGAACGAGGCTTTTTTTTCTTTTCATTGACTATATTTTTTATTGTTTAAAGTTGTGGTGCGCTGTTAGACAGAATCAGACGCACACAAAGGTAAAGACTGTACAACAGGCTTTAATCCACAAAGACTTCCACAGAGCCAGGCTGGCTGTGGCTGCAGCAACTCTGTGTGAGGCCTCGGGAGGCCGGCGCAGGCTTATATCCCAGAGGGTGATTGACACCCGACCGGGTGGGGTTTGATCCATTCAGGCCGACTGATTGACAGCCGGCCAGGTGTTGTCCTGTCCCCTTACACTCCTGTAGTTACAGAGGTTGCCCCCTGCAGTAGGCCAGTGGTGTACCACCACAAAAGTCAAGACTTTTCTGTACTTTTAATCACCTAATTGGCTTCTTCCAGGAGATAGTATGGCTTTCATAATGGTGGGAAATAAATATATTGAGATGCCCATGATATCAGTATGTTCAGTGCTTTGAATGATCAGATCTTTTCCTCACCATTATTTTTCAGAACCCGATACCTTGCTTTTGCCGACCAATTTTTTTTTAAAATTTTTTATTTTTCACACCATAAACCACATGAACCATGCTAAATACTTTTTCATTTTCAAATATATACAGTGCAATTTTCTCCCCCCCCCTCCCTACCTCCCCCCCTCCCTACCTCCCCCCCTCCCTACCTCCCCCCTCCCTACCTCCCCCCTCCCGTCCATTTAAAGTACAAAATCTAGGATACATTAAACCAGTCAAACAATGTTGTCATTCAATAAAAATAAACAAGAAATTCCACTGAGTCAATTCTTTTCATTTCCTTCTCCTTTCGTTAATTTAGGTAGTGAATGTCCCCGGTAGGTTTTCGCTATTGTGTTTCATGTAAGGCTCCCATATTTGTTCAAATATTTCAATATTATTTCTTAAACTATATGTTATTTTTTCTAATGGAATACATTTATTCATTTCTATATACCATTGTTGTATTTTCAAATTATCTTCCGATTTCCAGGTTGACATAATACATTTTTTTTGCTACGGCTAGAGCTATCTTAACAAATCTTTTTTGTGCATCCTCCAAATCAATTCCAAATTCTTTGTTTTTTATGTTACTTAGGAGGAAGATCTCTGGATTCTTTGGTATATTGTTTTCTGTAATTTTATTTAATATTTGGTTTAGATCTTCCCAAAAATTTTTCTACTTTCTCACATGTCCAGATTGCATGAATTGTTGTTCCCATTTCTTTTTTAACATCGAAAACATCTATCAGATACTGTTGGGTCCCATTTATTTAACTTTTGAGGTGTAATGTATAGCCTGTGTATCCAGTTATATTGTATCATACGTAACCTCGTATTTATTGTATTTCTCATTGTTCCAGAACATAACTTCTCCCATGTTTCCTTTTTTATCTTTATATTTAAATCTTGTTCCCATTTTTGTTTAGTTTTACCATTTGTTTCCTCATTCTCCTTTTCTTGCAGTTTAATATACATATTTGTTATAAATCTTTTGATTATCATTGTATCTGTAATCACATATTCAAAGTTACTTCCCTCTGGTAAACTCAGACTGCTTCCTAATTTGTCCTTCAAGAAGGATCTCAATTGGTAATATGCCAGCGCTGTATCTTGAGTTATATTGCATTTATCTTTCATTTGTTCAAAGGATAATAATCTATTTCCTGAAAAACAATTTTCTATTCTTTTAATCCCTTTTTTCTCCCATTCTCTAAAGGAAAGGTTATCTATTGTAAAAGGGAGTAACTTGTTTTGCGTCAATATTAGTTTTGGTAATTGATAATTTGTTTTATTTCTTTCTACATGAATCTTCTTCCAAATATTGAGTAGATGATGTAATACTGGAGAACTTCTATGTTGTACCAATTTTTCATCCCATTTATATAATATGTGTTCAGGTATCTTTTCCCCTATTTTATCTAATTCTAATCTGGTCCAATCTGGCTTTTCCCTTGTTTGATAAAAATCTGATAGGTATCTTAATTGTGCAGCTCTATAATAATTTTTAAAGTTTGGCAGTTGTAAGCCTCCTTGTTTATACCATTCTGTTAATTTATCTAGTGCTATCCTCGGTTTCCCCCCTTTCCATAAAAATTTCCTTATTATTTTCTTTAACTCCTTGAAGAATTTTTCTGGCAGGTGTATTGCCAATGCCTGAAATAGGTATAATATCCTTGGAAAAATGTTCATTATAATACAGTTTATCCTTCCTATTAGTGTTAGTGGTAATTCTTTCCAATGCTCTAAATCGTCCTGTAATTTTTTCATTAGTGGATAATAATTGAGTTTATATAGTTGGCCGAGATTTTTATTTATTTGTACACCTTATTGCTTGCATTTGCCATCTAAATGGTGATTCCTTCTTAAATTTTGAGAAATCCGCATTATTCATAGGCATTGCTTCACTTTTATTTACGTTGATCTTGTAACCCGACACTTCTCCATATTCCTTCAATTTCTTATATAATTCTTTTATTGGTAGTTCTGGTTCTGTTAAGTACACTATAACATCATCCGCAAATAAACTGATTTTATATTCCCTGTCTTTTATTTTTATCCCTTTTATATTATTTTCTGTTCTTATCAATTCTGCTAGTGGTTCTATAGCTAACACAAACAATAAAGGTGATAGTGGTCATCCCTGCCGTGTTGACCTGCTTAAGTTAAATTGCTTTGATACATATCCATTTACTGTCACTTTCGCCAATGGTCCCTTATATAATGCTTTAATCCAATTAATATACTTCTCTGGTAAACTGAATTTTTGCAATACTTTGAATAAATAATTCCATTCTACTCTGTCAAAGGCCTTCTCTGCGTCTAAAGCAACTGCTACTGTTGGCGCTTTATTCCCTTCTACTGCATGAATTAAGTTAATAAATTTACAAATATTGTCTGTTGTGCGTCTTTTTTTGATAAATCCAGTTTGGTCTAAATTTACCATTTTCGGTACATACTCTGCTAATCTGTTTGCTAATAGTTTAGCTATTATCTTATAATCTGTGTTAAGTAGAGATATTGGTCTATATGATGCTGGTGCGAGTGAATCTTTCCCTTGCTTTGGTATTACTGTAATTATTGCTGTTTTACATGAATCTGGTAAGCTTTGTGTTTTATCGATCTGGTTGATTACTTCCAGGAGGGGAGGAATTAATAAATCTTTAAATGTTTTATAGAATTCTATTGGGAATCCATCCTCTCCTGGTGTCTTATTATTTGGTAATTTTTTTATTATCTCTTGTATTTCTACTATTCCAAATGGCTCTGTTAATTTATTTTGTTCCTCTATTTGTAGTTTTGGTAGTTCAATTTTAGTAAGAAATTCATCTATTTTTCCTTCTTTCCCTTCGTTTTCAGTTTGGTATAATTGTTCATAGAATTCTCTAAAGTTTTCCTTGATCTCCTTTGGATTATATGTGATTTGTTTGTCTTTTTTCCTTGATGCCAATACCATTTTCTTAGCTTAAGCTTTCTTTGTCTTAAGCTGCCATGCTAGAATTTTGTGCGTTTTTTCACCTAGTTCATAATATTTCTGTTTTGTCTTCATTATATTCTTCTCCACCTTATATGTTTGTAGTGTTTCATATTTTATTTTTTTATCTGCCAATTCTCTTCTTTTAGTTGTATCTTCCTTCATTGCTAATTCTTTTTCTATATTTTCTATTTCCCTTTCCAACTGCTCTGTTTCCTGATTATAGTCCTTCTTCATCTTGGTTACATAACTTATTATTTGCCCTCTAATGAATGCTTTCATTGCATCCCATGGTATAAACTTATCTTTCACTGATTCTGTATTTATTTCAAAATACATTTTAATTTGTCTTTCAATAAATTCTCTAAAATCCTGCCTTTTGAGTAACATGGAGTTTAATCTCCATCTATACATTCTTGGAGGGATGTCCTCTAACTTTATTGTCAATATTAAGGGTGAATGGTCCGATAATATTCTAGCTTTATATTCTGTTTTTCTTACTCTATCTTGCATACGAGCTGATAACAAAAATAGGTCTATTCTTGAGTATGTTTTATGTCTAGCCGAGTAATATGAATATTCCTTTTCCTTTGGGTGTTGTTTCCTCCATATATCCAAAAGTTGCATTTCTTTCATCGATTTAATTATAAATTTGGTTACTTTGTTCTTTCTGTTAATTTTTTTCCCAGTTTTGTCCATATTTGAATCCAAATTCAGGTTGAAATCCCCTCCTACTAATATGTTCCCTTGCGTATCTGCTATCTTCAAAAAAAATGTCTTGCATAAACTTTTGATCTTCTTCATTAGGTAGAAGAGTAGATTCCAAAACTCCGAATATATCTGACATTTTATCATTACATATCTCCCTGCTGGATCTATTATTTCCTCTTCTATTTTAAATGGCACATTTTTACTAATTAATATAGCTACTCCTCTTGCTTTTGAATTATACGATGCTGCTGTTACGTGTCCTACCCAATCTCTCTTTAATTTCTTGTGCTCCAATTCAGTTAAATGTGTTTCTTGCACAAATGCTATATCAATTTTTTCTTTTTCAGAAAATTTAGCAATTTCTTCCTTTTAATTTGGTTATGTATTCCGTTAATATTTAAAGTCATATAGTTCAGCGTAGCCATTTTATACTTTGTTTATCTTCCCTTTCCGTTTCTCCATCATTACCTTTCCTTCTTATCCATTTCTGCTTTCTTGTTTTGAACACTTTTATAAGACAACATTTCTAAAACATCAAACATTTTCCCTATTCTCCTATTTAAAACTTCTTTAACCCCAATCTCCCCTTCCCCTCCTGAGTTGTCCTTTATCCCTTGTCGGACAACCACATCTCCCCTCTCCATTTGGATTTGCAAATTCACTCGCAAACGTCAGCTGATTTTGCAGTGACCGTAACTCCTCCCCACCCAGCCCCCATGTACCCAGTAGCAGTTGCTTTAGATGCAGAGAAGGCCTTTGACAGAGTAGAATGGAATTATTTATTCAAAGTATTGCAAAAATTCAGTTTACCAGAGAAGTATATTAATTGGATTAAAGCATTATATAAGGGACCATTGGCGAAAGTGACAGTAAATGGATATGTATCAAAGCAATTTAACTTAAGCAGGTCAACACGGCAGGGATGACCACTATCACCTTTATTGTTCGCGTTAGCTATAGAACCACTAGCAGAATTGATAAGAACAGAAAATAATATAAAAGGGATAAAAATAAAAGACAAGGAATATAAAATCAGTTTATTTGCGGATGATGTTATAGTATACTTAACAGAACCAGAACTATCAATAAAAGAATTATATAAGAAATTGAAGGAATATGGAGAAGTGTCGGGTTACAAGATCAACGTAAATAAAAGTGAAGCAATGCCTATGAATAATGCGGATTTCTCAAAATTTAAGAAGGAATCACCATTTAGATGGCAAATGCAAGCAATAAGATACCTAGGTGTACAAATAAATAAAAATCTCGGCCAACTATATAAACTCAATTATTATCCACTAATGAAAAAAATTACAGGACGATTTAGAGCATTGGAAAGAATTACCACTAACACTAATAGGAAGGATAAACTGTATTAAAATGAACATTTTTCCAAGGATATTATACCTATTTCAGGCATTGCCAATACACCTGCCAGAGAAATTCTTCAAGGAGTTAAAGAAAATAATAAGGAAATTTTTATGGAAAGGGGGGAATCCGAGGATAGCACTAGATAAATTAACAGAATGGTATAAACAAGGAGGCTTACAACTGCCAAACTTTAAAAATTATTATAGAGCTGCACAATTAAGATACCTATCAGATTTTTATCAAACAAGGGAAAAGCCAGATTGGACCAGATTAGAATTAGATAAAATAGGGGAAAAGATACCTGAACACATATTATATAAATGGGATGAAAAATTGGTACAACATAGAAGTTCTCCAGTATTACATCATCTACTCAATATTTGGAAGAAGATTCATGTAGAAAGAAATAAAACAAATTATCAATTACCAAAACTAATATTGACGCAAAACAAGTTACTCCCTTTTACAATAGATAACCTTTCCTTTAGAGAATGGGAGAAAAAAGGGATTAAAAGAATAGAAAATTGTTTTTCAGGAAATAGATTATTATCCTTTGAACAAATGAAAGATAAATGCAATATAACTCAAGATACAGCGCTGGCATATTACCAATTGAGATCCTTCTTGAAGGACAAATTAGGAAGCAGTCTGAGTTTACCAGAGGGAAGTAACTTTGAATATGTGATTACAGATACAATGATAATCAAAAGATTTATAACAAATATGTATATTAAACTGCAAGAAAAGGAGAATGAGGAAACAAATGGTAAAACTAAACAAAAATGGGAACAAGATTTAAATATAAAGATAAAAAAGGAAACATGGGAGAAGTTATGTTCTGGAACGATGAGAAATACAATAAATACGAGGTTACGTATGATACAATATAACTGGATACACAGGCTATACATTACACCTCAAAAGTTAAATAAATGGGACCCAACAGTATCTGATAGATGTTTTCGATGTTAAAAAAGAAATGGGAACAACAATTCATGCAATCTGGACATGTGAGAAAGTAGAAAAATTTTGGGAAGATCTAAACCAAATATTAAATAAAATTACAGAAAACAATATACCAAAGAATCCAGAGATCTTCCTCCTAAGTAACATAAAAAACAAAGAATTTGGAATTGATTTGGAGGATGCACAAAAAAGATTTGTTAAGATAGCTCTAGCCGTAGCAAAAAAATGTATTATGTCAACCTGGAAATCGGAAGATAATTTGAAAATACAACAATGGTATATAGAAATGAATAAATGTATTCCATTAGAAAAAATAACATATAGTTTAAGAAATAATATTGAAATATTTGAACAAATATGGGAGCCTTACATGAAACACAATAGCGAAAACCTACCGGGGACATTCACTACCTAAATTAACGAAAGGAGAAGGAAATGAAAAGAATTGACTCAGTGGAATTTCTTGTTTATTTTTATTGAATGACAACATTGTTTGACTGATTTAATGTATCCTAGATTTTGTACTTTAAATGGACGGGAGGGGGGAGGTAGGGAGGGTGGGATGGGAGGTAGGGAGGGGGGGGGGTGAAAATGGCACTGTATATATTTGAAAAGGAAAAAGTATGTATCATGGTTAATGTGGTTTATGGTGTGAAAAATAAAAAAAATTTTTTTAAAAATGACCAAGAACTGACATGAAAATGGGAAAACATAAATCCTGCAGCACATTACAAAAGGAGCAATGGAAAACTGCATTATAGTTTATGAAGATAACTCAGTCAAATTTTTTGGAGACCTCTGTTATGCTGTTTCTGCAGTTAGCTAACTGTTAGTTATATATTTTTTTCTTAAATAACCAAAAGAATGTGAGGAAACAAAATCTCAAGAATTTTGATTCCAATCTGAGATAGCACACCTGCTATTCATCACAAACCTTTACTATCTTGATCAGCTGTTTTACCAAAGATAATCAAAATATAATCCTTTATGGCACATATGGTTTAACCTAAAATGTATGAATATATTTTAAATTTAGACATACAGAATGGTAACTGGCCCTCTTCTGACCCAAGGCCCCATGCCTCCAAAATAACCTGACAGTGGGAGGAAACCAGAGCACCTGGAGGAAATACAGGCAGACAAGCTCCTTCCCGACAGTGCCGGATTCGAACCGGCATTGTGATAGCATTGCGCTAACAGTTTCACTAACCCATGTCAATCCTGCCTGATATGCCATTCAAGGATGATGGCTGATTTGACCACTTGGGGAAAGGAACAGAAGTTGAAAGCAATTACAGAAGGTGTTCCTATATGTCCTTGCACTGTCCAACATAACAAAGGCGAATGATTTCTTTGCACCAGCTGACATTACGTGAAAGGAAGCTCAGCTGCCGATTACCTCCATGCAAGAAAAGTGCCCAGTTTCTCAAATAAAAGTTAATGGACAAAACACCAGGAAAAACCTTCCTGCTCTACTGTGAAGCACTGACTTGTCATCTCTTATATGAGAAAACAGGTGTAGCCTTGGGAAGGGCTCAGGTCCTAAATGCTGGTTAAATATCTTTAACTCCGATGGATGCTGTGGGATCTGCTCAGTTTCTCCAGCATTTCGTGTGTATTAACTGCAGCAAGATAACCTTGTGTTGAACATCTCCAAGAGACATTTTCCCGATTCGTCGCCAACAGAACCTCTTCAAAGGCCACCAGGCCTGAGAATGGATTTGGGGGCTGGAAAGGAGCCTATTAACTGAGGGCTTTCTAGTATAATGTGTTTTTGGGATATCATTTTTTTTAATGCACGCCTGCTGACTAATTGCCAAAATTTAATTTTGCAACTCCCTGGTCGTGGGAACAGAAAATCACAGCAGCTACCATCCATGCTTCCATCCCATGGTACCTTCTTTACCCATCAAAAGACCTCCCAAAGAGCTACAGAGTTTTACAGCAAAGAAACTGGCCCTTTGGCCCAACTTCTTCATGCTGACCATAGTGTCTGCCCGAGCTTGTCCCTTTTGCCTGCGTTTAACCTATATCCTAAACCAGGGGTGACCGACCCTTTTAATTTTTAATTTAGACATACTGCACAGTAACAGGCCATTTAGGCCCAATTTACAACCCATTATCCTACTGGCCTGGGATGTTTTGAACAGTGGGAGGAGGTTAATTGGTCGGCAAAGACTCGAGGGCCGAAATGGCCTGTTACTGTGCTGCATGTCAAAATTAAAAATTAAAAGATTGGCCACCCCTGTCTCAACCTTCCCTATCTACACCCAGTCCTCTGTATTTTCCCTGAGGGCCATGCAAATCCACTTTCCCGTGGGAAGTTCAGCATACATCTGCATCCAAAACTCCTCCAGTGCTTTGAAATACATTCCTCAAAATATCAGAGTTCTACAGATTATTAGAGGCATTTTCCCCAGACTGGGAATAGCAAACACCAGAGGACATGTGTACAAAGTGAAGAGAGGGAAGTTTACGAAAGACTTTAGGGGTAAGTTTTTTTCTACACAGAAATGAAGGTGCCTGGAATGCATTGCATTAAGAGACTCTTAGATAGGCACATGGATGAAAGAAAATTAGAGTTATGAGGTCGGGAGGGTCCTGTGTCGCACTTCCACGTCTGTCTATGGCCTTATGCACTATCCCATCAAGACCACCCACAAATTGGAGGAACAACACCTGATTTTCCGTCTGGGCACTCTCCAGCCAGTTGGGATTAACATTGACTTTTCTGGATTTTGCTAACCTGCTCTCCTCTTCCCTCTCCCTCCTTCCCTTCTCATAGCCATCCTCCCTCCACTTGATTGCTGCTGTCCCCTCCCTCCTGTCTCTACCTATCACCTCCTGCCTTTGCGATCACCCCTCCCTCCCTTACTCTTTTGCCAACATTTTTCCACATCTCGATGAACAGCTGTGCCATAGTAAGGGATTATGTGAGTGGGAATAAAAGGTTGAGAACTACTGGTCTAGACTGTACTGTAACGTTCCAAACATCTGGCCTTTAATGTTGATCTGAAGTGTTACAATCATAGAGTTCGTGCAGGGCTGGTGTCAGTAACTCTGGCTGCAAGGCCAGACACCTGCACAGCTGAATTAAACTGGTTTAAAACAGATTTCAACAGGCAGAGAGTTACCTGAATCCTGCATGTGCAATCTCTCGCCTACACAAATTTCCTCCGCAGCTTCTCTTTGACTTGTTTTCAGGGCGTCTTTTTTTTCTTTAAAGGGGAATCCGAGGCTGAAAGGAGCTGAATGAAACCCTTAATATTCCGCACAAGTGGCTGGAAAACAAAACCAACCATGAAGCTAGGAGATTAGTGACACAGAGTTCCCTGACTCCTCCATTAGGAGTACTCAACAAACAAGACCAGTGGGCACTGCAGGGCACAGGCTAACAATATTAACTGGAATAAAAGAAGAGAACGCTGGTAATTAACACAGGCCAGGCGTCATCCGTAGAATGATACGCAGATCTGTTTCACTCACATTCATAGTCTTTTATCAAGAATATTTGCATTTCTAAACCAATAAAACCCCACAGATGCAGATATGCAATTGAACTGTTGCTCCTATTATAAAGCAACGGCAGCTATTTTGCACACAGCAAGATCCCAGGCACAACACTGCAGTTATGTTAAGTGATCAGCTTTCAGTGGGGGTATGATGATTGAGCAAGACACCAGGAACTGGAGCTCCAGTGGATTGTGTTTGGATTTAGATTCCTGCATCTCCAGTCTTCTGTTTGTGTCCAGGAATAATTCCCCTGCTCTTTGTCAAATCAAAGCCATGGGATTATTTTTAAGGTCCAACTGAGAGCAGCCAAGGCCTTGGATTGATGAGAGGGAAAAAAGGAACAGATGAGTCTCTGTTCTCCTCTTCAAAGAGGTCTTCGAACTTATACAAGGTTTGGTTTAAACAGAGTGAGTATGCATCTACTTAGAGGAAAAGGTTTTTCAGACAAGATGATCCTCAAGAAATCCAATAGGAAATTTAGAAGCAACCTCTTTCCCTGAAGAGGGTAAGGAATCCCTTGCCGGGGATGGTGATGAAGCTGAAACATTAGGGGCATTTAAGAGATTCTTAGACAGGCATATGGATGAAAGAAAAATAGAGGGTTATGAGGCAAGAAGGGTTTAGTATTTTTTTTGGAAAGAATATATGGGTTAGCACAACATTGAGAGCCGAAGGGCTGTATGGTGCTGCAGTGTTCTATATTAGATGTCTGTGAAGTTACGGTGTGGTTCAAGCAAATAATATAGATGCACTGAAGAGAAGGTTGGGAGTCATTTTGGGAGAGAAGGGAACAAATGTTAAAGGACTTGGCTGAGGAACAGAGGAGATTGAAGTGAAACACAAAACTATGCAGGCGCTGTGATTGGAATAAACACATCAAAATGCTAGAGGAACTCAGCCAGATTTTCAGCTTCCAAAGGGGACAAAGATGTGTGCCAACGTTTTGGACCTGAGCCTTTCTCAAGGAAGAAGCAGAATGAGCCAGAAGCAGGAAACCTCAGAATTCAGACAGTGCCGACTGGGGGAGGGGCCCAGACCAACAGAAGGTGCTAATTGGATATGATAAGGGGAGAGGTAAGAATTTATTATGTCTGTGTGAAAGGAGACAGGGAAAAGGGAGAGACAGAGCAGGGGGAAGGCAACAGGGGAAGTTGTTGTTGGGGGAGGGGGTGAAATGAAAGCTAGAGAAGTCAATATTAACATCATCTGGTTGGAGGGTGTCCAGTCAGAAAATGAGGTGTTGTTCCTCCAATTTGCGAGTGGTCTTAGTCTGGCAGTGCATGAGACCACTGACACACATGTCAGCAAGGGAATGGGATGGTGAATTGAAATGGGTGGCCACTGGGAGAATCCTGCTATTGAGACGGACAGAGCCGAGGTGCTCAACAAAACAATCTCCCAGTCTACGCCCAATCGCTCCAATGTAGAGGAGACCACAACAGGATGCAGTCGATGACCCCTGCAGATACACAAGTGAAATGTTGCTTCACTTGGAAGGACTGTTTGGGGCCCCGAATGATGGTGAGAAGAGGTGTGGGTGCAAGTGGAGTATCTCCTGCAGTCACAGGGGTAGGTGCCAAGGGAATGATTGGTGTGGAGAGAGGAGTGATGAAGGGAGCAGTCCCTGCAGAAGGCGGTTTACTTTTTTGCACTGCATCCTTAGCAAATAAATATTTACTGGTTGATTAAAATAGACAAGAAAAACTATTGCAAAAACAGACATTACCTTAATGTAATAGAGATCTAATAACAGTTTTGTTTCCTGCAATTATCCAAATGCATTTATATGTTTTATTGGTTACTAACCAGAGAGTGGGGCAGCTTGCAGGCTCCAATACTTCTTGAGAAAGGGAAACATGGGCTCATGAACTGAAAATACATTTGGATAATAAATCGTGTCGTGTCAAACTGATTAATAAATGTCACAGGTTATTCTGGATAAAACCACAACGCTCATGGTGCTTCACAGAGGAGCGTTGTCAGCGGACGTGCAGTTGGATAGCCTTGGGTTTGAAGGAAATCTGCAAGGGAGAAACGATTTGGGGAGACCAGGGGGTGTCCAGCGCCTCGGCCTCTGACGCCGCTGTGTTGGAATGACCGCTGCAAAAGTGACTGCAGCTTGCCTATAACTGCAACCCGGGTTCGAATCCCCCGCTGTCTATCGGGGGTGGGGGGTTGGACCTCCGTGACCTGTATAGGTTTTCTCTCGCCCTCCAAAATGAACAGTTGTTGGGTTAATTGGAAGCAAATGTTGCAAAATAAAAACCCCACAATGAAATGCACGTTTCGTCTCTTGTTCCCTCTCTCACCCACACACACAAGGACATTTGTTCTTTGAGAACCCCCCCCTCCCCCCAACCATGCAAACAACCCTGGGGCGTAGGCACTCCAATTTAATGTTACATTCACCCCATTTAAATGGCAACAGTGAAAATGTGGTTAAAATCATGATTTTCCTTTACCTAACTGCTCCTCTGTCTAAAGCGCCATGTTGCGATTAGAGGCAGGAAGTGAGAGAGAAAGAGGGAAATCCTGGACTGGAATCTTTGAAAAATTGATCTGGCAGAATCTCACAGACCTACTTCTCAGAAATCTTCCATCGTCAGAAAAACATCGTGGTCTCACTTGCCCCGCCTTGGAGAACAATCAGGGTCTCAGATGATTCAGCCATCTGCTCCATGAGCTTGCGGCACTCCCCCTCTTCTGAAACCTATCATGTGATATTCCTGGACTCAAATCTCTACAATAGGTTTAGTGCTTCTCAACCTTTTTCCTTCCACCCACAGACCACTTCAAGTCATCCCTATGCCATCGGTGCTAATTAGTAAGGGATTGCTTAAGGTGGACTGTGAGTGGGAAGGGAAGGTTGAGAATCTCTGCTCTAGACCCGATTGTTCCGGAAATATTTTGCTTGAGAAAAATTGTCATTGGCCCATTTCCTTTGGAGCGATGAAACCGTGCACATAATGAGTCAATTAGATACGATTAAAATAGTTGTTTTCAAACTTTTTCTTTCCACTCACATCCCACCTTAAGCAACCCCTCTCTAAGAGTTTCCGATGTCATACCAAACCTCTGCAAATTCCTGAGGAAGTTGAGGCGCTGATGTACTTTCTTCACAATGTCATTAGTATCTTGGATCCAGGAAACATTCTCTGAGATAGTGATTCCCAAGAACTTAAATTTGCTCACCCTCTCCACTTCTGGATCACACACATCTGGTTTTCCCTTCCTGGTCAACAATCAGCTCCTTAGTTTGGTTAACATTGAGTGTGAGGTTATTCTGGTGCATTCCACCAAATTTTCAATCTCCCTCCTGTATGCTGACTCATTGCCTCTTTCTAGACAACCCACATGGAATCGTCAGCAAATTTGTAGATCATGCTTTTGTCGTATTGAGTCAAAGGTGAAAAGGAAGTAGAGTAGGGGCTGAAGAACGCAGCCCTGTGGTGCTCCGGTACTGAAGGAGATTGTGCAGCTGATGTTCTTATCAATCCTCACTGATTGTGGTCTGCAGCTGAGGAAATCAACGATCCAATTACACAGTGGGATGTGGAGTCCCAGGTCTCAAAGTTTGTTGATCAGTTTGAGGGGATGATGGTGTTAAATGCTAAACTGTAATCGATAGAGCATCCTGATATATGTATCTGCTGTCCAGGTGTTCCAGGGCTTTGTATAAATCCAGTGAGATAGCATCCACCATAGACCTGTTGCTACGATAAGTGAACTGGAATGGATCCATGTCGTTGCTCAGACAGAAGCTGATATACTTCAACACCAGCCTTTCAAAACACTTCATCACTGTGGATGCAGGCAAATGGGATGAGCCCAGAATGCCAACTTGGTTGACATGGATGAGTTGGGCTGAAGGTCTGGTTTGTGCTGCATGGCTCTAAATCTCTGACCTAAAATAACTCGGAAATTAGAGATGTGCAGGTGAGTTCAGTATACTTCAACTATAGAGAAAAACCCAATGAGCAGTTGTTCCTCATTCAGCTTTTAGGCACTCCCTTTCTGCAAAGTGTGCCTGTGGTGTCAGGTTCAGAGCCAAAGGCTGAGCAGTTCACCTGCAGTCAGTCTTCAGGGAGGTTGTGTGTTGACTAATCCTCAGTGGTGGATCAATGCAGGAGTCTTCCAGCAAACAAAAAATTTCTGGAGGAACTCAGCAGGTCATGCAGCATCATAGTCGATCCAATTCCCTCTTCCCCTCCCCCACTTCTCTGACTCTTTTTCAACCCACTTTCTAGTGGTCTCTCTCTATACCTGTCTCTTCACTTCACGTATCTTCTTTGCTATATCCTTTCAGCTTTGGCCACCCCCCCCCCCCACCCCTCCTTCCCCCCTTATATCCATATATCTTGATAAAATGGAGACCTGATCTGAAATGCTGCCTAATCATTTCTCTCCATGGATTCCGTAGACAGCCATTTCTATTGGCTATCTGAATCCGCTGCAGCCACTGTTCTCGCTACGATGATGTTGCGCATGCACGAGTCCCTGCGAAGCATGCTAGTTAAAAGAAGGAGACAGAGCTTGGCTGGTGGTGGACGCCATTTCCAGGGGCTCCTGTTATTCATTGTATTGTTGAATTTAACAGTAAAGCATTAATCAGAGATTGCCACTTTGTGTTGTCTGCTTATTCAATGCATCAACACACAGATTCTGTTTGCTCAAGATTCCAGTATCTGCAGCTTTTGTGTTTCACAAGTGCCTTCCATTTGGGGAAGGAGATTAATAGTTTAGTTTTCAAGTCTCGGGAGCTGAGGTCAATTTGTGACAAAGATTCTCAGTTATGGGGCTATGTACATACCAACCTCCTTTCCTCTAGTTCTCTCTCTCTCTCTTTCCCCAGCTCTCCTTTCACAGAGTCAGAAACAGACACAACCCCTTCCCGATCAATTCTCACCTTTTCTCTCTCCTCTGAACCACCTTTTGCCTGTTGGTCTGTGCTCCTCCCCCTGCCCTTTCTTCCCTTCTCCTCAGCCTTTGAATTCAGGCACCTGTCTGCTTTTTACTCCTACCTTGAAGAAGGTCTCAGGCCCAAAATGTCGGCTATATATCTTTACTTCCTGTGTATGCTACGAGACCCACTGAGTTCCTCCAGCATTTCTATGTTTTTCTGCATACCAA
Source organism: Narcine bancroftii (assembly GCF_036971445.1). Lineage (NCBI taxonomy): Eukaryota > Metazoa > Chordata > Chondrichthyes > Torpediniformes > Narcinidae > Narcine > Narcine bancroftii. Next base: position 146,375,239 of record NC_091470.1, on the reverse strand, counting down.
CCCCACTGCAGACTGATAAAAATGCTTGAATGGGAAACAGAACCTTGCCTATACGCCCAGAATTCAGAAGGTTGTTGAAAATCAGGAAAAAGGGAAGGAACATTTTGACCAATATCTCAACTACACTTTTCTCAATCAATCTAACAAAAAAAAAATCAGAAAGTGTTTCAAGAAACACAAAAGTCTGCAGACACTGGATTACAGTAAAACACACACAGGAACTAAGCCGGTCTCACAACATCCATAGGAGATAAAGAGATATTACTGACATTTTGGGCCTGAGCCTTTCTCCAAGGAATAAGCAAAGAAGAAGAATAAAGAGACTGAAGGCTGACTAGGGTAGGAGACCAGACCAAGAAAAGGTGTGAATTGGATATGATAAGAGGAGAGGGGAGAATTGATTTGGCTCTGTGAAAGGAGCCAGAGGGAAAAGGGAGACAGAACTGGGGAAAAGGAGACAGGGGCGGGGGGAACGGAAACTGACATCAAGACCATTTATTTGGAGGGTGCCCAGTGGAAAGATGAGGTCTATTTCCTCCAAATTGCGTTGGTCTTAGTCTGGACAGACGTGTCAGCAAGGGTGTGGGATGGGGAATCGAAATAGGTGGCCACTGGGAGATCCACACTATTGCAGCGGACAGAGCCGAGGTACTCAACAAAGCGATCTCCCAGTCTGCGTCCAATCTCTCCAACGTAGAGGAGACCACAGAGGGAACACCTGCAGATTCACAAATGTTGATTCTCAAAAGGAAACTGGTAGCAGGAACACAAGATCTGGGAGGGTTGTGTGGGCATGGAGAGGGAGTGGCCGGAGAGGGAGGGTGGGTGGGATTTCGAAGGGAGCCAGATGCTGGAAGAGGAGGAGGAGGTAAATTCAGATCTACCTATCGAGAGAGCGGGATCAAGTCGGGATCGGCAATAGAAATGGATCATCAGAGAGAGGGAAGCAGACCGTGAACAGACCAGCGCAATGCTTAGGTTCCTTGCCCAGACTTTGGCTCTTTTGCTCCTCGTCCTGCTCCTGGTGGGCAATTTTGTGGTGGTTAAAAGCGCCGAGGCTTTGACTGTCCTCTATAGGAAGATCAGCAGGCAATGAAGGTAAACCCGGATTATACATTAAAAAAAGAACGGGGAACCAAACTTTGAACTACCGTGGGAAATTGTTACCAACTGTCTAACGAGCCGAGGAGCAGCCCTGTAAATGTTTTAATAAAGCACTAAAGGTTTATTTTTGAACGAATCTAAGTGACTTTTTAAACCTAACTGTTGAATTCTCCCTGCCTTTTGTCGACCCGAGGAATTTGTGGTATGTTACATCCCGGTTGCGTAACGTGACCGCTAGGAGAGGCTCATTGCAGGCGCTAATGGAACGTTGAGACAGGGGAGATGTATCAGATTGTCCCCGTTGCCACGCGACACGCGCCACCGCAATGATACTTCTGCCTACGTTCCACGGTGCCGCAACGCCGTCTACCTGGCTCCACAGGTGAGAGGGGGTGCGCCAGGTCGACCGGGATCCTGACACGCGGGTTGCTGGTAAACGGGAGCCACGCTGGAGGAACTTAGCGGGGCAGGAGCCCTTCATCAGAAATAGCAGGAGAAGGGTAGGAGCCCAAATTAGAGGGCGGTGGTGGATGTAGGGAGAGAGGTGAATGCTGGAGGTGGGGGGAAAGAAAGCGGTTGTAAATGAGGGGAAAGATCGGTGGAAGAGGCAGGGGCGGGAAGAAGATGCACTTTGATCGATCTCTCTGCTGTCTCCTTCGCCATGAATTGGATGGTTCCATCTCCTTCCCTTTACTCCACCTCCTTCCCTCTCCATTACCAGAGCCACCCTCTCCCCCTGCTTGCTGGTGTGCCCTCCCTCCCTTATCCACGTATGACCTCTTGACTTTGGGACTATGCTCCTCCTCCTTCACCCCCCCCCCCACCACCATTTAGTTCAGGAGCCTGCCTACATTTTGCTCATTCCTTAATGAAGGGCTTAAGCCCTAAACGTCCGTTTGCTAGGAGTTTCTCCAGCATTGTGTTTTTAATTGGGTGGTACTGTTCAGTTGTCACCTCATTACAGGAAGGATGTGTAAGCTTGAGAGTGGGTGCAGAGGACATTTACCAGCATATTTCCTGGAAGGCAGAACATGTTTGCTGAATAAAGGTTATCTATGCTCGGACTCCTCTTTAGAGTGGCAGAGAATGAGAAGCTGCTTCATGAAGGTGTGTAAGATTACTAGAGACGTGGTTTGGGTGGACAGCCAGCATCTTTTTCCAAGAGCAGAGATGGCCAATACCACAGGACCAGTTTAAGGTGAGAGGGTGAAGTGTTGTGAGGTTGGGATGGGTTCGATTGGTGAAGTAGGTTTACTGAGGTACCACGGTCAGTGTAGCGTTAGCGCAACGCTATTACAGGACCAGTGACCTGGGTTCGAATCCAGTGCCGTTTGTAAGGAGTTTGTACATTCTCCCAGTGTCTGCTAATGTTTCCTCTGGGTGCTCCGGATTCCTCCCACCCTTCAAAATATGTGGGGAAGGGTTTGTAGGTTAATTGGGCGGCACGGGTTAATGGGTGGTAATAATTAACAACATTGTCAGCCAAAAGCCTGTACTGTACTGTTTCTGTGTGGTGGAATGTGTAGCCTTGGGCATGAGATCTTGTCTTTCGATGTATTTGGACAGAGGCCTCCTCCCTGCTTTTGAGCCCTCCAAGCTAATTTTTTCCCTCCCTTGCCTCTTTCTTCTTCCTCCTCTCCTCCCCATTCTTCCCATCCCTATTTTCTCAACTATTTGGGCCTTGGTGGTATGGATCCCACTAACCACCTGAGCCTGCTTGAAGTGATTGAATGAGGACCAGGACCCTGCTGGGCAACATCCACGCACAATGGTTGAAATCCCCACATCAGGGATTTGGCTGGTCAGGGTCTGTAGTGTTGCCCAGTTCCTTCATTATCTGGTGGATTCATGTCTCTCACCTGCCTCTCAATGCACTGAGCATGACTCTCACTGAGAATGTTCCTTGTAACTGCAGGGATGACCACACCACAGCCTTGCTGAGCAATGCCCTCATTCTTCCTCTCAGGAATAGGAAATGGCTTCAGCACTGTGGTGCCTGACTCGTGTCCAGGAAACGACTCATTTGTGAACTGTCCAATGACAAATCCAGGCCCACACAGTAAGATCTCCTCCTCAGTTGTGAGAAAATCCTCATCAATAACCTATGTTGGAAAGCTTTACAACTAAGAAGTGCGGGTTGTTCGCTCGTGAGGAACCCATGGGCTTCTATTAAGAAGCAGAGTGTTGCATACAGCATTCGACCAGCACTGGCAACATCACTTCTCATGTTGGACCAGCTCTTTTTAAAAAAATTCAGTGAGTACCAAAAATTAGTATTGAGGCATGTGTATGAAGGGCCACCCCAGAAAAAAATTTATAAAAGCAGATAATACCAAGAATGAAAGCTCCCACCTACTACTTCATCCATGCATGTTCTTTCTCAAGGGGTCACTTGTGGCCTGTGTCTGTAACGTGGCTCATCACTGGGCCCACTCGCAGGTGAAGGTGTCACCAGAGAGCCTCTGTCCCTCCTGATGTCATAATGGTGAAGACAAGCCTATATGCAATAACAAGGATCTCCCTGAGGCCACCCATTTCAATTCCCCACCCCATTCCCTTGCTGATGTGTCTCCATGGTTTCACATACCACCAGACTGAGACCACCTCCAGATTGGAACAGCACCTTATATTCCATCTGGAGACCCTCCAACCGGATGTCATTAACATTGACTTCTCCATTTTCTGTTCAGCACCTCCATCTATCCTGTGTACTTTCCTCCAGCTCTCTCTCTCTCTCTCTCTCTCCTCTTTTCCTCCTGTCTCCTTTCCCCCAGCTCTGCTACCACATAGAACCAAACAACCCCCTCCCTCTTTCCCAGTCATTTCTCACCTTTCCTCTCTTCTGTCCCATCCATATGCAATCAACACCTATTGTTTGTTGGTCTGTATCCCTCTCCCTGTCCATTCTTTCCCTCCTCAGCCTTTCATTTCAGACACCTGCCTACCTTTTCCCTCATACCTTGAAGGAAGGGCTCAGACCCGAAATGTCGTTTAATATCTTTACCTCCTTTGGAGGCTGCCTGCTGAGATCCTCCAACATTTCTGTAATTTTACTACAATCACAGCATCTGCAGCCTTTCATGTATCAGGCCGACAGCTCTGCTGTGCTTTATATTGCTCTCAACATCTTCAAACCTCGCCATTCTGTTACAACTTATGAAAAGGGGTTAAGTTTAAGGCAATGGACAAATCTGCCAAAAATCAGAATGGTGTTGTACCCGGTTAGATGTGAATAGACAATTGCAAATTCCAAAGGTCATCCGTTTCAGATGATGGAGGAATGTTTAAGGGAGGCATCCGAATGTTTAGGAGGTAGGGTACCCCACCCACCACACAGAGAGTAGTGGGTGCATGGAATGCTTGACTGAGTTGCCATATGGAGGCTGATACCATGGGGACAATTAAGGACTCTTAGACAGGTACGTGAATATCAGAAAAACAGAGGATTATGGGGGTGAGGTAGGGAAGGGTTAGATTGATGCTGGAATAGTTTATTGGCATAACATTGTGGGCTGACTGGTTGATCATAGACTAGTGCAGGCCTTAGTCTGGAATCACACAACCATAGAACACTATAGCCCAGAAACAGGACCCTTTGCCAAACCATTTTTTTGGTCTAGTCTTACTTGACTGCACCCAGACCATAGTCCTCCATACCCCTCCAATCCATGTGCCTGCCAAAATTCTTCTTAAATGTTAAAATTGAGCCCGCATTCACCAATTCCGATGGCATCTTGTTCCACACTCCCACCCTCTCTGTATAAAGAGGTTCCCCCTCACATTCCCCCTAAACTTTCCCCATTCACTCTTAACCCATGTATTCTGGTTTGTATCTCACTGACCCTCAGTGGAAAAAGCCTATTGACATTTACTCTGTCTATCCTCTCATAATTTTAAATACCTTGATCAAATCTTCCCTCATTCTTCTACACTCCAGGGAATAGTCCTAACCTGTTTAACCTTTCCCTGTAATTCAGTTCCTGAAATATCTGATCTGATAGCAGAATTCATGCCTTGAAGGCCATCCATGAACTAAAGATGTTTTGCAGTCTTCCAGGAGTTTCATGGTTACTCTCTTGGAGGGTTGGAAGCAGTTTTGGGCTCCTCGTTTAAGAAACAATGTGCTGATGTTGGAGAAGGTTCAAAGGAGGTTCACAAGGATGATTCTGGGAATGAAAGGTTATCATATGAGGGGAGCTTGACCGCCCTAGGCTTGTATTCACTGGAATTTAAAAGAATAAGGGGAGATCTTATTGAAACCGATTGTTGAGAGGCAGGGTCAGAGTAGATGTAGAAAGGTTGCTTGCCACGGTGGGAGAATCTGGGAAAAGAGTGCACAACTCAGGCTCAGCCACAAGGGGAAGGCATCTGCGGGCATTATCCCACAAACAAGGTGCTGTGACCCCCCATATGGTCGTGGCCATCACTGGCTGTCAGACCCGCCCCACTCCCTCCCACGTCACTAGTGCGTAGAGACACAAGCGACTCTCCACCTGCCTTTGGCCATAGCATTAGCGTGTCAGTAACGTCTAGTGACACTTGACGCAATAAAAGGAGCGCCCTAGTGACTCTCGTCGGAGGGGTAGAATAGTGTTAACAACAGGTAGGTCCCAGCTACCCCAGCCCCAGATAAATTCAGGATCAAAGGACATCCACTTAGAACAGAGAGGTGCAGAGGAATTTATTCAGCCAGAGAGTGTTGAATCTGTGGAATTTGTTATCACAGGTGGTGGTTGTGGAGGCCAGGTCATTGGGAGTATTTAAGAGATTGATCGGTTCTTGATTATCCAGGTTATCAAAAGTTATGGAGAGTTGGCCAGGCAATGGCACTGAGTGGGGGAATGGATCAGCTCATGGGGCAGACTCAATGGGCTGAATAGCCTACTTCTGCTCCACCAAGTCCTTTGGTCTTGTACATTTACAGAGACTGGCTATTTTCACTTGAATACAAGTTTTCTCATTCTCATAGTTCTGGATAAATGGACTAGAACTTTGGCTGGTAGTCCAGTAACCTCACGGAGGCCACCATACCTGGTCGTCGTTGTGTGGTCTGTTCAGTCACGCCTTTTCTCTTTCAGATGTCAGGGACAAGCTTTGAGACGAGATGCTACACTACCTCCTCGCTCACATCGCATACCACTTCAGCCGACAGCTGCCTAAACGCAATCGAGCAAAATTGTAAGCAGACTGGCGAGTTGGAATATTTTCAAAGTCCACACTGGTAGAGGCATGGGTTGGTAGGTTAAATGGCCTCAGTAACTCACCCCTCGTGTGCAGCGAGGAGTAAAATGGAAGGGCAGTTGATGCGAAATCTTGGCAATAACATGGGTGGTGGAAAAGGGTGCTTGATGGTCAGTATACATTGATGGGCTGAAAGGTTATTTTCACTCGATGAGAAGGCTGACTTCTTGCTGCGCCACAATATTCCCCGAGCTCAGATTGGATGGGGTTTCCTGCAGATTTATTGTTAGAGTACGCACATGACATCACAAACAACCTTGAGATTCTTTTCCCTTGTGGCCGAGGCACAATTTGTACTTTTGGTAGCACAAAAAAACCGACCTCAAGAAAAGACACACACGAAAGAGAGAAATGTGAACAAACTTACTGTGATGTGGACAAAAACATTCCGTTGTAGCGAGCTGCTACAAGCTGTGGCTCAGCGGAGCCTACAGCATAGGAGAGGTTAGAGCTGCATCCAGGTTAGCTGAGAAAGAACACGTTGTTCCCAGAAAGAACGACATGAACCCCAGTTGAGTGGAGTTAACATTGAATTTATTGGGCTCACAGCCCTGCTTTAATTCTCAAGATGAGGGGTGTGGTCAAATCCCTCTCAGTACTGATTGGTGCATTTGACATCCACTTTTCTTGATAGGCCAATTGGGCTCCTGTAGTTGTGGCCAATTGGAGGGCAGCACTGCAGGCCTCGTGCAGCCTGCTGGATCGTCACGTTTGTCCTTCATTTTGTGAGGCATCTCGAGGGGGCCACAGCACAGTAATAAATAACATACAAAGTAGAAGTCCTTGAAGGAGTCTTCAGAACAGAGGAGCATTAACTTGTGCATGAGGGGGTTGTTGGGTTGTGGACATTGATGACATTTCAAGATTATTTTATTGTCATGTAATAAAATGGAAAATATGATATTTCACAAAATTACTTTCTGTCTACCATAAGGCAGACAAAGACTCGCTACCAGTCAAAATTCTGCAGCTGGAGAAGAAAGAGAAGCATTTGACAAACAGAAACAAGTGCTGGGGCCAACTCCTCTCTCAACCAAACCGAACGTGTCCAGCAGAGCTTTCCAGCTGTGTGCCAGAGAAAAGTTGACCACCTGTTGCCTTCCATGGATACTGCCTGACCCACTGAGGTCCTTCAGTATTTAGCACATTGCTATTGTAAATCAGTGCCTGATGGTTCATGTGGACTTGATGGGCCAAAGGACCTGCTTCCATTCCATAGGAGTGAAACACGTAAATCTGCAGACGCTGTGAATGTAGTAAAAACACAGAAATGCAGGAGGAACACAGCCAGTTTCGCAGTGTCCAGAGAAGGTAAAGATATATTACTGATGTTTCGGGCCTGAGCCCAAAATGTCGGTAATATATCCAACTCCTTTGGATGCTGCGAGACTAGCTGAGTCCCTCCAGCATTTGTGTTTCCATTCCGTACTACTCTAACTCTTGTCTGCTGAACAATTCACTGAGCAAATCTTCTATCTCCTCTAGTGTTTTCCCTACACCTTGCCATTAATCAACACAATTTACCTGACCTGTTGCAAGTCAAGTGGTTTTCAGCTCCCTTACATAACGATTTAAATTTATTTCCATGATATAAACCTGGATCATTCCTTGGGCCGATCACAAGATGACGACATTTGTGGCTTGTGATCTGTGTGCTATATTTACTTATTTATTCTTAATGTAGGGATCTAAACGAGATGGCATTTCTGCTTGTAATGTCTCCCTTACAGATATGTGTTTCGTGGAGTACGTTGGTTTGGAACAGAGTTACCACCACACTCAGCTCAATTTATTGCCTTGGATCACCCAACATTGATGCACCTAAATCTTGTCAAGTTGAGAATGTTGTAGCCATGAACAGGGCCAGATCAAGCTAGTACAGGGCCTGTAGCATATGCTATAAATGGACCCAAATTTGGAAAATACACAAATATTAAAACATATAAACCCATGCCCATGTGAAAATTGCTTTGCACAAGTATAGACTACCCATTGTTATGAAAGTATCGCATTGATAGGCTCGGGTCATTTTGTGAGTGAACAGATTGTTAAAATGCATTCCTAATCACTGGAGACAAGAACATAGAATTGAAGAGTCAAAAACATTGTATTTTAGAATTCAAGGGATTCTGTCCGGGATTTTAAATTTTTTAAAATTGAAATACTCACATTCCCCTGGGCACCAGTAAACTGAGCAGTGAAGATTCATTGCTTAAAATTTGCAGGACCGCTTCGGGGCTGCTCCAGCACCTCGAGGAGGCTCAGTGCAGAAGAAATGGCTGTCTTTGTTACCCATCATCCCCCACGCAGCTGGAACTGCTCTGCCAGCACCAGGGAAATGCCGCCACCTGCTTTCTTTCAATTAATTACTGAATTAAAATTATAACCCTAATTGAAGGTGATAATTTGCGAAAAGTCCCTAACCTTAAACACCCAGTCATTCATAAAAGTTCAAGGCAGTATAGTATTCCAGTAATAGAGCAAGCATTTAGAACAGGGCCCTTGAAAATGCGGGGCCTGTAGAATATGCTACTTTTGTACTACATTAAACCAGCACTATACTTGAAGATAAAATGGATAGGCTGGGATAATTTTCTTTGGTTGAGGGGAGACATGCTATAAATTGTGATGTTTAAAATGAGTGGCTTCAAAGACACAACAAGGAATTATTTCTCTTAACAGAGAGTTCAAATCCTCTGGAGTCAAAGATTAAAGCAGTGCTTCTCAACCTTTTACTTTCCACTCACATGCCACTTTAAGTAATCCCTACACCATCGGTGCTCTGTGATTAGTAAGGGATTGCTTAAGGTGGTCTGTGAGTGGGAAGGGAAGGTTGAGAATCACTGCTCTAGACCCAATTGTTACTGAAATATTTTGCTTGATAAAAATTGTCATTGGTTCATTTCCTTTGGAGTGATGAAACCGTGCACATAACGAGTCAATTAAGGACAATTAAAATAGTGGTTTTCAAACTTTTTCTTTCCACTCACATCCCACCTTAAGCAACCCCTTACTAATCACAGAGCATAGGGATTACTTAAAATGGGATGTGAGTGGAAAGAAAAAGGTTGCAAACCACTGGATTAAAGCCTTGAAGAGAGTCAGAGAAAAATCCTTAGAATGAGAGGCCTATGGGGGGAGGGGTATGGAACTCGCTGCCTGAGGAAAGGTAGAAATCCCCATCACATTTCAAATACAAATTAGAACAGTTACAACTCCGATAATTTTGAACCCTTGATGGTCGAGCATCTGGTTCACTCAGACCCGGTTTATACTCTCCCTCAAAACTCATCGGAGCGCCAGTCTATGTGATCCTCCAAAGCACACCAGGTTTACTGGAAAATTATTCTATTATACTGAGTAACATCTTGAAATGTGGAGTAAAAGAGTGAGCATTAAAACAGATGACATTTCACTGTTTGGAAAGTCTGCCGGTCCAACATGACCAAAATCCTCAGTGCATTGAGTATCAGAGTTCACTGTTGTAAAAGAGCTGCGATTTCCGCAGAGCTGGAAGGTGGGATTAGGTCAGGCAGTGCCAAACAGGCTCCTTCTGGAAAAGCACAATGTTAGGGAAACTCAACAGGTCAAACAGTGTACTTTATATGACAAAGATACACAACTAACATCTCGGGCTTTAGCCCTTCATCAAGGTATGGGATTAGTGTGAAACGGGTAGAGGGCGAGCATTTGAGGACTGAAATAAGAGAGGGGAGTGGTGAAGTTGAGACAGTTGATTTCTTGGTGGCAATTAGAAATAAAAAGATCCTGGTTGTGGAAGTGGGCATGGAGATGGAGACAATGGAAGAAAAGTTCAGCATCATGGTCTGTGCGCAACTTAATGAGTGGGCGAAGGGGGAAGGGGAACAAGGGTGAGGGCTCTGCTGAGGACAGAGCATTCAGTGTCTGAGAGGGGATGGTAAAGACCTTGATGAAGGGCTCAAGTCCTAAATGTTGATTATGCATCTCTATGCTTTGTGAAGTACACTGTTTGACCTGCTGAGTTTCTCCAACATTGTTTTTACTTCACTCACAGAGTCTGCAGATTTTGTGTTTTCTCCGCCCTCCTCCTGTGTCAGACTTTAATGTCATCCCGGTGTTAGACTGTGTTGTTAGGAGAGGAAAGGAGCAGTGTCGTGGAACTGAGTCGAAGATGTGCCTCTCATGGGAGATAACCTTGTCATTGGAGTGATGTGTCAGTTGGCTGAAGATCTGTGAGAATCCACTGAGCTTATCTCACTATGCTCTCGCCAAACTTTCAGGCCTGTTTGCTTCACAGATACGAAGCCTGATGATCATCTGACTCCTGCAGGGAAAGAGTTGAAATAAAACTCTTGTCATTTCCATTGAGAAGAGTAAAGACTGTGAAATTCCATCTCCAGCCCACATCCACTTCATTACCAGGGTGATTATGTGGGAAGGTCTCTTGGTAATGTATTTTCATTAGTATTAGTGCAGCATTCTCGGAATTCCCACATTTTTGAGTTGATTTTGTTGTGGGCATCAGTTACATACACTGATACACAGGTCAGCACATATTCCATCAAATGCCTATGTGAAAGCCAGCAGTTGCTGCCATATGGACAAAAAGCTCTCATCTCAGGTAACAATTATGCAGTCAATTTTCAAATTTTTCTTCTTGAAAGAGCATTATTCTTCAATTCTGCGCCAAGTTTTCCCTGGACCTCATGATCCCTGATTAGGCAACAGACAACCCAGCCCCTGATATCTATCCAATCCAGTTTAAATCAGTCTAGGTTCCAACCATTTACTCATTTAAGAAGGTGGGGGGGGGGGGGGTGAGTTCACTGCACAGTGGCTTCTTTCAGCTATTTGAATCCAATCTGGATCATTTAGGATCCATGCCCCTACTTTTCATTGATGCCAAAACGTTATGAGTTTTCTTTTTTCTTTTATGCTTTATTGATTAAAAGAAAGAAAAAGAAAAAAATATCTCATTTCTAACTCCAACCTATTACCTGAGTAATTACTCTCAAAGCGAGGCATCAACTACTAATAGTTCAAGAAAAAGGAGTTTGTTTTTCATAAAAAGCAAAACAATTGATCTATAAATTTTGAAAGTAATTGAAAAAGGAACCCCAGAGAGAAAAAAATTAATACTCATTTCAGCCATTGAACTCCTGGTTTTCTCTGGAGAGGGGGATGCCATCATACGCAATAACCATTGTGTCTGTGTGGGAGGGACATCATCTTTCCACCGCAGCAGAACGAACTCGCCATCAGGAAAACAAAACCAACTCCGTGGGATTGAGATGGAGTCAAAATTCAGTCCAATGGTCCATTCATTCCAAAAATAGCAATAAAAGGGCTCGGAGAGAGATTTATAGCAAGAATTAAAGAGAGTCAAAAATACCTCTTTCCAGGGAGGGACATTGCCAGAATATATGATATAAAGGATCTTCCAGAGTTGAACACATCAGATTTAGAGGATATATTGGGGTAAAATTTAGCGAACTGAATTTTGGAATAGAGGGTCCTATGGACAACTTTAAATTGTAATAAAGTATATTTCAGCCACAATATACAGGAACAGAAGTAGGCCATTCAACCCATCAAGTCCACTCTGCCTTTTCATCATGAGCTGATCCATTCTCCCACTCAACCCCTGTCCCCTGCCTTCTCCCCATAACCTTTGATGCCCTGACTATTCAGATACCTATCAATCTGCCGAAATACACCCAACAACATGGTCTCCACCGTCACTTGTGGCAACAAATTCTGGAGCTTCGCCACCCTCTAGTGAAAGAGATTCCCCCTGCATCTGTTTTAAATGGGCGTCCTTCAATCCTGAAGTTGTGCCATCTTGTCCTCGACTCCCCAGCCAATGGAAACAACCTTGCCACATCGACTCTGTCCAGGCTTTTCAACCTTCAAAATACTTCTATGAGGTTCCCCATCATTCTTCTGAATTCCAAGGAATGCAGTACAAGAGCCGTCAAACGTTGATCATACACAATTCTTCATGTGATACCTTTCTCCGATCCACTGAACACTGTTAAAAGATCACTTTTCTTTGCAACCATGAATATTTATGTTTCTAACCTTTTATCTTCTTTTCCTTTCTCATGTTATATTGTGGTAATTTAATGCATACCATTCTCATTGGCGCACCTCAAGTAACTATGTGGCTGCAGCAAGTCAGAATTTTGGTGTCTGTACGTTGTATAGACAATAAACGCTCATGTGTACGTCTGCTCAAAGGACCACAACTCACTGTACAAATCTGCCAATGGGAGAAACAAAAGTTGCTGGAAACACTCAGCAGGCCAGGTAGCATCTGTGGAAAGTGAAACAGTGAATGTTTCAGGTCAAACATTACCATTGGCAACCCTTTCTGCTCCTGTTGAAATTGAGGTCTTTCGTTTGAATATGAGTGTGTTTATTGTCATGTACACAAGTACCATGTACAGAAACACTGGAATCCTCACTCGCTTGGTCTGAGCTGTGTTCACAGCTCCTCGGTTTTTTGCAGTCTTGGGCGGAACAGTTCCCATACCACGCAGTGATGCACCTTGACAGGATACTTTCAATGGCAAGAGCGATTTAAAAATAGCAAGTTTAGGAGTTCTTCCTGGTTGCGCTTTGGACTGAAGGCCTTCTGTCTTGGCTGAGGAACATGATGTAGAATTGGATGACAAATGTTCAACACAGTCAGGTCGAGAGTTTAGTGACACCGAGTCCATGCAGTCTTTTAAAGTTTGGTTTGTGCTTTGAATGTTTACAAAACATGACATTTATTAACCATGTCACAAATTTGTATTTGCTTTCAGCCACATCCTGCTGGCTCTGCTCGTGGCGGCCTTTCTTTTCCCGCAGTTGTTTGTGCTTGTTTGGTAAGTTGAATTGTTGGAAGGAGCTGACCTTCCCTGAAACGTGCCAGCGGCGGTCTGGTTCGCCTCAGTCCCTCATCTCTCTGGTCTTGTCCACAAAAGGACACTCAAAGAAGAAGCATCACAAGTGGCCTTTTGCCTGACTCCATTTCATTTGGTGATGGTCAATGTCATTGCGCAGAAGGCCATTTGGCCCACTGGGTTTGTGCCAACTCATTGGTGGAGCTGTCGATTAATCATCCCCCCACCTGATTGTAATTCGTTGTGTACAAAGAAGGGTTTTCACCATCCATTTTGCAGATCACTTTGAACCTCTCGAGCCCACAACTCACTGGAAACTATCAGTTCCATAATATGCAGAACTTACAGGCAGGCAGTCTCTTTCTTCATTCATTGGTTTTTCTGTGACCAAATTCCATTTAATACCATTGGCTAAAAACTCGGTCAGGCTCAGAATTAATAGTTGATTTCATGTGTGGGGCACACAGTTCCAACTTTCTGCTGGACAGTTCACCTTGACCTCTGACATTCTTTTTACTATAACACACATTCTGCCCCACGGGTCCATGTCAGCAGAGTACTAATTTTTCCATCCAACTTCTTGGTGATCGATTCTCTGTCACATGCTATCAACTTGCAATGTAACCTGAGGACCACCTGCTTATTAAAAACACCACAGGAACCAATTCCCGTTATTTAATTTAGCATACAACAAGCCCTTCTAGCCCATGACACCCAAATACCCCAATTAACCTCCAACTCTGGTACGTATTGAAGCGTGGGAGGAAGCTGGAGCATTCGGAGGAAACCCATGCAGACACGGGGAGAAGGTACAAAGTCCTTACAGACAACGCCAGATTTGAACCCAGGTCACTGGCGCTGTAATAATGTCACACTAACCTTGCTGTCCTTTATCTTTGTTCACTGATATTGCACAAGCTCTTCTGGATCAGCAATTTGAGTCTCTCCTGCTGGTCTTGTTACTCTCTCGCACTTCAGATGTTCAAAAATCACTTGCAATGGCTGAGCGATACAGTTGGAAGCACCTTCTGAAATTGTTCAATGAGAATTAATTTTGAAAGCAGAATCCAATATAACTCACACAGAATGATTCAGAATAAATTCCTACCTTCAGGTTCATCATCTTGTTGCTTATCTTCCAGGCCAAGGTCATCAAGATATTGTGACCAGCCCCTTCTGCACAGTCTGACCACATTCATCATTTTCACTTTCCTCATGACAGGTAGGAGACCAAGTCTGCAATCCACAGTGATTAGGTAGCAGTTGTGTAGGTCTCTCTCTCTCTCTCTCTCTCTCTCTCTCTCTCTTTCTCTCTCTCCCCCATCCCTCTTTCTCCTCCCCTATTTCTCTCTTCCATCTAAAATAATTGAAAATGACATTAGTTTTTAGTGAATTGAACAGAACCAAGTGAAACATGACAGGCTGCAGACGGAAAGATACATTGCCAACATTGTCTCCGATAGATGTTGAAAAGACGAGATGAGTTCCTCCAGGATTTCGATGTGTTTACTTTGATTAGAACCAAGAGACTCGAGTTCCAGAGCCTACATTCAGTCTGAGTGCCTTATTACAGACAAATTACTCATTGTCTCCAACCTAAAAGTGTAATTCTCAGGTTGAAGACCAGACATTAAGATGACAGGCTTGAGATCCTGGTTTATAGTTTCACCAGATCAGAGGAAGTTAAGAAGGTTGAATATAATTTTTTAAATTAATGAAGGGTTTGGCTCATGTGAATAAGGGAATAATTGCCTCTGGGGAATGAGTGAAAAGACCTTATCAATTGAATTCCTGAGACCATAACCAGATGCAGGAGCACAGGGAAAGAATGGGGGGTTACTCAGTTACAGGAGAAATTTAAATTTGGACATACAGCATGGTAACAGGCCCTTTTGGCCCATGCATTTCGAATGGTGGCAGGAAACTGGAGCCCCCGGGGAAAACCCATGCAGATGTGGGGAGAACGTACAAACAGCGTGGGATTCGAACCCAAGTCTCTGGCACTGTAAAGGCATTGCACTAACCGCTATGCCAGCCTTAGGATTTTAAAAGAAGTGATTTGTGGGACAAGGGTGTCCAAACATTTATTGCCTATTGCAAGTTGCCCTTGAATGAAGAACTATTTGGTGAATCTCCTCCTACTGTGTTGCTGAGGAGGGAGATCGGGGACTTTGACCCAGCAACACTGAAGAAATGGGTGCAACTTGGAGGGGAACCTAAAGGTGGTGTTGGAAGAGGAGATAGGGTTGCAAGAAGCTGCTGGATGTAGCCTTGACAAGATGCTGCAAGGGCATCTTGTAGAAGCTACACAGTACAAGCACATCTGGTAGGATGTCAGTCAATCTGATGCCTGATCCCAGATGCTGCTGAACTTCCTTGAATTTGTCCGGACACTAAATTGGAGAATTCATTCAATCCCCCTCCTGTGCCATGTGTGTTACATTGCTGGTTCTTGGCAAGCAGTAGTGAGAGTCTACGAGTCCGTGCTGCCCAATTTACACCCAAATGACCGACAACCCCCAGCATATTTTAAATGTGGGAGGAAACCGGAGCCTCCAAGGAAAACCCACACAGATACAGAGAGAATGTACCAACTCCTGACTGACAGTGTGGGAATTCGAACCTTGGTCCTGATCGCCGTCTCTGTAAAGGCGTTGGACCAAACACTGTGCCAGCCATGCTGCCAGTCCAGCAGGAAAGGGCTAGTATGAACCTTTGGACTGATGGACCATCTAATTCTGATTAACTGGAGTTCAGGGGATGAGACTGAAACGTATCCATGGTGGTGGAGTCCTTGACAGGTGGATATGAGTGGGATTCATCCTGTGGCAGAATCTTAATCTTGAGGCAGAATGAGAGTGTTTTCTATTCTTTCTGAGAGCTGTGGGTCTGAAACTGAACTTCCTCATTAAGACAGTGAAAGCAGAATCAAAACTGTTTGGGCAGGAATGGATGGACACCCTCCAAGTCACCCTGTTTTCTCATTATTGCTGAACCTGAATCGTGGAACTCCTCCTCATCAGGGGTGAAAAGCATGTCAACAGGGTTAGGTAAGAGAGGCTGAGTACTTCGAATTCACAGGAGGGCAGGTGATTTGATTTTTAGCATTGCCAGGAGTGTGAATCTCCATTGGAGCTCCTTGACAGGAAGGAAGGAAATCCACCAGTTGTTGCAACAGCATGCTTGTTAAGGGAACACATGTTTCTAATTCTCATGCACCTCTTTGCAGGATTCACTTTCCTCTTGACCTTGATGGACCCAATTCCTTGCACGTTGAAAGTGGCTTTCCATGCTTTTGGAGTTGGATCATTTCTTCAGGGCATCTTAACCACCGCATTCACCGTTGCTGCACCTCAGTGTGTGAGTTTCTCCTTCTTGTTAAGTGTGGCATTGAGCCAAAAACTCCTGACCTTGTTGGATAAGCTGAAGTGGATGGTTGATCTGCCTCTACGGTCTTCCCATGAGGTTATTTTGGACAAGTATGGATCTGACCACATGCTAAATTCACTGATCACAGTTAAGCGATGTGTTATCCTGTGTCATTCAATGTGATTAAAAGAACTTTAAGTGGAGACCACTGGGCCCTTGACCTTACTGCTGTTATTTGGGGTTCAATGCCCCCAGTCCATTTTCCAATCTGATCACTATCTTCCTGGTGTTCAGAAATAAATAATTCTCAGCGTTGAACACCCTCTGAGCCTCTGCATCTCACTGGGTGGGGAATTGCAAAGACTGACAGGAATTTGACCATTGCCACTGTCACCTGGAGTCTATGCCTCCAGGTTCAAGCGTCTGCACCAAGCAACATGCACCCTACCAATGTCTTGTTCTTCTCAACTCCATTTGAGTTCAGGACCATCCCACTCTTCCCCTCACCCCAGGAATCACCAGTCACCCTTGGCCGTGATGCCTCTGCAGCCTGCGCTCCTCTTTGGAGCCACACTTGTTGCCCAGGGTGAGTTTTCACTTGCCAAAGCCCTGTGGAACTGCAATGACTTTCTTCCTGGAGAGCTCCTTCTGCCTCACAGTGAGGGCAAAAATTACAGAAGGCATCGACCACCCTCTCCCTGGTTGATGACATTTAAAACGTACAAATGGCTGACATGTACGAGGCAGGTCTGGACTCAGTTACAGCAGAATCAAACACAAGAGAAACTGTTAAATGCTCAATGAGGCCCAGCACCAGAGGGGAAATCCTGCAGGAAGAGAAAGTCGCGTCAGACTTTCCACTGATTATTCCGGGGGCTTACAGTTATTAGGTCTTTGACTCATGGAGAATTACAGCATGGAAAAAGGCCCTTCAGCCCTCCAGGTCTGTGCCTACCATCATCCACCCATTCATCCCATGATTTTGTTCTCCCCACATTCTCATTGACGACATCCCCCACCCCAACAAATTCCACCACTCCCCATGCACAGGGTTGTGGGGAGTTTACAATCTGAGCATCCAGGGTTTTGGTGGGGGAGGGGGGTGGAAATTGCAGCACAGTTCACTGGGAGAACATGGAAATTCTGTGCAGGTGGTATGTGAGTGGAAAGAAAAAGTATGAAAACTACTGAGTTATAAAGACAGATTGGAAAGGCTGGTACTGTTTTCCCCGTAGTGAACTATGAGAAGCATGGATAGACAACCAGTCTGTTCCTCAAGGAAGGGGAGAAAAGACAGAGGCTAAAGGCGAGATGAACAAGGTTGAAAGATGAAGGGGTAAACACAAAGTATGCGTAGCCCTGACCCTGTGAGATGCAGTCACTGTTGTAAAGAACTAAAGCTATCATTGCATAAGTTGAGAGAGAGAAAATCACCTTAAAAATTTCCTGTCACATACCGTTTTTAATTTCCTGTCATATTTTAAGTCTACTTCTAGTATATAAAACCATGACGTGCAACGTGTCATTGAAAATTCATTCTCTGTATTCGCACTTGGACTCCTTATTTGCTGATCTTGGTGCAGTCAGTGTCGACCATGGAAAATGTATCAGGGCAACTGGAATCCATCAATGCCGGCTGACTATTGATGGACACTGACACAAGAAGCATCAGTTGCTGATTACAAATGAAAATTAGTGGCAAAACATTTTTTGGCCAGTTGAATTAACGCAAAATGTCAACAGCATGATGCGATTAAACCTGCTAAATTCAATAAAAGTTCATTTAATGTTCCTACAACTTCCTACATGATGCAGCAAATCTGAAATTATCTTTGTGTTCAGCTTGAAGTTGTCCATCATAATCCCCAATTTAAGCAAACTTTTGAAAAAATATTGTTATCCAGTGTAATTTGGTGTTAATATATATGGGATTTTCATTCTGTCTTTGTTAGGTGAACACCATTCCAGAGCTGTACTACCTGTCGTTTGTGTTGTCAGCACTAAGTGTGCTTGCCACAGGTTTGTACCCTGTTATGGTCGAGATGCTCCTCCTCCCTGTGTCACAGCTGCCCATTTCCGCCGAGGGCTGCCCTCTGCGTTACTGGAGTAAAACGTGCAAGTCTGCAGACACTGGTTGAAGTACAATGTTGGAGAAACTCAGCAAGTCAAACAGTGTAGCAAAGATACAGAACCAACATTTCAAGACTTGAGCCCTTCATTCAAGGAATGGGCAAAATATAGGGAGGTGCCAGAGTTCAGCTGCCGACCTCATTTTGCTCACATTTTGAAGGGCTCAAATCCAAAACGTTGGTTAGCTGTCTTTATCTTTGCTAATATGAAGGACACTGCTTCTCCAGCATTGATTTTTTTTTAATCCACTGTGTTACCAGGTCAGCTATTCTCTGCTCTGTCCATCTGGGCACCTTTGTCACTCCTACATTTCGCAACTGTTAATGCTCCTTTGCTTTAATACTGACGTTGACTGCACAGCTGTGGTTCGCCTTCTTTCTCTAATTGCTCCCACTAATCCATCAACTGGATGACCTCCACAACTAATCCCTATGGCAACCCTGGCCTCACTGCTTTACCTATATTTCTTTTGTCAGATCCATTCCTGTCACACACCTCGATTTCTCTCAAGATTTAAGATTCCTTTATTGCCATGTAATATTACACCATATTGCCCTGTGACACAATATGACACAAAGACTTGCCATTAGTGTCGTTCGGTTCCCTTGTTCCCAGTTCTCAAGAAGGGTTTACGACCTGAAACGTGAACGCTGAAAGAGGCTCCACTGATGCTGCCCGACCAACATTTTGGTCACTTCAGATTTACAGCAACTGCATTTTTGTTTGCTTTTTGTGACAGATCCGACTGCACTTTAATCCCTTACAAGGCTTCTCCTTGACCAAGGGCTCGGATCAGAGACATCGACTGTTGTCTGATTCGAAGGTTGCTTTACTTCACGTGTGAATCTTTAGGGGTCCTCTCCTGCATCTGGTGCTCCCGTTTGGGGAGGGGCGGAGGGGGGGGTGGTGGAGGGACACTGGACACAGACTAAGTTTTGTTGAGAACATTTGTTCTGTCTGCTTCAACAGCAAAGACCACCCAGTGGCCACCCATTTCAATTCCACAGATCATTGCCACATTGACATATCTGCCCAAGGCCTCATGTACCACTAAACCGAGGCTATGCACAAATGAGAGGAACCAGCATTCTTGTGTTTAGAAAACCTGACTATTCTATCTCCAACCAGAGAGCATTAACATGGACACCAATTTCATTCAACCTCTCCCCTCCTTCCTTCAGCTTCCCCCTTCCCTCTCTACCCTCCCATCTGATTCCAACAACGGTCTCTTGCCTTTCGGCCTGTGCTCTTCCCCCCCCCCCACTTTTTTTATTCAGGCACTTGCCGCCCCCCCCACCCCCCCACCCCCCCCCCGTACCTTGACAAAGGGGTCAGGCCCGAAACATTGATTCCCCTTTCCTCCCTATGGATGCTGACCAGCAGGGCTACTCCAGTACTTTGGTGTCCTGCACTCAACTCCAGCATCTGCAGATTTTCTTGTTTAACTAATTTCCTCAGGAGTGTGATTAATTCCGCTCCATTCAAGCCTATTCTGATTTTAAAATATTTATTTCAACAGTGTTCATCATTCTCCTGCTCCCGTTCTGGCTGATCAATGTTCTCTACCCAGGACTGCTCCTATCACCAGGCCCACCAGCTGCAATTTGCCACCAGCCAGTTGCTGACTGCTCTTGCTTGTGGTACATTTAACAAGGCACTCAGACCCAGAACAATCCCACACATGCATGAATAATGCATTTGGTTGCTGTGCAACAGAAGCCTCTGGAACATTCCAGTTCAAGAGTTCAGAATCAGGATTTATTGTCATGAACGAGTCATGAAATTCGGGGTTTTACAGCAGCTTCGTAGAGCAAACGTTCATATTATAACCATCTTACAACATTACCATGAAAAATAAAATAAAAAATAGTGCCCAAAAAGTAAGGCCGTGTCTTTGGTTCGTTGATTATTCAGGAATCTGATGGCAGCAGGGAAGAAGCTGTCCTTGTGCCGCTGAGTGCTCGACTTTAGGCTCCTGTACCCTTTCCCTGATGGTAGCAGAGTGAAGAGGGCCTGGCCTGGGTGGTGGGGGTCTTTGAGGAGAGAAGCTGGTTTATTTAAGACACTGTCTCATGTAGATGCCCTCGATGGAGTGAAGTCTGGTGCCTGTGATATCGCAGGCTGTGTTAACCCTCTGGAGTTTATTCTTGTCCTAGGAGTTGGCCCATCCATACCAGGCAGTGGTCCAACCAGCCAGAATGCTCTCCACGAAACAACTGTAGAAGTTTACTGGAGTCTTCGGTGACTTACTGAACCTCCTCAGACACCTCACAAAGTATCGCCTTCTTCGTGATTGAATCAACGTGGAGGCTCCGGGACAGATCCTCAGAAACGTTGACACCCAGGAATTTAAAGTTCTTTTTTTTTTTATTTTTTTTTTTTTTTAATTTTTTATTTTTCACACCATAAATCACAATAGCCATGATATACACTTTTTCTTTTCCACACATTTACAGTGACTTTTTCTCCCTCCCCCCTCCCTCCTCCCAAGCCACCCCCCCATCCCCCCCCCTCTCATCCATTTTAGTTATACAATCTAGGTTGCACTAATTCAGTTAGACAATGTTGTCATTCAACAAAAATACACCAGAAATTCTACTGAGTCCATTCTTTTCTTTTCTTCTCCTTCCATCAACTTAGGTAATGTTTGTTCCCGGTAGGTTTTCGCTATTGTATTTAATGTAAGGCTCCCATACTTGTTCGAATATTTCAATATTATTTCTTAAACTATATGTTATTTTTTCTAATGGAATACATTTATTCATTTCTATATACCATTGTTGTATTTTCAAATTATCTTCCAATTTCCAGGTGGAATTTAAAGTTCTTGACCCTCTCCACGACTGAGCCCTCGATGAGGACTGGGTCATGTTAACCATATAACCATTTACGGAGCGGAAACAGGCCATGTTGGCCTTTCGAGTCTGCACCGGTTCACTGATTCCCCCGACTTTTTCCTTAAGTTCACAATGATCACCTTGGTTTTGCCGACGTTGAGCACAAGGTTGTCGTTACACCATTCAACGAGCTGACCTATCTCCCTCCTATAGGCTTCCTCATGGTTGTTTGTGATAGTTCGTTCACACTATTCCAGCTACCAAAAGATTAAGTGCTGGCAGTGAGTGGTAGAATTGTTGGTTCTGTGTCTACAACATAAGGTTCCAATCAATTCAGAAGTAGGTGCAACAGTCAATATCAATGCTTCTCTACTTAGACAGGAGGCCTTTTATTTATTGATTACCTTTTAAGCTCAGGAGCGATTTAACCCTTTGATTATTTCCTGTCTTGTGCCAAGTGTAGGGCATCAACATACGTTACGACCTGCCTTGCCTTCTTGGGACAGAAAGAACCCACAAATCACACAAGACTTGCATTTGTATAGCACCTTTCAGGAAATTCCAATACTACAAAGTCCACACCCCTTGTAGAAAAATTATGCTTTTAATGCTGGAAGTTCTTACTCAACACTTTAAACAGATCGTTTTCTGGTAAATTGACCTTGCTGTACAATAAACAGTTTGTTGTGAGACAAACTTCCAACTTCCCAGTTGGTTGCCAACAAAAACACTAAATTCAGACATACAGCACAGTTACAGGGCATTTCAGCCCACGAGAACCTGCTGCCCAACTTACACCCAATTAACTTACATCCCCAGAATGTTTCAAACAGTAGAAGGAAACCGGAGCCCCAGGGAAAACCCACGCAGACCCAGGAAAATGTACAAACTCTTTACAGACAGCACACATTTCAAACCCTGATCCCTGGCGCTGTGGTGTCGCACTAACTGCTACGTCAACCGTGCCACCCATAGATACCGACGGGAATGGGATGCTGTGCCTTGATTCTCCTTGTCCTCGATCTCCCATCGGAGGTCAAGTTGGATCCACCTCACTTTCTCAGGGGCAATGAATGCAGAATTTATGGCTTGCATTCAATCTGTTCTTCCCTGGTGGTTGCGGCTGGTGAATGGGTTGGAGGGAAAATGGAGCAGTGACAAGATGCTGACCTGCCCTGCTACTGAAGACCAGGAACAACTGACATTTCCAACCCTCCCCGCCAAGGTGTTGGCTTTTTACAAACATCAGAACCCTCTGATATCTTCATCTTACCTTGTGTGAAAGATGAGGTAGAAAGTGAAAGGCCATTCGGGGGGAGGGAGCGAAGCCTCTCCTTGTCGTCCAGGGTCTGCCAGTGATCGCCTGCTGAATTGCAAATGGAAGGATGCAACTTCGGCTGATTTCTGCGATATAGAAACGTGCTGGAGAAGTTCAGCAGGTCAGGCAGTGTCCACAGGAAGCAAAAGGTCATCAACGTTTTTGGGTCTGAGCCCTTCATCGGGAATGTGGAAACAAAATTCAGGGAGGTGTTTCTGCAGGTTCTCGACAAAGAGACCGCTGTTTCACTCCTGTGGACACTGTGACCTGAGCTTCTCCAGCACTTCTGGGTACTGCACTAGATCTCAGTGTCTGCGGACTTTATTGTGAAACACAATTTGGCTAATTCCACCTCTTTCCCACCCAATTTATTCCTCTGGAAGCTGAAGTCTAATAGTCTGGAGGTAAGAGTTTCAATTGTCATTGTTTCTGGTGACTTTAAATTCAATTCAAGTTCAGTTAACCAAATAAATTGAATGCAGCTATCAGTAATGGTGGTCATGAAACGATCAGACTGTTGCAAAATTCACAAGCACCCAGTGTACTAAAGCAGCCATTCTCAACAGGAGCCCTACGGGGCTGCAGCACCTAGAAGTGAAAGCCTTGCTTTTGTGTCACTTCCCATCGTGCATCTTTCATGTAGTTTGTAGAAGTACAGAAGGAACTAAAATTTGACTGCTTCACAGGGAAGGCAGGTGGGAGTATATAAAGTTTGAACAGAGCCCGGGGGGAGGCACAGCTGTAAAAAGGTTGAGAATAGCTGTACCGAAGGACAGTCTGCGACTTTTAATGACGTGCTAGGATCCGAGTGGCTAACTAAGAATTGACAGAACAAGCCACCCTGCCCAAGGGTGATTTGGGAAGAGTACAAATAATGACCCAAGTCTGACACCACAGCCCCTTGATGCAAAATAAATGGGTACGAATGGGAGTACTACTTCTAACAATGGGCAACAAAGATTTTGCTTCCCAAACACTTTTGGGTGTATTTTATAGATTTTGGGCTGATGATTATAAAAATCATCTTGAAATGATCTGATCATGTACGGTTTTATTTTAAATACAACCGATTTTTGTGATTTCCTGTCATATTTTAAGTCTACTTCAAGCATGCAAAACCGTGAAGTGCAACGTGTCGTTGAAAATTCATTTTCTGCATTCGCATTTTGATTTCTTCCCGACTGATCTTGGTGCCGTCAGTGACGAACATGGGGTAAGGTTTCATCCGGGACATTACGACCATGAAAAAGTGGTATCAGGGCAACTGGAATCCATCAGTGCGGTCGACTATTGATGGACACTGACACGAGACCCATCAGATGTAGAATACAAATGAAAATCAGTGAGGAGCCAGCATCATTATGCGATTAAACCTGCTAAATTCAATCAAAGTTCTTTTAATGTTCCTCCAACTTCCTACGTGATGCAGCAAATCTGAAATTATCTTTGTGTTCAGTTTAAAGTTGTCCATCGTAATCCCTAATTTTTTTTTTGGGTCAGGATCCTACCGCCCGGTCGTTATTCTGACAGCCCCTTGCAGGCTTTAAACAGCCTGTAGATGGAGCCGGTGCTTTTCTCCCCCTCAACATTGGTGAACCCTCCGAGGTCTGCGCCCAAGATGGCTCATAGGCCAAAGGATTCACACCAGACTGTTGGGACCAGTTTGTGAGATCAGGTGTCCGGACTGGGATGCCAATGGCACGAAGGGGTCCCGAAGGGTGTTGACAACTTCCTGTTCGCTTCGGAGGTTCAGAACCAGGAGCTCGGAGTAACCACTGGAACAGACTGGAGACTGGGTTGCGGGAGGGCAGGAGGCAAATCCATGGACACTTTTGTGACTCTCTTTTGCTTTTCTTTCTCCTATTGGTGGGGTCATCTGGCTAGCGGCAACTCCATGTGCATTTCCTTTGTCTTTGGCTTGGCTTCGCGGACGAAGATATATGGAGGGGGTAAAAAGTCCACGTCAGCTGCAGGCTCGTTTGTGGCTGACCAGTCCGATGCGGGACAGGCAGACACGATTGCAGCGGTTGCAAGGGAAAATTGGTTGGTTGGGGTTGGGTGTTGGGTTTTTCCTCCTTTGCCTTTTGTCAGTGAGGTGGGCTCTGCGGTCTTCTTCAAAGGAGGCTGCTGCCCGCCAAACTGTGAGGCGCCAAGATGCACGGTTTGAGGCGTTATCAGCCCACTGGCGGTGGTCAATGTGGCAGGCACCAAGAGATTTCTTTAGGCAGTCCTTGTACCTTTTCTTTGGTGCACCTCTGTCACGGTGGCCAGTGGAGAGCTCGCCATATAATACGATCTTGGGAAGGCGATGGTCCTCCATTCTGGAGACGTGACCCATCCAGCGCAGCTGGATCTTCAGCAGCGTGGACTCGATGCTGTCGACCTCTGCCATCTCGAGTACCTCGACGTTAGGGGTGTGAGCGCTCCAATGGATGTTGAGGATGGAGCGGAGACAACGCTGGTGGAAGCGTTCTAGGAGCCGTAGGTGGTGCCGGTAGAGGACCCATGATTCGGAGCCGAACAGGAGTGTGGGTATGACAACGGCTCTGTATACGCTTATCTTTGTGAGGTTTTTCAGTTGGTTGTTTTTCCAGACTCTTTTGTGTAGTCTTCCAAAGGCGCTATTTGCCTTGGCGAGTCTGTTGTCTATCTCATTGTCGATCCTTGCATCTGATGAAATGGCAAACTAAAGTGACAAATTTTGTGTATTGAGGTACAAGACAATCTTGTACATTGGTTTTCCGTGGCCATGGGTACAAGGACATCCAGGTCCCTTTGAACATCTAAATATACCCAGTAGGTGCACCAGTGGACCTTAAGTCTCAGAGTCCTTTTCTGTTCTCACAGTCCCACCACCTTCAACATTGACAGCAGGATTTCAATGCATGACATTTGACTCCCTCAGCCAAATTGAGAGACTGAACAGCTCGGGGCCAAGCATCGACCTCCGCACTAATCCACGCCGCAGCCTGCCAAACCAAGCAGGATCTATTTATTCTTCATCCAATTTAAAATTTATTACACAAGTACATTACTCCCAATTCTGTGTCCCCAACCTTGTTAACTGACTCTTATGCAGAACCTTAAATGTCCAAATACACCACCTCCACTTCTCCCCTCATCGATTCTGGTCGAAACATCCTCAGATAATTCAGATGGGTCAAACGCGAAAAATACACGTCCACTCTGCTTCACTTGTTAAGATTCAAGACCCTCGTTCTGTCATGGAACCAAATCCCTTCCAAAATGAAAAATTTAATCACTTTTTTTTAAAAAGACCCCTTCAGTTTATCGATCAACTTCTTTACATCACACTTCAGAATATCCATAACCAATGTTGCTGCCCTTGCTATTTCGAGATGAGACCAATATTGTGATCTGGAGCAAACGAACAAACTGCTGGAGGAACTTAGCAAGGACACATCTGGATCCCACGGCAGGACCTCCACCTGAAATGACGACTGCCACGAGTTTGTCCAGCAGTTTGATGCTCGAGTCAACATTGTCATGCCAAGGTAATTTCTTACCTTAGACTGATTTTCCCTCCCACTGACAGAACCCATATCTCCCCCTCTCATGCCCTTCTGAAACATTGAATACCCTGGAACAACTTGTTCACCCTGCAGTCATTTTTCTGTAACTGTATTGCGATCATATAGTTTACCTCTATTTGAGCCATAAATCCATTGGAGATCTGAGATGCTGGAATGTGAAGCAAAAGAATCTGCTGGAAGAACTCAGCAGGTTGAGCAGCATCAGTGAGAGAGAGGCAAAGAATGGGACACATTCTGGGTCAAACCCCTTCACCCTGAAATCTTGTTGTGAATACTGTGAACTAGATATATTTTGCCTTGAATTTTCCCACTATTATTTTTTTTGTGCTTTAAATCCCTGAGGCATTCAACAATGTTTTTGATAAAATTTCACCAACTACTTTTCTAAGTTACTCTTTTTTCTGGATTCCCTTTGAGGTTTGCATCCCCCGACGTGCTGATCCAAACCCCCTCCCCCCCAGTCACCCAAGCAAAATCTCCTGCAGGCATGATTGAAAAATGGGATTACAAATTATCAGAGTTTGACTCCAGTGTAAAAAAGACTCCACAATTTTGGCCCGTCTCCATGCCCAATTTCTCCTTGTTGCTCAGAAGCAACTAAATGACCCCAGCCACAATAGTTTTGTGTTTGTTTCAAACAGGAAGTATAATTCTAATTGGCTAGAATAAAATCACCAGCTGCAACCCACCATTCAAATCTTGCAGAGCTAATTGATCATCGCAGGAAAAAAATGCACCATCTCGTGATCAAAAGAAAAACTCAAGCAGCCCAGTTTTTCCTGTCATTTAAGAGAAGGTTGGATGTGTACATGGAGGTGAGGGGGGGTGGAGAGCAGGAGGGTTGAGCTAGTGGAGTTGTTCTAGTGCAGACTCGAAGGGCCGACATGGCCTGTTTCCACTCTGTAAACGATTATATGGATGGGTTTCATGGCTGTCCTCAGCTCTCCCGATCAGATTCAAATGGCCACTCTTCAGAATCCAGCCCAGACAGGATCCAGGACTAAGTTACTGTCAGCTGACAGCCTTGGGGAAACCCAGGCATTGCATTTGCAACCCTTTACAGCCAGAACAGTTTTCTTTCCCAATAACATCAACTTGGAAGAAAAGGAAGTTCAAGGACAACTCTGGGCTTTCTAGTATTTTTCTGAAGTATATCCAAACACAGCAACCTCTTCTCATGGTGTTTTGATCTTGAAACCTGAAAGATGAAATTAGACAGTGCACAAAAGTGCTCGAGAAACTCAGCATCCATCAAAAGCAAAAGGCAATTAACGATTCAGGCCTGAGCAAAACAATCAGGCAGATGCACAATTCATTTACATTTGTGAAGACTGCTTCCAAGCTATTTAAAACAAATTTGCCCATCTAAACTTCCCTTTGTCAGTTTTGTCTCCTTGAAGAATGTTTAAATAAACAAATTGCAACTTTATTTCTTTGAATAATGCCTCCAATCACACAAGGACAATATAATAAAATCTTTTATTTCTTGCTACCTAACTCAATGTGGTCCAATTTTACACTTGCTTTGAATAAAGGTGACAAGTGGGGATGACGTTCAATTCCACTGAGCTCAGAAAATGAAGTTCAAACCTACACACAAATTAGGCCACGTCCAGCCTGAGCTGTCAACTAACATTCACTTGAATCCCTCAGTTAATATTCCCTCTTCATGGACCTTGAACTTAACAGGACCGGTAACTTTTAGGTATGACAAAAGGTTGGATACACCAGTCAGGATATTCCAGTCAACCAGTTGAACTTCAATAATACTGGCTTTACAAGAACCTGACATTTTTGTGTGAAATGGCTGACAAAAGGTCATTGACTTGAAATTATAACTACCCTCATTGGCTACCTTTCCTTTATTCCACAAAGGATCATCCCTTCAGATACTCTCAAAAATTTAACTGTTTTACACCAGGAGGAAATGGTTTGGTCAATAAATTTCAGGATGGGCTCTCTCATTATCCAAACGGATCTTTGCTTTCTCACCTTCATCACAGTCAGCACGTGAAGTCACATTGATGTTTCCTTCTGAATTACAGCCTCAGAGTTCATACCATGAAAACAAATTTATACAGAAATACAATGACCAATAGTGTCACTTATTCACGCCATTCTACCACAACACATTGGCCATTCTTTTGCATTTGATTTGATACAATTTGTAGTTGTACTGAAAGCACCCACTACAAAGTAACATTTATAAAAGGTTAGCATTCTTTTCTGGGGACAATGGCTTAAAATTTCCAGTGGGAATTTGTGAGGAACTGCCAACTTATCTAACCACGTGGAAATTTGCAGACTCCCAAGCTTCTGCAAGGTCACAAAACCCCCAAGTCCCACACAGTCGACTGCCACGGCCAGCAGCGGAGCATGAAGTTTGCCAGCGGGTGGGCTGGAGAAATGGGGCCTGCTGAATCCGTTACCAGTTTCAACAGGTCACAGTCTCAGCAACTCCACTTCAAATGGAAATGAGATTAATTAACAGCCTGATGATTTTCATTTCAATTAACTTGATTGGTTTAAATGCCATCTATTTTTCATTCTACTTTTTTGGTTTGGTTTATTATTAATAGTTTGAATAGAAACATTCCCCAACATTCAAGTTCTGTTGCCAGTTCAACCTAGTGGTGTGATTTGAATGGTCTTCAGGAGTATTTACTATCAGCCATATTTTGCTCAACTCATTTCTGCTCCAATGTCAAATGATCGAATCAAGTCGGAACTGGCTTCTCTGTGGAAGATCTCACCAGGGCATCTGGTCAATGTCAGGTAGCAAATCATTTCAGCCACTTGTGCAAGCACTCAGATGACAAACACTGGCTTTATACACTTTTTATTTGACACTATACTGCTGCAGACAGCAAGGTTGTCACCCCCCCAAAAAAAAATCATACACAACAGAATTTATTAAAACATGCTGGACAATATTGTAGAGGTTAGGGCTGGAAATTTATTGTTGCTCAGACTTCAAATTGACCTATCATATACAGATCTGTAAGTAACACCCATATTGGCTACATACAATTTATAACTTGATTACACCATTGTTAGCTTTTAACATGATAGCCTTCAAGTCTAATACATTATCTACAATGAATTGACTTCAAGTCGCTTACATAACATGAGCACAAGACATCTATGTCAGACAAATACTTCAACAAAGGATTTACTTTTCCACCATGAAAAAAACTACCACATTTCTTTTAAAAAAAAACTTGACAAATAATGTAAAACCATATTCCCCTGCTGTTAGGAAATCTATAATTTAAAGTTTTAAAAAATTTAGACTATTCCACTTCCTAGATGTACATCATTAAATTATGCTATTTGTGAAAGTCAAGGCACTCCCAACCAGCTCGTCTCAATCCAGTTAAAGTTACGTGTTTGCACCCAGGATAGATCCTGATCCAAATTTGAAATAAAAAAAACAACAAAAACAAAGCAAACCTGACTTCAGGTGATCACTGTGGCCACAGCACAGAATTACAAGCTGCATGGCAAAGGATTTTTGAAAACCTCAATTGCTCACACTTTGTGTTTTTAAAAACGATTTCAAAAAGAACATTACATAATTTCTGGACTTTAACCACTAATAGACCACTAATTTAGCAGCATGCAAATGTATTATTTTCAGCTAATGGTATAAAATGCTCCTGGCTCATTCCTGGTTAAAATGCCTGTGTGAAACTTTCCTAATAATTCTCCAATTAAAACCAGCAACTGCATTCCCCCCAAATGATAATAATTCCTGTCCTTCCAAAATGATTTAACTAATATTATTGTAAAAGTCTTTCTAAGAATTGCATTTTCACTTTAACCAATGTAATGACTTGCTTCTTGGCCAATAACATCAGTGGGGTTGTCATTCACACAGATGCTGATTCTGGCCCCACTTCGATGTCTGTGGGATGCTATGATTCAATATCATAAATAATTCTCAAACAAATTTTCTACACCCAGTAATGTACCTTGTTACACATTCCCAATTTTTAATGATTATCCCAATTCCAGATGAGGAAACATGGGCATTCCAAATACTCCCTAGATTCAGACATTTAAAATTGGAGCTTTTATTCTGATAGGACTTTCACAATTCCAAAAATCTTAATTTAATGAAAGGGAAGTCTGCAAGAGCACAGAGCAGGCCTTTCTTTTATTTTCCTCAAAGTCTTGCTTTTTCTAACAGAAGCTAAATTGATCTCCTCAGCTCTCACCATTAGTACTTGCACCACAACAGCCTCCATATATTTAAACTGCAACAACCATAATCTTCCTCATCATCGACCTCAAACATTCCTGCAAAACCTTTCCATTCCACTTTGTTTCATCCAGCCAAACCTGGTCTGTGCACCTCACTAAAGCTGCATATTTTTAGTACCTTTCCAGCAAACATCTTTGTACATCAGTTAACAGTTCATTTAAAAAATAACAGGCAGAGCACTGTTTTAAAATCACCAAACATTTGATTCACAAATATGAGCCAATATCTTTGTACAATTTCAACTACAATATTACAAGGAGAAAGCAAAGTTTACTAAATGTAAACAAATAGCTTAAAACTACAGTACAAGTCAATGTACAGAAGTATTGGTAGTTACTTTGTGCATTGATCCAACAGAGTCCTTGGTTTTGTTGAATCCACCACTCCCCATTAAATCCTCCATTCTAAAAAGACAGTATTACCTTTATTTACCCAGCACAAGATCCGTTTTTGACATCCAATTACATACAAAGTCAAACTTTTAAAGTCACCAATGATGACCAATTGTACATTGATTTTAAATGGTGAAATAAATATGTTTGTGCCCAAGGGCACTCAAGTTTAAATGCCTACCAACAGGTTAATGCTGGGTTAGAAGTGAAAGTTGAAAACTCTATTTCCCTTACATCAGCTTTAACTGTTGGAGACAATTACAGAAAAAGGTTATTTCATGTAGCATCAGTAAGGGTGTCCATAATTAAACTCAGTTACAACATAGCAGTAGATTTTGATATAGACTTTGAATTTCCAAAGGCCAACATTAAAAGACACTGTCTCTTCAAATCTCTGCTTTAACTTGTTTGTCCAATCCCCTTTTCACTACCATAATGAAATTACATAATTTCAATATATTTACAAAATATTAAAAATCTTGTTATTCTTCTACATAAATTGACCTCTTCAATTTTTTCCACATGCATTAGAAAAAAAATTATAACCAGGTCAGAACCAAGCAACTTTAAACGCTACTCAATGCAATTTTTCTTCTGTCAACAAAAACTGAAAATAGCAAAGCTGCCTCTTAGAGCAAAGAGTCCTGAAAAATCATGTTTACTGTCTAGCGAGTGTCATTCATCAGATGACAAGAAAAAAGTGCAAGATGGTTCCTTAGCTAAGATGGAGTGGGCGACAGAGTCTCCAAGAGCACAAAGCGACAGCAGGACAATCAATAGGTCAGAGTCGAATCGTCCCATTCAAGTTGCTGCTGTCGGTTGACATTCTGCTGGTCTTCCTGCTCGCCCTCCTCTTCACTGCTTTCAGATTCTGCACTGGTAATGTCATCTTCTTCATCACCCGCCTCACTTCCTTCCTCTTCCTCCTCCTCCTCCTCCTCCTCCTCCCCTTCACTACTATGCTGGTCCTCGTATGTCTGGCAAAGCAAAACAACCAAGGCAAATTAATAAACTGCCTGACAAAATTACACCTGTGCATACTGCTAGCTCTCCAGGTGAGAAATTTGAAAGATGCTTTGAATTTAGGAACTATTTACCTCCATCGGGTTAACTGTAATAGTCAGGGCTGAATCATCCCAGTCCATTTCGTTTTCTTTCCCATTTTCCTGATCCCGTATCGTTCGCTGATGTGCGGCACGGATTCGGAAAACCCCAAGAATGATCATGACGACCAGGAAACTGACACAGACCACAATGACAACTGTGGCTGCACTGGGGACCACTTCAAAACACAAGTTCATATCTTCTTTAAACTCAAGGCAACATTTTGTACACAAGAATGTATTCAAAATGCTTTCATTAAAACCAACCTTGCTTAGAACACATTGGTCTGTTGGTTCAGTTATAGCCAACTACACTGGCTACATTTTAAAGAGGCAACTATACTTAAAAGTTGCCAGCTAACATTTACAATCACCATTAATTACCACATTGACAGAGGTGCACCAAAGAAGAGGTACAAGAACTGCCTAAAGAAATCTCTTGGTGCCTGCCACATTGACCACTGCCAGTGGGCTGATAACGCCTCAAACCGTGCATCTTGGCGCCTCACAGTTTGGCGGGCAGCAACCTCCTTTGAAGAAGACCGCAGAGCCCACCTCACTGACAAAAGGCAAAGGAGGAAAAACCCAACACCCAACCCCAACCAACCAATTTTCCCCTGCAGCCGCTGCAACCGTGTCTGCCTGTCCCGCATCGGACTTGTCAGCCACAAACGAGCCTGCAGCTGACGTGGACATTACCCCTCCATAAATCTTCGTCCGCGAAGCCAAGCCAAAGAAGAAGACCCCCCCACCCCCCAAAAAAATCTGCATGAATCATTTTGCACCAGGCCTTTAGCCAAGTGATTAGATGGGTCAATGAGGACTGGAAGATCCTTAGCCTGGAGGGCTCTGAGTTGTACTGAATGGTTTCCTGACTACTCTAATTAGAAGAGCACAGAAATGTTGGATTGTGTTTTTTTACAGAGAAATTAAAACAAAAATCAAACAGAAAGGAACTCCAAAAAAATCCTATAATTTTTTTTTACAGCTGTATTACACACAAAGCCACCTCAAAATGACATTTGTCTAGAGCCAGTAGAAAATACCTGTCATGTTGTGGAGGCTGTTGTGGTGCAAGTACTAATGGTGAGGAGATCAGTTTAGCTTCTGGTAGAAAAAGCAAGACTTGGAGGAATATAAAAGAAAGGTCTGCTCTGTGCTCTTGCAAAGTATTCGAGACCAGGTCAAATAGGAAAGGACTGCCGTGCACCCAAATTTCAGCTATTTTCTAAGGATTAAAACAAAGCTCAACCCCAGGAGTTTAATTAAAAGAAAAGACAAAAATGATTGCTGGAAGAATGATCGCATTATTAATGGCAGGTTCTTTCGAGTCACCATCCTCCCATTTTTTGCAAAGAAAAGATTTTCTGGGCACCTGTGGATGGATGGGGATTTGCAAGGTTGTGTCCAGATAGGTCAACTGAAGCATGATGCACTGGTCGAACAAACTCTGGCTGTACCAAGACATGGTTGGGATGCTCCACGCGATTAGCAGTGTGAATGACATTGACCTGAAAGTGATATACAAATGTTATTTAAAACCGCACATGGTCATGCACATTTTACAGTTTTGGACAAGATTCTGATTTCTAATGAAATCCATAAACAGACCAATGCGAAGAAAAACTAATTTCTTTGGATTGCAAAATATGCACAAGTTGAGCTATCCCTGACCACAATAAATTTGCATTTGATTTATAAAACTAAAATGGCGCAAACGTTGCCATACTTTCGGAAAATTTGATTCTCTCGTACCTCGACGTTGAACTCATTACTCGTATATCGTCCATTCAATTCTGAGCAAATGAGCTTAAACTTCCTTTCAAACAACGACTCACTGTTCCAGTTTTGGTAACGAATCAAATGTAGCATCTCTTCATAATTTGCCATTGTATCAACACCTACACAAAACACCACAGCAAGAAGAGATTTCAAGCAATGTCTTTTATTGGGTTTTTCTTTCCACAACTCGAACAAGGCAAAAAAATATACATTGTGAACAATTGCAGTTGGGCCAATGTTTATTTAATGAACAGATGAGCCAGATTAGAAGGATCCTTGCTTTGACTCGAGTTATTTTATCCATTAGGAAGATGACAGTCGTCCTAACACAGGTGCCCTTACTAAGTTAAGGTAAGGGAAGATGGTTAGGGCTGTTGTTCATTAGTGACCAATGATTTCTGGTGTGGGTGGCAGAAGGTTTGCACTAGTATCAAGGTAACAGAGGAAACTGGGACCAAACTCGACCTTAAGCTGTGAAGTGTTCAAGAGAAATGATTATGCACATAACATCAGGTACATATAGTTTAAAATAAAAATATTCCTTTGACCTCACCAGCCACCCACCT
Source organism: Narcine bancroftii (assembly GCF_036971445.1). Taxonomy (NCBI): domain Eukaryota; kingdom Metazoa; phylum Chordata; class Chondrichthyes; order Torpediniformes; family Narcinidae; genus Narcine; species Narcine bancroftii. Next base: position 146,340,704 of record NC_091470.1, on the reverse strand, counting down.
CTCCACCTTCTTCACTGGATCCTTGATTTCCTGTCCAACAGATCACAGTTCGTGAAGACCAGGAGCAACAGCTCCTCCACAATCATATTGCTTATACTCCCCCGGCACCCACGACTGCATTGCTAAATACTGCTAACTCCATTTTTCAGTTTGCTGACAATCACAGGCAAATAACAAATTAAGAGAAAATGCACAAGGGAAAGAGAGAATTCAGTGGCATTATGCCAAGATAACCCTTCTTAATGTCAGTTAAGATAATAGACTTCATGATGAGATCTACATAAATGGCATGCAAGTGGAGACAGATAACTTCAAGCTCGGGAGTAAACATTTCCAATGGACTGGCCAACAACATCATCATGAATACTCAAGGTGGCACAATGCCCCTACTTCCTTTGAAAGCTCAGGAAATTCAGCATGTATCCTCAACTTCTCCAGGTGGACCGTCAAAAGCATCCCAGCTGGGAGCTGCTCTGTCCACAAATCAAACTGGAGAAGGAGGTGAATATAGCTCAAAACATTACACAAACCTCCTTCCCCTTTCAACTCCAGTACATTTCACTCTTCCTGCTGGGAAGAAGGTTCAAGAGTGACAAATCGCAACCAGAAGGTCCTTTCCTGCAGCCATCTTGAATGAACCACACAAAAGTGCTCTCATGCTGCCATGCGTTGTATTAATCTTTTCATTCTAACTCGACACCCTCTTGCTCTTCATCTTGGAAAGGCTGTATGAATGTTAGAGTTGACTTGCTAGATTGCTCAGGAAAAGAACAGTTCTCACTGTACCAGGTATTATGCGTCAATAAACTTGAATGATAATAGCCATAATGCACATTTATGTTCAAGCACCAAATAATTAATTGCTCATATCCAAATTTCTGTCCCTTCCTCCAGTGTTTCAATCATAATCTCGCACATCACCTTTTCAATGATATCTTGCACGATCAGACAATGGCAAGAGGTGCACAGTTGAGCTTCAACTTATTTTTCCTGACATCACAAGCACGCTTCTTCCAATAAACATCAATGAATAGTTCATGGAAGCGTAAGTACTGTTCCACCCCCCCCCCCCACCTCTCCAAAAGAAGAAAGGTGCCTTGATCGGTTGATAATTCAAGAAAAAGTTCATTTGCTGGAAAATTAACATTTGCAAAGCCATCCAAGACAAATTTTCTTTTGCACAAGGACATCACCATTTTTGGGGAGGAGGGGAAATCAGTTAAATATTAAGTCCTGCTAAAGTAGTTTTAGAATTCTCTTTAATCTCACACAAATATATTCCCAGTCATCTCATACACAATTTCTGCAAGTATAACCATTGCAAATATAGATTTTTCTCTGAAATTCTGCTCCAAGTAGTGTTCCACATGCAGAAAATTTTTTTAGTGCATAGAAACAACATTGAGGCCAGCTGAAAAATTATAATGCAGGTATATGACAACGTTCAAACAGAAATCAAATCAATCCCGGAATTGAATTTAATCCCAAAAGGCAATGGTGTTTTGGGGAAGGGGAAGAACTCAACACAAAAATATTGGCACCAACTGATCAACATTTCATGCTTGGAGAACATCAGCTTCTGATTTTCCGAAACTTGCCTGTGATGGTCATGCCAGTTGATGAGTTTGTCATTTCCATACCCCTCTGTCGAAGCTGAGACAGATCAATATCAAAGTTTTCCTGTTCTGTTTTCAGTTCTTCGCCAAGAACTGAAATCTCACACATATCAAGATTGTGCATTATTTCCTCGGATATCATGGATTCTTGAACTATAAACAATAAAGCCAAGGACAAATCAGTTCAAAAGAAATAACTGGTCACTGCATGCATCATCAATTTCCACAGAAGTAGTAGTTGGCAATAGATAAATAAAATTAGGTTAAATTAAATTGTGCACCATTTCAAAAAAAACTGTAATTTTAATACACTACTTGATCAGACTCAGCTTTAGATGCCATTCACATCAACATCATATTTTCTTTCTTACAACAGTTGCTAATCTACCAGTTTTAAATTCAAAGATATTGTAGGTCGTGGTTAAGTAACAGGTCAAGCATTCATTACTAGCTGTGCCAAATTGTACCAGTTGGACAAGTCTTCCCATCTATTCTGATCAAAGCTCATCACCTGGAAACACAAACCATGTCCCTCTCCAAAGACTGCCTGACCAACGCATTTCCAGCATTATAGTTATTATTTCAGATTAAAAACATCTGCAATTGTTTGAAAAAAAAAAAATCACAAAAATCTGTAGACACTGTGGTTGAAAGAAGAACACAAAATGGTGAAGAAACTCAGCAGGTCAAACAGTGTCCTTTATGTAACTGATGTTTCGGGCTTGAACCCTTCAAAGTATGAGATGCACAGATTCTCTGCAGACAGTGCTGTGCTGCCTCAGGCACCAGATTTGACATCGAGACTCCAAAAGGAGCTGCAGGGTGAGCAAGTACTTTCGTTGTGTTGGAAAAAAAAAATCAAAAGTAATCTAATTCATCCTTCTTACTAAGAAAGGCCACGGGGAACCACAAAGCATGTGGAGGTAGATAAACACTGATAAAAAGCATCTTTTGCAATCTCAAAGGAGGTGGGATGGACAAGTCGACTTTCCCCCCAAACGCTATGACAGCAGGGCACAATGGACAGAGATGTTGTGTAATGTGAGCAAAATGTGGACAAAAATACACAAATAAGTGATGTGTATTATTGGAATAGTATTCTAGTTGGTTGACGATTCTACATTGAATACGTACATCAGGGCAGACAAGGAGCATAGAATAGGATACTGAAAAGGTGTTTTACCTGTTGTTTCATCTTCATCCTCTCCTTCTGGCTCTACTTCTCTTGTGATGGTACTAATGATCTTCAGCTCTGGGAACAGTGGAACCCCCTCATCACTTTCAAATTCAGAGGCGGCCCGTGCAAAGTGATCAATACCACTCAGACTGATCTTTGGGTCATCGGGCTGAAGAACCATGACATAGCCCTCCATATCTGGGATAGTGATGCACGTCTCTTCATTGAAGCACCTGGAAAATATTTTTTGTACCATGTTCAAGATGTTAGCTTACATCCGTCTGCATAACTTCCAAGTGTAAATGTAATTTCCTGGTATTCAGAAGAAAGGAAACCATAAACAATCTGTCCTTGCTTAACTTTTCTTTGGATACATGACTGGAGGATAGATCATTCTCCATTTCACAACACACTGCTTTTCAGAATCACAAACTAAAATATTTTATTTTCAAAAACACATCTGTAAACCAAAGGCAAATAAGTTACCACTGATAATGGCATTCTTTCAAGATAGCCTTAACTGTAGTGTTCTCATTTTACCATCACATTCAATTGCTTGAAAACAGTCCAATGTCAGATGGGTTTTAATAGGAGGCTAGGATCTCATTGCAAATATATCCTTGACAAGCTGTAATCATTAATGAGATCCTAACTTCCTATTAAAACAACTTTTACAAGAATCACCACCCCATACACAGCTCAATGTACGGCATAATGTGTGTGAGGCAAGCGAGATGGCACCAGGTTGAAGATGCTTCATGACCACCATAGTTAGCCTTCGTGTCGGTTGGTGGTGAATCTAAACTTAGTTTAAATTGTAGATTTGAGACGTCTGTGTTAAGCAAATTCAATTTTCCAACTTACTTCACAGTTGTGATAATTTTTAATCGTCTTATCCCAGGTGTTGGGAACTGCCTGGAGTTGAGGTATGACACATGTTGCATACTCTTATCGATTTTTTCAATATCATTCCCTTCCAAGCCAAGTACTGTCTGGGTGGGATTGAAATTAACCTGAAAAGAGATTGAAATATTTTAAATCTTGTTTATAACAGTTTTCTAAATTAGGAGCTGAAGGTCTCACTATTCCTTTGAGATCTGCTTGAAAACTGACTCAATGGCCCAAAATAGCTCCATCATATTGTGTTACAGAATTCCAGAAAGACCCATTCAGCATCCAAATGTGGGCAGTTGGTACAGCACCATAAAAGACTAGTCACCAATTGTGCCCTGACCCCATTTATAATGCCAGTGGAGACTGATCACTAAATCAATTTGGGGAATAATTAGTGCATCACATTGATAACAAAATGGGTGAAATTTAGATTTTGTTTAAAGGGCGATGGGTTCTGACCAATATCTGACAGTTCAGGAATTAGCAACTCTGAACTACCACCACTGAAATTCTATGTAATGGCATGTGGTATCACTGTTAAAAATATTACAAACAACTGACCTCAGAAAGATCAGTGTTCAACTCTCAGCAGATAATAGATCACATAATTTGGTGCAAGCAAAATGCAACGGAAAAATTATGACAGGTTTTCTGTTGTAGAAAAATAGTAGACATACAATTTGTTCCCAGATTCCCAATAATTGAAATTTTGCTTCTGGGAAAATCTTAACAGCAAGGAGTTGGAGGAAGAAAAGTGAAGCAGCTCATTAGACTGTGTTCACATGGGTGCAAAAAAATGGAGTGGATGTAAAGCAAAACTGCTTCCAGTTTCCCAATATCCAGTTTGTACCCTAACTGTCCTGCAATGACATATCAGTGAGTACAGGTTTGACTGGAATTTAATTAAGTAAAAAGCTTAATAAAATTTTAATCAGAGCAGAAAAATCTAAGAAAGCACTGTTTACATCATCAAATACAAAGAAACTGGGGGGGAGTCACGTGATGGAGCAGTGGCCGGACGTTGAACTCCAGCCCTCTCCAGAAAAGTCGGAAAAAACAAAGGAAAACACAAAGGCACAAAAATAAAAATTAAAGAAAAGTGAGTATAAAGGTGGAAAGAAGATGGCGACGAAAAAAGAAAAATCGAAATCAACGGTAAGAAGAGAGGAAGAGAAGACAACGGAAGAAGGAGAAGGCCTTACCTGTTCGACGAGGCCCGCGGTGGAGAGAGAAACCCTCTCCCTCAGGTCGGTAGAAGGTGGACTACAAAAATGGCTCGCTGAGCCGAGTAAAAGTGCGCAACCGCGCATGCAAAAAAACACACCGACGGGAGGGGTGACCAGCTGGGGAGTCGATCTCCACAGCCGGCAATGACAGCTGCAGAACACCTGCAGCAAGAGTAGAACATAGAAGACAACGAAAACAAGAAAGAAGAAAAGAAAAGGGCAACAAAGAAACAACAGATGGCCAACCCAGAGGAAGAAGAAGAGGAAGAGGAAGAGTACAGTGAAATAGAAGAAGAAGGGAAAGGCAAGATAAAGGATATACTTTCTCTTATTAAAGAATACATGGAGTCATTTAAAGAATGGCAAGCGCAAGAATTTAATGATTTAAGAAGAAGAATAAACAATACAGAAGAGAAAATGAATAAAATAGATATGACCTTAACAGAAATGGGAAAGAGAATGGACAAGATGGAAGAGCGGGAAGCAGCAGCAGAAATGGAGGTAGAGGACTTAAAAAAGAAATTAGAGGAATCTAATAAAAAAGTTATAGAGACACAAGAACTGTTAGCTCAGAAAATAGATATAATGGAAAATTATAATAGAAGAAATAACATAAAGATAGTGGGCCTTAAGGAAGATGAAGAAGGCAAGAATATGAGAGAGTTTATAAAAGATTGGATCCCCAGGATCCTAGGATATCCAGAACTACAGCAAGAAATGGAAATAGAAAGGGCACATAGAGCAGTGGCCTTTAAACCACAACCACAACAAAAGCCAAGATCTATTTTAGTAAAATTCCTAAGATATACTACAAGAGAAAAGGTACTGGAGAAGACAATGGAAAAAGTAAGAGAGGGCAACAAGCCACTGGAGTACAAAGGGCAAAAAATCTTCATTTATCCAGATATAAGTTTTGAACTCCTGAAGAAGAGAAAGGAGTTCAATACAGCAAAGGCGATTATATGGAAGAAAGGGTATAAATTTATACTAAAGCATCCAGCAGTATTGAAAATATTTATTCCAGGACAACAAAACAGACTATTCTCGGATGCAGAGGAAGCACGAAAATTTGCAGAACAATTACAAAATAGACTGAGGGATGAAGACGTGTAACGAGAGTACAAAAGACTGCGAATTAAAAAGACACATAAGTTTTGAACTCCTGAAGAAGAGAAAGGAGTTCAATACATCGAAAACGATCTTATGGGAAAAAAAACTATTCTCGGATCCAGAAGAAGCAAGGAAATTTGCAGAACAACTACAAAACAACCAGAGAGATGAAGATATGTAATAAGAGTAAAAATGACCACGATTTATATGTATGTGGGTAAAGAGGTATATGTATAATGTGCATACTTGAATGTATCCGTATTTAGAGGAAAATATAGATAGTATAGACAAGAATTAATAAGGGAAGGTAATGGAATAGAGAGAATAAGGAGGGAACTAAAAGCTGCTCAAGAATACTACAGCGCCTGCCTCGCTCGGCCGGGGCCGGGGCCGCCGCCTTCCCCTTGCCTCAGTCCGGGCACAGGGGCAGCAGCGGCGGCGGCCCCGGTCCGGGCGGGAGCGGGGGGGAGGCGGCGGCCCCGGCCTCGGTCGGGTGGGGCAGGCGGAGGCCCCGATCCGGGCGGAGAGTTGTGGGTGGCGGCCCCGGTCCGGGCACAGGGAGAGCGGCGGCGGCCTCGGCCCCGGTCCGGGCAGTATGGACCAACCTAAGAAGGGAGGCAGACCCCTCCAGCCCGGGTAAGAAACCTGCATAGGAGAAGGTCACTCCGATATAAAACCTACGACCCAAGGACCTCGCTGCCAGGTCCCAGCTTGCTTGGCCACGGCACACGAACCATGGGTGTAAAGGGTGGGGCCAGTACTGCGCACACTGCACTCCACCTAAAAGCTCCTTTGCGCAGGCCCGAGGACAGGTCCACGTCCTCCCCCTCCACGTCCTCCCCCTCCACGTCCTTTAAATCTTCGTCCATGAAGCCAAGCCAAAGAAAAGAGTGACCTTTGTTACATATGAAAAGTGAAATCTTTTCTGGGGGGAGGCTGGGTGGGGAGGAGTTGCGGTCACTGCAAAATCAGCTGACGCTTGCGAGTGAATTCGCAAATCCAAATGGAGAGGGGAGATGTGGTTGTCCGACAAGCGATAAAGGACAACTCAGGAGGGGAAGGGGAGATTGGTGCTAAAGAAGTTTTAAATAGGAGAATAAGGAAAATGTTTGATGTTTTAGGAATGTTGTCTTACAAAGGGTTCAAAACAAGAAAACAGAAATGGATAAGAAGGAAAGGTAATGATGGAGAAACGGAAAGGGAAGATAAAGTATAAAATGGCTACGTTGAACTATATGACTTTAAATATTAATGGAATACATAACCAAATTAAAAGGAAGAAACTGCTAAATTTACTGAAAAAAGAAAAAATTGATATAGCATTTGTGCAAGAAACACATTTAACTGAATTGGAGCACAAGAAATTAAAGAGAGATTGGGTAGGACACGTAACAGCAGCATCGTATAATTCAAAAGCAAGAGGAGTGGCTATATTAATTAGTAAAAATGTGCCATTTAAAATAGAAGAGGAAATAATAGATCCAGCAGGGAGATATGTAATGATAAAATGTCAGATATATTCGGAGTTTTGGAATCTACTCAATGTATATTCACCTAACGAAGAAGATCAAAAGTTTATGCAAGATATCTTTTTGAAGGTAGCAGATACGCAAGGGAACATATTAATAGGAGGGGATTTCAACCTGAATTTGGATTCAAATATGGACAAAACTGGGAAAAAAATTAACAGAAAGAACAAAGTAACCAAATTTATAATTAAATCGATGGAAGAAATGTAACTTTTGGATATATAGAGGAAACAACACCCAAAGGAAAAGGAATATTCATATTACTCGGCTAGACATAAAACATACTCAAGAATAGACCTATTTTTGTTATCAGCTCGTATGCAAGATAGAGTAAGAAAAACAGAATATAAAGCTAGAATACTATCGGACCATTCACCCTTAATATTGACAGTAAAGTTAGAGGACATCCCTCCAAGAATGTATAGATGGAGATTAAACCCCATGTTACTTAAAATGCAGGATTTTAGAGAATTTATTGAAAAACAAATAAAAATGTATTTTGAAATAAATACGGAATCAGTGGAAGATAAGTTTATACTATGGGATGCAATGAAAGCATTCATTAGAGGGCAAATAATAAGTTATGTAACCAAGATGAAGAAGGACTATAATCAGGAAACAGAGCAGTTGGAAAGGGAAATAGTAAATATAGAAAAAGAATTAGCAATGAAGGAAGATACAACTAAAAGAAGAGAATTGGCAGATAAAAAAATAAAATATGAAACACTACAAACATATAAGGTGGAGAAGAATATAATGAAGACAAAACAGAAATATTATGGACTAGGTGAAAAAACGCACAAAATACTAGCATGGCAGCTTAAGACAGAACAAGCTAAGAAAATGGTATTGGCATCAGGGAAAAAAGACAAACAAATTACATATAATCCAAAAGAAATTAAGGAAAACTTTAGAGAATTCTATGAACAATTATACCGAACTGAAAACGAAGGGAAAGAAGGGAAAATAGATGAATTTCTGACTAAAATGGAACTACCAAAACTACAAATAGAGGAACAAAATAAATTAACAGAGCCATTTGGAATAGTAGAAATACAAGAGATAATAAAAAAATTACCAAATAATAAGACACCAGGAGAGGATGGATTCCCAATAGAATTCTACAAAACATTTAAAGACTTATTAATTCCTCCCCTCCTGGAAGTAATCAACCAGATTGATAAAACACAAAGCTTACCAGATTCATGTGATACAGCAATAATTACAGTAATACTAAAGCTAGGGAAAGATCCACTCTCACCAGCGTCATATAGACCAATATCTTTACTAAACACAGATTATAAGATAATAGCTAAACTATTAGCAAACAGATTAGCAGAGCAGGTACCGAAAATGGTAAATTTAGACCAAACTGGATTTATCAAAAAAAGACGCACAACAGACAATATTTGTAAATTTATTAACTTAATTCATGCAGTAGAAGGGAATAAAGCACCTACAGTAGTAGTTGCTTTAGACGCAGTGAAGGCCTTTGACAGAGTAGAATGGAATTATTTGTTCAAAGTATTGCAAAAATTTCAGTTTACCGGAGAAGTATATTAATTGGATTAAAGCATTATATAAGGGACTGTTAGCGAAAGTGACAGTAAATGGACATGTATCAAAGCAATTTAACTTAAGCAGGTCAACACGGCAGGGATGCCCACTATCACCTTTATTGTTTGCGTTAGCTATAAAACCACTAGCAGAATTGATAAGAACAGAAAATAATATAAAAGGAATAAAAATAAAAGACAAGGAATATAAAATCAGTTTATTTGCGGATGATGTTATAGTGTACTTAACAGAACCAGAACTACCAATAAAAGAATTATATAAGAAATTGAAGGAATATGGAGAAGTGTCGGGGTACAAGATCAACGTAAATAAAAGTGAAGCAATGCCTATGAATAATGCGGATTTCTCAAAATTTAAGAAGGAATCACCATTTAGATGGCAAATGCAAGCAATAAGATACCTAGGTGTACAAATAAACAAAAATCTCAGCCAACTATATAAACTCAATTATTATCCACTAATGAAAAAATTACAGGACGATTTAGAGCATTGGAAAGATTTACCACTAACACTAATAGGAAGGATAAACTGTATTAAAATGAACATTTTTCCAAGGATATTATACTTATTTCAGGCATTGCCAATACAACTGACAGAGAAATTCTTCAAGGAGTTAAAGAAAATAATAAGGAAATTTTTATGGAGAGGGGGGAAACAGAGGATAGCACTAGATAAATTAACAGAATGGTATAAACAAGGAGGCTTACAACTGCCAAACTTTAAAAATTATTATAGAGCCGCACAATTAAGATACCCATCAGATTTTTATCAAACAAGGCAAAAGCCAGATTGGACGAGATTAGAATTAGATAAAATAGGGGAAAAGATACCTGAACACATATTACATAAATGGGATGAAAAATTGGTACAACATAGAAGTTCTCCAGTATTACATCATATCCTCAATATTTGGAAGAAGATTCATGTAGAAAGAAATAAAACAAATTATCAATTACCAAAACTAATATTGATGCAAAACAAGTTACTCCCTTTTACAATAGATAACCTTTCCTTTAGAGAATGGGAAAAAAAAGGGATTAAAAGAATAGAAAATTGTTTTTCAGGAAATAGATTATTATCCTTTGAACAAATGAAAGATAAGTACAATATAACTCAAGATACAGCGCTGGCATATTACCAATTGAGATCCTACTTGAAGGATAAATTAGGAAGCAGTTTGAGTTTGCCAGAGGGAAGTAACCTTGAATATGTGATTACAGATACAATGATAATCAAAAGATTTATAACAAATATGTATATTAAACTGCAAGAAAAGGAGAATGAGGAAACAAATGGTAAAACTAAGCAAAAATGGGAACAAGATTTAAATATAAAGATAAAAAGGAAACATGGGAGAAGTTATGCTCCGGAACGATGAGAAATACAATAAATACGAGGTTACGTATGATACAATATAACTAGATACACAGGCTATACATTACACCTCAAAAGTTAAATAAATGGGACCCAACAGTATCTGATAGATGTTTTCGATGTAAAAAAGAAATGGGAACAACAATTCATACAATCTGGACATGTGAGAAAGTAGAAAAATTTTGGGAAGATCTAAATCAGATATTAAATAAAATAACAGAAAACAATATACCAAAGAATCCAGAGATCTTCCTCCTAAGTAACATAAAAAACAAAGAATTTGGAATTGATTTGGAGGATGCACAAAAAAGATTTGTTAAGATAGCTCTAGCCGTAGCAAAAAAATGTATTATGTCAACCTGGAAATTGGAAGATAATTTGAAAATACAACAATGGTATATGGAAATGAATAAATGTATTCCATTAGAAAAAATAACATATAGTTTAAGAAATAATATTGAAATATTCAAACAAATATGGGAGCCTTACATTAAATACAATAGCGAAAACCTACCGGGGACAATCATTACCTAAGTTAACGGAAGGAAAAGGAAATGAAAAGAATGGACTCAGTAGAATTTCTGGTGTATTTTTATTGAATGACAACATTGTCTGACTGGTTTAATGTATCCTAGATTTTATACCTTAAATGGACGGGAGGGGGGAGGTAGGGAGGGTGGGATGGGAGGAGGGAGGAGAAAATGGCACTGTATATGTGTGAAAAGGAAAAAGTGTGTACCATGGTTAATGTGATTTATGGTGTGAAAAATAAAAAATTTAAAAAAAATACAAAGAAAATAACCTCAACAGCTCTTACCTTCACACTTTTGTCCAGATGATCAGAATCCAAGAGATCCAGCCCTTCCTTGCAAGTGTACAAGCAATCAATCACCTTTTTGCTTTCAATTTTTCCAGTCTGTACCATCAAACCAGCAAGATTGCCTTGGAAAAATTGAGCCATGCGAAATTCTCCTCCTGCAGTAATAAAAATAGAGTTAAATATGTTTTTTTTTTTAAAAGAGTTTTGCTTTGTAATTTTTCAAATCTTTCAATAAACGTGCATTCATGCAGGTTAGTGAAACTTCCATTCTTACCATGGTTAGCTCTGATCTCATGTGCATAATGGCTGACTTGCAATAGGGAATGCCGTCATGCATATGGACTGAGAAAAAGCAGCTCTTTAGTCAAGTAAAATGTATGAAGATGGAACAGGAGTGGGGAGGGGTGAGTCGTTGCACAAGCTTTAAGTCAGTGAGGTGGTCACAAATACTCATTAGATTAAACCTATTGCTAAATATTAAAATTAAGAGAACACAACACAGAACAAAGGTTATTCAGGCAATGGTCTCTGCCTGATTATATATTTAATTCACTTGAAGAAAACGCCAGCTGACAGGAAAATATTTTTAAAATTCTATAGAATTGAAATACTGAATTGATTTTGCACCAGACACCATATTACTACATCCTCTACACCCCCCCCCCCCCCCCCACCCACAAGCTCTTGCATAAATTGCCTTAACTGGTATCAGGTAAACGGAGTAATTGTAACTGTTACACACTTCCATTGCTTATTTTTGAACTTTATTCCTCTGCAGAGCCCTGTTGATTATCAAAAGGAATATACTGTGCTCAGAATCCAACTGTCAGAGCTTTGTAATAAGGTGAGCCACAAAAGAACCTGGAAAGCTAACAAGGTGATGCACTATTCTTGGAATAAAATTTCAAATGTAAAATTATTGCACTTGCTGTACAAGATAAATGGTTGCAACTCCAGATATAGAAATGCTCCAGTATTTAATTTGAGGGGTGGGGGGGAAAACACGGCTAAATGCAAATGGTATGCTACCAATCCTTGAAATCAAGGGCAAATTATTTACAGCATGAATGTCATGCAAGATTAAAAAAACAATCCTTCCAGAACATTCACCTGGAATCACTCTCATTGGGTTGTGATAACCATACAATTCTATGGATGAAATAGAGAAATCTATAGAATTAAACAAATATTGAAAACCAAAGAAAATCCAAAAGCTTTTAACATCTCAGTTGAGATGAACTGGAGTCAACAGTTGGCTGGTATACATGTTGAGAATTCAGCACTGGCTTCTATTTAATAACCAACTCACGATCAAATAGCATGCACACAGAAACCCCAACTGCCAACCATCCCACACTTCTCAGTGAAAATCAATTTAGGAAGCATGATGCAGAAATAAGCAGGGATGATACAGCCAAAGTGGACAAAATAAATGAACACTTTCATGCTAATTGTGAACATGTACTAAATAGGAGGGAAACCCCCAGGAACCTGGATAGGCTTCAGTCACAGTTTCATTTTCATTTTCGCTTCCTGTATATTCTGTGGAAAAGCAAGACAAAAAAAATGAAGAACTGCGGATAAAGGACCAAATGACCACGGGGAATTTAACTGCACGTGTCAAAATCCTTGGGCCAGAAAATTGCTGGCAATTCTAAACTACTGAATTAAAAATACTAAATGGGTTTTCCTTGGATCAGTTATGAAATGTTTATCTAGTCTAGTTACAACAAAATTTCTGGTTTCTTTCTCCCACTCCAGCCTATTTCTTAACCCATCATTGTTGTGGAGTCTAAATGCAAAGGCAGCAACCCATGTTGAGGAGGAACTTGCCCAGATGATCCTTGTCCAAGACGAACAAAATCTGGGCAGATCTTTCGATCATGAAGGGCGGCAGGCAGGCTTGCTCCAGTCCTGCAGGAGTGACTGGATAGCGATCACCAGCAAAGTTGGCTATTTCACCCGTCTAATTCTGCAACGCTGAGCCTAATTGTGGGTCTGTATTGACTTATACGGCAATGCATAGTACCTTCCACCTGAATTCAATTTTCGGATCAACCAAGAAAGCAATTTGCAATTAATCTACTATGTTTTTCAAGACCTAAATTATTTTCATAATCAGAAAAGGTAGACATTTTCTATATTAAATGAGATAAATACAATTGTTTCCAATTTAGATGATTTGTAAAATTAAAAGCAGACACACTAATTACCTGAAACCTTCCTCCCTCATTTTCTGAAGGTCAAGGTCAATCTGACATACAGAATCACTAAGAACATCTGCGGGAAGCTGATCAAATGTCAACAGACAGACAAAATGTCACTAGGTCAATCTTGTTGGTGGAAGGGAGCTAAACAATCATAGCTGAGCCAGAATTTGCATAATAGTCAGGCATTCCAAAAGCATTTGCTGTGCAGTTGTTTTCCTGGTTACATAAGTCAGAGGAACTATTTGTTTTCTTCCACAAATACATGTTAAAAAGGACACAAGAAACAGGTAGGTCATTCACCCCTTATTCTTCTGCTGCCATGCAATAAAGCCATGGTTGATGTCTTACCTACATTAATCCCATATCCCTTGATTCCCTTCATATCTACAAATCTATCAATCAGACTTTGAGGTGAAGGAATTTCTTTATCCTTAATGGCTGACCCCTTATTCTGAGATTGTAAACAATGTTTCTTGATACCTGATCAAAGGAAGCGCCCCACCACATCTACCACATAAAGCCCTATAACTTTGCCCCCCCCATATTTTAATGAGATTATATTTCATGGTTCAAAATTGAAGAACACAAAGAAAACAGCTTCAGAGTCCTATAACCCGGACCAAGATTCCTCAATTCTTGCTCTCAAATTCTCTCACAATAAAGGCCAACAACCAATAGGAGAATAAGGAAAATGGTGGATGTTGTAGGAATGTTGTCTTATAAAGAGTTGAAAATAAGAAAACAGAAATGGAAAAGGAGGAAAGGTAATGATGGAAAAACGGAAAGAGAAGATAAACAAAATATAAAAGGGCTACGCTGAACTATATGACTTTAAATATTAATGGAATACATAACCAAATTAAAAGGAAGAAACTACTAAATTTAAATGAATAAATGTATTCCATTAGAAAAAATAACATATAGGTTAAGAAATAATATTGAAATATTCGAACAAGTATAGGAGCCTTACATTAAATACAATAGCGAAAACCTACCGGGGACAAACATTACCTAAGTTGATGGAAGGAGAAGGAAAGAAAAGAATGGACTCAGTAGAATTTCTGGTGTATTTTTGTTGAATGACAACATTGTCTGACTGGCTTAATGCAACCTAGATTGTATACCTAAAATGGATGAGAGGGGGGGGTGGGGGGGTGGCTTGGGAGGAGGGGGGGGAGAAAAAGTCACTGTATATGTGTGAAAAAGAAATAGTGTATATCATGGCTAATGTGATTTATGGTGTGAAAAATAAAAAATTTTAAAAAAAATAAAGGCCAACAACCATCAAGTAATTAAAGTAACCCTTGCCTATCAACTGATTCATGTACAAGGATGCCAAGGTTCATCATCTTTTAAAAAAAATTGATTTATTTTTAAACGTGGGTGATCTCATATTATATTCCACCTGCTGCATCCTCACCCACTCACTTAACTTCTGTCCTTTAAGTCACTATATATCCTCCTCAAAGACCACGTTGCCACCTGGAGTCCAAAACAAACTAGGATGGATTACATTCAATTCCTTCATCCAAATGACCAACAACTGGGAAAATAGCACAAATCTCCACAACCTGCCAATCTGACATGATCCATTTACCCCTGGTGAGCCTGCATATGAAATATTGAGTTTGATGATTTTTCTCTCATAAATACACATCAACTCAGTTCAACCCTATTATTTTATGATGTTCAGTTACCACTTCCTTAAGAAGTTCAAGCATTTTCCCGACCACCAATGTGGGCTGTTATACCTGGCATGTTCTCTCCCTTTTTTTTTTTAAAAAAAAATCAAGCAACATGGTCAATTTACTCCCTTCCAGTCTGAGGGAACAGTTCTGGAATATATCATATTTTGGAAAAAGATTGCACTTCCTGCAGGCCATCAGGCTCTGGAAATTTATTGCCTTTCAGAACCATTAATGTCTCTATACTGACATCTGACTACTACCTGTTTCTAAGAATTCTTCGTTTACTCCAGTAAGAGTTCCCTCCACGATTCCAATTTCTTCATTTGAGAAGATGGGATAAAATATTCAATTTCTCCTCCATTTCCTTACTTCCTAATACAATTCTTCCTGTTGCTGGTTTTAAGTGGCATATATTAATTATAACTCATCTTCCTTTAAGTATTAGGCTTTAAAGCTACTTTTGTGTTGCTAAATTACTGTTCTATTCTGTATTAAAATTTAAATAACTGAGAACACGATCTATTGATTTTAATATGTGCCTACTTTCCGCTCCGTCTCCCTGTATACCTTGCCAACAAGCTCCAATCACCAGCTGGGTTTCAATCTTGGAATGGTGCAGTGGATAATCTTCAGTCACTAAAAATGGATCATGTGCAACTCCATCCACAAACAGGGCCACGGTGGGGAGGTCCACATTTAGCACATAGTGATGCCATTCTTTATCACACACCTATAAGATGCACAAAAAAAAGAAAATAAGGCAGTGCAATTATCCAGCTCCCTTTAACAGATTATGCACTATTTTGCTTAACAGAAAACTAAACAAACTGCATGCAGAAACTTGTTCCACAAGTTTCAAACAATTAAATATATTACTATATTAATAGATTAATTTTATTCCTTCCAAGACGTTGGGCTCCAGTTTGCTCTAATGAACATTCTCCACAATCTAGATAGCCATTCTACCACATACTATTAATTTTTGTGAATGGAACTGATAACAGCATCAAAATTAGAGAATATTCCTGACATGCAATATATTTAAAAGTAATATAATTCCATTAAATGCAGAGTAAAAGCCCCAACCCTCAGATTCAATCTCAAAATAGCATAGATAAGTTCCTGTTCAGGTGGCACTTGTCAATTTCACTCACTTTGCTGATAAATGCCAAATAGGACAAGTCAAGGGTGGCTCAAGTTCATTTCTGACAGGAGACCTTAAAACTATCATAAAAAGGGAATTTGAAATGTTATGAAACTGCACTGTTCCCAAAACTGCTGTGGATCAGTTCACCCAACATGACATAGCCATTATTCATAAATCCAAATTCAACTTTACTATCTTGTACAGGATGGCTCCCATCACCCAAATCGTGGCCAACAAGAATGCAGAATTGGAGCGGATTTTTAAAAGAAAAATTGGATACAAAAAACCTCTGTAGATATACTTGATGTTTATAATTTTATTCATCAGCTATATTTAACGCCGGAGAAATTTAAAAAAATTGGACTTAGTAAGTTGGATTCTTGTTTTCAATGTGATCAGACGGCCAATACTTTTTTGCATACTGTTTGGCTTTGTGATCGATTGCAACAGTTTTGGAAAGGTATTCAATCTATTTTTAACATTTTATATAATATCCATCTTGTATTAGATCCCGATATATTCTTATTAAGGAACATGCAATCATTAATTGATTTAGGTTTAGAGGATTATCAGATTTCCTTTATCTATTTAGCTTTAGTCGTGGCTAAGAAATGTATAGCACTTACTTGGAAAGATAAAAATATATTAACTTTAGATAAGTGGTATTTGGAGATGAAATTTTGTTTGACTATGGAAAGGATATCTTTTTCAATTCAGGATAGATGTCTTTTTATAAGTTAAAGTGGACTCCGTTTGCTAATTATATGCATTTAAGTTTGATTTAAATACATGTTTAAGCGTGTTATTTTAGTATTGATAAAAAAAATTTTTTGTTAGAATTTTTTTAAGGTTAAGTTTTATCTCTTTTTTTGTAAGTGGGTATTTTTTTTCCATATATAATATTGTTAATTTTATTAACTCTTCACTCTTTATTTGGGGGGGACTAATTTTAAGTTAGATTACTAATATTGTGTTACAATTAACAGGGGGGGGGTTATTTTGTGTAGTTTTCTGATGTAATATTGTAATCATACCATTTTAATTTTTTCTTTTATTTTTCTTTAAATGTAATTCTCTATTGTATTCATGTTATAAAATTTTAAATAAAGTTTTCAAACAAAAAAGATATACTTGATGTTTATCAGGCAAAGGATATGAAACCAACCAATGATTCCTACATTACAAGTGCATCTCCAGTCAATCCAACTGTTTATCTGCACTCTTGCTGGATATAAACATATCGATATATCAATTTTCAAACCTGATCTATTTTCCAATGGAACTCTGCAGGCCTGAAGTTCTCATTCTCTGAAGGATTCTGACGGAGGAGGAAAACCAAGCGGCAGTTGTGCACATAAAGGGAATAGTGGTGACGATTCATTTCTACATTGATTCAAATACACAACAAGCAATATGCATCATCAACTCTGCAGCAAAATTCACCAACTTTAATTCCTGTTCAGGAAAATATTTGAAATTAATGGCCCCCAACAACAACACCCCTCTTGCCCCAACTACCGCAAAGAGATTCAAATTAGGTCTAGGTTAGCTTGCCACCATGATCCTTCAGATTAGATTTTAGTCTTGGCCATAGCGCCATCGGGGCAGTAATTAGTGAGAGACAGAGGAAATACCCAGGTAGATGACGAAATTTTCCACATGCAGCTACATTTCATAAAAAAATGAAAAATCCACAAAGCCAGCTTCAGGATGTAAAATATGCAAGTAGCAAGCATACAAAATTCTATCAAGACACAATAACAGCCTCTGGTTATTGCATGCGGTGTCACAGATAGATCATTCCCTTGCATTGCTATGTCCAATTTTAATGTGAAATTGTAAACGGCCTGGAAGGTGCCGCCATTAGTCGGACCTCAAAAGCATGCAACAGCAGGGTTCTGTTCTCAGCAGACATGCAGATAAAAACAATGCATACACATTTCAGTAGGGGTCACTAGATAGCAGCGAGCAGGATAACCATTTTCCTCACCCAAACAGAGGTCAATAAATCAGCAAATTAAAGACAAATCACTCAAATCTGTGAAATGTGTGGGTGCAGATCACAAGCCCCACTGTGCCAAGGGAGTTGATGGTTAAATTATCAATAATTCTATTTTTAAAATAGGCCCAACTTAATGGGGATTACTGAAAACAATCAATCCAAAAACAAATGCACAGAGTTTTATGATACATTATGAACATGAGTGATCCTGAAGCACCTTGCTCGATGCCCTATTTCAGAAATTAAATCTTGATCTGTTACTAAAGCCTGGATCAAGCTTTTCATTTGAAGTGACAGTCCAATTTTTAAAAGACTTTGTTTGAGTGCCCACCAATCAAGGACTCTGATTAAACTGTAGTTTTGAAGTCTATTTTCAGTTCATCATAACTTATTCTATCATTTGATTTTTGTTGTACAACATTTTACTGCTCTAAAAGTGGAAATACCAGTTTTATCCATGATCTGAGCTATTTATTTCTGAATCAAGTTAAAAATAGTTAATTCTTAGTTGCTCAGAACTAAAAACATTCTGTTCCACCATTAATCTGTTGTTAATTTGATAGGACCTTTTAACAACTGCAATTTCTTTAATACAGGTTAATATTAGGCCAGAATAGCACAGGAATAGGCTCTTTCAATGGGAGGCAAGGGGCACTTTATATCACTAACACTAAAGAATCAGTGCTGAGCAAATGAGTGGACTTAAAGGTAGATACATACACCCTATGGTCCTGCGGGAACACATCCCAGGATAATGGGAGAAACGGTGGAAGCTGTAACCAATGTGTTTATGGTCATTTACCAAAATTTTCTGGACAAGACAGCAAATGCAATTCCACTGTTTAAAAAGGATGTAGAAAGATAGATAGGCTGAGTGGGCAAGGATTTGGCAGATGAAGGTCAGTGAATAGGAGGTCATCTACTTTGGAAAGAAATACTTGAATAGGAATAAAAATTTCACCATTGTTTGTTGTGCAGAAAGGTCTAAACTCTTATCCAAGAATTTCAAAAAGTTAATTTTCAGGAGGAGCAGGTAAGCAAGGCAGTAAATGGGATGCCGGCCTTCACTGCTGGAGGAAATGAAAGCAAGAGTAGAATTTGAAACTGAATTACAGGATACTGATAAGCTTGCACATGGTTTACAGTGGGCAGTTCTGGTCTCCTTATTCAAAAAAGGCTTTAGATATTAGCAGAAGATGTTGATCAGGTTGATACTGGAAACAAAGAAGTTACCTTTCGAGGACAGATTGCATAGCCTGAGACTACACTCAACTGAAATTTAGAAGGATGAAGGCAGTTCTTGTATCAAATTTCGGAAAGGAATATACAAGGTAGAAGCAGAGACACAAGGAGGAAATGCTTTTCCTAGTGAATCTGTGGAATGTTCTGCCCAGGGAAGTAGCAGAGGCGGTCTCATTAACTGGATTCAAGATGCAGATAGATAGATATTTTTGTAAAACGGGGGAATTAAGGGTTCAGAGGAACAGGCAGGTAAATGAACCTGAGCTCACAAGAAATCAGCAATGATCTTATAAAATGGAGAAGCAGACTCAAAAGTACAGATGGACTACACCTAATTCTATTTTACTGTGTTCTTATGAGGTAAATTGGCAAGGCAACTTTAAATAAACCCATGCATACCTCTTTTGTCAGAATTACAAAGGATGGTTTCCTTTTCCCCTTGAACACTTGAACCAGGACCATGACGCATCCACACGGAAATAGTAAACGGTTCCTCCAGATTTGTTGTCAAAATACCATCAGGGATTTTCACAGCTTGAGTGCCATTGAATTCAAAGACTTCATCACTGTCATGTCCATTGTCTGTAGGAAGACCAACTGTCCAGTTTGCACTGCTACTTGGTGATGGAAGGAGGTCAACAGTACCAGAAGCAACACCTAATGTCAAATACAAAAAAATATATTTGATTCATCTTTACTTAAGCTGTTCTTAAATAAGAAAACCCAAGCTTAATTTCTTTAATATCCTAACTGCAGAGGGGTTGAACCTATGAACTAATTGTAACAGCACTTGTTAGATGAAATACAAAATCAATTATACAAAACAGTCCAGTTCAACACACAGGTTGGAAGTACTGCTGCCTCAATTCAGGCAACCTGGGTTCAATTCTGCTTATGGTGCAGTCTTTATGCAGTTTGTACTCCTCCCCGTGAATTTTCCCAACACACTACACAAGTTGGTCACAAAAAAACAAATTACCAACTACCAAAATTAATACTGACGCAAAATCAACTAATCCCTTTCACAATAGATAACCTTTCCTTTAGAGAATGGGAGAGAAAAGGAATTAAAAGAAAATTGTTTTTTTGGGAAATAATTTAACATTTGAACAAATGAAGTACAAAAATGGAATAACTCATGGTACAATGTTTGTATACCATCAACTGAAAGCCTACTTAAAGGACAAATTGGGAAGCAGACTGAAATTACCAGAAGGAAGCAGCTTTGAATATGTGATTACAGACACAATGATAATTAAAAGATTTATAACAAACATGTACATCAAGCTCCAAGAGAAGGAAGATGATGAAATAAGCTATAAACCCAAACAAAAGTGGGAAAAAGATTTAAACAAAGATAAAAAAATGAAATATGGGAAAAGTTATGCTCTGGAACTATGAAGAATATAATAAACACGAGGTTACGCATTATATAATATAATTGGTTACACAGGTTTTACATCACGCCCCAAAAATTAAATAAATGGGACCCAGCATTATTGGATAGATGTTTTCACTGTAAGAAGGAAAAGGGAACAACAAGTACATGCAATTTGGACATGTGAGAAAGTGGAAAAGTTTTGGGAAGATCTAAATCAGGTATTAAATAAAATCACAAAAAAAAACAAAAAAATCCAGAGATCTTTCTTCTAAGTAATATAAGTAAAGAATAAGGCCTCAAACTGGATGAAGCGCAAAAAATATTTATTACGATAGTCTTAGCTGTAGCAAAAAAATGTATAATGTCAACTTGGAAATCAGAAGAGAGCCTGAGAATACAGCAATGGTACATAGAAATGAAGAAATGTATTCCATTGGAAAAAATAACATATAATTTAAAAAATAAAGTCACATTATTTGAATAAATTTGGGAACCGTACATGGAACACAACAGAGAGGGCCTACTGCGGACCTCCACACCCTAAAATGATAAGAAGACAAAATAACTTGATTTCGTGTATAAAAGTAGATGACACGATTTTCTTGTTTATTTTCATTGTGTGATAACATTGTTTAATGGGTTTATTGTATTGTATATGTTGAACGTTAAATGGGTTTGGAGGGGAGATGGAAGGTAGGGGGGGAAAAAGGGGAGAAAATGCCACTGTGCATATTTAAGAAGGAAATGTTTGTATATATTTTGGTTGATATGGTTCACAGTGTGAAAAATAAAAAAAATTAAAAAAACACAAGTTGGCCACGAGGTTAATAGAATGCTGTAAATTGCCTCCAACAGAGACTTACAGAAATTAGGCAGTGCGAATGGGAATGTGGGGAGAAGATAGGATAAGCATAGATAACTGCATGATGGTGAGTTCAGCTGAAAAACCGGTTTCAGTGGTACACGATTCTATGACACCAAAAAAAAGCATCATTCCATGCCTCTCCAAGCAAGGATCTTCAGATTTTAGATTGTCAGAGTACATACATGACATCATTTACAACCCTGAGATTCTTTATCCTGCAGGCGAGGCAGAATGACCACTTATTGATAGAACATAACCGTAAATAAAGAAATGTAAACAAACTGATTGTGCAATATAGAGAGGGGAAAAATGCAAAAGTAAAAGTCCTTAAATGAGGACTGGATTGAGTTTATTGTTGAGGAGTCTAACAACAAGAGAGGGGAAGCAGCCGTTTCTGAATCTAAATTTTAAATTTAGACTTACAGCACGGTAACAGTCTATTTTGGTCCATGAGCCCATGCCGTCAAATTAACCTACACCCCCGGTAAGTTTCCAAGGCTGGGTGGAAACCAGAGCCCATAAGGAAAAGTCACTCAGACACGAGAATGTACAAACTCCTTACATACAGCGCAGGATTCAAACCCCTGCCCCAATCGCTGGCACTGCCACAGCATTGTGCTAACCACTAATGGTGCCAGCCCAAATTTTTGTGTCAACAAATTTCTCCCTTTGATTCTGAAGCTCTGGATCAAGCAACATTTTTATCAGCCCTCACCCACTGCATTAAACATCCATTCCCTGGATCACCAGCACATCACTGGTGTATAATCACAAAAAAAAATGCTACTTCAATTCAAGGTTTCTTGGAAATAAATGAAATAGCAGCCTTCTACCACTTTGAAAGACTAGGGAATAAGACATTTGAGAATACTATCATTCCAGTTGAACATCATAATTTAGAAATACAATCACTTTCTATCAGGGTGTTAAGTTCTAAGGAACAAAATCCTGGTGTGTCCTCGGCACAAAAATGGAGCGTCATGGCAACATGGCAATCAAATTAAAGCTTTGCCTCTCCTTCTTTGAGGAAGCTAGGAATGAGCAACATCAGCCAGACCAATACTACCCCACCTCATTGATGAATAACCATTTTAAAATATACAGAAGAGAGTCAAAACTCAATTATGAACAGCTACAATTCCTTTTACGATTCCATTCAAATGTAATTGTCAGGGGAGGCGTGGCATGATGGCATAAGGATCAGACGTGCCTTCCAGTCCTCTCCTGACACTATCTTATTGTTTTGTCTAGAAATGTCCGTTAAAATTCTTTAAAAGTTTAGATAATTTCAGTGCTATTAATTTAACTTATGATGGTACAATTGGTGGAAAAGAGCAAAAAAAAAGACAACAGATCATCAAAAAACTACATTTTCCAAAAGTTCAAGTTTTGGAGCCTGCCTACAGGAAAGACACCGGGACTCAGTGTGAAATGGATCCCAGGAGAGAGGTACAGTGTTCGGATGTAGAGCTCTATGTTACATCGGTAGAGCCCCCTAAAGAGGGCGCCAAACAGCCTTTAGAACAAAGAGTTACTCAAAGGCATTTGTCAACTGTAGAGGTGGCGCTGCAAACTGCATCTTTTGAGATACAAGAACCTATACAACTTGATGTACTGGGAAAATTTAATACATTATGGACTGGGGTAAACCCCGGTCAGCGTCCTCCAGTCATTGCTGGAGAGGCTGTGGCTGGGGTTTCCACACGCAGTCATACTACAAGGAAGGCAACCAGAATGAAGGAAAGAATAGAAGATCCTTTGGAGAAGAAGCAGGAATCTGTTGAGCCAAAATCTCTTCCAATTGAAAAGATTTTTGTGAATCTTGAATCTATATTATCTTATACAATGCAGGGATTATCCAAGATTATGACTGAATTTGGTACTAGGTTTAATACTCTGGTGAAAATACATTCTCAACAGATGGCTGAGTTTGGAGCTTTTAAGCTTGAAGTGAGAGATAAATTTAATTCGTGTGAAGAAGATATAGACGAAATACGGGATCAAGTTTTTGATGTGACCAAAATGGTCGAAGACTTACAAACTCAAAATAAAAATTTGGTGAAAAAGATTGATTATTTGGAAAATCAATCCAGACGGAACAATATAAAGATTATTGGTTTGCCGGAAGGTATGGAGGGACCAGACCCAAGAAAATCTTTTACTGAGTGGATTCCGCAGGTGCTGGGTCAAGAACATTTCCCGGAAGGTATAATACTGGAACGTGCTCACAGAGCCTTGCGTAGAAGACCTATTTCAGGTCAAAGTCCAAGACCTGTTTTGGTTTGTTGCTTGAATTATTACAACAGAAAAATAATTTTACGAGTGGCTATTAGAAATGCACAACAGAGAAAATCACCCTTGATGATTCAAAATAATCGAGTTTTCTTCTATGCGGATTTGAGTCAAGAAGTTATGTTCCAACGACGGGAATTCAATCCTGCTAAAGAGTTGTTGTGGAAGAAAGGTTACAAGGCAACCTTTAGATATCCAGCTGTTTTGAAGGTTTTCCAAGATGGTTGCCAACCAAAGTTCTTTGATTCTCCAAAGGAAGCTATAGCATTTGCTAAAGAGCTGCCAATTACTCAGTTTCAACAGAGACATAGTCCGCCGCGATCTCGAAGGAGACAAGAGATGGAAGAAAAGAGCCGTGCTCCAAGAAGGAATGGTTATAATGGTGACTCGGCAGTTGGAGCTGATTAAAAGAAGAGTTGTCCTTTTTTTTCTAATGTTTTTTTTTAAAAAAAAAGGGATATTAAATAATGATGTTAGTTTAAGATGAAGTGAGAGTTGGGGGAGAAAACTGGATAGGCACTATTTCCTGAAAGTCACCTGCTACGTGTGAGTTATCTCACACCCATTTTTTTTTGGGAGTTACCGCATTGCGCGGTTTAGACGGGATTTAACCTCCTATCCACTGAAGAGGTACTGGGCTTCTCCTCCAGGAAAAACAAGGACTGGTTTGACGAAAACAGCCAGGAAATCCAGGAGCTGCTGGCAAAGAAGCAAGCTGCCCACCAGGCTCACCTTACAAAGCCGTCCTGTCCAGAGAAGAAACAAGCCTTCCGTCGCGCATGCAGCCATCTTCAGCGCAAACTCCGGGAGATCCAAAATGAGTGGTGGACTAGCCTCGCCATACGAACCCAGCTCAGCGCGGACATTGGCGACTTCAGGGGTTTCTACGAGGCTCTAAAGGCTGTGTACGGCCCCTCACACCAAGTCCAAAGCCCGCTGCGCAGCTCAGACGGCAAAGTCCTCCTCAGCAACAAGATCTCCATCCTCAACCGATGGTCAGAACACTTCCAATCTCTTTTCAGTGCCAACCGCTCAGTCCAAGATTCCGCCCTGCTCCAGCTCCCTCAACAGCCCCTAAGGAAGAGCTGGATGAGGTTCCCACCCTGGATGAGACATATAAGGCAATCGAACAACTGAAAAGTGGCAAAGCAGCAGGTATGGATGGAATCCCCCCAGAAGTCTGGAAGGCTGGCGGCAAAACTCTGCATGCCAAACTGCATGAGTTTTTCAAGCTTTGTTGGGACCAAGGTAAACTGCCTCAGGATCTTCGTGATGCCACCATCATCACCCTGTACAAAAACAAAGGCGAGAAATCAGACTGCTCAAACTACAGGGGAATCACGTTGCTCTCCATTGCAGGCAAAATCTTCGCTAGGATTCTACTAAATAGAATAATACCTAGTGTCGCCGAGAATATTCTCCCACTCACAGTGCGGCTTTCGCGCAAACAGAGGAACCACTGACATGGTCTTTGCCCTCAGACAGCTCCAAGAAAAGTGCAGAGAACAAAACAAAGGACTCTACATCACCTTTGTTGACCTCACCAAAGCCTTCGACACCGTGAGCAGGAAAGGGCTTTGGCAAATACTAGAGCGCCTCGGATGCCCCCCAAAGTTCCTCAACATGATTATCCAACTGCACGAAAACCAACAAGGTCGGGTCAGATACAGCAGTGAGCTCTCTGAACCCTTCTCCATTAACAATGGCGTGAAGCAAGGCTGTGTTCTCGCACCAACCCTCTTTTCAATCTTCTTCAGCATGATGCTGAACCAAGCCATGAAAGACCCCAACAATGAAGACGCTGTTTACATCCGGTACCGCACGGATGGCAGTCTCTTCAATCTGGGGCGCCTGCAAGCTCACACCAAGACACAAGAGAAACTTGTCCGTGAACTACTCTTTGCAGACGATGCCGCTTTAGTTGCCCATTCAGAGCCAGCTCTTCAGCGCTTGACGTCCTGCTTTGCGGAAACTGCCAAAATGTTTGGCCTGGAAGTCAGCCTGAAGAAAACTGAGGTCCTCCATCAGCCAGCTCCCCACCATGACTACCAGCACCCCCACATCTCCATCGGGCACACAAAACTCAAAACGGTCAACCAGTTTACCTATCTCGGCTGCACCATTTCATCAGATGCAAGGATCGACAATGAGATAGACAACAGACTCGCCAAGGCAAATAGCGCCTTTGGAAGACTACACAAAAGAGTCTGGAAAAACAACCAACTGAAAAACCTCACAAAGATAAGCGTATACAGAGCCGTTGTCATACCCACACTCCTGTTCGGCTCCGAATCATGGGTCCTCTACCGGCACCACCTACGGCTCCTAGAACGCTTCCACCAGCGTTGTCTCCGCTCCATCCTCAACATCCATTGGAGCGCTTACATCCCTAACGTCGAAGTACTCGAGATGGCAGAGGTCGACAGCATCGAGTCCACGCTGCTGAAGATCCAGCTGCGCTGGATGGGTCACGTCTCCAGAATGGAGGACCATCGCCTTCCCAAGATCGTGTTATATGGCGAGCTCTCCA
Source organism: Narcine bancroftii (assembly GCF_036971445.1). Lineage (NCBI taxonomy): Eukaryota > Metazoa > Chordata > Chondrichthyes > Torpediniformes > Narcinidae > Narcine > Narcine bancroftii. The sequence goes on along the minus strand of NC_091470.1, from coordinate 146,314,023 downwards.
CTGGCCACCGTGACAGAGGTGCACCAAAGAAAAGGTACAAGGACTGCCTAAAGAAATCTCTTGGTGCCTGCCACATTGACCACCGCCAGTGGGCTGATAATGCCTCAAACCGTGCATCTTGGCACCTCACAGTTTGGCGGGCAGCAACCTCCTTTGAAGAAGACCGCAGAGCCCACCTCACTGACAAAAGGCAAAGGAGGAAAAACCCAACACCCAACCCCAACCAACCAATTTTCCCCTGCAACCGCTGCAATCGTGTCTGCCTGTCCCGCATCGGACTTGTCAGCCACAAACGAGCCTGCAGCTGACGTGGACTTTTTACCCCCTCCATAAATCTTCGTCCGCGAAGCCAAGCCAAAGAAAGAAGAACCTCCTACCCATTTTTTTCCCTTTTTTTTGTATTATTAGATTAAAGAGTGAAGGGGTTTTTTTTTAATATAAAAAACTAAAAATTGATGTGGTTTTTTTTGTAAAGTTTATTCAGTAGATAAAGAATATTTGAAATTTAAATGTGAATGGGATGGATAAGTTTTTTTAAATATTTTTTCTTTAAGGTGAAAGGAGTGGTAATTCTGGTGTATATTATTTTGCTATTTTAGTTATAGAACGAAGGGAATAATGGTGAAAGTTATAAATTGAATTGTACAATTCTTAATGAGGCTTGAATTTTGTTTGTGGTTTATGCTCCATTTGTTGAAGATATAGATTTCGTTGTAGATGTGTTTTTATTATTTGGATATCTGAATTTTAACGTAATGATTGGGGATATTTAAATGTGGTATTGGAGCTTTTATTGGATAACTATTCAAGAGTAAAAGGGAAAAATGGTGGAAGAGTACTAAAATTGAATTGTACAATGCTTAATGAGGTTTGAATTTTGTTTTAAGATGGTGGTTTATGTGACTAATATGATGATAGATGTGAAGTTAGTTGATATTTGGTGAAGGTTTATCTCTATAGAGAAAGTTTTTTTTCATTTTTTTTCATGCTACAATTTTTTTTAAGAATTGATTATTGTTTAAGAATTTTTGATAGATAATGTTACTAACTTTAATTTTTTATATTAAGTTTGAGTTAAATATATGTTTCATCTTAACTCCGTTTGTTAAATATATGCATTTAAGTTTGATTTAAATGTTTTTTAAGTCTGATATCTTAGTATTAATTACTTTTCTTTTTGTTAGTATTTTAATCGGTTATGTTTTTGTTTTTTTTGTAAGTGGGTTTTTTTCTCACATATATTATTAACTTTATTAATTTTTCACTCTTTATTTTTGGGGGGGAAAGGGGGTGTTGGACTAATTTGAGTTGGGTTATTAATGTGTAATAATTATTGGGGAGGGTATAGTTTATTTAGATTACTGATACTGTATTGTAATTTTATTATTTTATTCTTAATTTTTTTAATGTAATCCTATTTGTTATTCATGTTATAAAATCTTAAATAAAGTTTAAAAAAAATGTAATTGTCAGGACATAATATTTAGATTGAAGAGCAGGCAGTTAATCTAAAATCATGTATTTGTGGCAGAGGTTATGTAAACTTTAGTATAAGCTAACAATGAACAAACCTTTCCATTTACATTCTCTAATAAACCAAGTGCAAAGTAGAAGCATGAAGAACAAAGAATCAAGAACTAGGCAAAAATTGAAATTGAAAGAGGTTCAAATTTGCTATTTTCAGAATTCCAAAAACAAGCCTGAAACAATGCTGGCAAAAACAAAGGAACATGGATGAACTATCTGCCTAATAAATTCACACATTGATTTGCTCACACCATATCAATAAGGCTATGAATAAATTTAGAGGACAGTGATACAGCATGGAAACCAGCCCTTATGCCAACCAAAATGTCCCGCTCACACTAGTTCCAACTGCCCGCATTTACCCATTATCCCTCTCAACTTATCTGATTCATGCAACAATACATTTTTTCTTAAACATTGCAATTGTACCTGCCTCAAATTCCTCTTCCAGCAGCCATTCCATTCATTCTGCTTGAGAAGTTACCTCTCAGGATCCTGTTCAATCTCTCCTCCCTCACCGTAATCCTATGACCCCTTGTTACAGATTCCCTTTCTCTGTGCGAAGGACTGCATTCTCCCAATCTATTCCAAATGATTTCATTTTTTAAAAAAAATGAACACTTCTGAAATCACCCTTCATTCTTTTGGACTCCAGGGAAAAAAGCCCTAGCCCACTCAACTTTCCTCCGATAGCTCAGAACCCCGTACACCCCCACCACCAAACGCTACTCCAAGCCACATACAGTACTTGAAATATTCTCTCTTCCCCCTCCTGCTTGACATCTTTCCTAGCACGGTGACTGAAATGAACACCATACTCCAAATGGGGAATCACTAATGACTTATCAACTGTAATATGATCCCATAACTTTTGTTCTCAATACTCTGACTGATGAATGCCAATGTTCTGTAAGTCTTTTTGACCTCTCAAACTACCTGTGACGCACTTTCAAGGTACTATCTACCTGTAGTCCTAGATCCCTCTGTTCTACAACACTTCCCAGATCCCTAGCAATCACTGTGCAGGTCTTGCTCTGATTTGGCCTCCCAAAATATCTCACATTTTTCGGAATTAAATTCTATTAACCATGTCTTTGCCCACCTGCACAACAAGCAATAAAATCACTGCGCAAATCTTGCCTGCAATAAAAAGGCACTGTGCAAATGCTGCTCGTAATAAAAGCACTGAACAAGTGGAAACAGACTCTGTACGAACAGTTGCCAAAAATCTTACCACACAGTCTATGGAGTGATTTTTCAGAATAAGTGTCCCTGTCGCATCCTTTGCCAATATGGCTTGTTTCTAATTCAATTGTTGCTTGAATGAACGTAACAGGCTCATCACACGTCTCCAAATGCAAGCTTGGAAATAGAGCTAAGTTTCCAGTACCAGGCTCGTATTCAATTCTCTTACTCCAACCTGTATTAAAAATATTAGTAGCCATTAATATGTCAGCGGCACCATCAACAAAGACTATTTTAGGATTTTGCTGATACATTTCAAGTAACTTGCATATTGTGACTGAATTCACCACCTTTTTAGCTGGTTTTTATGAATTTTTATCTATTTAGATATATTAAACAATGTTTTATAAACATTAAGTAATAGCAAATATTTATAACAAAATTAAACCAAAAAGTAGAAATAATATATTGTTTCACTTTCGTGGACATTGAAGTTACAATAGATTATCGATTATAGTACAGTAGTTAAAGAATTTAACTTCATGTAATAAAATAGTATTTAAAAAAGCCTGTCTAAAAACAGCAACTATTAAACTACCACCAGACAACCATAAAAACTCCCAAATATCCTATAAAGAATGTAATCTGTCTTTGTTGTTTGATTCCAGACAATGTGATGGACTCTTAACTGCCTCTTCGGTTTGGGAACAAATAAACACAACTCACTGGCATTGCCAGCAATGTACACTTGATGCAAAATAATAATTCTATTCCTGCTCCTTACCTTGCCAGCCAGGTTTACATGTAGGTTTAATGTTGATCTTAACAAGAACATCTTCTGTTGAACGTTTCTTCCCACAATCATATACAGTCACTGCAAGCTTGTACTGTTGATCTTTACTGTAGTTCACTTTCTCGGTGTTCTTAATAAACCCTGGAAAAACCACCAATTTACAATGACACCACCAGAGAAACAAGCAAAATTACATGAATCATAATGGTAAACTATTTTCTTTAATGGCCATAAATACTAAAGCTTTATTGAAATAAACAATAGAATCTTCTTAGATTACTACATAAAAAGGTTCAGTTCTCTTTCATTTAAAGGGAGAGAGTAAACAGGGTTCAAGTAGTTTTATTAGTAACAGCATTAGACAAAATCAACATGTTAAAAGGGGAATTGTATCCCAGATTTACTGAAGTTTAAGTATCCAACTAGTAAAATAAGGTAGAACCAGTAAATGATTTGTATCTGCAGAAGCCTTTGATAAAATTCCCTATTTTTTTTATTGTTAGAGCACAACATTAAAGCACGTGAATTAAAGGTTATGCCCACCTCACTGACAAAAGGCAAAGGAGGAAAAACCCAACACCCAACCCCAACCAACCAATTTTCCCCTGCAACCGCTGCAACCGTGTCTGCCTGTCCCGCATCGGACTTATCAGCCACAAACGAGCCTGCAGCTGACGTGGACTTTTTACCCCCTCCATAAATCTTCGTCCGCGAAGCCAAGCCAAAGAAAGAATACATATATATATACAGCATCTTCATTATTGAGGTCTTTCATGGCTTGTTTCAGCATCATGCTGAAGAAGATTGAAAAGAGGGTTGGTGCGAGAACGCAGCCTTGCTTCACGCCATTGTTAATGGAGAAGGGTTCAGAGAGCTCATTGTTGTATCTGACCTGACCTTGTTGGTTTTCGTGCAGTTGGATAACCATGTTGAGGAACTTTGGGGGGCATCCGAGGCGCTCTAGTATTTGCCAAAGCCCTTTCCTATTCACAGTATCGAAGGCTTTGGTGAGGTCAACAAAGGTGATGTAGAGTCCTTTGTTTTGTTCTCTGCACTTTTCTTGGAGCTGTCTGAGGGCAAAGACCATGTCAGTAGTTCCTCTGTTTGCGCGAAAGCCGCACTGTGATTCTGGGAGAACATTTTCGGCGACACTAGGTATTATTCTATTTAGGAGAATCCTAGCAAAGATTTTGCCTGCAATGGAGAGCAGCGTGTTTCCCCTGTAGTTTGAGCAGTCTGATTTCTCGCCTTTGTTTTTGTACAGGGTGATGATGATGGCATCACGAAGGTCCTGAGGCAGCTTTCCTTGGTCCCAGCAGAGCTTGAAAAACTCATGCAGTAAGGCATGCAGAGTTTTGCCGCCAGCCTTCCAGACCTCTGGGGGGGGGATTCTATCCATACGTGCTGCTTTGCCACTTTTCAGTTGTTCAATTGCCTTATATGTCTCTTCCCGGGTGAGGCTAGTCCACCACTCATTTTGAATCTCCTGGAGTTTGCGTTGAAGATGACTGCATGCGCCACGGAAGGCTCGTTTCTTCTCTGGCCAGGACAGCTTTGCAAGGTGAGCCTGGTGGGCAGCTCGCTTCTTTGCCAGCAGCTCCTGGATTTCCTGGTTGTTTTATGGCAGTCTCTTCAATCTGAGGCGCCTGCAAGCTCACACCAAGACACAAGAGCAACTTGTCCGTGAACTACTCTTTGCAGACGATGCCGCTTTAGTTGCCCATTCAGAGTCAGCTCTTCAGCGCTTGACGTCCTGTTTTGCGGAAACTGCCAAAATGTTTGGCCTGGAAGTCAGCCTGAAGAAAACTGAGGTCCTCCATCAGCCAGCTCCCCACCATGACTACCAGCCCCACCACATCTCCATCGGGCACACAAAACTCAAAACGGTCAACCAGTTTACCTATCTCGGCTGCACCATTTCATCGGATGCAAGGATCGACAACGAGATAGACATCAGACTCGCCAAGGCAAACAGCGCCTTTGGAAGACTACACAAAAGAGTCTGGAAAAACAACCAACTGAAAAACCTCACAAAGATTAGCGTATACAGAGCCGTTGTCATACCCACACTACAGTTCGGCTCCAAATCATGGGTCCTTTACCGGCATCACCTACGGCTCCTAGAACGCTTCCACCAGTGTTGTCTCCGCTCCATCCTCAACATTCATTGGAGCGACTTCATCTCCAACATCGAAGTACTCGAGATGGCAGAGGCCGACAGCATCGAATCCACGCTGCTGAAGATCCAACTGCGCTGGGTAGGTCACGTCTCCAGAATGGAGGACCATCGCCTTCCCAAGATCGTGTTATATGGTGAGCTCTCCACTGGCCACCGAGACAGAGGTGCACCAAAGAAGAGGTACAAGGACTGCCTAAAGAAAGCTCTTGGTGCCTGCCACATTGACCACCGCCAGTGGGCTGATATCACCTCAAACCTTGCATCTTGGTGCCTCACAGTTCGGCGGGCAGCAACCTCCATTGAAGAAGACTGCAGAGCCCACCTCACTGACAAAAGACAAAGGAGGAAAAACCCAACACCCAACCCCAACCAACCAATTTTCCCTTGCAACCGCTGCAACCGTGTCTGCCTGACCTGCATCGGACTTGTCAGCCACAAATGAGCCTGCAGCTGACGTGGACATTACTCCTCAATAAATCTTCGTCCGCGAAGCCAAGCCAAAGAAAAAGACATATATATTGAAAATTGTTTCTCTAACAGGCAATACAGCAAAGGTCTTTTATAGAGTGATAAATGGAGATGCACTTGAATAGGGACCATCAATATCCTTTGACATTAACCTGAGAGTAAGCCAATTTTTTCCACATTGTATCAATTCCCTACAATTCTACCGCTCACCCATACACCGGGGTAACTGAAAGTAGACCTCAATGAAACATATATAATTGTTAGGACTTCATAGGCTGGATGCTTGGGATGAGGAAGGAAAGGGAGAAATTCTCAGGAAATAGGGCAAGGCATTTAGGACAAAGACATCAAAAAAATTCCACTTTAAGCATGTTAAAGCTGGAAAATACTCCACCATCAAAAACTTTGGATACAAAACCGCTGAACAACCTTAAGAAGGATACATGTACATTTCCAGACATCTTCCTGTTCATATTTTATTCTGACATTGGTTGTAGCCATTTGGCCCAGAGTCTATTTTGGTTCCTAGAGTAATTCTATCAATTCTGTTCCTCCACTCACTTCCTCCAGTAACCTGTTCTCTCCCCCATGCATATTGGCTCCTCTCACATCTTACATTGAGGATCATTTACAATAACCAAAAACTCATCAAGCAGCAGGCCTTTGGGATGTGGGAGGAAATAGGTCTGATGGGGGAAACCCACGCGATCACAGGGATAACTCCACAAAGACAACACTGGAGGTCAGGACTTAATTTAGACCAGTTGAGGCAGCAACACGTTCTGATGCAACAAAAAAAGCTTCAAAAAGGTGAGAGCAAGAACTTCCTATTGTTGCAGATCATTAGCTGTAATTTTATTGAATGACTGAGCAGGTTAGAAGAGTAAAATTGCCTTATTTTTTTTATTTTTCTGTGGTCTAGTTCACATACTTTCTTTTTAGTGTCAATGTATGTATATGTGTAATGACACCAAGGGTGATCAGCACTGATTTTACTTTAGAGGTACCTTGTGGTCAGGTACTTTGCTTTCAATCACTGGAAAAATGACGATTATTATTTACTTCTACTTTTTAAAAAACAGTTCAGCTATAGAAACTCAAAATTTGCTGTGTATTTTTCAAGTTTATACCTGCTTTATAACTTACCATCTTTATCAATAGTAAATGGCACATTGGGAGTAACAATTTCATAACTGCAAATTTGACTATATTGAGGTGAACAGTCAGCATCAATTGCTTCCACTCTCAAGATGCTGTCATATTTTTTGCCTTCAACGACCGTAGCTTTGTAGGACTTCTCTTTGAAAACTGGGGAGTACTCATTTACGTCATTTACCTGGATATGAACATTGGCTCTGCAAGACAGAAGAGCTGATCAATCATCTGACAAAGAGGCAGGATGTGAATCACAGAAAAACAAACAAATAGCGTGGCTTTTTTCCCCTCCTTTTTATAAAAGCATTGGTCCAGTCAGCCCAACCGACTTGATTTTAATTGAAAAGGTATTCCCTCCCAAGGTACCACATTTAAGTTCTCACTGAAACAAGCTCCACCTGAAAGGTTTGAGCTTACAAGGATTTCACTGTGAAGGCACTAGCTTTGATGATTAAAAGATACACTAGCCTCATTGAAAGCCCATACTAAAGGATTGCAGTGAAACACTATGCCATTGAAAGTTAAAGGTAGGTCATTAGACTCTCTTGCTGAGGGTGCGTATTGACTGGCTCTTGGCCATTTGCTAAACATGTCTGAATGGTGTTGAGATCATGCAGATTAACATTTGGATGATTTGCCTTAATGAAATAGTTTCACTTGTAGACTAGTGACATCATTCAATTGAGCTTGGGAACCTCATCTCTGCGATTCAAAGCATGTGTAGTCACACCATCACTGGAAGAATTGCTATGACTTGTGGACATTTATAAAGTAATTCAAATCATTTTGTTCATTTATTTAATTTTTACAATTCCACTGAACTGATTTGGACAATGTGTCAGAATAATGAGGGCTACTGAAGATGTGCCCAAGTTTGGTATATTTTTAAATTCAATCACTTCGTATCCAATTAAGTTGATTTGAAGTTGTGAACTACTTAAGCGGAAGTGCAATGACATGCAGTTCAATCTCTTTAGAGTTGGAAAATTCTCATTCAAAAAAAAAACAATTAAAACCTTCTATAATAAAAAGCTTTCCAGATATGTTGAGACTGATCAATTAAAAAACAAAAAGTCACATTCAAAAATATTTACATATGGAAGAACAGCAATTAGGATTTTACTGCAATTTTGGTTATTGGGGGCTCCTTTCATCATTAAGCAAGAGTGAATGGATCGAAGTTTGAAGAGGTTAGTCTGCAAATGGAATAACCAGCCTAGAATCAGTATAGATTTCTCCCTACTAAATGCTAATCAGCTGGATCAGTTCAACTGGCAAGAGTAAAATAAATATATATATCTAGGCCGTCAACCTTTATCATTGAAATAATTTCCTTTAAAAAAAGCCAAGATCAAGACATATATATGTGTGTGTGTGTGTGTGTGTGTGTGTGTGTGTGTGTGTGTGTGTGTGTGTGTGTGTGTATATATGTATAATTATGTATATATGTATATATATGTATATGTATATATATATGTATGTATATATATGTGTGTATATATATATGTATATATATGTGTGTATATATATATGTATATATATATATATATGTGTGTGTGTGTGTATGTATGTATATATATATATGTATGTATGTATGTGTGTGTGTATATGAATATATATATATATATGTATGTATATATAATAATTTTAATACAGTTTGCATACAAAATTCATGCCAGTAGGACTTTTGATAATGCAATATTTGATATTTTGGAATGCAAGATGGAATTTTAATAACTACAATCTATAATTTCACTTGGGTATTGAAATGATCTGCACTGACATAGCTAGTCACTAGCTATGCAACAATTCTTTCCAACTTCACTCATTTGAGTGCCTTAATGAAATAGTTTCACTTGTAGACAAAAATTTGGAGTTTGACAAAAATCTGCAGCAAAAAGTAGCTGAACAAATATTCATTCACAATTCCATTAGATGAAAGAGAAAAATAAAGTGAAACACAATAGGACTCTTTCTGAATGCATAATGAAGGGCAGAACTTCAGTATACATAGGTGAGCATTTGATATTACATAACATTCTACCATTATAAACAGCAACTAGTTTTATATTGGTTATCTCATGCTTTTGTTCCCACTAAAAGTTATAAAAATCATAGACTCCGTGGTCATTTTTTTAAAGCTTTGCTTACTTGTGGGATTTTTTCCTATTTTCTCCATCTGGACCCTCTCCACAGTCATAGGCCTGGATAGTAAATGTATACTCTTTCTGCAACTCACAGTCCATCACCTCTTTCGAACGCAAGACACCTTCACCAGTGGTTTTATCAACCATGACAGCTTCAAAAGGAACATTCTGTCCATGAATTCTAAATCCACAGATCTCACCTAGAGATTAACGAATGAAAAGTTAGAGCAGGAACAATAATGTGACAATTTAACAATAAAAAGTTTAATACGCAACACCAGTTAAAACTTCACAGCCGGGGTTTTGCTTTTATTGTGAGGGTCTGTTGAGGAAGCAAAGCCTGTGTCTTGTTTGGGTGCGATCTGGGACTTAGTACGGGTGCATATGCCTGCCTTCCAAGCCACTGGTTTACATTGCATCCATTCATGCAGGAGAAAGAGAGAGAGAGAAAAAGAAAGACAGGCATTTCACAGGATTACTTATGGCAGTTATAACTTGTAACATACAGCCATGGCTGCTGGGATCTTCTATGCCAAGCTACTGGGCAGAGCTGGGCTGTCTATTCTGACCAGGACAAAAAGTTAAAGTGCAAGTTAAAAGTCTGGAGATGTACAAGCATTTGACACAGGTTCAGCACAGTTTAACAAATTCTGTCAATTTCTTTGAATAAAAATATATTTAAAGTCTTCCTGTGCAATGTATCTGTCTACAATTAGGAATCAAGACAAATCACTGGATGGCAACTCAGCATTAGAAATATCAGCTGGTTTTCCTCTTCCAAAAGCTGAACACCTTCCACATATTAGGTCAGTTTTATCTGCTGTGCCAGTCCTTTTGGCAACTGGGGACTATTTAGTGAACCCACGAGTCCATCCCACCCAACTTACACTCAATTAACCTACATCCCTGGCACGTTTCCAACGGTAGGAGGAAACCAGAACCCCTGTAAAAAGCCCACTAAGACCTAGGGAGAACGTACAAACTACTTACAGACCGCATGGGATTTGAACCCTGGTTCCGATCACTGGTGCTGTGAAGGTGTTGTACGAACTGCTACTCCACCTGTGCTGCCCTATATTCATTTGACCACAAATTTAGATTCATTTATACAGATAAAAGGATCCTAAAGCTATGGAGTTTCCTTAAACCCCTCCACTTCTCTTTCAATTATCTGCCCCATATCTCCTTTACATTGCATGACATTATTCCTTAAAAAGATTAAAGATAAATTTAAGCCTTTGATTTTTTTAAATTTTATTTTTTTAAAAGTTCAACAAGGATAACCAATTCCAAATACATTCATTAGGGAAAGTGAATTTATGGGAATGGGAAAATGAACCAGAGTGCTCAGATACAATTCAAAGTTCACTTTTCTTCCATTTCCATTCAGTTTTTTTTTTAAACCCTTCTCACTGTCAGATTTATTGTTAGAGTACACACATGATATATACAACACTGAGATTGTTTTATCCTGTGGACAGGGCGGAAACACCACTCATTGGTAGTGCTCTCCATTGGCAGCGGAGTGGTGGGGGGGTGGGGTGTGTGTTTGGTTGGCTGTGATGTCCTAGGCTGTGTCAACCACCCGTTTAAGGGCCCCACACTCAGGAGGATCGGTGTCTCCAAGATGCTAATTTGCGAAAGCCTGAAGAAATATCCTTTACTGCCATTCAAAGTTCATGAGCAACCAACCATATTACAATCAAGTCCTGTCAACAGCAAATGATTGTTCTACCAAGAGAGACCATGTCGTTTGGGTCTGTTTTCCTTGAAGCGCAGAAGAATGCAGGGTGACCTTATCCAAACATGCACAATCATAAGGGATTTGACAGGGTAGATTTTGGGTTGTTTTTGCAAGTTGAAGAGTTGCGAACATGGGGATATTAGGCAAAATAAGGCAGCCAAGTCATTTAAAACAAAAATTGCTTCTCAGGGCTTGATGAAATCTCAATAATTCTCCACCATGATCAATGGTGGAAATTGAATTAAAACAAAAGTCTACACACTGTGGTTGAAGTAAACACACAAAACTGGAGAAACTCAGCAGGTCAAACAGTGTATTTTATACAGCAAAAATAAAGATACCTAACGTTTTGGGTTTGAGCCTTCAAGAGATGAAAAAATGCCAGCAGGCACCCAAACAATATGGGAGAGAGGAGGGGTAAGGGGAGGAGTACCGTTCCAAAGACAAGAGGTGAATAAGGGCGGGAGGGCACAGAAGCAAACATGAGAAGGAAGAACGGCTCTAGGAATAAAGAGAGAAGGGGGTGGAAAGCTAGGGCAAAGAAGACAAAGGAGAATGGAGAGGTTGGAAGAATCAGATAAGTCAATGTTATGCCATCCAGTTGGAGAGTGCCCAGACAGAAAATCAAGTGTAATTTGTCCAATATCTGGGTGGTTTTGGTGGGGTAGTTCATGAGGACATGGACAGACATGTGAGCATGGGAACAAGCTTAGAATTGAAATGGTTGGCCACTGGGATATCCCCAAATCACTAGAATTATCTCATATTGAGGTGAATAAAAAAATTGACAGATCAAGGAACAAAATATGGAAAAATAGCAAAAAGGTAGTTGAGGCCAGCATTGATCACCCACTATCATACTAAATGTTGGGGCAGTGTTGAACATTCTCTTGCATTTTTATATTCATAGACCTGCTGAGAAACTAAACATACTCAGGATTATAAATTTAAGCCTTCAAATTGCCAGTTTCTATGTATTCCTTTCTAATGGTAATGAAAAGTAGTGGTCCAAAAATTGGATCACTCAGTGCCATGTTTGTGTGCATCATGTAATCCAAGTTAAAATTAAATTGGGCAGAAAGAAATGCTGCAATTCTCACTGTTTACTATTTTTCTGTTTCTTCCTGCAGTTGAAGTCCCTTGGCACGTGATGATTTCCATAATTTTCAATGATGTATGCGTGGCACTTGACAACCACAAACCACGTAAGAGGGCTTTCATAATAACTGTGTGATCTGCATCTGCCTGATTTGAAAGGGACCTAGAGAACAGATTCTTAAGTCAGAGATGGAGCTAGTTAAATTTAATTTAGCTCCTATTCCAATCCACAATGAAACCAGCTGTTTACATACCAAATATCCCCTTTCCACCAAGAAAACTAATTGCAGCAAATGAATAAGTAGCCAATGTACTTCCTCCCACATACAAACGGGGTTACCTTGTTTGGTCCAGTCTACCCCAGGCAAGGCAAATATCACCCTTCTTTCCCAATGCCAAGTATACCCATCTGTAATTAACCCACAACCCTCCAACATCCAGCCTGCTTGTCTCCCAAAGCGGTCATGGCCAGCCCTTTACCACATCCCACTCAGTTATCAGCTCTATTGTATTTCGAGTCAGATATTTTGTTTTTAAATCTGAATAATTAACAATTAGGCACAAGAAGTACCAATATTTCAATTTTAACATACTATCCGACAATTTAGTAATATAGCAACCATAATTTTTTTTTTAAAAATTGTACTCTAGCATAAAAATATCTTGTAGAAAAATCTAACATTTTGTTCACTTTAGATTTTTATTACAATGTCAATGAAAGTTATACAGAGGATTTTATAAAATATTTGTACCCAAATCAGTGGAGAGTTTAGGCTGAATATAGTCTCCAAAAATGAAATGTAAAATATGCCAAACTACTGATATTTCTAATGAACTCATGTTAAACCTTTCATCCAGTAATTTTTGCAAATAAGCCTGGATAACAATGGGGAAAAATATGGATGACAGGATTTGCTGATTAAGTGCTGATTCCCCATTTTATGGCCAGAGTTAGTGGGTTAATATAACTGCTCATGAAGAATGAAAGAAAGAACCCAGGTATCACCTTCTTTGGTGAATGTCACCTCATACCTCTCTATAGGGGGAAGAAAAGATAAACAGAGGTCAGTCATCAAAGTAAGAAAGCAAAAGAGTGAAGATAGGAACAAGTTAAAAAAAAATCAGTGCAAATATAAAGCGACTCAATTTTCTTTTCATGCATAAATAAACTTTAGGATCTTTGTCAAACCATCAAAGGAAATTTTAGTCTAAGGTGATTAGGAAAATTCTTAGCACAATATAGCACATTAAAAAAATACTAACCTTCACAGTTCCAGGTTTCCTTTAAAAACAGGTTGTATAAAAATCAATTATCTACCATTTCAAGCAACAATTTCAGCATCGTTTAATTTTTCTGTTAAATTCACCAATTTGAAAAATAATCAATATTATTCAGAACACTGCAATCAAGTTGAAATACATTTACAGTATCTGGTGTGTAATCCAAAGGTGACAGAATTTTACCTGACTAAATTTATTGGGGTATTTGGGCGGCACGGACTTGTGGCCCCGGAAAGGCCTGTTATCGTGCTGTATGTCTAAATTTAAACATTTATAACATTCTAATAAGTTAGATTGAATACCACTGGTATTCAATACATGCCCATTCAGTTGCTTTACCCTCGAACACACGCGCATTCAGTTGCTTTTCCCTCGAACACACGCCCATTCAGTTGCTTTTCCCTCGAACACACGCCCATTCAGTTGCTTTTCCCTCGAACACACGCCCATTCAGTTGCTTTTCCCTCGAACACACGCCCATTCAGTTGCTTTTCCCTCGAACACACGCCCATTCAGTTGCTTTTCCCTCGAACACACGCCCATTCAGTTGCTTTTCCCTCGAACACACGCCCATTCAGTTGCTTTTCCCTCGAACACACGCCCATTCAGTTGCTTTTCCCTCGAACACACGCCCATTCAGTTGCTTTTCCCTCGAACACACGCCCATTCAGTTGCTTTTCCCTCGAACACACGCCCATTCAGTTGCTTTTCCCTCGAACACACGCCCATTCAGTTGCTTTTCCCTCGAACACACGCCCATTCAGTTGCTTTTCCCTCGAACACACGCCCATTCAGTTGCTTTTCCCTCGAACACACGCCCATTCAGTTGCTTTTCCCTCGAACACACGCCCATTCAGTTGCTTTTCCCTCGAACACACGCCCATTCAGTTGCTTTTCCCTCGAACACACGCCCATTCAGCTGCTTTTCCCTCGAACACACGCCCATTCAGCTGCTTTTCCCTCGAACACACGCCCATTCAGTTGCTTTTCCCTCGAACACACGCCCATTCAGTTGCTTTTCCCTCGAACACACGCCCATTCAGTTGCTTTTCCCTCTAATACATGCCCATTCAGTTGGTTTTCTCTCTAATACATGCCCATTTAGTTGCTTTTCCCCCGGTAATATTCTATAAAAGCCCAATATCATGTCGCCAACTTTTTATGAGATCCAGCCAACATTATGAAAACATCATAAACGTAATTAAACATTAGATCAATAACATTTTCTATTTCAAGCCTATTCTTTCCTTTTAAAATCATTCAAATTATTTGCATCAGCCACAAACCATCAAGTTGTTATGACACATTGAATATTTATAAAACTACACTTTGTATCTCCATTAACACTGGGCATGCATTTAATGGAAACAGTCAGATCTTTTGGATTATTAGAAAAGTCTCTCTCAGCTTCCTTTTAAACTTGGTCTCGATTCTTTGTTATTTATAGTCTGACATTAATAGACATTAACCATAACCTGCCTTGCAACTTCAATTTTAAGTTTTACTTTGGGGAGAAGCTGCAACTTTTTTAAATGCTTCATTTTTAGTCAGCAAGTCAGAGGAAAGATTGCAATACAGAGTATATCTGGTGAACCTGTTGATAATAAAGCTTGGGGATAATCAGCTCAATAAAAACTTAAAAGCACTCCATTGAATTTCACTAACCACAGCCTTGCCTACTCATCAAAAATGAACCAAGCATCTTCCTTCTTTGGTCCCACCCACTCTTCTAAAACCAGATTCCAGCTTGTACTTTCACAATGATCTGTCAAGTAGCTTTCAATGAGGGGAAAGATTTCAAATTCGATGCTATGAAACTTCCATCCAATATACACCTTTCCTCTTTATTATTGGGACCAGAGCCATTTACAAATATCATTTTTTTTAAATCCCCAAAACTATTTCTAAAAAATATAATTTTTTTCCCTTCATCAACTTGATCAGAAGTGGGTAGGGGGGATTTTAATTAAAAAAAGGTTAGCAGGGTTGGCATAGCAATTACAGAGCCGGTCCAGGGAGTGAATTCTGCTCTGTCTTTAAGGAGTTTGCACGTTCTCCTCGTGTCTGCGTGGGTTTTCTTCGGTGGCTGTTTTCTCCCACTGTTCCAAAACATACCGAGGAGTACATTAATGGAGTGTAAATTGGGCAGCATGGATTCATGGGCCAAAATGGCCTGTTACTATGCAGCAGGTCTTTAAAAATTTCTAAATATAAATTATTTAAATTTGCAAGCGACTTCAAGAGAATTAAGATGCTCAAAACAAAGTATTAAAGGACAAAGAATAAAGGAGCAGAAAGCAGATTTCCCAATAAAGACAAAGCTTTTCAATAACATTAGAATGGCAAACAATTGGAAGCAGTGCCTAAGACAAGTTTCAGCAAAACTGTTGAGTTCAGCAGATGATGCCAAATAAATTCATGTGCCCACCTCGACAAACCCTTGGAATGCAGATCAGCAAAGGGGTGTGATGACTAAGCAACCAGGTTTTGGAGAAATTAACTGATAACAGGGGCCAAAAATATTGGGAGAGGCCACCTGAATCTGGGAAAACAATACAAGGAAACAAGGACAATAAAAAACAAGCAGTAAAATCTTGCATGGTAAAATGGCAAACCAGGTGATTTATGCAGAGCTAAATTTATGATGTGGTGTCCAGAGAAAGATTTAGAACAGTGATCAAGGAAACCCAGCTGTGCTGATAAAGGAAAATAATCCGAAGAATGATTTGAACACAGTACAATACCCAAGGGTGTGAACCTGGAAACCCAGTAGATCTCCTGGTGGAACGAAGAGTTAATCATTCACATTACCAATACTTACAAAAGCCAATTGAGACAATCAAAAGCAGATCCTTCAACTGATGGACAGAAGGTATGGACAAGTTTTAAGAATTACACAGTGAATCAGCCAACATAATTTGGACCGAGCCCTGCAGTTATGTTAATCTTATTCAATAAGATACTGAGGATCAAAAGACTTCCCATGCAACTGCTGTCATGTTCACACCATCGAGTCTCAACATAACTAACCTACCAAATCATTTGGCATAAACTTAAATTGAGCAAATCTCCAATGGAAGATTACTTTCAATTTTTCATGTCAAGGCTGCTGAATGGATTACTTGGAACTCAGTAAAAGTAAACAAAAGTCATGGCATGTCTAGCCATGGAAATGAACGGAGCAATTTAATTGAAGTGTTTGATAGGACAAATTCCTGCATAGGATTCTTATTTTGCAAATTCAGTGCTTTGCAAGATTCTCCTTCTTCCCCCCCACCCCACCCAGACTCTCAAACTGTGGGAGGCACATCATCAGGTTATGAAAAATGATATCAAGTCCATATAAAGATGGGTTAAAAATATCACACCACTATGGATGACTCTCAAGGAATTAAAAAAAAAATAAGAAATGGCCAAACTACATTTATATGTTTAATGTGTGATCTGCTTCAAAAAAAGTTTTAACTATGAAGTAGGCGGTATGGAGAAACCGAGGGTGTATTTGTATTTATCCAAATATAAAACAGACAGGATAATAAACGCTGCTGGTCCAAACTGTCATTTTTTTGGAAATTAAATTAAAAGTTTTATTCCATGTCAGTTAAAGGGTTTTTGTGGCTAAATCTCATGACCAATCTCATGCCATGAGCCGTAGCATACAAATAATACCCGTCTCACTCTGCTACAGTGCAAATTCACAGTATCCACAGCGGAGGGCCAATACAAGCCCATTTTGTACAGAAAGCCTTGATTATCCAGGTTGTGATAGTTAGGATTTCACAATGTTTTCAAATTTGTTTTATTTTTATAAAACTTCGCATCAGACTGGCATAGAATAGCAGGGCAATTTTACAGCCTGTTCAAAAACCTTAATTATTCAAGGAGTGCTTTTGTGAACATTTATTTTAATTGTACATAATCAAACACACTTAAAAAAAATGCATATGAAAGCACAATCGCAAATTCATGGCCTGGATTAAAATGAGAAAGTTAGAAAACTAAATCATCAATAAATAGGTTGCAATGAGCTGCCCTGAAGAGCAATGACTCATGATAGCACTTTTGCCTTGAAATTTGAACAGGCAAAAGCACGCACTTCCCTGTGATTTAAATGAAGACATTAGTCTGGGTTGTACTGGTGATTGGCAGCGGCTGCTGCTAATGTTGACAGACATTTAAGATTTCTGTGATGAGATGGGATGGAAGTGGTTTCTTTTTTGTGCTTGCACCACTTGTATTTGCCTGCCCAATCAGCAGCTATTGCAAGGTGCCTTATATGCAGCAAAGAGGTCCCATATTATTTCATGACGACAGGACTAATAGCAAAGGGCTGAGCACTCAACCAGATTCCCAGCAGAGCAATGTGCTCCAGATTCCTGGCAAAGCATCAAAACTAGTAATGCATTCCTATATATGTAATGCCATCGGCCTATTTAGTAGCGAGTCCCTAAATGCTCCCATTCCTGAAGGTCTGCACATTTATAGCAGAATTGTATGTTAATTATGTTTCCAATTATGCATTACAAGGTGAATGTGCATTGAAGTTCTGAAAGATAATGGCACATGAAAGAGTACATTAGGGGGGGGTCAACCACATATCTAATTCTCATTATCAATTGGTCAGAATTTTGTCAACTTTCAAATCACAAACCATCCTTAAGAGCTTCCAAATCAAGACAAAATAAAAATCCAAATTTAGAGTATTTGTTGACCATGTGTGCCAACAACAAATTACCCGTTAAATTTACTGTACAAAGATAAGAAAGTTGACATATTGGGCGATCCAAGGCCTCCACTGATGTTTCACTGAAATCTAAAGAAATCTAATGGTCCAGGTGTGCTCCATGTACCTTTCATTCGGCATCACTGGAGAAGTAGTACTGAACATTTATTTTTGTACTTTCCACTGCCCATAATGTGAGAAAAGATCAAGACCTAAAAAGTTCCTTGAAATTTAGATATTTCTAAAAGATAAAGGATGATGTAGAAAAAATATGGCGTCAAATTATTTTCATCTTGTCTCTTCTCAATTAATTTCTAGAACTGGAAAGCAGGATTTTCCAAACTGACCTTTTGAAATTCAGTTAATTTATCAAATAACGATTAAGTACTGGTTTATAAATAACACTGGCATTATTGCAGTGACCCAAATAAAAGATAGGTGAAGCACAGGAACTTAACAGGTGCATATTAGGTACTCCATTGTTCACTACTGAAAAGCCCATGCAACTTTTTACATTCAAGAGAGGACAGACAAGGCAAGGCCTTTGTTCAGAATTCCATCATTTAAGTGTCATGATCGTCACCTTTAGATATAATAAATCCACATTAAAAGAGATGCAATTCAACTAAAAGCTCACTTGTAAAATTAACAAAGTTGTTCCGTAGATGGCATCCCTGGTACAAAAAGAATAATTCACAAGTTTACAGTCAGACTTTGATGTCAACTTCCAACAATAATACAAATTTCTGGTTTTACAATAGTTAATTATTCAAACTTAAACAGAACATTTGAACAAAAGCAACATTTGCTAAACAATCTACATACCTGCATAACGTAAAGGTGCATCTTTATCCAAGGCAATTAATGGAGGATCCAGCAGAACTGTGACATCATTCTCTGTTACAATACCATGATAAGTGGTTTCTATCCAAGGCTTGTGCTTGTTTACTACAAGAAATAAAGACCAACATCATTAGTCGACTACGAGTTATTTTTAAATACCAAGGAGAAAAATATGAATATCTAATAGATTCCAAGAATACAAGCTTTGGAAGGCAATTCCAAAGCTGCAGCAATTCTCAAACACATTTTCAGTGATAGATCAAAGTTCATTATCCCTTTTCTGCAAACATTATTGAACAAGCACCATAACAGTGTGGCTTTTTCCAATCTCCCAATGTACCACATACTTAGTCACTGTCCTTGTTAGGAGAAGCTCGCAGCATTGAGTCATCCAGGAACAATACTTATTTAGACAAATTTTATTTGGCTAGTAAGAGGATAAATCTGGGACCAAAGAGAACCAAATGTTATTAGCAAAATTACTATATTGCATTGTATATGCAAGTGAAATAATGTAACCCTAACAATGAGAAGCCAACTCAAAACAAAATGAGACTGTGATGCAAGACCCTTTCTAATCAAAGCTTTTGTTCTGTTTAGCTTGCTCATTCAATTTTAATGTAACTGCTGTCAGATGAACAAACCAGCACCTTTTCATAACATCAGTGCATTCCAAAGTGGGTTTTTTCAAAAACCATTTTGAAATGTTGCCATCATTACATGTGAGGAAAAAAAGATTTAATTTGCCAAAGGGATGACAAAGAAATCAATATTTTATGTGCTGTTTGAAGGCAAAACACCAAATATTCCTTGCAAGGTGAAAATAGAGCCTCATGTCTCATTGCACTACAGTGACTTTAATGAAGATTTATTGCTTTGGTAGTTTAGTAGCAACTTTGAAAAAAGAATCGGATAGCCATTTGAGTAAGAATTTCTGACAGATGATACAAGATTAGGTTACATTTCAAATCAGCTGGCAATCAATTCTGTGCTGCAGGATTTTATGATTCTCACAGCACAGAAATTGTAATAATTACAAGATCAGTGTTGAAATGAGCTTGTGCTCTTCAACTTCATGAAATACAAAACTCAAAATGACATCATGCATCTACTGATTCCTTGCTCATGTGTTATCAGTATGCAAAATTAGTCTGGTGAGGAAAATGTCATTCATTGGTAAAAGACAATAAAACTAGATCAAAATCATACTAATCAAAACACAATGCTGGAGACACTCAGCAGGTTAAAGTGTACTTTATAATTGCAAAGTTAAAAAGATACATAACCAATATTTCCAGTACAATGTTTGACCTGCTGAGTTTTTATTTCAACCTCAGTTCTGCAGACTTAGGAGTTTTTTTTGTTCCAAAATTATGCTAGGCTGCTATTTTGCTAAAAACCAAATATTTAAAGTTTATGAAATTGAAAGTAGTTGCCTCATTTCCAAATTTGGAAGGGTCGGTCTTCATAAATAGTCCCGTTGGATGCAAATTTTTCAACGATACCAAAGTAGTGGGTTGTATAAAGGATGGGGATGAGTCTGCATACAGGATGGAGATTGAAAAATTGGCTGAATGGTACACCAATAACAACCTTTCACTCATTGTCACCAAAACTCAGGAGCTGATGGTTGACTTCGGGAAAGAAAAGCCTGAGGTGTACAATCTAGTGATTATTGGGGGAATCAGAGGTGGAGAGGGCGAGCACATTTAGGTTCTTGGGAGTCACCATCTCAGAGGGTCTTTCCTGGACCCAACACACCAATGGCATCGTGAAGAAAGCGTGTCAGTGCCTCTACTTCCTCAGGAGTTTTTGGAGGTTTGATATGACATTAGAAACCCTGGCAAATTTCTACAGACGTGTGATGGAAAATGTGCTGACTGGCTACATCAATGGAACATCAACACCCCCGGGTAAAAAGCCCTTCAAAAAGGTAGTGGACACAGCCCAGGACATCACAGACAAATCTCTCCTCAATAATGAGTACATCTACAGGGAACGTTGCCATTGGAGAGCAGCAGCAATCAAAGACCCTCACCACCCAGCACACGCTCTGTTCTCGCTGCTGCCATCAGGAAAGAGTTATCAGTGCCACAAGATTCATCAGCAGGTTCAGGAACACTGCTACCTCTCCACCATCAGACTCCCACAACAAACTCAGTCAGGGACTCATTTAAGGACTTTTGTGCACTTTATTGATTTTCTTTGCTCTCTCTGTATTGCAGTTTGTTTGCATTTATTATCCATTTACAGTTCTTTTGACTGTTCATGCTGTGTGCAGTTAATTTTTCCACTACCAATTAGTGGTAATTCTGCTGCGCCCACAGGAGAAAAAAACTCAGCTGTATGTGATCTCATATAATGTACTCTGACCATGCATCT
The DNA here is from genome assembly GCF_036971445.1 of Narcine bancroftii. Lineage (NCBI taxonomy): Eukaryota > Metazoa > Chordata > Chondrichthyes > Torpediniformes > Narcinidae > Narcine > Narcine bancroftii. The sequence goes on along the minus strand of NC_091470.1, from coordinate 146,292,498 downwards.
GAAAACTGTTAATCAATCTGAAGTATGCAAAGTGGCTTCCCAGTTAACACTGCTTCCAAATTATTCTCAAAAAGATCAGAAATAAACATCTCTATAAGCATTCTGTGTATCTTAATTTTAAGATGCCAAAATCTGATAATCTACTATTCCATTGCTCAGATCATTTGGCTCACTGGATGTCATTTCTCTTCAAACTCACTAGGGTCCCATTTCTTGAACTCCCATAATATCACTGTCTGGAAAAAATGCTACTCTGCACTCTATTCAGAGATGCCAGTTTACAGTTTAACTGTACTCAAAAGGAGAGAAACAAAAACTGCAGATGCTGAAATCTTGAGCAAGCAACCAGCAGGGCAGACAGCATCCATGGGTAGAAAGAATCAAGGTTTCGGTTTGAGACCCTTTCTGATATTAATTTGTAAAACATTTGAACAATACTGCATGATGAAAGGCCCCTCAGGCCCACGAAATTCAGCCAAACCTCAGATGTTTTAGGAGGAGTGGGAGGAAACTGGAAGACTTGGAGAAAAACCCACAGAAGGTCTTGGTGGAGAACATACAAACTCCTTAGAGATGATACTGGATTTGAACCCAAGATGCTGGCACTGTAATAACGTGGTTTTGTCAGTTCAATGCTTATGCAACCCAGAAACAGAAATCACCACTCAGCAGCTAAAACCCCACCCGAGCACAATGCTTGCTCTGCCATTAAAAACTATCATGGTTGGGGAGTCGATCTCCACAGCCGGCAACGACAGCTGCAGAACACCTGCAGCAAGAAGAGACCACAGAAGACAATAGAAACAAGAAAGAAGAGGAGGAAAGGGCACCAAAGAAACAACAGATGGCCAACCCAGAGGAAGAAGAAGAGGAAGAGTATGGTGAAATAGAAGAAGAAAAGATAGGCAAGGTAAAGGATATACTTGCTCTTATTAAAGGATACATGGAGTCATTTAAAGAATGGCAAACACAGGAATTTAAGGATTTAAGAAAAAGAATAAACAACACAGAAGAGAAAATAATTAAAATGGAGATGACCTTAACAGAAATGGGAAAAAAAATGGACAAGATGGAAGAGCGGGCAGTAGCAGCAGAAATGGAGGTAGAAGACTTAAAAAAGAAATTGGAGAAATCTAATAAAAAAACTAAAGAGACACAAGAACTACTAGCTCAAAAAATAGATACAATGGAAAACCATAACAGAAGAAATAACATAAAGATAGTGGGCCTTAAGGAAGATGAAGAAGGCAAGAATATGAGGGAGTTTATAAAAGAGTGGATCCCTAAGACCCTAGGATGTCCAGAACTACAGCATGAAATGGAAATAGAAAGGGCACATAGAGTATTGGCCTCTAAACCACAACCACAACAAAAACCAAGATCTATTGTAGTAAAATTCCTAAGATATACTACAAGAGAAAAGGTACTGGAGAAGACAATGGAAAAAGTAAGAGAGGGCAACAAACCACTGGAGTATAAAGGGCAAAAAATCTTCATTTATCCAGATATAAGTTTTGAACTCCTAAAGAAGAGAAAAGAGTTCAATACAGCAAAGGCGATTTTATGGAAGAAAGGGTATAAATTTATACTAAAGCATCCAGCGGTATTGAAAATATTTATTCCAGGACAACAAAACAGACTATTCTCGGATCCAGAAGAAGCACGAAAATTTGCAGAACAATTACAAAAATAGACTGAGGGAGGAAGACGGGTAATGAGAGTTAAAATGATCACGACTGATATGTATGTGGGTAAAGACAAAAATAGACTGAGGGATGAAGACGGGTAATGAGAGTAAAAATGATCACGATTGATATGTATGCAGGTAAAGAGGTATAAGAGTGAATAGAGACAATGAGCATACATGAATGTATCTGTACTTAGAGGAAAATATAGATAGTATAGACAAGAATTAATAAGGGAAGGTAATGGAATAGAGAGAATAAGGAGGGAATTAAAAGAGGGACCTTTGTGACATATGAAAAGTGAAATCTTTTCTGGGGGAGGCGGGGTGGGGGGAAATAGCGGTCACTGCAAAATCAGTTGACGCTTGCGAGTGGATTCGCAAATCCAAATGGAGAGGGGAGATGTGGTTGTCCGACAAGGGATAAAGGACAACTCAGGAGGTGAAGGGGAGATTGGGGATAAATAAGATAGAAATAGGAGAATAAGGAAAATGTTAGATGTTGTAGGAATGTTGTCTTATAAAGAGTTGAAAATAAGAAAACAGAAATGGAAAAGGAGGAAAGGTAATGATGGAAAAACGGAAAGAGAAGATAAACAAAATATAAAAGGGCTACGCTGAACTATATGTCTTTAAATATTAATGAAATACATAACCAAATTAAAAGGAAGAAACTACCAAATTTAAATGAATAAATGTATTCCATTAGAAAAAATAACATATTGGTTAAGAAATAATATTGAAATATTCGAACAAGTATAGGAGCCTTACATTAAATACAATAGCGAAAACCTACCGGGGACAAACATTACCTAAGTTGATGGAAGGAGAAGGAAAGAAAAGAATGGACTCAGTAGAATTTCTGGTGTAATTTTGTTGAATGACAACATTGTCTGACTGGCTTAATGCAACCTAGATTGTATACCTAAAATGGATGAGGGGGGGGGTGGGGGGGTGGTTTGGGAGGAAAGGGGGGGGAGAAAAAGTCACTGTATATGTGTGAAAAAGAAATAGTGTATATCATGGCTAATGTGATTTATGGTGTGAAAAATAAAAAAATTTAAAAAAAAACTATCATGGTTGACCTTTAATATCACAGAATTAATTCCACATTTGTCAAATCTATTACCCTGAAAAAAATCTATAAACGGTAGTCTAGGTCTTCTATATATCCAACAACTGAGCTTTCATGCTCTTTTTTGATAGAGAATGCCAAAGATTCACTACCCTTAGGGTGAAGATATTCCTTCTCATCTCTTTCTTGAATGGTCATAGCTTTTTTTTTGGATCTGTGACCTCTGATTCTGGATGACCAGCCAGTGGAAACATCAACTCTGCCAATATCCTGTCAAACATCCTGAGAACTTTGTTTCAATCATATCATGTCTCATTCTTTGATCTCAAAATGAGCATGCACCCATTCTGTTTACTCTCTTCTCTTAACAAAACATCCAAGGAATCAACCCGAGTTCAATGCACTGTCTATTGCAAACATAGCCCATCTTTGGCAGACACCAGACCTGTACACATTTTATTTTTATGCATATAACGCATGCATTCAAATCAGGTTACCCACAGTGCGTGATATGCATGGGGAAAGTCACATCGGCAAGTGTGGGAATGTAATACCAGCAATGATAGAATGCAGATTTTACAGCGAGTGTGGCAATGTAATTGCAACAATAAAAGAATGCACACAATTTATAGCAAGCGTGGGAACGTAATAGCAGCAATGGAAGAATGCACACAATTTATAGCAAGCGTGGCAATGTAATAGCAGCAATGAAAGAATGCACACAATTTATAGTGAGCATGGGAACGTAATAGCAGCAATGGAAGAATGCACACAATTTATAGCAAGCGTGGCAATGTAATAGCAGCAATGAAAGAATGCACACAATTTATAGTGAGCATGGGAACTGGGCACATACAAAATGGCAAAATTCAAAATTTTGATCTTGGGTATATCTCTTTGGCCATGGTATTCCAAGAAACAGGATTTTCTGGCTAGGGAACTACACTTTATCAATCTAAAATGGCCAGACCCATCTCCTGAAGGAGATGAATAAAATAAGGTTTATTTTAAAGAAAAGCTTTTTAAATCATGACAGAATTAAAATCCTGCTGATTATTTCATTGATTCTTCTCCAAAGCTTGCAAATGTGTTACAGGAGGATATCCTCTATATAATGGGCAATTGACACCTCTGGGGGAAGCTAAATGTGGTAAATCATGAGAGATTAACTGTGGCAGATAGTGGGACTATAGAACGTGTTCTGACTCGTACCAAGTAAATGCAAGTTGCTCGAGTCGGAATGTAGAATACTAAACCTGCGTGGTATATGCGCGTGCGCGCTAAACAAAAATATTTTTACTCAATTTATAATTTTCTGCACATTATATGCTTGTGATTGTCATGTGAGTGAAAACACCGTAGTCTTGCCATGATTCTATGTAATTGCAACAAGATGTCTTTAAATTCACTTACAATTAAGGCCAATGAATTTGAAAATGAATTTATAGATGTTAAGCCAGGATATCAACATTTGCTAAATTTCTGACTTTTGGCACACACCACTTCAGTCTTGTACAATGCTTTCCACTCGTCTCCTTCAACCTGAAGTTACAGTTAGCCTCTTTACCCTGGGTGCTATTCTCCACAGGTAATAACACGTCACATTTCAAAGCATGGTAAAAATGTAAATTTATGGTTCTAGTGACAACAGAGATCAAGCTGCAAGAATCTTTTGTGTCAATCATGATGTTCCTTATTGCTTCACATTTTTGATTTAGGTGTGGATGATAAATAACTTGGCATTTGTTTTTATTATTACAAAAATTCTGTGGAGACATGCTCATTCTTCTGAATAGATTATGAATTGAAGTTATGCTTTGGCTCTTTCTGGTCATGCAAGCCAAGAGTTTGTCATTTTACCTTGCAATTCCACCAAATTAGTCCTTAAACAAGATTGGCAAGAGGACAGATTTTTAAGATTGGCACGGTCATTTTGGTTCAAGAGTCTTCTGACTTGCTGGTAAAAATTATATTCTGATGTCCAGATTTCAATGGCCAAGATAACACAAGGGGAAAAACACTTAAGAGGCCAATTATAATTAATAAAATTGATTGCAACTATTTTACACATTGCAGAACAAATCTTTTGAATAATGCATCAATTTTCCAGCTGAAGAAGTCTTTGAGAGTCCTCTGTGTCAAGGCTTTATAAATGGAATTCCCACTATGACGCTGACCTATCTGTCCACAGCCTTATGCACTGCCAATCCGAGGCCATCAGCAAATTGGAAAAAGACCCAATATTCCATCTGAGCACTCTCCAACCAAATGACATTAATATTAATTTCTCTGGGTTTGCTTTGCTCCTCTCATCTTCCTTTTTCCCTAGCCCTCCGTATCCTTCCCTCCAGATCCCCAACCCCTTCCATCTCCATTCAGACAGTTATCCTCCGCAGCTTTCTGCTCTCCCACCCATATACACCTGACTGTGGGCCTGTGCTTTCCCCCTGCCCTCTCACCACCATTTTATTCAGACACCTGCCTGCTTTTTGCTCATACCTTGACAGGGGAACAGGGGCAAAACGTTAATTATACATCTTTGCCTCACAAAAGAACACTATGGGACCTGCTGAGTTTCTCCAGTACTTTTATGTATTAAATTGCAATCATAGCCACTGCAGACTTTGTTTAACTTTAGAAACAGAAGATTTATTTAATAAAGAAGGTTAGGAGGCCCATTATAATTAATAAAATTGATTGCAACTATTTTACACATTGTAAACACCAGTGTAGTTGGTATAGAGATGTGGAATGTAGCACTGCAGAAGCTTCAACCTTTGCGCTTGTCCAAGAGGTATGATGCCTTAACAGCCTTATTTGGAGAACAGAAGTACCAAGTGGATGAGCAAACTGATCAGAAAAGAGTGGTGCACAAAGATGGGAGAAAGTGAAAAAGTATGCACATAGTTCGAGGGTCAGTGAATCATATAACTAATGCTCTAGCAATATTTATAGTTAGATTAGGCTCTGGTGAGAGGACATTTTAGAAAGTTGAAAAAAGGAGAAAGAACAAGACATCCTAGGGAGAACAGGATCTTTGGAATCCTCAATCCAAGGGGGCTGTGAGATTAGGGATGAGTTGTCAAACATATGCAAGGCTGAGAGTGACAAGGAATATGCATTAATTACAAAAAAGTAGCAAGAGAGTAAAAGATTAGCTAGAAACTGAGTGCCTGAATGGGTAGAAGCCATTTGCTTCATGACTTCCAATTACCAGTAAATTATAAATTGATGTTGCAAAATTTTGCATCTTTAGTGGCAGTTTCTTGATAAGCTGGTCGGTACTATTTCAAATCAATACTCCCCTTTATTTATTAAATACAGCCCGTTGTTTCAGTCTTATGACAACATGCTAATAATAGGCCATCACAGAACTTGTACAACAAACAAGGGCTATAATTTTGGACCAAATTACACAAAACAATTTTCTACAATATATAAAGTCACACACTGGCAAAACAGATGTGTACTTAGTACAATATACACCTGTATAATTATTGATCAGTCAACAACTGGTATTTATTTTAAATACTTACAAACCTCCTACAACCAAATGTGATTAACAATAGGCTATTTCAGACAGTCCAAAACTTGAGATGTAAAGGCAGAGAAGCTTCACCAAAATGCATAATTACCTACCTTTCTGAATGAGCAGAGACAGTCTCCGAGCTACATATTACAACCCCTCTCCAAGAGGGATAATCTCTGCAGCGCAGACCTACGCCAATCAATCTGAATGTACAGCCACGTTAAGCGGCTGTTTAGGGGCGGGCTGATAATGCTGTCAGCCGACAACCCATCTCCCCACTCACCCCTCTCCCTCCAAGTCAGGGACTAGCAGCGGGAGCTATTCTGTGAACCATAGAGCAGATCCAGCTGCCTGGGGGATTATGGGTAGGGAAGATGGCCATTGCTCTGCCACATTTATATGATGGTGGCACTACGGCACCAGTAGCCCCGCCTCCGTTGGATCTGGAGGGTGCTACGAGGCACCTCTGGATATGAATGAGACACTGGAGCAGCCTTTTAGGGCTGCTGTCGGAAAGGTTAAGTTCCCATTTTTCCCATCCGCTCTGTAATTGGACTCAAGGTGATGGCCCAACATGAAATGGCCGAATAGCTCTAAAGTAAACAAATCTTTCTAATTCATAGGAAAAAAGAGCCACTTGTGGAAATCTGATGAAAACACAGATAGGAGAAAATTCAACAAACAAAAATAAAAATCTAGATTATGCCAATATGCTCTCAAAAAGGTAGCCAATAGTTTTTAAAATATGACAATATTATAACATTTAGCTTTGGCCATAAGAAACTGGCATGTTAACAAGAGAGAAATGAGCAGAGAGAATTTAGAAATGAGTTTAAAAACACAAATTTTCAAGGAACTAAAAATGCTTGAGAACACAAACAATAAAGTTAATTGTTCTTGAAGGAACCTATCATAAGAATTAAGTGTCAATTCAAATGATTTTGCTTTTTTACTGTTTTTATTTTTAAAAAAAAAATATCCAACTTCATGCTCTGGGAAACATTTACCCTTTAAAAGCAAAATACAATAATCTGGTCTTTCACCTCAATACAACATGATATTGTTATGTTCAACTCAGATTTTGCAGCTGATATGATTGTTGAGTTTTTAAAAAATTATACATGAATATTTTTTCATTTAAGTCAAATAGCATCTGAGCCAGTTCCACATTTGAACTGTAATATGATCCTTAAAAAAAATCAAACTCTGCAAATAAATATTCCTATTCAACTAAGAATTAATTCGATGTACAAGTTCTAAAACCATAAATTGAAGGTTTAATGAAATAACCGAACCAACCATGTTGACATGTGAAATAAGTCACCTTTTGAACAAGCCTAGTATTCAGGAACAAAGCAGTCATTAACTATAAAGATACGCCCAGACATTCAATATTAATTCCATGCCACCTTTCTACAAAGTCTTGCTCTATTTTCCACAGATCACCCATTCAGAATATCTCAAGCTATACATTTCTTAAAACAGGTGGTTCACTGCCTGAAATACTTAAGACAACAGAGGATTTCATTCCATATGAAAATGGATGCATTTAGCTTCATTCCTTGCCACCACCCCCAAAAACAATCCTCCACTCAAACCAATGGAAAAGAGTTAGAAGTTAGTTTCCAGACTTGTCAGTGTCACATTAAATTCTCTATTCAGTTGAACTCAAAACTAAATACAAGAAAGTGCTTGAAGTATTAAGACCAGGCAACAACTGGGGAAAAAAAACCAAGTGAATTAATGTTTTAGATTAAAAACATTCAGAATTTCAGCCTGAAACATTTATCACTTCTCTTGCTAAAGGTGAGGGGGCTGGGGAAAGGGGGGGTGGAGGGAGAGCATAGGGATTGAAGGGGAGGAAATGCTGCCTGATCTGTTGAGAGCTTCAGCTGTTTTTATTTCAAATTTCCAGCACCCATTTTTCATTTTCAATTACAGTTGAACTTCAAGCACCATTTGACCTCAAATGTTATTTACTTTCATCTTGAATTTTATGGCAAGACATTAAATTTAAAATGTTAGGTATAACATAACATATAACATAACATAACAATTACAGCACGGAAACAGGCCATTAGGCCCTTCTAGTCCGCACCGAACCAAACATATAGAAAGTTCATTCAACCCTACATTTAGATGGCTATCCAATTCTCTGCAGGATATATTTTTCAGAATTGGTTAATTGAAAAAAGATACAATAGTGGTGAAGGGAGTTGTTCTGTTTGGAGGCCTGTGTTAAATAAATAATTTGGATGAAAAAGTAGCTGGGTTGCTAGTAAGCTTGCAGATGACAAAAACTGGTGGAGTTATGGGTATTATATATAGCCAAAGAATAAAGCTTTTATATCTATTACAGATATGGGCAGAGAATTGGCAGATGGAGTTGAATCCAGACAAGTGTGAGGTGTTGACTTTAAAAATCATTGGTATATAGAGGGATCTGGGAATCCATTGAAAGTGGCCACAGAAGTAGATAGGGTATTGAGTTTTTCTAAAAACTTAGTTATGTTGGGAGTTTTAGGTTCTTCACCCCTTTCATTTTCAAATCTGACAGACAATCTGATGATTTGATATGTCTGGTTTTTAGATTGCAGGCATGTAACGGCACAATCAAGGTATTTTGCAACTTCACAGGCGGTCTAAAAAGGAACGTGCAGGAATTTTGAGTCAATTCCTGAAATGTGATTTTTTTGGAGAAAGCCTGCAGTATAAATTGCACCTGAAAAATTCATTGACTGTCATCCACTCTACTGCGCATCCAACCACTGGGACTGTTGCACTCGGGAACTTGCAGTCTAAAAAGGCTCCCAGTGTGAACGACCGCTCGGGAAGACATTATGTTAATTTTTTTCCACTATTTTCCCAACATAGTCTAAAAACCATAACAGATTAAGGATAAGGGCACAAATTAGAAAATTCTTTGGTTTTCTCAATATTTTTCTAACTAGCCCTAGTTAGAAAAGAATAATCTTTTTCAACCCTCTATGTTGGATGTAGGTTTCAGTGAGTGGGTCAGATTGGGGATTAAAAAGTTTTAGAGATTTGTATAATTGAGGCAAGTTTGCTCCATTTGAAAAATTAATAGTTAAATTTAATCTTAGATATTTACAGATCAGGCATTTTGTTCACTCCAAACTTCCTAATTTTCCCTAACTTCCCGATATCAATATTCTTGATTTACTTTTTGACAAAGTTTCACCATGGTAGATTGATAGCAAACATCCATGATAAACCGATGATTTAAAAGTTGGTTCAGGGACTCCAGTCAGGAATGAATGGGAAAGAGATCAATTTCAAATAAAGATTATGATACTACACTTGACCTGACTAATAATATCTCATTTTGTGCATGACATTGTTTATTGCAATTCAAAGTGGTATCTAGAATACATTTGTCTAAAGTTAAACTACTGATTTCATTTTTATTCTGACATTGATCTCTTATGTGACAAATGTAGATTTTGAGTCATCTTGATCTATATGTTTTGGGATTGTCCAAAACCGAATGATTTTTGACAACAATTTTTTCAAATGCTATCAGATTCACAGGATTAAATTGGATCCTTGGCCCTGTAATGCTTTGTTTGGTTATTCTCAGTGGGAAAATATTTCCTTGAATCTAATTCACAAAAAAGTGATAGCCAGATGAGCAATTTTGATGACCACCTACTCAAATGCAATGTATATAGGATTTGATGTCCTGTTTGAATTTGGAGAAAATTAGATTTAAAGAAATTATGATTGAACTTGACAAGATAGGGCTTGTTTATGGATTATTATTAGAACTTAATTACATCGGCTTGAGTACTCTGGAGGCTACTTGCCAGCTGTCCGGAGGCTGAACTCGATTCCTTGATAACTATGTTTAGTGGGAGGGGTAGGATTAGTATGGGGGGAGCTTTTTCCCCTTTTTTGTTTATTTTTTTGTTACAATTAGTAGACATAACTTTTTAATTTATCAGTAAAACATTTCCATAATAGAATATGAACCAAAGTTTTCTCAATGAATTTCTATTGTATAAAAGATGTAAATTGTTTATGATTCAAGTTCTGTATTTTATTGTATTAAGATCTATTATTATTGTTTGTTCTCTATTACATGTAATATTCCTCTCTTTCAATAAAATTAAAGAAAAGTCAAGTTAAGCAGGCATATGGTCTGCTTGGTTTCTTTTATTGCACAGGAGATTCAGTATTACAGGAAATCATGTTTCAGCTCTCTAAAATTGCCTTAATAGGTTAACATCCACATCAATTAACCACTGGGTTAATGGAGGATAATGATCCAAGAAGCCAATGAGCATCATGAATTGCCGACAATGTACAACACATTGGGTTGGATAGATAATTTTAATTTAATGTTTTTGAGATATTATAATTATTGATGATCTATTTTTTATTGGATTTTTTGTGCATACAGATGAATTATATAATTGTCAATTCTGTATTTATGCTGGCATGCTAAACTCAATAAAATATTTTTAAAAAACAACAACACATACAACTGTTATGTCAAGCACAAGCTTTCATTTCTGACAGAGTCTATTGATCCTTCATCAGAATGTTCAGCATCTCAGAACTCTAGATGATTTGGACAAAGTCATCCTCCTCTGAGGGTCTTCAAGAAGTGCTAACTTCAATTACCTAGGTCTTGTGCAATTCCCTAACTAAAGCTCACTTTCCCAGATACTGTAAAATCTACCACCAACAAATCTTTGGCCGGAGCTTTCTTTGAACAGCTTTTGTTGTTGTCTCCCAAAATGCCTCAGGACATTGCATTAAAGGAACCGCATATGCAAAATGTGACATTTCACAGGATATTTTTAATAAACCTTTCTTGGCAAATGTTATTCATGCTTTATTTATTGTGTTTACCCAGAAACCACAGGACATAATAATGAGCAACAAATTTTAAATAGTTTGTATAAAATTAAGCTTGATATTCAGGTCTATAAATACATTTGGATTGCATTTACTGATTGAGTGTGAATGTTGTTTTGTTAAATCAGACTGAATGAATCACTTAGGCCATTTACCAGCCATTAGTAAATACCAGGACATAACAGGTGATACCTGTGGGCTGGGGATCAACCAAAGAATAAATGCTGAGTGCTAGTCTCAATAAGTTTTTTGGGAAAAGAAAAGCACTTTAGTGTCATGTCCATACATTCCCATCATTTTCATTGTTACATACTCTACTTACACATAGCCACCACTGTGGCGCTTTGTGGTTATTTCTCACTCTTCTCTCTCCTCTCCCCCCCACCCCCCCCACCACCCCTACTGTTTTTTGTGCTGGGGTCTCAAAGTGTCAAGTGTTTTACAGCATGGAAACTACCCCAACAACCCAACTTGTCTATGTGGATAAAGCAGTCCACCTAAATTAGCCCCATTTGCCTACATTTGGGGCAAATCCTTCTAAATCTTTTCTATACATATGCCTGTTTAAATAATTTTTAAGCATTTCTTTCAATTTAATACATTTTAACTGCATCTGTTTTAACTTCAACAGTTTAAAATTAGCATCAAATGGAAAAAATATAATTGCAGGACAGCAGCAATGCAGCCATAACTAAACTTCTCTAAACTCCAATGAGTGACTTGTTTTATTGAGGTACTGCTTAATACAAAATTTTTTTTTTTAAAAATCAAATTTTTTAAGGTCTATGAAAAGCCATGAGTGCAAATTACTAATTGTTGTCAGCCAAGAAATACAGAATACCCTATTGTTTCACCCATAGATTATTTATCTTCATTAACATGTATGAAAAATAAATGTTGGTCAGTTGGAAAGTGGAATCAAAATGCTAGTTTCGAAGAACTGCTGGTAGATTTTAAGTTAGCAGAACTTTACAGACTTTAATTTGCGCAATAGATATGCAAATGGCAGGACCAATTTCTAAATTTTTGAATACAACAGGTTCTGTGCTCTTAACTTTTGGTCAATACAATTTGTTCAAATTAACCCAGTAAGCACTTTGAAGGAATGCAGGAACTATTCTGACACACTGATTTGAAATATTGGCTGCAGCAACTTGTCAAAATACCACAACATGTCTTCTGCACTCCTTTTTCTTGCTTTTTCTTGTTTTTAAAAAATGTCTTCTGTATTCTCAATCCAATCTTAACTGTTCCTTGTCAATTATAATGATTTCAAAACAGTTGCAAGCCTGAAGCTTGTAGAAAACATACAACTTGGAAGATTAGTAGATGGCAGGAAGGAAAGCAATTCCCTTGCTTCTCCTTTCCCAGAGAATTATAAAACAAGTCAAGCACAAACTAGTTCTTCCTTGTTTTTCTGAATCCTGACTCTCCAATGCATTCAGGATTGAAGTGTGGAGGGTGGAGTTTTATTTTACAAATTTAAACTGAATCACACCAACTGTTCAAGAAAATTAAAATTTCCCAATCAGAGCCAGCGAAAGATGTAATTAAAAAAAACCTATTTTTAAATTTAGACATATAGCATGGTAATCCACCATTACAGTCCACGAGCCTGTGCTGCCCATATACACCAATTCACCTTCCAAGCTTTTGAAGGATGGGAGGAAACTGAAGCAGGCTGAAGGAACCCACACAGACACGGGGAGAAAGAACAAACTCTTTACAGACAGCACCAGACGCTGAAAGAGCATTGCGCTAACTGCTAAGCTGATCAGGTCTCACATTGATCTTATCAACAAGCATGGAAATAGAACTGAAAGAAGGTGCTCTCAACACTGAGACACATCTTAAGTTGTTCTTCTAATACTTATTGGTGGATCAATAATCAAGATGCTTTCCAAGAGTTAAATCAAACAAAATGTAATAAGATAAGACATGCCATAAACTTCAAATCAGTTATTTGGCTGTTAGTTACACTGTGTCACTTTATAAAATTAACTTTCACTGTTCAATGCAAGATCAAAAATAGTTTCACTTTGGTCTCTGGTTGCAAGTTTAATTTAAAATATTTCTGTGAAACAGTTGTTAAGTGGTGATGTTACTAGATTAGTGATCCTAAAAGCCAGGGATGTTTGTTTAAATTCCATTTTGACCGCTGGAGAATTTAACTTGTTAATTAAACAAATCTAGAATTTTTAAATTGTGGAAATTTATCTTAAATCAAATTCCACCTGGATCCTCATGACGAAGTTGACTTAACTGCTGTCTGCAGTCAATCATTGAGGAAATCACTCTGTTGTGGCACATCATGTCCCACACCAAGGTGGTGTGTCATTACCTTCTCAGGGAAATTAGAAATTGGTAATAAAAGCAATCATCACTTCTACACAGATGAAAAAAAAATGTTTTTCTACAGATCATGACAACTGCCAAAAGTCAATTGGCACCTTCAAATTGCACCTGGATAGCCCTCCTGGGACCCGGGTGACATAAATAAAATATTCCAAAAAAAAGTTATAAATTTCAAACTCAGCTTCCAGTAATAAATCACAAATTTTAATTATTAATTAGATACAAAATTCACTGTCGAGTCTGAGCCATTTTCCCCCGTACCCACACTCAACAGACCACAGTTATGCACAACTTTCAAGACACCAACAACAAAGGTAGGGAATACATCAGGGATTTGTCATGGCCCAACAACCAGCACCAAGGCCAAGAGTTACATTTTTCTTGTCTTTACTGGGTTGAAAAGGACCCCCCCTGCCCCTTCCTCAGTGGAATAGATGGGGAAAGCAAGGCGGCGAGATCCACAGATCCACACTATAACAATGAAATTTTCATATGGTTGCCAAATTTTTAGAAAAATATTATATCTATTCCTCAAATTATTGGCAATTTTCTCCAGGGGAAAACACAGCTTTGCATTTCTGTATTCCAGCATGCAATGCCCAAGTGGGAGTCAGATTTCCAGGTAATTGCTCTGCACTTCCTGACCACTGCCAATGTACTCACTACAAATTGGATTTGGAATTTGGACGGCTTCATCTTAAGCCTTGTGTCCAATAGGTTTCCCAATAGGAACAGCTCTGTGAGAATTCTTTACCAATGGTTTTTTCTAGGGCTTGGACTAGTTCTACCCAAAAGGGTCTCACCATGGTACATGTCCAGGCTGCGTGTACAAAGGTATCTGTCGCAATGCCACATCTGAAACATTGGTCTGAAATTTCTGATTTAGCCTTAATCAATTTTTGTGGTGTCAAATATACCTGGGAGAAAGTTATTCTGCACCATCTTATATTTTCTTTCTTTCTTTGGCTTATGGAGGGGTATGTCCACATCTGCTGCAGGCTCGTTGACAAGTCCGATGCGGGACAGGCAGGCACGGTTGCAGCGGTTGCAAGGGAAAATTGGTTGGTTGGGGTTGGGTGTTGGGTTTTTCCTCTTTTGTCATTTGTCAGTGAGGTGGGCTCTGCGGTCTTCTTCAAAGGAGGTTGCAGCCCGCTGAACTGTGAGGCGCCAAGATGCACGGTTGGAGGCGAGATCAGCCCCACTGGCGGTGGTCAATGTGGCAGGCACCAAGAGATTTCTTTAATCAGTCCTTGTACCTCTTCTTTGGTGCACCTCTGTCTTGGTGGCCAGTGGAGAGCTCGCTATATAACACGATCTTGGGAAGGCGATGGTCCTCCATTCTGGAGACGTGACCCACCCAGCACAGTTGGGTCTTCAGCAGCGTGGATTACTATGCGTTAATAATCACAGTCACACTTCTCTGACACAGATCTGTTCAGTTCTGCTCATCAACTGTTGTTCCCATGTCCAACTCCCATCTTTGCCTTGATTTGTGAAGGCCCAGTTTAGGGACCTCCACGGCCAGGTGACTTTACTGGGTCTTGTGTGCCTCCTGCACCTTTCAAACAGCAGCCTAACCTTCTTGTTAATTGCCAACCTGGCGGTTTAAGGGGGATCCTGGCCCGATGGTGAGGTGGTGAGTGATGTGTTCTTTCTGTTTAAAGTTTCAGAGTAACCAGGTGAGCCATTTCCCCTGTTCAAATAGGCAGAGGAGGACACCTGGGTAAGTTTTAG
Organism: Narcine bancroftii; assembly: GCF_036971445.1. Lineage (NCBI taxonomy): Eukaryota > Metazoa > Chordata > Chondrichthyes > Torpediniformes > Narcinidae > Narcine > Narcine bancroftii. The sequence goes on along the minus strand of NC_091470.1, from coordinate 146,277,237 downwards.
TGAGTTCCCTGACCACCTCAGAGGTAGATTGCCTGGTTCAGCCCTTTCAAAATTGCCCTGTACCTGGGTCTTCAACCTAGTGAAATGACTGGTTAACCAGGCAATTTGAAAGGGCTGAGTAAGATGAAAATCAAATACTTAAATCATAAAGCAGCAAGAAATTTTATAAACATTAATCTGTGCTTGAAATCAGGTTCTAAATTCCCCATTTAATTTACCGTACTACTGCTGAATTGTTATTTGTTCATGCAAATGTGTAAAACAACAAATTATTGAACCACATTTCCAGTCAGAACTCCTGAATCACTACAAGACCAAGCATCAACATCGTTAGCACCCTGTATTATAATCAACTTTGATCTCAAACACTTCCTCATTAATTGCTATTCTGTTAGGAAATCAACCAACCTCAAAGAATGGAATTGTGTATTACAGCTGGAAACAATTGGCTATTATCTTCAAAGATAAAAAAAATCTCACTTTTTTGTTTTACACTGCAAAAGATAGGAACAAGACACTTCCATAGGGGAAAAATAATATTTACAAGATTTCAAATATCACATTTAAAGTGAAATGACTGATAGTTTACGAGATGGTGGACAATGTCACTTCAAGGCAATTTTGTTGTTCGAGAGCAAGTAACTAAATCAGGTCAAAACATGAAATCAAAACAATTTTCACTGGGACACTGATAAAATCTAAAGGCTTTAACCGAGACTGGAAATATAACAATCCATACGTTAGCTCAAAGCAACAAGTTGCATCTGAACATGGAAATTTGAAAAAGTCACTTCGCTGGACAGTCCACCAACCAAACAAGCATCAAACTACATCACATAACCCTGAAACAATAGTTCAAATGAGTTCAATTCATATTTTAACCAAGGGGTGGCACAGTTGGTGTGGTGATCTGCACAATACATTTCCAGCCCCAGCAATCTGGACCAGACCAGGTTTCGAATCTGGTGCTGTCTGGAAGGAGTTTATACATTCTCCCCAAGTCTGTGTGGGTTTTCTCTGGGGGTTCCAGTTTCCTCCCACAGATCAAAATGTACTGCGAGCGTAGGTTAATTGGGTGTAAATTGGACGGCCCAGACTCGTGGGACGAAATGGGCTGTTACCATGCTGTATGTCTAAATTAAAAAAAAAATTTAAAGTGTTTAAACCACAATCTCAACCTTTTTAAAAAAAATAAACCCTATCCAACTAGTACATCATTTATCAATACTACTGAACCATTGATTGGTTCTTAAAAAAATTAGCAGCCCTATGAATTTTTTTTTGAAAATGCAGCAGTTATCTTCAGCTTTCACAAATTATTCTTCAACAATCTTATGACCGCAGAAGAGTCTGAGCTGAGTAATGTGAATTCAGAATTTAAAATACACGACTATACCTTGATTAATTTCTGTCTACTGTTTCCCGAGTTTTTTTATTCAACTCAGCTTCTCCCAATTTAGTTTAAATCTTGCATACACCTTGCATTAATTTTTTTTTATTTCCGAGAAGGTAATGAAGTGAAACATGAAGTGGCTTTCAAGGAAAAAAAAAGTTGACTGCAAATTCTTTGGCATTTAAACACAATGCCACATTTAATTATCAAGAATGATACAAAACAGCAAAATCAATAAGTATTTCAATATTTTCAGATCAGAACCCAATGTCAGCACATCGGCTATAATCGAGAAATAACAGTAAAACTACAGTTTCCAACATCAAATTTCTTACGTATTTGTATTATTTTATTAAATAATCAACAATAATCAGCAATACAGATCAAAGAACCTGCAATGCGTCGTCTTTTGCAGGTTTAAAAGAATAATCAATATGAATACCATCCTTTATGCAATGTTTCATAGAAGTCTAGATGGCTTGGCATTAGTCTTAGAAAATTGACTGAATAATACATAAGTAGCCACTTTTAGTCATTGCAACTGTAATCAATAGAATAAAATAAAATCCAATAGTGGAGGGAGATCAAAGGCTTGTCTTGACTATTTAAAATTATTCTGGAACAAAAAAAGCCCCACCAATGCAGTATTGTGCACCTGAAAATGTTTATAAATCGTGGATTTGAACAGAGCTCCTCGAACCTACAATTTCCACTGGAATGAGTGAATAAATGCAGGTGTGGGAGGGCAGGCATCTTTCAAGTGGGCACGAAACCCACCAGAAGGAAGGGAACAAGATGCCTTTCACTCCCAAACATTTCAGTGCAACATGCAATGCCACTGCAGTCTAAAGTAACGTCATTTGGCTCTCGAGATAAACAAAGCCTTGCCCTTTGCTGAACTGAACCCAAATCTTGTGGATTATTTAACCATCAGAGCATTGCACAAGTTTTAAAAGAATACACATGATGCCAGAAGAGAAAAATGCAATATTTCAATTTAAAAAGGAGCCACCATGCAAGCTCTTTTTTAACCCCCCCAGCCTGATGACAAGTGCTGGGAGATGGGAGGAGAGAGAATGGAATTTAAGCGAAATCTGTGAGCTGCCACTTGCCCCCCTGCTGATGGGGAGGGTGGAGGGAGGTGGCCCAGATGAAGCAGGCATTCCTGCCACGACACATTTCCCCGCACACACAATAAGAGAGATAAACATCCTTCCCTCCTCAGCATCCACAGCACAGGGAACATGGCCGGAGCGGAGCAAACAGCGAATCCCGGACGGGTTCCCACACAGGGGGCGGAGGGGGCGGAGGGGGCTTCTCCTCACCTTTGCCGACCGCCGCAACGCTCAGCACCAGGCAAGCCAGCGAGGCGACCAGTTTGCACCCGACCGCCTTCATACTCCCCCCGCTTCCCGCCGCCGCCGCTCCCCTCGCCTGGATGCTGGAAATAAAATGGCGGCCGGAGCCCTCCCGCTGGATCGCCGGCGCTCCGCAGCCTGGCTGACGTCACCGTCCGCGGCGGAGAGGTGGCCGACGTCAGTCCCGGCGCACCCCCCCCGTCACGTGACAGTTAAAGGGACCGGTCCCTGGCTGCGGAGAAAAATTACATTTATGTAGTGCCACTCACCACCTCCAAACATGCATCCTTGTAATGTCGATTGGTGAACATGGCACGGAGTTTTCTTAAAAGATTGATCTGTCTTGGTAGATTGTGATCATTTTAATGTATACAATGCAGTGGTTCTCAACCTTTTTCATACCACCTTGGGTCATCCCTGACTGACCACAGAGCATCTGTGGCATAAGATGTGTCCTGGTGATGCTGAATCAAGTGAGCATTTCGATGCATCGCCTATGCATGCAGATCATAAACTTGCACATTCAAAAACGAAAAGCAGACAGTGAATAAATCGAAAAGCAGAAAATGTTGGAAATTTGCAGCACTTCCATCAAGCGAGAGATGCTCCAAATCACTGACTCTATGAGAACAGCTTCAGGATGATGACAGAGACTCATCAACCTGAAATGTCGCCTCTGCTTTGCCATCCTCAAATGCTTTCAGACCTGCTGAATATTTCCAGCATTTTCTGTTTGCATTATCAAGTCGAGTCTATTGTCATCTGATTGTACAAGAACAACCCAATGAAATCGTGTTCCAGAAACAGACATGTATACTTGTGGACAAGTAAAAAAATTAGAGATTTCAAGGACCACCTAGGCCAAATCTAAGTGATTCAGGACTTCCAGACGACAGGTTACAAAATGTTAATGTATAATAAGATAAAATGCTTTATTTTGTATTTTTTCTTTTTCTTGCATTATTTTTATTTAGTTTGTAAGGTGGTTTATATAAATGTTTGCACTGTGACGCTGCAGAAAACAACGCATTTTATGACATGTTCATGACGATTCATTATGGTTCTGAATATAAAAATTGGAATGGGATTTAAAATTTAAGCTTCTATCCTACATAATAGAACAAGAGTTAACCTCCAATAAGATGCTTTCTTTGATTTCAGCGATTTTAACCTTAAATTTGGCCACCTGCTTCTTCTTGTTTTGAATGGTGATCCCTGAATCTTTAATCAACATAAAGGTTCTAAGTTTGATCTCTGACCTTCATCAATGATCAATGGGGAAGGTAATGCAGCCCCTCCGTGTTTCTGAGGAAGGGCAACAAGAAGTCAGCGTTTCTGCTTTTGCTCTGACTAACAGGGTTAGGACTGACTCATTGTTCCACTCACAGCTGAATAACCCAATGACTGAGGATGAATAAAGAATTAGTTACCAAGATTATTTACATGTAATTTCATGACTTTATCAGTGATCTAATTAGGGATTGGCAGTTCACACCTTATAAATCAGAGATCACAATGGAAAAGTCGATTCAAAAAATGTAAAGTAAAAAATAAGTAAAATGAATAATGAAAATAAATATGTCCTTAATTAATGCAACTACCATCTCATTTAAATACTTCCGCAACAGTCAAGGTTAAAAACAGAAAACTGTATACAAAGAGAGAAAGAGACATTCAGCCCAATGCATACATTTGTCATCCTATCCCGAACCCTCAACCTAATATTTTAAAGGAATGTCCTCTATATCATCACAAAGGTAATAAATAAATGATTCCGCTTTCTCACAACTTACCCTTCCAAGACCACATTCTGCAATCCTATTATCTTCATCCTATCCACCCCATTGAGTATAATTTCCAGATCTATTCCCAATCGTATAAATCCAAAGTTTCATTTGAAGGACCATCAGGAAAGAAGTTCTGACCTGTACCACCAGGTTCAGGAACAGCTGACCCCTCCACAACAAACTCAATCCGAGACTCATTTCAGGGGTCTTATTTTTGCAATTTATCAATTTATTTTCTCTCTGTTTTGCACAGTCAGTTTGTTTACATTTCTTTATTGTTTAAATGTGTACGTTGAGTACAGTTTTTTGTTGCACTATCAATAAGTGGTAATTCCACCTCACTTATAGGAAAAAGAATCCCTGGATTGTATGTGACTTCAAGTATATACTCCGGAGGAGTCACGCGATGGAGTAGTGGCCGGACGGTGAACTCCAGCCCTCGCCAGAAAAGTCGGGAAAAACAAGAGAAAACACAAAGGCACAGAAATAAAAGTTACAGAAAAGTGAGTATAAAGGTGGAAAGAAGATGGCGACAAAAAAAGAAAAGTCGAAAGCAACGGTAAGAAGAGAGGAAGAGAAGACAAAGGAGGGAAAAGGTGAAGGCCTTACCTGTCCGAAGAGGCCCGCTGCGGAGAGAGAAACCCGCTCCCTCAGGTCGGTAAATAATGGACTACAAAAATGGCTCGCAGAGCCGAACAAAAGTGCGCAACCGCGCATGCGCGAAACTTCGCGCATGCGCGATGCGAATGAAAAAAAACACACCGACGGGAGGGGGGACCAGCTGGGGAGTCGATCTCCACAGCCGGCAACGACAGCTGCAGAACACCTGCAGCAAGAAGAGACCACAGAAGACAATAGAAACAAGATAGAAGAGGAGGAAAGGGCACCAAAGAAACAACAGATGGTCAACCCAGAGGAAGAAGAAGAGGAAGAGTATGGTGAAATAGAAGAAGAAAAGAGAGGCAAGGTAAAGGATATACTTGCTCTTATTAGAGGATACATGGAATCATTTAAAGAATGGCAAACACAGGAATTTAAGGATTTAAGAAAAAGAATAAACAACACAGAGGAGAAAATAATTAAAATGGAGATGACCTTAACAGAAATGGGAAAAAAAATGGACAAGATGGAAGAGCGGGCAGTAGCAGCAGAAATGGAGGTAGAAGACTTAAAAAAGAAATTGGAGAAATCTAATAAAAAAACTAAAGAGACACAAGAACTACTAGCTCAAAAAATAGATACAATGGAAAACCATAACAGAAGAAATAACATAAAGATAGTGGGCCTTAAGGAAGATGAAGAAGGCAAGAATATGAGGGAGTTTATAAAAGAGTGGATCCCTAAGACCCTAGGATGTCCAGAACTACAGCATGAAATGGAAATAGAAAGGGCACATAGAGTATTGGCCTCTAAACCACAACCACAACAAAAACCAAGATCTATTGTAGTAAAATTCCTAAGATATACTACAAGAGAAAAGGTACTGGAGAAGACAATGGAAAAAGTAAGAGAGGGCAACAAACCACTGGAGTATAAAGGGCAAAAAATCTTCATTTATCCAGATATAAGTTTTGAACTCCTAAAGAAGAGAAAAGAGTTCAATACAGCAAAGGCGATTTTATGGAAGAAAGGGTATAAATTTATACTAAAGCATCCAGCGGTATTGAAAATATTTATTCCAGGACAACAAAACAGACTATTCGCGGATCCAGAAGAAGCACGAAAATTTGCAGAACAATTACAAAAATAGACTGAGGGATGAAGACGGGTAATGAGAGTTAAAATGATCACGACTGATATGTATGTGGGTAAAGACAAAAATAGACTGAGGGATGAAGACGGGTAATGAGAGTAAAAATGATCACGATTGATATGTATGCAGGTAAAGAGGTATAAGAGTGAATAGAGACAATGAGCATACATGAATGTATCTGTACTTAGAGGAAAATATGGATAGTATAGACAAGAATTAATAAGGGAAGGTAATGGAATAGAGAGAATAAGGAGGGAATTAAAAGAGGGACCTTTGTGACATATGAAAAGTGAAATCTTTTCTGGGGGAGGCGGGGTGGGGGGAAATAGCGGTCACTGCAAAATCAGTTGACGCTTGCGAGTGGATTCGCAAATCCAAATGGAGAGGGGAGATGTGGTTGTCCGACAAGGGATAAAGGACAACTCAGGAGGTGAAGGGGAGATTGGGGATAAATAAGATAGAAATAGGAGAATAAGGAAATTGTTAGATGTTGTAGGAATGTTGTCTTATAAAGAGTTGAAAATAAGAAAACAGAAATGGAAAAGGAGGAAAGGTAATGATGGAAAAACGGAAAGAGAAGATAAACAAAATATAAAAGGGCTACGCTGAACTATATGTCTTTAAATATTAATGGAATACATAACCAAATTAAAAGGAAGAAACTACCAAATTTAAATGAATAAATGTATTCCATTAGAAAAAATAACATATTGGTTAAGAAATAACATTGAAATATTCGAACAAGTATAGGAGCCTTACATTAAATACAATAGCGAAAACCTACCGGGGACAAACATTACCTAAGTTGATGGAAGGAGAAGGAAAGAAAAGAATGGACTCAGTAGAATTTTTGGTGTAATTTTGTTGAATGACAACATTGTCTGACTGGCTTAATGCAACCTAGATTGTATACCTAAAATGGATGAGAGGGGGGGGGGTGGGGGGAGAAAAAGTCACTGTATATGTGTGAAAAGAAATAGTGTATATCATGGCTAATGTGATTTATGGTGTGAAAAATAAAAAAATTAAAAAAAAAAAAAAAAAAAGTATATACTCCGACAATAAAGCTGAAATCTGAATCTGTAATTTGTAATGAGCAAAGCTACTTTTTTTCTCCTGTTTAACCTGTTTAATAAATCTTCTTCATCTCCAGTTTCACCTCAAGATTATCACTTTAAATCTAGCACCTTTTTAAGATTAAGATTAAGATCTCAATCCAAGTAAACCATCCAGTTTCAAACTACAAGAACATAAGAAATAGGAACAGGAGTCGGCCATCTGGCCCATCAAGACTGCTCTGCCATTCAATAAGATCATGGCTGATCTGATCATTGACTCAACTCCACTGACCTGCCTTTTCCCCATATCCCTTAATTCCTTTTTTATGTAAAAATCTATCGAGTTGAATCTTAAATATGTTTAATGAAGTCGCCTCAACTGCTTCCCTGGGCAGAGAATTCCAAAGATTCACTTCTCTCTGGGAAAAAAATTTTCCTCATCTCCGTGTTAAATCTACTCCCCTGGATTCCAGTGGCCTGGAAATTCAGATACACTCATCAGTTCAAGCCTGTTGCCGCAATTAAATGGTTTTTGCAATTCTTGTAAAATCGAACTGCAGAAATTATATTAAATTTGCATAGATCCTGGAATTCTGCCAGTATTACCTTAATTAACTCATTGATTCACTTATAACTCTAGTGTTCCTTTGAGATCAGGTGCAGGATATTTAAATTTATTAAAAAAGGATTATAGTAATTTTCTTGGCAGTTTTTTGTGCCTCCCTTTTAGTGCCCTATATTTTCAGTTTTTTTAAATACATGCTCAATCTGACATGTGAGATGAGATTTGTACATTTGCCAATTTTCTATTCATTTTATTCTGTAACAATACTTGAGAAACAACCAAAGATCTTTAAATACATGAGGTTTCAACTCACACTCTGACATAGCAGTGAAATATCACATTAATGTTGTTTCATTTAATTCCTGTACAACTTTGTTCTTTTCAGTAAAAGAAAAACCAGAGGGTTCATTTTGATACCAATAATGTGATTATTATCTTACTCCATGTATTTGAGATATCATCTAATGATAATGAACAATGGTTAATATTTGGAACTGTTATCTTATTCGAACTGTGCTAAATCATTCTTGTTCTTTTTATGTTCATTTCACAGTTGTTCCACTAATATTAGCATAATTACTGTAGACAAATGAAAATTATTATTCCAAAAAAGTAAGGGTGTTATTTTCCTCTCACTGTTTTAATGCCCAGACAGTTAACTGCTAAAAGCATCTCATGGCTGATAAAGCATCTCAGTATTCAATTAGATTCATTTTTCCTTTTCTTTCTGGTTTTCTGAAAGGATGCAGGTGTCATTGGCAAGACCACCATTCACTGTTGTAATTAACTAACAGAGAGAAGGTGGTGGAGAGTTCCCTACTTGAATGTATGGTCCATGTGATACAGGTTGCTACTTGTGGGGGGTTTGTCCCAGTGACTAATGAGAGCAGTCTGGCATGGATGATCATGGGCACAAATTACATTCAGAATCAGACTTTATTGTTATGAACATATTATGAAATTCATTGTTTTGCGACAGCATCAGGTGCAAATATTGCCATAAATTACATTTAAAAAATAAATAAATTAGATGATAAAGTGAGGCAGTGTCTGTGGTTCACTGTCCATTCAGAAATCTGATGGCAGCGGGGAAGAATCTGTCCTTGTGCTGCTGGGTGTTCATCTTCAGGCTCCTACACCTCCTTCCTGATCGTAGCAATGTGACGAGGGCATGGCCTGGGTGGTGGGAGTCCTTGAGGATAGAGAGTGCTTTCTTAGGACATCACCTCTTGTCGGTGTCCTTGATGGAGTGGTCTGTTTGCCTGTGATGATGTTGGCCAAGTTCACAACTTTCTGTCGTCTTTTCCTGTCCTGTGCAGCAATGAAAGGTTGAAAATGCCTGTGAACACTTCAGCTAGTTGGTTGGCACAGTGACCTGACAGGTACATCATCAGTGCCTGATGCCTTGCGAGGGTTCACATTCATGAAGGATGTTGTGATGTTGGCCTCAGAGACAGATATCACAGGGTCATCAGCCTCTGCAGGGATTCTCATTGGTATCGATGCAACTGAAAGGAAAGGTTCTTTCAATTCGAACTGACACTTAAGCCTCAGTCTTATTTCTAGCTTGTTTTGAAAATTTACCTAAAGTCAAAACTGATGGCCAAAAAAACATACTTCAAAAAGTTTTGTGTAATCAATTACCAAATTTGTCAAGTCATTCAAATACAATCCTTTCTCTAGTGAAACATCAAAGGTTCAGATCAAATACAATCTCAATATAAAAAGGGGTTGAAAGGAGAAATTCCTTGAGGCTTTGTCAGCTGTGTTGGAAGGGAAATTATGGAGGAGCTTGGAAATGAAATGGAGTCCTTACAGAGAGTGGGGAGGTCTTTCCAAGTGCTCTGTTAACTGCACAGCAGTAATGCAATTGTCAATTTATCAGATAAATTGATAACTGTATTCTCACATTGACAACTTCTTCTTCAACTCTACGGTCAATGCAAGTTATCTATTGTGCAAAATCATTGAGGACCCCTTCCACCCCGCACATAGCATCTGTCAGTTGCTCCCATCAAGGAAGAGATGCAGGAGTATCAGAGCCAGCATCACCAGGCTGAGGAAAAATTTTTTCCCACAGGCAATGAGAATGCTCAACAACCAAAGGAACTGCTCACACTAACCATCCAAGACTCCCATACTTAAGAAACAATATTTATTTATATTTCTAAATACCTGTCCTGCATATGCATTGTTTGTCTGTATGTGTGTTATGTCTGGTTGTGTTTTGCACCAAGGACTGAGAACGCTGTTTTGTTGGGTTGTACTTGTGCAATCAGATGCAATAAACTTGACTTGACTTCTGACTTCCAAGCTTTTATTTGTTCACAAGCAGGAACAAACAACCAGTGCTGGAGATAATCCTTACCTGGCCTTGGCATCTGTTCCACAGGGAGGGGAGGAACACCAATGTTGCTTCAAGCTCTGAACATGCATGTTGTAACAGAACTGTTCCACAAACATCAGTTTTACCCAATATGCATCAACTGATTGTGCACAGACTTGCTGAGTTAATGAAGAATGAAAAGAAGGATTAGTTATCCAGTGAGGGATGTACTGCAGTGTTAGCACCCCTTTGTGTGCCTGGAAATAAGATTATTATTTTGTCAAAATTCTGTCTGAAAGAGAAATATAAATGCTACTTTTTTAATTATATTGTGCCATTCTTTGAATTAAGCTCAATTTTTTAGTCTTTTTATTTGAAATCTCTCTTTATCTGAACTCTTGAGTTATGTTTCCACAGGCACTGAACCTTGCTGATCAAAAGCATCAGGACCTTGGATAAATGAGACCTTTAAAAATTCTGTCCCCGCACACCGTTTGAGAGTGGTGGATATCAGAGCCACTGATTATTCCCGTGAGAGTGATCCTGAAAGGATCTGAATTCGGGCCTCAATAAATTAAGTATAAACATTTAAAGCATTAAAAACACAAACAATTTGTAACATCTTAATTAGGTCTTGTCTACAAAAACTTTCCTGTTCTGGTGTTTTAGGTTTCATAAGGAAGTAGGTCCTTTTTTACATTCTACATGGTCAACCGGTACGGACTCGAAAGGCCGACATGGCCTGTTTCCGCACCGTAAATGGTTATATGGTTAAGTCTGCATTCCTTTAAGGCAGTGGTTTTCAAACTTTTTCTTTCCACTCATATACCACTTTAAGCAATTCCTTACTAATCACAGAGCATCGATGGCATTGGAGTTACTTAAGGTGGAATGTGATTGTGACTGGAAAGAAAAAGTTTGAAAACCACTGCTTTAAGAGATGAATTATTGATATTTAAAGTGTCTGAGTTGTGTGTGTACACTGAATGCTAACAACATGTATGCAGCAGGTTTTTAGGAAGGATCGAGGTGTTTTGGCTTTCATTACTGCAGGCCAAAGAGTCTACAAGAAGTCTTATCCTTATACTGAGCTTTGATAAGACAGTATTGAATCTAATAAAGGACTTACACATTTCAGACGAGTACAGGAAGAGGTTTTGAGTAGGCGAAGTCTATTCTTTAGAGATTGTAAAAGTGACCTCACTGAAATGTACAAAATTCTTGGAGCACTCGTGAGCATGTTTCTGCTGGTTGAGGAGTCAAGATTATGAGTTACAGTTTCAAAATAAGACAGCATTTATTGGAGACTGAAATCAAGTCTGAGCTTGAAGGGCGATACACCTCTTAAAATCTCTATCCAGACGACTTGGTCATTTGGAGGTGAGATCAATAGGTTTTTGGATATCGGAACAATCAAGGGATATGGAAAGAGTTGTGTGTGTACACTGAATGCTAACAACGTGTAAGCAGCAGGTACTTAGGAAGGGGTAGTCACCCAGACTCGGGTGACTGCCTACATTCTGCTTATACCTTGATGAAGGGCTCAAGCAGGAAACGCTGATTATGTATCTTTGTCTTTGTCTGATCCCAGTTTCTTCTCTGCTCCATCAGATTCCTGAATAATCAGTGAACCTCCCTTTTCGTGCCCTATATTTTTTATTTATTGTTGTAAAAGTGGTTTATATGAATGTTTGCACAATTACGCTGCTGCAAAGCACTGGATTTCGTGACTAGTTCATGACCATAAATCATGATTCTGCTTCAGCTGAGTTTCTCCAGCATCGTGTTTTTATTTTAACTTCATTGGCTATCTGGGAATGCGCTTCTGCTTCCAGTGGTCCATGAGTTTGTGATCAGTGGCCTGTGGGTGAAAGGGTTGAGGACCACTGCTATAAGCTGTTCCGATTGAAATACAAAACACATTTTAAGATTGCAAGCCTTACCTGATCAGATTCAAACCTGACATGTACATGCCCAGCACTCACATCTTCTGAATTTCAATAGACAGCAATCAGCAGCTCCCTTTCTCAGCCCACTGTATTGCTGATATTAGACCATGTTCCCCACGATAAGACCATAAGACATAGAAGCAGAAATAAGCTATTCGGCCCATCGAGTCTGCCCTGCCATTCAATCATGAGCTGATCCATCTCCCCACTCAGCCCCACTACCCGGCCTTCTCCCCATAACCTTTGATGTCCTGGCTAAATAAAAACCCATCAATCTTTGCCCTAAATACACCCAATAATTTGTCAACAAATTCCACAGATTTACCACCCTCTGGATGAAGAAATTCACTGTATCTTTGTTCTACGTGGACAGCCTTCAGTGCTCTTGTCCTAGAATCTTCCACCATGGGAAATAGCCTTTCTATGTCTATTCATTTCATGACTTTTAACAATCAGAAGGTTTCAATGAGATCCCCCCCCCCCCCACCCCCTCATTGTTGCAGCCTCCCAGGCTCCATTTCAAATTCGATAGCTTCAGGCAATTCAAACTCTCTTTTACTAAGAGAACTGGCCATTTCTGACGTAAGTCGGCAATCTAATATTGGAGCCATTGGTTTTCTTTTACCCAACAGCACAGCCTGACCTGCTCTGGATTTCCCATTGCTCTACATTGTGCAACCTTAACATTCCTTTCTTTGTGTTCTCTCTTTCTAACTGAACTCTTCTCACACTGTTTTTATTCATAATTTCCCTGCAACTGTCCCCAGGAACCCATTCACCAGATTAATTCTCCTGAGCAAAGCTGACTTCACCTTATCAGAGATGTCCTATCAATGCCTCTTCCTCCATCACAGCTTGAAACTGACCCATCTCCTCTCTTCCCCAGTTCTTCGACTTGAAACGTTCACTCGGTTTTCCCTTCGACAATGGTTAAAAACTATTCCTGAAAGATCCATCCAATTAGTCCAAATTCCTTGCTCTTTCCCTCAAACATGTTTAATTAGTTGTACAGATATATATCCAATTCCCAATTAATCCTGTTTCCAGCAACTTCATTCCGACCACTTTGTATTGACCAGAATCTGAGCAATCCAACAAACGTGCTGGGGAACTCAGGAGGTCACGCAGCATTCAGGCCAGACCCTTTACTTCCTATGGATGCTGCAAGACCTGCTGAGTTCCCTAGCACGTTTGTTTTGCTGCATTTGACCCCAGCATCTGCAGACTTTCTTGTTGAGCTCATTAGCTTCTGCTTTTGTATCTGAGATCGTAGCTCTGCACCAGCATACATTTACCCAGTAGTTATCAGCAATCCAAAAGAGTGATGCACATTAACAATTTTTTGTAAACGTTTGTACATTATGGCAATTGCCCACATAGGTATCTCTTGCAAGTGAAAGCATGTATTAAATTTGGAACCTCTAAGGCACTATTCTATTTCAACATAAATCACTTGTCATTAATGTCTTTGCAGCAGGCTGGCTTATAACGGGAACAATGCCAAACTGCTCTGGTGATGAATCCATTACAGAAATCTATTATTATTGGATTAAGCTCTTCAAAAATTGCATTTATTCCAAACACACGGAATATATGCTTTGCATATGTTTTTCTCATAAAGGTTGTGCTCACAGAGCCAAGCGTACAACCTTTGGCACATGTGCCTGGCACCAATTGTTTGTTGTGTCACCATAATACGAATAAGATACACTGGATAACACACAGTTATGGCTTGCTGCATTGTTACCGCCTCCAATTCTGTTCTTCAAAGGCTAATGTCACAGTCCTCTGCCAGCAAGGTCTCTCTCCTTCAGCCTACATAATCAAGCCATCATAATCACGTCATCAAAATCTTTCCCCTTACATCGCGTACTGCTCGTTTTTTTTTTTTGCCACACAATTTTATCCCTCTCTTGATGTTACTGGAAGGAAATGGTAAATTATATAACTTTTATCTTTTTTCCTTTCAAAACAAATTTGCTGCATGAATGAAATGTCAAATGAATTGTGACTTTTATTTAGTCACGTCTCAGATTGCTTTCCATCCATTTGCAAAAATGTCAGTCTAATAATGGTCAAAAACTATTCCTGAAAGGGCCATCCAAATTCCTCACTCTTTCCCTCAAACATGTTTTTTTAGATGTACAGATATATATATCCAATTCCCAATTGATCCTCTTTTGCCCAACCCTCTATTCTCATGATGATAAATGATTGTCAAAAGTTGGTTCTTGATTATTTCACTTTGTTATGGATAGTATTTCAAGTGGATGAGATATGTTCCACCCAAAATATTCACCCATAAGTTAACAACTCCATTGTAACTGGATTCTGGCTGCAGTCTGTCCAGGTTGGCAGCAGAAGGTTGAGCACCGTCACGCTGAGCACTGGCGCTCCTCAGGGCTGTGTGCTCAGCCCGCTCCTGTTCACGCTACTGACCCATAACTGCCTCGCTATATCCAGCTCCAACAGTGCCATCAAGTTTGTAAATGACACGACAGTAGCTGGTCTCATTACGACACCTATGAGTTGCACTACAGAGAAGAGGTGGAAAATCTCATGAAATGGTGTGAAAGTAACAACATGAGTCTCAACGTGGACAAGGCAAAGGAGATGATCATGGAATTCAGGAAGACCAGGGATGACCGCACACCGTGACACATTAATAGCTTGGTAGTGGAGAGAGTGAGGAGCACCAAATTACTCGGAGTCCACTTAACAAGTGACCCATCATGGACACACAACATCTCCTCACTTGTCAGGAAGGCACAACAGTGACTGCACCTCCTTAGAAGGCTGAGAGAGTCCTGGCCAACTGACCACCATCCTGTCAATTTTTTACAGGAGCTCTATTGAGAGAGTCCTGGCCAACTGAATCACAGTGTGGTGTGGTTGCTGTAGAGCATTGGATTGGAGGTCAATCCACAGGACCATAAAAGCAGAAGAGAGGATCCCTCCCCACATCAATGTGATTTTCCAGGCTTGCAGAATCAGTGGGGCACGCAGCATCTTCTGTCTATTCTCGTCAGGAAAAAGATACAAAAGTATTCGAGCCAGAACCACCAGTCTGAGGAATAGCTTCGCCCCATGGGGATTGAGACTGCCAAAATAACTCTCTGTGACTCTACTAGTTATTAATAATATTAATTTTAATATATGTACATATGTATTGTGTATATGTGTAGTTTGCAGCGCTTGACGTCCTGCTTTGCGGAAACTGCCAAAATGTTTGGCCTGGAAGTCAGCCTGAAGAAAACTGAGGTCCTCCATCAGCCAGCTCCCCACCATGACTACCAGCCCCCCCACATCTCCATCGGGCACACAAAACTCAAAACGGTCAACCAGTTTACCTATCTCGGCTGCACCATTTCATCGGATGCAAGGATCGACAACGAGATAGACATCAGACTCGCCAAGGCAAACAGCGCCTTTGGAAGACTACACAAAAGAGTCTGGAAAAACAACCAACTGAAAAACCTCACAAAGATAAGCGTATACAGAGCCGTTGTCATACCCACACTCCTGTTCGGCTCCGAATCATGGGTCCTCTACCGGCATCACCTACGGCTCCTAGAACGCTTCCACCAGCATTGTCTCCGCTCCATCCTCAACATCCATTGGAGCGCTTTCATCCCTAACGTCGAAGTACTCGAGATGGCAGAGGTCGACAGCATCGAGTCCACGCTGCTGAAGATCCAGCTGCGCTGGATGGGTCACGTCTCCAGAATGGAGGACCATCGCCTTCCCAAGATCGTGTTATATGGCGAGCTCTCCACTGGCCACCGTGACAGAGGTGCACCAAAGAAAAGGTACAAGGACTGCCTAAAGAAATCTCTTGGTGCCTGCCACATTGACCACCGCCAGTGGGCTGATAACGCCTCAAACCGTGCATCTTGGCGCCTCACAGTTTGGCGGGCAGCAACCTCCTTTGAAGAAGACCGCAGAGCCCACCTCACTGACAAAAGGCAAAGGAGGAAAAACCTAACACCCAACCCCAACCCACCAATTTTCCCCTGCAGCCGCTGCAACCGTGTCTGCCTGTCCCGCATCGGACTTGTCAGCCACAAACGAACCTGCATCTGACGTGGACTTTTACCCCCTCCATAAATCTTCGTCCGCGAAGCCAAGCCAAAGAAAAAGAAAAAAAAAATGTGTAGTTTGCATGTGTCTTATAACTGGACATGTGTTTGCACTGTACATTGACCAGAGAACGCCAATTGTACTGGTACAATCGGATGACAAATAAATGAACTTGTACTGATCATCTTCACTGGGACCAGTATGAGGAGGAAACACTCTGAAGAGAGACTTGTATTTAATAACAACTTTAAGAGACTCAAGGTGCCCGAATGTATATTTCAACCAGTTGAATCTTTGGAAGTGCAGAACCATTGAACGTTTATGACACAGATGGGAACCATTCCTGCCTGCAGTCATTGTAAAATACATCTCCAGACTAACCCAGACCTCAGCCTATTGCTCTTCAAGCACATGCCAGTGCAAGACATTCTTCATGTGATGAAATTTTCTAATGTTACCATTCAGGCAGTGAGTGCTACATAAGAAAATATTTCCCCATTTCCCCTCTAACCCTTCAATCAACTCTAGGACCTCTAGTTTTTGACCTGCTGAGGGAAAATGGCCCTCCCTATTGTCCTCTTAATTTTATACATCTTAATTAAGTTTCCCTTCATCCCCTCTGCCAGTGCAAATCTTTCTTCATAGCTGCAGCTGATGCCTTTAAACATCTCCTCTGCATCCTCTCCAGACCAATGACATCACCCCTGTAACATGACGACCGGAATTACGTGCAATACTCCAGGGGCCTGATGTGGGATATGGTTTTACAAACACCCTGTAACTGCCTAAGAAACAAAATAAACTCAGAAACCATTTTAACCTAGCTACCCTTACTAATTCACACACAAAAACTCAAAGGTCCTTCATTCCGTTCACATACAGATCAGAAGATCTGTCCTGGGGCCTCCATGTCGATGCAATCAAGAAGAAGGCTTGCCAGTGACTAGACTTTGTGAGGTGTTTGAGGGGATCCAGTATGTCACTAAAGACTCCCAAAACGTCTACCACATGTGTACCATGGAGACTATTCTGGCTGGTTGCATCACTGTCTGTCTGGTATGGAGGTGCCAACGCTCAGGTCAGGAAAAAACTCCAGAGGGTTGTTAACTCAGCCTGCAATATCACAGGCACTAGACTTCACTCCACTGAGGACAAGAGGCAGTGTCTTAAGAAAGCAGTCTCTTTCCTCAAGGATTCCCACTACCCAGGCCATGACCTCTTCACTCTGCTACCATGGGGAAAAAGGTACAGGAGCCTGGAGATGAGCACTCAGCAAGGACAGCTTTTTCCCTTCTGCCATCAGATTCTTGAATGAACCAATGAACCACAGACACTGCCTCACTTTGACTTTTTCTTCCACCAATTTTAATTTATTTTGTGTGGTGGTTTATGTAAATGTTTGCACTGTTATGCTGCCACAAAACAATGAATTTTGTGACATTCCTAATAATAAATCTTGATTCTGATTCTGACATACCCTCTTTGTCTTGCTGCACCTCTCCAAATTCACTATCTCACACTTCTCTGGATAGAACTCCAGGCCAACTGCCCAGATTATCTGAAATCTAGAGCTTTCCTCCTCATTGCCAACCTCACGCACAACTTTTGTATCATCTGCAATATTCTTGATCAGACCTTCTACAATAGGTCTAAATCAGCGGTTCTCAACCTTTCTCTTTCCACTCACATGCCACTTTTAAGTAATCCCTATGCCATCGGTGCTCTGTGATTAGTAAGGAATTGCTTAAAGTGGTATGTCAGTGGGAAGGGAAGGTTGAGAATCAATGGTCTTGACCCAATTTATTTTGCTTGAGAAAAATTGTCATTGGCCCATTTCCTTTGGAGTTATGAAACCGTGCACATAACGAGTCAATTAGGTACGATTAAAACAGTGATTTTCAAACTTTTTATTTCCACCCACAAACCACCTTAAGCAGTCCCTTACTAATCACAGAGTCCCTATGGCATAGGGATTACTTAAAGTGGATTGTGAGAGGAAAGAAAAAAGTTGAGAACCACTGGATCGATCATTTGTATCGTAAGGTCAAGGGACCTTGCGCTGAACCATTTGGAACTGGCAGAAGCCTTCCAGTGACATAACTCCCTTCAATCATGACTCATTGTTCCCTGCCACTGAGTTAGTTTAGAACCCCTTGCCCGCCACTTTGTTCATGTGCCTGCCTACATTTCACTCATACCTTGATGAAGGGCTTGAGCCCAAAACGTCAGCTATGTTTCGTTATCTTTTCCAAGGACACTGTTTGTCCTGCTGAGTTTCTCCAGCATTGTGTTTTTATCTCAATCACGGTGTCTGCACCTTTCGTGTTTTACTCAGAGAATCACTCTCCACTCGATCCAATTAAGAGAGGGGATACAGTTTCAATGTAACATCTCAACAGAACCTCTGTCAGTGCAACATTCCTTACTTCTGCACAGAAGTTTAGATATGTGTGACCTAGACTTCAAAGGGTTCCGTGCTTGAACCCATTCCTTTGGTATAAGATCATTGGAGCTATAATTAAGAGATAGTTGGAAGCAGTTAATTAATTACTGCTACAATTCAGTAAGCAACTGATTACATTACATCAACATCTTAAAAACTAGTGAATTAAAATGACAATGACTTTTCACTGCTTGTTAGTCATCTTTCAAAGTACACAGTATCAGCCCATCAAAAGCCATATCTAATCGGAACTACATTTCTTCATTTCACCATGGGTGAAAAGTTGTGGATGATCGTGTTCGTAAAACAGTTCCAGGGAAGTGTCGATACTTCTGGTCTGAAAATTTTTATAGGATTAATTTTAAGATTTCGATGAGGATGTCTTTAGGAGTGCTAATTAATTTTAAAAACATTGAGAGATATGGCACGGTAAACAGGATCTTCTGGCCCATGAGCTTTTGTCGCCCAGATACACCAATTAACCGTACATTTTTTTTGGAGGATGGCAGGAAACCCACGCAGACATGGGGAGAATGTACAAACTCGTTTCAGAGAGTGCCGGATTGGAACCCATGTCGCTAGTGCTGTAATAGTGTTACACTAACTGTGCCACCTTTCCAGAGCTTCAATCAGGGAGGGAAATTCAATCTGGGCTGGAGAGAGGAAAATTCATCACTCTTTGAAATTGAAGAACACCCAAATGGAAATGAAAATAGACAGATTTTGAACGAGAAATATAACCATTGCGTACAAAATTTCTGTTCAGATTTCAGCCTTTGAAATTGTGAATTTTCCATTTCAAACATTCCAGCTTTGGTAGGTTTCAGATCCACCATCTGAATAAATGCTAAATTCCAAAAAAGCCTGGAAAAAAATCAATGGATCAGGTGCCACCTGGGGGAGAGAGGGGTGGAGGGGAAACAGAAAGAGAGAGAGAGAGAGAGAGAGAGAGAGTTTTTTAGATAGAATTTTGTGGATTTTACCAATCTGAAGAATGTCCGACATCTCGGCTTTGGTCATTCACACATTAATGACCAAAACTTAAAATCTTAGTTTCCTTACATGAGTTTAGATAGTTTACCGGAAATGCGGTAATTAAAGAGGCAGGACTGGCAATGTGCACATTGATACATGCTATTCATGAGCCCGTTGCTCGCGGAATGCCGGACGTTAACTTTACACTGCAAGCATTCTAGTAAATTTACTAGGGGTCAATGAGGTCAAGTATCGGAGCGGGAATGGCACCCTCATTCCCATTCCGACCTTTTTACATGGCAATGTGTTCTGGGAAAATGGCAATAATTTCCTAGAACATAGCGGCTGTGTAATGTCAGAGAATGAGACAGAGAGATAATGTCTCAACAATGCTTTGGTTCTGATTTCTAACATCAGTGACATTTCCCTTTTGAAGTGCTGAACCCTATGAGGAATTTTTCTCCTCATTTGATATTTTAAACGAAAACTGTAATCCCTTTTGCATTAGAATGGAGCAAAACTCGAATAATCTGTTACTTTCTCATTCAGAAATCCTTATGGTTTAGCATCTGCATCATTTTCATGTGTATAATACACAAAATTTCTCAACTTTTGCTTGCCATTAAGGCACACAAAGAGGTGCCACGTGCCCAGAGCCCCTACTGATAAGTGAGACAAGTGTCTCTTCAGAGACACTGAGTGTGTGTGGATTTGCCTCCCACCATCCCATAACCTCCACTACTGCACGGCTTCCTGTCATTTCCACCAGTGAACCTTGGTCCAATTAAGAAGCTGTCAGCACCAAAGGCCCTTCAGAAGCCTTGGTCACCATCGGCACTCTCATGAATCCCAGACCCTATAGATCCAGCCTCCAGCAGCCCACAGCCCATTTGACCTCTGTCTGAACCCCTTTCTGCTCCACTGCCTTGGTCTCCTTCCCTGTTGCTCCTTTTAGACTCACCTGCTTCGCTTTAAAATTTATTATTCCACTGTGTATCATTTTTTAAAAAGATGAATAATAAGAGTGCAGTTGTATTACTGGTGTTTTATTCTAGTTAGTGAGCATCTCTTCTTGATTAATAGCTTGAAGCTCTTGTGTGTCCAGGAACCTGTAACCTTGAAATGTCCTCTCAGAAGAGGGGAGGGAACGTGGGGGAAAGTTATTGCTGCATTTGAGCATAAAAATAGAAAGCAAGAAGACCTGTGAGAACCAGACAGAGTGAAAGAGAGAGAAAGATATTATCGTAGGTGTTCATAACAGAAAGTATAACGCACCATTCGACTCCAGTGCCAAATATAGGCCAATACCCGCCTCAGGGGCTCCATACATCATTTATTTTGCCACTGTCAAATAAGCATCGGGAACTTTAATATCCATTGGTCCTTCCAGAAGGTAGTTCCATGGGAGGTCAATCATGAAAGAAGGGAGGCATCAGTTTATTGCAGACTGAAACTGTCTGCTGGAATAATTTATTGAAGATTGTAAAATGGAGGAATAGATTGTAAAATGGAGGGGCAGTGTAAAATGAAGGAATAGGCAGGAAAAAGTGATAACTACAGGTTCTCCCTCAGTAAAGTTAACAAGCCATAATGTAGTGATGTCGTTGTGGTGACCTTGCACTCAATGCCATCTCAACCAAAGAGCTGATTGTTGACTTCAGGAAGGGAAAACCAGTGGTGTACGATCCAGAGATCATTGGGGAATCAGAGGTAGGGAGGGTGAGCAAGTTTAAGTTCTTGGGAGTCACTATCTCGGAGGATCTTTCCTGAACTCAACACACTAATGTCATCATGAAGAAAGCACGTCAGCGCCTCTACTTCCTCAGGAGTTTGCAGAGGTTTGGTATGATATTGGAAACCCTGGCAAATTTCTTGAAGTCTGGTGGAAAGTGTGCTGACCACACATGGACACCAATACCTCTGTGTGTAAAGCACTCCAAAAGGTAGTGGACACAGCCCAGGACGTCACAGGCAAAACTCTCCCCCCATTGAGAACATCAAAGGGGAAGGAACGCTGTCGTCGGAGAGCAGCAGCAATCATCAAGGATCCACATCACTCAGTACACGCTCTGTTTCCACTGCTGCCATCAGGTGTCACAAGACTCACACCACCAGGTTCAGGAACAACTGCTCTCCCTCCACCATCTGACTCCTCAATGACAAACTCAATCAGGGACTCATTTAAGGACTCTTATTTGTGCAACTTATTGATTTTGTTTTTTTATTCTCTGTGTTGCACAGTCAGTTTGCTTACATTTGTTATCTGTTTACAGTTCTTTGAACTGTGTGTAGTTCTTTATTTCATTACCATTGAGTGGTAATTCTTCCATGGCCGCAGGAAAAAGAATCTCAGGGTTGTATGTGATGTCATGTATGTACTCTCTACTCTGACAATAAAACTGAAATCAGAAATAGGAATGAAATTCAAGAACCGCAGATACTGGAAGTTTAAAACCCAAACAGAAAATGATGGAAATACCCAGTTCAGGCCACATCTGTGGGAGGAGAAACAGAATCAGCATTTTCAACTGGAGACCTTTCCTTCTGCTTTTGTTTCAGTCAAGGAAAATCTGGTCGCAGACTGAAACTGTTCCTCTTTCCACAGATGCTCTTTGACCCACAGAGTTTTCAGGTTTCCAGCATCTGCGGTGTTTCGATTTGTGTGGAAATGCACTCTGCATTCCTGCAGTGTACATGCTTCCATTGAGACAGTTGGAGGAAAACAATGGCAGCCTAGTGGCATTCATTTTGTGAGTTAATTATCAGGCACTCTGGTATCCAAATGACATGTAATCTATCAAAATAATGTAATTCTAAGATTGTAGCAATTGATACAATTATTAAAATTACATGCACATTTATTTGACAGAATTATTTATTTCCCTGAGATCAGTGCATACTAATTAGAATCAGGGTGACATCACGTCCATCTTGGATTCTACAAACTATAATTGTAACTTCGGGTACATCTAGATCAGTTATTCCCACCAGTGCCTACAGCACATTTAAGCAAAAAAGCCTTTCTTTTCCATCTCACATAACATAAATATTTTTCTTTTTTTTTTAACGTGGTGGGATGGAGTGAAGTACGGAAGAAACCAAAACCTGACTGCTTCACAAGGAAGGGGACCCGTAAACATTGAGCAGAGTCTTCAGTGGTGGTGGCCCTGGCCGAAATAAAGTTGAGAATGGATGGTCTGGATACAAGAAAGTTTTAGAATTCTAAGGTGTAATTATTTGCCCAGCACCGACACTGTGGCAGATGTGTGACAGCCCTTATATCCGGAGCTACACAGGATGCTGCAATTTGTCTTGCCTACAGCTGCACTACATTTCTCCCTTCCTTCCTCACCTGAATTCATGTAGATCAATGGGTGTTGTGACCTGCTGGTATCTCACTCAAGCAGCTATGACAGCAAGCATTGTCAGGTTATTGAATGGTGTCAATATATAGTGCTCAGTGTGGAGATGACTGGGTCAGTGATCCTTGATGATCACACTGTTGAGAAATATGTAACATTGATACATTTATTGCTTTTCTCCAGTGGAATTGTGGAGAAATTGCCACCTTTTCTGTTTTGCTCTAAAAGAAAATGCTTTAAAAGTATTTTGTTAATTATTAAATTGGCTTTGTGAGGAACAGAAAGGTTATGAGGAGAAGTAGGGGCATGAGGGGAAAACCTACCTCAGCCGTGATTCGAATGGCAGAGCAGGCTCAATAGGCCGGATGACTTAATTCTGCATTGATGTCTCGTGGTCTAGTAGACTGTTTGCTGTGGTCACACATTCCAACCTACCTGCCATAAATGCTGTTTGTTGTTTGGAGATCAACATGGCCAGACCTGACCTGAAACACAAAAAAAAAGGAAATGCTGGAATATTGGGTGAATAGAGAGAATGTTTAGCGCAATGATGTTTCAGTGCCAATGACCCAGGTTCGAATCCTGTCCTGTCTATAAGGAGCTTGTACGTTCTCCCCATGTCTGCATGGGTTTCCTCTGGATTCTCTGGTTTCCTCCCACATATGGCGGTTGTAGATTAATTGGGGTTTTGGGCAGCGTGGGCTTGTGGGCCAGAAGGGCCTGTTACTGTGCTGTACGTCTAAATTTTAAAAATTGCAGTGATTTAACAGGTCAGGCAGCATCTACGGAGAGAAATGGACAATTAAAATTTCAGGTTGGGACCTTTAATTGAGACTGGTTTATCAGTCAATGATCAAGAGCTCTGACACTATCGTGAAGAAGAGCAAGGGAGCTATTGTAACATAAATTACTGTGTCAACGCACAAAGCGCTGGAGGACTCAGCAGGTCAGGCAGCATCCATGAAAGGCGATAGGCAACCAATGTTTCAGGCCAAAATCCTTTAATCAGGACCTGCTTACTGTATTGCTGTTTGTGGGAACATGTGATGTGCAAATTGTCCATTGCATCTATGATCTACTGCTTTAGTACAGTCACAGGATTTCACAAGATATAGGAGAAGAAGTCAACTCATTGGCCCATTGAGTTTGCTCCCACCAATCTAATCCTGAACTCATCTATCCACCAACTCAGCCCCACTCCCCAGCTTTTTCCCCGTTACCACTGATGCCCTGACTCATTAAATACCTGTCAATCTCCGCCTTAAATACACCCGGCGAACTTGTTTCCACAGCCACCTGTGGCAAAAGGTTCCACAGACACTCGAGCCTCCGACTAGACATTTTCCACATCTCTGTTTCAAATGGAATCCTTTTCTATCCGGAAATTATGCCCTCTTGTCAAGACTCCTGGGAAACATCCTTGCCACATCTACTCTGTCCAGGCCTTTCAGCATTCAAAATGCCTCTATGAGGTTTCCCTCATCATTCTGTACTCCAACGAATACAATCCAAGAGTTGGCAATTGTTTCTCATATACTAACCCTTTCATTTCTTCTCTGAACCCTCTCCAACCTCAGCACGTCTTTTCTCAAATACGGTACCAAAACTGCACTCAGTACCCCAAGAGAGGTCTCACTTGTGCTTGAAAGAGTCTCGACATTACATCCATTGAGAAATGAAGGCCAACATTGCATTCGCCTTCTCTACCACCAACTCAACCTGGAGGTCAACCTTTAGGATATCCTACATGAGGGCTCCCAAGCCCCTTTACACCTTGTAATTTTGAATTTTCTCCCTGTCTAAATAATAGTCCAACCAAAGTGCATGACTGTACATTTCCCAACACTGTATTTCATCTGTCACCTTTCGATATCCTCATCACCACCTCCCCGACCATCTATTTTGGTATCATCCACAAATTTAGACAAAAAGCCATCTATTCCACAATCCAGATCATTTATATACAACGTAAAAAGAAGTGGCCCCAACCCCGACTCCTGTGGAGACCACTGGTAACCAATCGCCAACCAGAATAGGACCCCTTCATTCCTACAGTCGGTTTCCTGCTGAAAAGCCAAACTCTACCCATGCTTAGTAATTCCTTCCTGTCACTCCATGGGCTCTCGTCTTATTTAACAACCTTATGTATGGCACCTTGTTGAAGGCCTTTTGTTCAAATACACAACATCCACTGTATCTCCCCTGTCTATCCCACGTGATCTCTTCAAAAAATTACAATAGGTTTGTCAGGCATGATTTTCCTTTAAGGAAACCACACTCTCTTGGGCTTATCTTTTCATACACGTCCAGGTATTCCATAATCTCATCCTTGAGTCCAGTCACGAGACTTCAAACAACATTTATCTGTAAAGCAACTTGTAGCAATCGGACTTCTTTTAACAAGGTGGCTATTTTTTCTGTTGAGTCTTTGTCCCTCACTGTGCTGCCCAAACATCCAGAGGTTGTGGATGTCATTATATAAATGCAAGCCTGCCCACCTTCTTGAATCGAATGTAACCAAGCTTCATAAAAAGGGTGCTTGTTAAAAGTAAAATGCGAATGACCCAAGTTGAATTTCTAAGATTGCATTTTGACCACCCTTCAGTAGAATTGGAAAACATTTGCGCTGAGACAAATTTTAAGTCACCACCTCTTTCTGCAGATGCTGTTCGATCTGTTGAATAATTCTTGGTCAACCCATGTTCATGATAAAAAAAAATAGAGCATCAGAAGTGGACACCTCTTGTCCTGCATGAGGGGAAGGCTAACATGCAGGATAAACAGGGATTATGGAAATGCAGTGAAGTTGTTGCTGGAGACTGGATCCTGGGAACCAGGAATCGAGAGGGTGCTGAGGGCAAGAAGGGCATCAGGCAGTGAAGGCTTCTTCATTATATTGGAGGTTTAGACCTGGACGGTTTAAAACTGGAGTGTGTGCAGCTTCGGAGGCTGTGGGAGCACTGGAGGTGAATCCACGGACCCTTAGTGTCTCTTGCTTCTCTTTCTCCTATTGTCCAGGGTGCCGGGCAATGCTCATAAGACTAAATTTGTTTGCCTTACAGCGGGCAAACGTTGAAGAATATAATGTACAGGGCATTTTTAATATACTATTACGGGACAATAAAAGGAAGCTTGAACCTTTAAAAGAGTTATTTGACCAGCAGACTCTGGACAATCTGGTTTACTAAGATCCCTCAAGGAAGGAAGTCAGCAATTTTGACCTGGTTTAGCCCATACGTGACTTCAGACCCACCAGCCTGGTTGACTTTATCTCCTTGTCAATTCATGGGAAGTTCGGGATGAACAATCAGTGCCACCCCCGCCTGTGACACAACAAAATAACAAAGAAAAGAGATAAAATATGGACCTCCCCAGAAACTAAATTCTCAATTAAGGGGATCATGTCAAGCACAACCTTATCTTAAATCAAGTGCACAACTACATGAGGGTAAAGTTTCTCACCACACAGTTAGGAAAATACTGCTCATACTTGAAGTTAGAATGGGGATCTCTAAGGGCAAAGCCTTGAAGCAGTTTCTAGGCTATGACTAGTCGCTGGAACGGTTAACTGAATTGTTCAACTTCTGCTGTTTGTTCCATGAAATGTTTGAGCAAGTGGGTAGTTTCTAAATTCTCTCCAAGTTTGGTATTCCCTGCAGAGAACTGCGCAAAACTTCTGTCATCATTTCACTCAAAAGATGAAACCAGTTCTTTTCAGCTTCTACATTGCTTTCTCCCTGGGGAAATTATGAGCACAATTTTTAAGGAAGTAATGAAAAATGGCATGAAGACAATGACACAATGAGGAACTGTAGGATCTTTGGGGGGAGAGTGAAGTCTTCAATCACTGCAGTTCATTCAGCCTAATTCTGGAAAGGATACATGAGTCTGATTACAAAACAAAGACATTGAAAGTTTTAAATGCCAAATATTAAATTGCCAACCAGTTCCGTGAACGATTAGCAGAACTTTTCTAGGAATATGAAATATCTATAGTCATTGTTAACACATCCATTTGAAACTGGTTCATGATTTCACTAAAACAGCAAGCTGAATTGTTCCTCAAGCCAAATACAATTAGCTGGAGGAACTCAATAGGTTGAGCAGCATCAGTGGGAAAAAAAGAATGGTGGATGTTTCAAGCTGAAACTCTTCACTGGGACTGAGGTACAGAAGCAGTGTCAACTCAAATGTGTGAACTAACTCCTTCAAATTTGGGAATATCTATGTCACACTGCTTTTGTTAATGAATGTAAATTTGGACAGAGGTAGGAATTTCTAGTTGAAGCGTCAGTGACTGTTATTAGGAGTAGATCACATGGACAATTGTGCAGAGACGTTTCCCAATCACCGTCAATTGCAGTCAAGGATCATCCATTCAAAACAAATTATGATTGAAGTTAATGGTACACTTTCCTCATGTCTCCTCCAACCCTGCACCAGGCAACACAGGGGAAAGATTCCATCAAAATGCTCCAACAAAATCTTCAGCATGCTCCCTCTCTTCTACAACAGATGCTCAGTAAGAATCTGTGAAATTGGGGCCAGGGTTGGCTGTGGCCAGCCTGTGGTAGAATCGCCACTGCCTTGAGCTTTGTAGCATCAAACCCAGGGAGGAAGGGAGATGCGGAGCAGCCGGCTTGTGACCACCATTGCCCCAAATGTGGAGGGGACATGGGGAGAAAAGACTTGCATCACCAGGTTCAGGAACAGTTGCTACCCCTCCATCATCAGACTCCTCAATAAAAAATTCAATCAGGATTCTTACTTTGTATATTATTTAAATTTTAGATGTTTAAATTTAGACATACAGCAAGGTAACAGGCCATTTCAGCCCAAGAGTCCACCTTGCCCAATTTACACCAATTAACCAACATCCTCCTGTACGTTTTGAATGGTGGGAGGAAACTCGAGCCCCCGGGGAAAACCTATACAAACACAGGGAGAGACAGCATGGGATTTGAACCCTGGTCCCGATCTCTGGCGTTGTAAATGTGTTGCGCTAACCATTACGCCAACCATGCTGCCCCTTTTTATACAAATGAATTTTTAAAAATTTCTGTATTGCACAATCAGTTTATTTACACTTCTTTCTTTGTTTACATTTCCCTCTTTTTTTTGTACTACTGATATAGAATACTGGCTGGCCTGTAGGAAAAAGAATCTCAAGGCTGTATGTGATGTCATGCATCTACTCTGACAATAAATCTGAACTTGGAGAATTAAATGGGATGCATCGATTTGTGTTTTTGCTGGCTTGGTGGTTGATGCATACTTTGTGGGCTGAAGGGCCTCTTTCTGAGTTGCATGATCAATGCTTGCCATTCCTCTCGATCAGGGTCAACTTATGGGAGCAAATTATCCTTCCAACAAGCCAGGGCTTGGGATGTTGGAGGAGAAAGGAAAACCCAGGGAAAATTCACCTAGTAATAGAGAAATTGTGCAAAATTCAAACATGTACCCAGGGTGAGCATCAGAGTGACTCCTGGTCCTGTAAGATAACAGTGTTCATTATTTATACAGTTATATCTGATGTATTTTTTCAGATTTATGGCATATTGTGGTAATTTAACTCATACTTTTGGCATTAGGGTTAGGTATGGGGGTTCATGTCTTGGTTAGTTGAAAGGTTGAGGTTGGGTTAGTTGGGGGTTGAGGTTGAAGTTGTTTGGGGGTTGAGGTTGGGTTAGTTGGGGTTAGGTGTGGGGTTCAGGTTAGGGTTAGTTGGGGGTTCAGGCAAGGGTTAGGTTTGGGTTTGGGTTGGACCACTGAATGCCTCAGATAGCATCTTCTCCTTGTTCACCCCTCGTGAAGAAGTCAGTTCTTGGCATCCCTTGGCCCTTGTACAGAACAAAGGCCACTCAACTGCTCTCACCATGGAGTGCATTTCAATTAATCCTTGTGCCATTCTGTGGGTTAGTATTTGGGGTGGAGGGGCCATGTTAGACTGGGTTGGGTATGGTTAAGGCTGGGGTGGGAGGTGTTTAGGGTTTTGGTTAGGGTTAGGTGTGGGGTTTTAGAATAGGGTTGGGTGTGAGGTTTGGGTTAGGGTGAGGTTAGGGTTGGTTGGGGGGGTTGAGGTTCAGGTTAGTTGGGGGTGTCAAGTTTGGGTTAGTTTGGGGGTTCAAGTTCAGGTTAGGGTCAGGTTTTGATGTTAGAGGGTTGGGGTCAGGCCTTGGTTTGTTGGGAGGTTAGATTTGGGGTTCAAGTTAGGGTTAAGTGTAGGGTTCAGGTTAGGGTTAGTTGGCGGTTCAGTTTAGGGGTAGTTGGGGGTTCAGTTCAGGATTTTTGCACAACTTGTGTGGCTGGAGGAAGTATGAAATTTGGTGCGTCTGTACTTATGCATATAACGTACACTCTCATAGCTAATGACTTACCGTTGTACCATCCTGTCACCCTCAATGATGAAGAACAAGGGTTTGATGAGCTGTGAGTGATACAGTCATAAGGTTTTGTTTTTATCCATCCCAGTCAAAGCAAAGACCCAGGTGATGATAAATCACATCGCATCTTCATCTTTTTTCACCTCAGGATGGGAGCCGTTGACCCAAAACCTCAGGGCTGTTTGTCCATCAGAGTGTCTTCAGCAATGACAGAATAAGAAAAGAAAGATGTGCAATTGTATTGCACACCCCACAGAATTCCCCAATGACAGTGTTCAAACTGTATTCACCATGGTGATATGGGAAAACACAGCAACTGACTTGCAAACAAATCACAATGTGATCATCTGAATCGACAACGTTCATTGGGGGAGAAATATTGTCCAGGATACCACACCTTCTCTCACGGAGTAGGGGAATTGGAGAAAGGCCAAAATTGTGTTCAGTTCTGGTCACCTCATTATAGGAAGGATGTGGAAGCTATGGAAAGGATGCAGAAGAGATTAACGAGGATGTTGCAATGATTGGAAAATAAGTCTTATGAGGCAAGGTTAGCAGAGAGGGACTTTACTCTTTGGAGTGCAGAAAGATGAGAGGAGACTTAATTGAGGTCTACAAGATTTTGAGAGGCATGGGTAAGGTGGACAGTCAATGCATTTTTTTCTAGTCCAGGAATAGCAAATATCAGGGCCCATCTCTACAAAGTGAAGGGAGGAAAGTTTAGGGGAGACATCAGGGATAAGGCTATTTACACAGAGAGTTGTGGGTGCCTGGAATGCCTTGCTGGTGGCGGTGAAGGCTGAAACATTTAAGAGATTCTTCGGCACATGATGGAAGAAAAATAGAGGGTTATGGGGTCAGAAGAGTTTAGCATTTTATTTGGGAGGAATATATAGGTCAGCTCAACATTGAAGACTGTACCTTGCTGTCGTGTTCTGTGTCCTATCAGAAAGGGTGAGGAGAACACACATTAGGACCTGCGAGATGAATGAGCCACCATAATGCTCTTACTTTCCATACCACCGCTGTGCTTTAGACTTAGTCAGCATCACCCACTGTGGGAGACTTTGGTTAATGGGCACACCCTGATGAGCTAAATCATTCCAAGATGCTGAGCAATAGTTGAGTGCTGGATGGAACCTTCCCTGCCTCCAACCATAATCCCTTTATGTTAAACCTCTGCCTTGCGCAATGGCACTGACTTTCAGAAGGAAATCTATGAGCTGGTCATAAAGGCTAATTTCAATATATTCAGAACATTTCCATGCTACATTTTTAACTTTAAATTTAGACGTACAGCATGATAACAGGCCCTTTCGGCCCATGAGCCTGTGCCACCCAATTGACCCCCCCTACATTTATGAAGGGTGGGAGTAAACTGGAGCCCCTGGGGAAAACCCACACAGACACGGGAAGAACGTACAGTGCTGTATTGTCTATGTTGTTTAAAAATTGGTCTGAGATGATGCAGCTCTGTTCTACCAGTGTGAAGTAAAACAAATGAATGCAGTTATTGGCCAAGGGTTGCTATAGTTACAGTGGTTCTGAACAACATTTTTTTTCCCCCTTCATCTGCTGGACGCTCAAGGCAATGAGGGTGTTATTTTACTCTGAATAAATTTGTGAGGCACATTGTCGTGACAAATATGACCCGGTGTTGTGGATTTAATTTATAAGCAACATCAAGAATGGCACCTGTTTTGTTTCCGGTTTATCAGATCTAAACTCAGCTCTCCCTTCCCTTGCATTTTCATTTCCTTCTCTTGTGGTTGCTATGGATTTGCATCACCAGTTATCACAAAAGAAGGCTTGCACCAGGTAGAAATATGTGAGAGCAGATGATTGGACTTGAACCATGTCATAAACCAGAATGGCAATGCTTGAATCTGAGAACCAATTAGAGTTCTGGCCATTGTACGGTTCAGTCACAGAGCCATTGATAGCACTGCAGTGAGATTTTAAAAATGTAGGATTTACCTTCTCCTTGTGACCACGTGGGCTTCCTCCGGGGGCTCCAGTTTCCTCCCACTTTCCAAAGACATACAGGATCACTAGGTTAATTGGTCACATGGGTGGTATGGGTTCACAGCCCAGAAAGTCCTGTATTTCTAAATTAAATTCAGTTTAAAAATGCAATTGATGAATGGTACCCTGTAACTTTGGGTTTCTTAAAAATGAAACAGTAATTTATTCCAGAATACATAAATAGTTATTTTATATTATATTTTTGATGCATATATGTGCTGTGTGAGAAATGTTTTATGTGTGCATTGTGGTTGAGAGAAATGAAGTGTCACCTGTTGTGTATGTATAAACTTGAAAGAGTGCAGGTGTTTAATGGCTGGCATAGTCTCGGTGGGCTGAAGAGCCTTTCACAACGCGTTTTTGAGACTTTAGACCAAGGCACGTCGTCCTCCCACAGGTGGATGTGATAAATTTTATGGGACAAATGTGGAAATAAACTGGAGTTTCTGCCAACATTTATCACAAGTTCACTATAGCCAACGGAAACGATCTCATTTGCTTGTGGGAGGTGGTGCTCACAATGTCTACTGCATTTCCAATGCCTGTGAAAGCACTGAGAGACATCCAGAAAGGTGCTATACACATTCATTGATATTTTTGGCGGTGGAAGATCTCACCAAGATGGGTGTCATCCTTGTGCAAGAATGAATTAAATGAAATTGAATTGTTTATTGTCCAGTGTTCCGAGATACCAACTCCATCTTCCATAAGTTCTCAGTCTGGAGATGAAATTGTTAAATGTTACATCTTTTCAGGCAACCTTCAAATATGATACTTTTCTCAGCCTAAAACAGTCATGAGAACTGATATTTCTTCCACTGCTTTTTTCTGATACCATCCGCTTTTAAGATGGTAGTTTCCTGATGTCCTGAAGAATGTTGTTTACGTCTTGTGCACTGGGAATATTTTCTCATGACACAAAATGCCTGAAATGATGAACATCTTAACAGTTGGCTGCATCCGGCTGTACGTGGATCCAAAATGCTAGGCCACCAAATGCCGCCACGTGCTGGGATTCTTCCTGTCCCAGGTGTTGCCACGCAACGTCTTGGTCACCTGGAAAGGTTTGTGGAAACATCTATCCAGACAAACACCTATGACCACGTCCATCGGGCAGCAGTCAGCATTGAACGTCCTGCAGACACTGAGAGACGAGGGTTTGATGAATAATGTGGGGTGGTTCCCTGAGCAGACTGTCTCGGTCATCTGGATGAATATCGCATCGCCAGTGCTCACTAACAACTACCAGGACTTGGCCTGGCCGTCAGTGAGAGGAGCTCTCCTGGTCAGATCCTGCTTGTATAACCGGAATATTACCTAGAACATATTTTCTCCCTGTGCTGGAGTGGAGACAGTCACCCACCTCTTTGCAGAATGGAGATTTGCTCAGAGTGTGTGGAGAAAGATGCCAGAGATCTTGTCACATGACAGAGGACACTCTGATTTATGGGTTGTTCCTGTGGATGCATGTAGAGACAGACATCAAGAGCTGCTGGAAGACCATCAACTCAGTGAAAGATGCATTTTGGTCTGCCCAAAACCTGTTGGCCTTGCAGCACACGGAGATGTCGGTGGGGGAAACACTGCCAACTGGCACATTCCAGACTGAGGCTTGGTGCAGCGAATATGAGAGCGCTGTGGGGAAGGTCCACAGTCTCGAGGTCTCCCATTGAGGGGCTGAGACTGAGGGGAAATGACAAAATGTCACAGTGATGGCAATGGTGTAAATAGAGAGTGAATGGAACAATGCACAATGATGGAAATGTATGGCTATGAAACGAAGGATGTGAAAAGACTTTGAATGGTTTTCTTTTTTCTCAATAATTTATTGTGAATAAAGTTTTCTTTTGATATAAAGAACTTTTATTTTCCACCCCTCTGATCCATCTATTTGGTCATAAAATAATTAAAAATTATTTGAGCCAATTCATTAACACACTACTCAATGGAATCCAACTCATGTATTGCTTTGATTGGGATGTGTGTACAGCTGGCAAGACCCCTTTCCACTGGGGTTATGAGCTGCCTTCTGGGACTCCTGCTGTCCTTCCAGTGAAGGTGCCCCCACAATCGTTGTTCCAGGATTAAACCCAATAATGATGTCAGAAAGGCATAATATTTCCAAGGATGGCACACGAGCTGGAGGATCGTCCACAGATGGCGGTACTGCAAAGGCCTGCTGCCCTGGGTCTTCCAGGTGGCAGAGACCATGGGGTTGGGAAGGTCCTGCTAAAATGATCACCTGGCCAACTGCATTTATAAATTTAGATATACAGCACGCTAACAGGCCCTTCTGGCCCATGAGCCCCTACTGTCCAATTACACCCAAATGACCTACCACCCTGCTGTTTTTCTTTGAACAGTGGGAGGAAACCCATGTGGACACGGGGAGAATGTACAAACTCCTGACAGATAGCGCTGGATTTGAACCCAGGTTGCTGGGCTGTAATAGCGTTGCGTAACTGCTACGTTAACCGTGCTGCCCCACGATTATAATCATGAACACCCATGCACGTTGCTTGGGGCAGGCTCAAGATGAATTGATATTTGAATAAATTAAATGTTCAAACCTGATTTTTTATATTTACGGATCCTCCCACAAGCCTTTTGTTTCTGGTTGCTCTGCAAGTAAATGAGACCAAGATATTAATCGAATGCCTCACTCACTTAGAAAGGCTGCAGATGCTCACTGTAAAGGTTCCCCCATGAGAAATGGCTTTCTGCCAAGGTAACCAAGTTAGTGGAACGCTAACCACACAATTTAGAGATAGAGGAAGGAAGAAGGAAATTGTTTAACCACATAACAGAGAGCAAAGCAACTGATAAAGCTTTACATGAAACCAGCAATGAACCAAGATACAATCAAAGTCAGAGGTCATTTAAAATGAGTGTGGCTGTGATTATTAACATTTGTTTTCTGTCGTCTGTATCCTTAGTTTCAGATTCTGAACATGGTCTGTGATGCAGCCACTGAACTGGGTATTTAAAATGTTGTTATTGAATACACCGTCTCACCACCTCCCTCTCCCTCCCATGTCAGCTGTGATTCATTGTCTGGACTTACATATGAGTCAATTGTAAATTCTTGTTGTCTACAGGCAGCACCAACCCTCTGTTTGAGTTTGGTAAAGAATTTCCAAAACTTTTTAAGACACATTGAGACATACATCGCAGAACAGGCCCTTTGGCTCAACACGCCCCTGCTGACCAGGTTTGCATTGCTCCACTTTCCTGCATTTGGTTCATATACTTCTCATCCCTTCTTGTCCATGTAAATGTCAAAACACAAAATGCTGGATAAGCTCAGCAGGTCAAGCAGTGTCCTTTATACAGCCAAGGCAAAGATACGTTACCGACGTTTCGGGCTTGAACCCTTCATCAAGTTATGGAAAAATGTCAGCAGACGTCCGATAAAAAGTGGGGGGGGGGGGGTAGTTGCAAAGTCAGGAGGTGATAGGTGGAGAAGGTAGGGAGGGGAGAGCAGGAAGCAAGGGGAGGAGGAATGGATGGGTGAATGGAAAGCTGACAGGGTGAAGGGAAGGGAGGGGGAAAGGAGAGCAGGTTAGCAGAAACTGGTAAAATTTGATGTTAATGCCATCTGGCTGGAGATATGTATCTTTATCTTTGCTATATAAAGGGCACTGTTTGACCTGCTGACTGTTTCTCCAGCATTGTGTTTTTACTTCAACCATGGTGTCTGCAGACTTTTGCGCTTTACCTCCTGCCCATCCCCACCATGACTACCAGCTCCCCTACATCTCCATCGGGCACACAAAACTCAAAACGGTCAACCAGTTTACCTAGCTCGGCTGCACCATTTCATCGGATGCGAGGATCGACAACGAGATAAACAACAGACTCGCCAAGGCAAATAGCGCCTTTGGAAGACTACACAAAAGAGTCTGGAAAAACAACCAACTGAAAAACCTCACAAAGATTAGCGTATACAGAGTCGTTGTCATACCCACACTCCTGTTCGGCTCTGAATCATGGGTCCTTTACCGGCATCACCTACGGCTCCTAGAACGCTTCCACCAGCGTTGTCTCCGCTCCATCCTCAACATTCATTGGAGTGACTTCATCCCTAACATCGAAGTACTCGAGATGGCAGAGGCCGACAGCATCGAATCCACGCTGCTGAAGATCAAACTGCACTGGGTAGGTCACGTCTCCAGAATAGAGGACCATCGCCTTCCCAAGATCGTGTTATATGGCGAGCTCTCCACTGGCCACCGAGACAGAGGTGCACCAAAGAAGAGGTACAAGGACTGCCTAAAGAAAGCTCTTGGTGCCTGCCACATTGACCATTGCCAGTGAGCTGATATCGCCTCAAACCGTGCATCTTGGCGCCTCACAGTTCGGCGGGCAGCAACCTCCTTTGAAGAAGACCACAGAGCCCACCTCACTGTCAAAAGACAAAGGAGGAAAAACCCAACACCCAACCCCAACCAACAAATTTTCCCTTGCAACCGCTGCAACCATGTCTGCCTGTCCCGCATCGGATTTGTCAGCCACAAACGAGCCTGCAGCTGACATGGACATTACCCCTCCATAAATCTTCGTCCGTGAAGCCAAGTCAAAGAGAAATATCTCTGTTTAAATGTCTTTTGAATGCCATGGTTGTATCTGCTTCAACAGCTCCCCATGTTAGCTTGTTCTAGATACAGACCACCTGTAATGGAATAGAAACCAAGGCTTCCCAGATGATAACAATGGGTTTTGCTGCCTCATAGAACATAGAATATTCCAAAATAGGGGTGGCACAGTGAGTGTAGTGGCTAATGCAATGCTGTTACAGTGCCAGCAATCAGGACTGGGGTTCAAATCCCACACTGTCTGTAAGGAGTTTGTACACTGTCTACGTGAACTCTAGTTTTCTCCCACCATTCAAAAACGTACCAGGGCTTATAGGTTAATTGGGTGGCACGGGCTCATTGGCTGGAAGGGCCCGTTAGTGTGCTGGATGTCTAAATTTAAATTTATAAATTTAAAACAGTACAGGCTCTTCAGCCTACAGAGTTGTGCTGACCTATGTAAACCTACCCTTCCCTGTTGCATACCCATAACCCTTTGTTTTCTTACATCCATGTGCATATTATGAGTCATTTAATGTCCCTATTGTACCAGCCTCCACCACCACTCCTGGCAATGTATTCCAGCCACCCACTATTCTCTGTGCAAAAGACCTATCTCTGACTCTCCCCTCCACTCACCTTAATCAGATATCCTTTGGTTTTTTTTCTATTGTCACCCTATGGAAAAGATGTTGCTGTCTACCCTATCTAATCCCTTCATAATCTTATACACCTCAATTAAATCATCCGTCATCCAGTCTAAGAAAGAGAAATAAATGCTTGTTAACAGTCATTAACCAAAAGGAAGATCCTAGACGTGAGGGCAGGATTTAGCAATTGCTGAAAACAGGAAATATCTTAAATTTACAGCCATATAGAAAGAGGCCATTGGCTCATTGAGTTGATATCAGCTCCCATTCTCCATCCTCCTCTTGTTTTAACCCTGTCCCATACACTCTATTCTCCTTCACACAAGGCCCATTTGATGATGTTTGTCATTGATCTACCCTGCATAGTTATGTAAATTAATGAATGAACTTGCAGGAAACCCTTGCAGTCACAGAGGGAATGTGCAAACTCTACACAGACAGCATTCGAGGTCAGGATCGAACCTAGATCCGTGGGGCAGTAGCACTTCCAGCCACCTTGAACATTTCAGGTCAACGATTATTGGCCAGGTTCATCTTTTGCCAGAACCCGAACCCCGTGAGAAGGTGGGAGGAAACAGGAGCACCTGGAGGAATCCCACGCAGGTCCTGGGGAGAAGGTACCAACTCTTTGCAAACATTTTTACTCTTTCCATTATTTCAGCATTGCGAAAACGAGGACACACAGTATGACATAATTCATCTCCAGAAAACAATGGGCTGCTTGAGTTGTTGCAGCAAATTTAATGCTGTACCACCCACAAAAGAGGCCCCTTTTAGGGTGGAGGCAGTCGAAACAACTGAATAGATTTCATTCTCCAGGATTTGCATGTTAGATTGAACTTGGCACAAAACCTACCCCAATGCTTGCCACATTTAGCTGGTATAAACGCCAAATTCAAGAGTCCAGCATCTGACATAACTGCACCAGAGCTCCTCTTGCATTTGACCTCAGGACATCCCGAAAAGCTTTACAAAACAAAACACTTTGGAAGTACTTTCAATCTAATAATTAAAATATGTTTAAGGCTGACAAACAGAAATTGATGCTGAATCAATTATCAAGATTAAATTTGAGATTGATTTGTTTTGGTTAATTAAGAGGTGAGGGACAAAGAGGCGAACAGAGTAAATCAGAATCAGAATTTACTGTCATGAACAAGTCCTGAAGTTCGGCATCCTGTGGCAGCATCCTTGTGCAAACATTCATACACATCACCTTACAAAAATAAATTTTAAAAATTACAAATTGGTCTTGGGGTCATTTAAGGTGAACGGGTTCCTTAGGCAAAATAGACTCCCCCTATGCGTAAGCCTAAAAGATGGTGATGAAAGTTTATTGTTTTCACATGTTCAATGCACAGATGCAATGAATTCCTCTTCTTGTCAGGACACAAGTACATCAAACAAACGAATGAATTAAAAGTATCAACATGCTATGAGAAAGAAAACGATAATAAATATAAAAGGATAGACAAATATTCAAGTTTTAATAGTGCAAAAAATCTGCTATTTCAATAGTCCAGACAGATCTGGGGGAGTTTATGGTTCGAGGAGTTTGGAGAGGTTCAGGAAAAAAAACCTCTTGAACCTCGAAGTGCTGAACTTCAGGCTGAAGGTAGCAATGAGAAAAGGTTGTGATCAGGGTGATGCTGGTCCTTTATGATGTTGACTGCCTTTTTGAAGCCATGCCTCATATAGATAAGAGAGTAGAAAAAATGAATTAAGAGTCAAGTGTGTAGGGCAAAACATGGAAGTCTGCGGACACTGTGGTTGAAGTAAAAACACAATGCTGGAGAAACTCAGCTGGTCATACAGTGTCTTTTATAGAACAAAGATAAAGAACAGAGGATTTATTTAAAACCTAAAACTTTTTCAGGCAGGTGGAAGGAGGTCCACGAGAGCATTTATGTACATATCTCTACATTTCTCATGAAAACAAGCAATCACGTAGCAATTTGTGAGAATATGATGAGATACCCTTGAGCAATATTTCAAATGCAAGAAATATGGTAGCCAACTGGTGCACAGACAGAATGGAGGTAAGGCTGAATGACCTGCTTTGATGATGAGCTGGTCAATGAAGGCCATCCATTCTCCTGCAGTATAAACAGGACGGGTTCTCACTTCTCCCAGCGGAAACCCAGGGCAAAGTGTGCTGGATCTCCAGGGATCGGAATCACGGGCTCAGATTGTTCTATACAGAGCCTAACTGGGGAGAAACTTCAAATAAATTATCTTAGTCCAACCTAATATTGTGTCCTTTTATTTGCTCAGTTTGTCAACCATTATCGCTTGGAGGGCATTGCACACAAATCTCGTCTCGGTCTCACGCTGAGGATATGGGAATGCTGGAGGAAGTCCAAGGGAAATTTACAAGGATGCATCAGAACTGGGAGTTAAGAGCTGTGGGGAAAGTATTTTTTTTTTGGAGGGGGAAATATCCTTGATATTTTGGTCACCTAACTGCAGAAAGATTGAAAGAGTGCAGAGAAGATTTACTAAGATATTACTGGGACTTCAGGAACTGAGTTACAGGGAAAAAATAAACAGGTTAGGATTTTATTCTCTGGAGCGTAGAAGAATCAGGAGAGATTTGATAGAGATATTTAAAATTATGAGGGGGATAGACATAATAAATGCAAGTCGGCATTTTCCACTGAGATACAAACCAGAGGACATGGGTTAAGGATGAAAGTGGAAAGGTTTCGGGGGAGTTTCTTCACACAGAGTGCATTGGAAGTATGGAATGAGGTGAAGTGGTGAATGCGGACTCAATTTTAACTTTTAAGAAAAATTTGGACAGGTACATGGATGGAGGGCTATGGACTGGGTGCAGGTCAGTGGGACTAGGCAGATTAATAGTTTGGCACAGACTAGAAGGGCTGAAGGGTCTGTTTCTGTGCTGTAATGTTCTCTGGGAGCATCCAAAACTGGGATGAATAGAGAATGAGAGCTTATTGTCTCATCCATCAGTACAAAGTACAGAACAACTATAAAAACAAAAGGTCATGGAAATGGGGGCTTCCTGTCCACGTTGGACCAAAGGGTCCGTTTCCATGCTGCATCATTTCATCATTCTATTTCTCTTGGCATCTTGGCTTATTTTGTTGGCCCTGGTCTTCAAATAATTGCAGTTTACTGATGACCCTCTCCAGTGTGCAATAAACTCTTTGAAGAATTTGCTGTGCATTCAGTGACTGCATCTGGCTACGTAACAAGAGATGCCACACTTGAACGATATCCGTCAAGTGTGAAATGGATCTGTGAAATGCAACACCGTGCAATTACAAGATATCACTCTCTTTTCTTGCAAGATTTTGTTTGACATTGATTGGAGGCTCTTACTTTTTTCCCACCCTTCTTTAAGTTCTTTATTTTAAAATGATTAAGCTTGAGTGCAGACAGTAGATAAAAGTGGCCACAGTTGGTGGAATCTGAAGCAAAAAAACAATTTGCTGGAAGAACTCAGCAGGTCAAGCAGCTTCCATGAGAGAAAAAGTTGATGCTTTGGGTCAGAACGAGAGTTCTTTTTTCCTGGAGAGGGCAGGAGGAATCCACTGATCTTCTCAAGCAGATTGTTTTTGGAGACCAGGCAGTGATCGTCCAAGTGATTAACAAAGATTTGGTTGAAACACCAGGGGAGCATGGAGAGCAGATCCCCAAGGAGTCATCTCCCTACTGTGAGGGTGAGGGAAGTGGGTCATCTTAAGTGAGTTCCACTTCTATTCAACGTACAGAACCATACTGCGGTGCTCACTCCGGATACTCAAACAGAATTGGCCTTCAACTCCACCACGAGGAAAGATGAGGGCAGCAGGTTCCCCAACAAATCACGCATCTTCCTGACTTGGAAATATATCGCCATTCCTTCGTCATCAAAGGACGTAAATCCTGGAGCTCCCTCTTCAACAGCACTGTCAGGGTATCTGCTAAAGACACTGCGGTGGTTCAAGATGACTGCTCACATTCTTCTGAAGGGTACTAATTGCCAGTCTAACTACAATGTTCAAGTCCCTATAGAAATTAAAGGAAGTTGTTCAGTCGTGTTAACATAGCAATGCAGAGAAAACAGCCTCTGAACAGAAAGGGTAAAATTACACTCATTTAAATGCAAACATTTCCAAATTTTTGCAGAATTAATTTTCTCAATTTAATGCGAATGTAAAAGTTTCTTTTTGTTATTCAATGGAAAAACCTCAAAATAGATGGAGTCTTCAGCTCAGAGTGAAAGCACAGAAATGCTGGAGGAACTCAGCAGGTCATGCAGCACATAGTAGGTAGACATCTAACCAATAACTTGGACCTCAGCTGTGGCTGGTAGCACGGATGGGGGGGGGGGGCATTCGTGGGCAGTCCCCATCCCTCAAATAAGTTATTGTCCCCCCCCCACCTGCAGCACGAGTCTCACTCGCCTTGTTCCGACGCTGACCCTGGTCTGAGCCTTTCTTCAAGGTCTGCATAAAAAGCAGACAGGCACCTGAATATAAAGGCTGGGGTAGGAGCACAGACCAACAGGCAAATAGGAGTCTGGTCACTAATGTCAGGACAGTACCTCGG
Organism: Narcine bancroftii; assembly: GCF_036971445.1. Lineage (NCBI taxonomy): Eukaryota > Metazoa > Chordata > Chondrichthyes > Torpediniformes > Narcinidae > Narcine > Narcine bancroftii. The sequence continues at coordinate 146,235,999 of NC_091470.1, read as the reverse complement.
CTCTTTCCCCAGATGCCTTAATGTCTGTCTCCACTTTACAAATGTTCAGCAATGGGTGATCTCCACCTCAGATTAATTTTCCTTCACCATCCCCATTTCCCTTCATTTGCTTACCTATCCTGATCTCCATTTCAAAGGAATTCAGTGAGTGTGTCTCCACAGCCCTCCAGGAAAGAGAATTCCAAGCCTCTGCACAAAGAGATTTCTCCTCATCTCAGCCATAAAAGGTTTACTCCTTATTCTGAGACCATGATCAACAGTTCTAGACTTGTCAGCCAGGAGAACATTTTCCCAGCATCTACCCCATCAAGTTTCAAAAGAAGTCTTGTTTGATTGGACCCATGTTTTGTAGACGGCAGTAAATAAGATGACAAAAACCCAAAAATCAAACTGATATGGAAGGCTGAGTCACATCGATTAAAATGACAGTTGTGTCCTCCAATATATCACATGACATTAGATCAGAATTACATATAAAATTAAAACAACTCTATGTGGCTATCAGTGATTTATTGTACATCATCCTTTTCCTGTGCAGGTTTGTAAAAGAGGTTCAAGAACCTGTCGAAAAGGGCAAGTTAGAAATAGAATAATTTGCCTCCTGATATTTGAATCCAGACCAGGATAATGCAGTAAGTTTGAAAATAAATCAGCAATTTTAAATAAATATTAAAATATCTAAAATGATTCTGTGAATACTTTTGTCAAACTGAAGCTTTATGACATGTTAAAAGGTAATCAAGTCATTTGCCTTTCTGGTCTCAGGATGACATCATTTTATTCTCTCATCATTAATCCTATTGGGACAATGCTCAGTGCTCACACACTGAAGTAGTGAATCTAAATTAAATCAAAAAAATCCTATTGAAAAGCACTCAATCCTGAGAGAAACAATGTATGTTTTGGTCAAGGCCCTTTCATCAAAACAAAAGTCTGGACTGGAAACAGGGAAGACCCCTGAATATGCGTGTCAGGTGGATAGAGGAGAGACCACTCGCCTGTTCTGTGCTAGCACTGGCACATCGAAAATGCCACCATCTCTTTCACTGTTTCAACTTTTACATGAGTAAGGCGATACAAGGTTCCATTACCCATCTCATAGAACATGGATCACAACAGCACAGTACAGGCTCTTCAGTCCTTGACGTTGTGCCAACCTGTATATTCTGACCAAATTAAAAATACCAAACCTTTTCTACCTTTCTATTTTTCTTTCATCCACGTGCCTGGGTTAAACATCAGGATTAGCTGCTACCTGGTCAACCCAGCTCAGAATCTTACATGTTTCTAGGAGATCACTTGATTTTTCCAAAGAGTCCATTGGCCCAAGCTGCTCAAACTTTCCCCAGAGGAAAACTCCTGACTCAAAAATCAACCCACCTGAAAGACAAACATATCCTCCATTAAATGAGGACCCAAAACTGTTGCCCATTGAACTAGATGAATCACAGATGGCAACAAGGAATCATACAGGAGGGAGATAGATCAGCTCATTGAGTGGTGTCATTACAACAACCTTCCAAAGTTAGCAAAACCAAGGAGTTGATTGTGAACTTCAGGAGGAAATCTGGAGAACATGAATGAGTCCTCATCGAAGGGTCAGCAGTGGAGAGGGTCAAGAACTTCATATTCCTGGGTGTCAACATCTCTGGGGATTTGTTCTGGGGCCTCCATGTCGATGCAACATGAAGAAGGCCCGCCAGCGGCTATACATTGTTAGTTTGAGAAGATTCAGTATGTCTCCAAAGACTCTTGAAAATCTTTACAGGTGCATTGTGGAGAGCATTCTCTCTGGTTGCACTACTGTCTGGTACAGAAGTGCCAAAGAACAGGACTGGAAAAAACTCCAGAGGGTTGTTACTCGGCCTGTGACATCATGGGCACCATACTTCACTCCATCGAGGACATCTACAAGAGGTGGTGTCTTAAGAAAGCAGACTCTATCCTCAGGTACCCCTCCCCCCCCCCGCCCAGCACCCAGGCCATGCCCCCTTCATTCTGCTACCATCTCCATTAGGAAGGAGGTGCAGGAGCCTGAAGATGAGGATACAGAGGCACAAGGACAACTTCCCCTCTGCCATCAGATTTCTGAATGGCCAGCCATCAGATTTCTGAATGGCCAATGAACCAACACGACCTTATTTTCTTGCACTGACTATATATTTTGAAATGTAATCTACAGCAATATTTGCACCTGTGATGCTGGCACAAAACAATGCATTTCTTGACATGTTCACAACAGTAAATTCTGATTCTGTTAGATTTTAATCAAACCATGACATGTTTGGTGACAGAATCCAGTCAATTTTTAATGATTGACTCAGCATCATAGATTCACGGAAACAGGCCCTTCAGCACAACTCTGCCGTGCTGACCAAATTGTCTATCTGAACGAGTCCCATTTGTCAGTGTTTGGCCCATGAGGTTACCAACCTCCTCTATCCATGTCCCTGCCCAAATGTGTTTTAAACTCCACAATTGTCCTCACTTCTACCACTTGCTCTGGCATCTCATTCCACATAACCACCACCCGCTGTTTGGAAAAAGTTGCCCCGCAGGGCCCTTTTAATTTTTTTCTCTCTCACCTTCAGTCCATACCTTTCACTGTCCTGGGGAAAAGACCAAGACCACATCAGTTAATACAAGTGACATGAATTTCCAAATCTATTCTTATGATGGCACAGGAGACCATTTGAGGCATCATGGTTCTGCCAGCTCCCAGAGTTCCATTAATCCCATTCTCTTTCCTTAGCTCCCTGTATCTCTGCAACCTACTTTCTCCCACATTTCCATCAGCTCCCCTTCAATTCTCTTTATTCTGTCAGCCTACCCGCAATGGTACGACACCGCTGCCAGTTAACCTATTAGCATGCTCAGGGAATGTTGAAGGATAAGGGGGCACCTGGAGGGGACAGCTCCTGACCTCTCCCACACGCTGGCTCCCAATGTTGCTCCACAAACCTCTCTGCACTTTCTGAAACCAATCGTTAAAATCAATAAAGGGGTGAAACATGAAAGTCTGCAGATGCTGAGATAGTTGTAAAAACACAAAAGTACAGGTGAAACATTTGCAGGGCAGTACAGTTGGTGTAGAGGTTAGCTCAACGCTGTTACAGTACCAATGAATTCCATGCTGTCTATAAGGAGTTTGTATGTTCTCACTGTGTCTGCGAGTGTTTTCCTCAGGGGCTCCAGTTTCCTTCCACCGTTCAAAACTTATCACGGGTGTAGGTTAATACGGTGTAATTGGGTAGCATGAGCCAAATGGCCTGTTACTGTGCTGTATGTCTAAATTTTTTTAAAAATTCAACATAAAAATTTAAAATTGAAACTCAGCAGCGTAAAGATATAGAACCAATGTTTATAGGCCTGAGCCTTTCTTCAAGGTATCATGTTACATGCTGAGTTTCTCCAGCACTTTTGTGTTTTCACTTGTTAAAATCAATAAACCTCTTGAATATCAAATTTCTTTTGTTAAAATGTCTAAATGTAGTTAGGTTTAGCAGTCAGCAGTCAGACATCGAATAGATAATTGGGACATCACAGGTAACAGTAACAAGATCTCAGGGTCAAATTGCACGAGTACACCATTCTGACTCACAGCTCATGATTCTTGCTATAACCTGAGCCCGACATTGTGCTGAAGCCTCTGGCTCTCTCTGCCGACATTTGGAGATTAGACGATGTTGATCCCTACAATAGTGACTCTTTACTTCTCAGAAATCTTACTTCCACCATAGGACATGATGGTTTCTCCAAGGTTAAAACAAGACTGAGGCAATTCCACCTGGCATATTAATTAGGATGAAAATAATTAATTATATTAAAAAAATTTAAATGATTAATTATATTAAAATGCAGAGAAATGGATTGGAGGTCAATCCACAGGGCCATAAGAGTGGGAGAGAGGATCACTGGAATCTCCCTGCTTCCCTATCAACGTGATCTACTGGGATTGTTGTCTGAAGAGGGTGCGGAAACTCATTGAGGAACCTTTCCACCCCGCACACAGCATCTTTCTGCTGTTCCCGTTGGGGAAGAGAAACAGGAGCATCAGGGCCAGCACCACCAGGCTGAGGAACAGCTTCCTCCCTCGGGCAGTGAGAATGCTGGAACGACCAAAGGAATTGCTTACACTAACCATCCAAGGCTCAGATTCACAAAACAATATTTATTTATTCATGTGTATATATGAATACTTGTCTTGCATTTGTACCGTTACTCTGTATGTGTGTTGTGTCTGCATGTTTTGCACCGTGGACCCAGAGAACCCTGTTTTGTCAGTTTGTACTTGTACAATCAGATGGTAATAAACTTGAGTTGAAATGCACAGCTAAGGTAAAAGTTACTTTTTAGTTGGTATAAGTAAAGGAATGCAATTCATTTACAAAGCATTGTGACAAAGGAACACATGATTCTTAGACTCCATTCAAGTCCTCTGCTTGAAACTGTTTGTGGAAGCAAATCCACTGCTCTGCTTCCAAAGATGTAACATTCCAAAATACCGGCTCAAAGCATGTTATGGTGCTTTGAAAGGATGTGCAGTGAGTCAGCCTTCCCTCTCATTCCCAGAGGAATACTGCAGATTCCTTTCTCTTTTGAGAGCAGATTCAGTGAGGTACATCAATCTATAGTCGACCACAGCCTGAAAGTCACAACCAATGAGATGTCTGCTGATGTAACTGGAGAATAGTTTCTTGTTTGTTTCCATCATGATGGGTTCTGCAGCTGAAGAGCACAAAGGCAGCAGGCTGCTGGAGACTCAAGGTGAGGAATCCGCGCAGGCTGCGGGCGACGGTGGTAAGGGACTCGCACCAGGCAGTGGACTGCTGGAGTCTGGCTGAAGGGGTACCAGGTATTGGAACCAGGTTGCGAGTTGGTGCCTGAATGCTGAAGGTTTCCTGATTGTGTCAGAGATTCATATCTGCAGCTTGGACTGACAATGGAGCTGTGGCATCACTGAAGGTGAATCCACAGACCCTTGGCATCTCTGAGGGGACTGTCCTTTGCTTCTCTTTCTCTGACTGCAAAAGACACTTCAGACAATTTCTGCTGACAGTGAATGTATTTGCCTAATGGCAAATTCTGTGTAATATTGCACTGTCTTTATGACATGACAATAAAGAAATCTTGAATCTTGTTTACTGAAAACAAACAATCTGTGGGAGGAACTCAGCAGGTTGAACAGCATCAATGGGGGAAAAAGAACAATTAATGTTTCAGGCCAGGACCTTCATCCAGACTGAGAACTCAGAGGCAAGATTGTGCAACCTGCTGAGTTTCTCCAGCAGATTTTTTTTTGCTGGAGATTCCAGGGGCTGTGGTGTCCCATGCGTCCTTTGACGAATGAAGAGAGCTGCAGGTTTTTACAAGCGTTCAACATCATTTACATCGAGGTGATATGAGAACGTAGAACATTGAACAGTACAGCCCCTTTGGCCCACAATGTTGCTCCAACCTCCATAATCCTATTCCTATTCAACAATCTAGACCTTCCCAACCTCACACCCATAACTCTCTATTATTCCTGCATCCATGTGCCTGTCTTAGAGTCTTTTAAATATCCCTATTGTATCAGCCTCCATCACCATCCCTGGCAATGCATTCCAGGCACCCACTACTCTCCGTGTAAAAAACATATCCCTCAGGTCTCCCCTAAATTTTCTCCCCTCCCCTTGTACAGATAACCTCCAATATTTGCTGCCGTTGCCCTGGGAAAATGGTGCTGACTGTCTACCTTATCTATGCCCCTCATAATCTTGAGTAAACCTCTATTAAATCATCTCTCAACCTTCTTGGCTTCAAAGAGAAAAGCTTAAGCTCTGTTAACCTTGGCACAAAAGGCACTTCCCCAATCCAGGCGACATCCTGGTAAATCTCCTCTGCACCCTTTCTAAAGCTTCCACATCCTGTAATGAAGAGACTAGAAATGAATTCAATATTCCAAGTGGTGGCCTAACCAAAGTTTTTGAGAGCTGCAACTTACCTCACAAGACCTACCCTCAAGTTGGCTTTGCTGGGTCTGAATTCACGTGAGGCCAGTCTGGGTACAGGTGGCAGGTTTCCACCCATTCCATAACATTTGTGTCCGTAAACCAGTCAGACCTGATGGAACCAGTAAAAGATGAACAGAACCGCGAGGACATCCAACTCTGTCCACTTTAATACCTCGATTCTCTCACAATCTACAAGTCGATCAGTCAGTACTGATTGTTCATCTCCTCCCAACCAAATCCCTTACTCTGTTCCTAAGTCATTTTTCAACCCCACTGCAAACCGCTACCTGGGCTGCACACAGCAAGAACTTCAAGAACCACAGACACTGCCTGACGTTGGCTTTTTCATCCACTGTTTTTATTTGTTTTGTCAGGTGGTTTATATAAAGTTCCACACCATCTGACCCCATCACGACAGATGCACAGTTACAGCAGCTGCTCTCCCACGGCACGAAAGACCAGTTTCCACTGAGTGGAGCATGCACCTTCTCCCCGTGATTGAGTGGGCGGGGGGGGGGGGTTCACAGTTCCTCCCTCCTTCCCACAGACAGGATGGTCATGTTGGTTAAATGTAAATTGCCTCTGGTTGGTGAGTAGTAGAATCTGCGGTGAACTGGTGAGAATGTAGGATGAATAAAAGATATGGGATCAATAGGATTGGATGGTCAGCGCAGACTCGCTGGGCCAAAGGGCCTGTTTGTCTCGATGATTCAAATTAGGGGGCTAATTCTAACATAAATTTCCTCCCTTTTAGATGTATGCTTTCATTGACGAGCATATCGAGATATAGATGGCAGCTTTTCTATACACTTGAGAATCTTTCCACTTCCTCCCCTACTTGACTGATGATGCCAGACCTGCCACCTGTACCCAGGTGGCCAGAAACAGAATTTACCTGTGTGCTCTTGGGTTTCAAAGGCAACATATGAGACTTACAATGTTACATGGAATCGAGATTCCCAAGGATATCACAGTGTGCCAATAATTCATTGCTCACAGAGAACAGCTACAGAAAATAAATTCAGTTTTATTCATTTCTGAATCTCATTAAAAAATTGTCAGTCTGACCTTGGAGCTGTTCTCTGCAATCTTGAGCGCGCAAGGCATAATTCCAGTAAGGACACAGTGTGTCTGCTGACTGCCAATCTTCCAATGGTTGCTCATTGGCCTCTGCTGACTGCTGAAGAAGAGGTTAAAACAGTCGTTGATCATGTTGACTTCCAATGCATAAAGGAAAGGACAAGATAGAGATGGGCTTCAACACTAACAGCAATGCAGAAAACTTTGTGACAAATTCAGTTGGAAGCAAAGTAAGAAAGGGCAACACAGTTAGTGTAGCAGTTAGTGGTGCGACTCTGCCACTGTCTGCTTGTACGCTCTTCCATGTGTGCTTGAGTTTCCTGTGGGCTCTCTGGTTTCCTCCCACCCTTCAAAACGTACCGGGTTTGTAGGTCAATTGGGTGGCATGAGCTCGTGGGCCGAAAGGGCCTGTCATACTGTGTGTAAATTTTAAAATATATAATTTGAGATGGTGGAAGGCAAGCATGCTTCAACATCACAAAGCCTTTCCAAATAATGTTCTTTGGCATTACACACAATCTGCTGGAGGAACTCAGTGTGTCAAGGGGCAATGCAAGAGAAGAGCTAGTCAATGTTGTGGGCCAGGACCCTTCAATCAGGACTGAGAGTGTGGAGGAGAGAGAGATGGTTTAATGAGGTCAGGGTGCGGATAAGGGCCAGTGGGTATTGGTGAACCAGGGGGAGGTGATGATGGACAGAGGCAGCTGACGGGCAGATGCCAGACAGAGGGAGAAGCAAAGGAGTGAGGTGGAGGAAGGCAGGGTGGGGTGGGGTGGGGACAAAAGGACTAATTTGACATCGTGTTCGGTGCAAACATCATGGGCCGAAGGGCCTGCCTGTCGCACCAACAATCTTGCACTCAACATCAGCAAAACCAAGGAGCTGATTGGGGACTTCAGGAGGAAATCAGGAGAATATGAACGAGTTCTCAGCAGTGGAGAGGGTCAAAAATTACAAATTCCTGGGTGTCAACTTCTCCGAGAATCTGTCCTGGAGCCTCCATGTCGATACAATCTCAAAGAAGACTCACCAGTGACTATACTTTGTGAGGTGTTTGAGGACATTCGGTACGTCACCGAAGACTCTCAAAAACTTTTCCAGGTGTACCACGGAGAACAGCTGACTGGTTGCATCACTGTCTGGTACAGAGGTGCCAACACTCAGGACAAGAAGCTGGAACTCAAGAGGGTCGTTAAATCAGCCTGTGACATTGCGGGCACCAGACTTCATTCCATCGAGGACATCTATAAGATGCGGTGTCTTAAGAAAGCAGTCTCTATCCTCAAGGACCCCCACCACCCAGACTATGCCCTCTTCACTCTGCCATTGGGGAAAAAGGTACAGGAGCCTGAAGCCAAGCATCCAGCGGCACAAGGATAGCTTCTCCCCGCTGCCGTCAGATTCCTGAATGATCAATGAACCACATACACTGCCTCACTTTGACTTTTTCTTCCACTATTTTTATTTGTTTTGTCAGGTGGTTTTATAGAAATGTTTGCCCTGCGATGCTGCAACAGAACAATGAATTTCATCACATTCGTGTCAATAAATTCTGATTCTAGGTTCTAAAGTGAGTTCTCTTTCCCTGCCTCTGGATGCAAATGCTCCTGCATCCTCACCCATTTGAGGACTAATCACTTTAGTGACAGACCTGATGCAGGCAAACAAGTTCATCTCGGTTCTTTCCACCAACAAACAAAAGCATTCATGCAAACAGTTTTAAGGATATTTCAAAACTGGGTCACCTTTGTAAAATTGCAGTTCCACTGACTGAATGAAAGAGTCGCACTTACTGAGAGACTTTAACAAGTACAGATGTCCCAGAACTTTTTCTTAAGAGTGGTACTCTAAGGTACCCAATATACAACTGCAACCTGTAAACTGGAGACATGCAGGAGACTAAGTGAAACATGAAAGTCTTCAGACGCTATGGTTGCAGTAAAAACACACCGGCAAACTCAGCTGGTCTCGCGGCGTTCAAAGGGGATGAAAATATATTGCCTATCCTTATCTCCTAGCTGAGTTCCCACAGCATTTCGGTGTCTCTTTACACTCAGGAGATTACTGATGCTGAAACTTGAAGCGAAATGCAATCTGATGGAGGAACTCAGCAAGTTGAACACCATCAGTGGGTGAAAAAAGAATGGTTAACATTTTGGGCCCAAATTTTTCCTCGTGACCCATATCCGTAAATCCTGGATGCATTTTGCAGATCTATTGCCTGTCCAATCTTCAAATTATTTCTCTTGCTTGTTCAAGTGATTTACAGGTTCCTCAGTCTTTGAAGGGACATATGCTATGATTGTGTGATATACAAAATGTTTGCTTATGTAGAAAACACCTTGTTCAATGAAATTTTGTGTTTAAAAACAATCTGGGCAAAATACATTGTGAGAATTTTGCTGCAATGTATTCCTAGGTCCAGGCAGTGGGACGATATTCATTACAGTGAAAAATAGTTTTGCAAATTGAAGGCACAATATTCCAAAGGGTCAACGACATTATGGCAAAATTTCATCAATCTAATATTCATAAATCAATGAATTCCTCTATGTGACAGATTGTGTCCTAGCCTGTACCAATACCCTGATGACAGTGTGTTATTTGTCATTGTTAGTTAACATTTGGATCACAGAAAGGTGATCACTCAGATTATTTACCTCTGAATGAGTTATCCAATTATTTCTACTCTCCTGTCCTGGAGAGATAATATTTTCACTTTCAAATTGTCCATTTCTCTTTGCTTTTGAATCTGCTTCCACCAAGTTTTACTAAGAGTCATGACTCACTGCACAATAAAAGAATATTCTCTTCATCAGCATTGACTTTAAATTGGTGTCAAAAGCAATCTGTCAGAGGAATTAAGGGTGACACACGGAAATCTGCAAGTCGCTGTGATTGTAATAAAAACACAGATGTACTGGAGGAACTCAGGCAGTCACAGTGTCCATAGGAGGTAAAAATATATAACCAATTATTCTGTCCTGAACCCTTCTTCAAGGTCTGAGCACTTTTGCTCTGACCTCTGCAATAGCAAGGATCTCGCAGTGGGCACCCGTTTCAATTCGCCACTCCATTCCCTTGCTGACATGTCTGTCCATCGTCTCATGTCCTGCCAGACGGAGACTACGTGCATATTGGAGGAAAAACAATGAATATTCTGTCTGGGCCCCCTCCAACCAGATGACATTGACCAGTGTTCTTTAGCTCCCCCCCCTTCCCCTATCCCTATTTCTCCTTTCCTCTTGCTCTGTCTTTCTCTGTCTCCTTTCTTCCATCTCTGCATTCACAGTCACCCTAATCAATCAATTCTTACCTTTCCTCCTGTCCATGTCCAGTTATGGTTTGTTGCTTCTCCCCTGCTCTTTCTTCCCTCCTCCTCTCGCCTTTTCACTCAGGATCCTGCCTGCTTTGTACTTACACTTTGAGAAAGGACTCAGGCCCAAAACATTGGTTATATATATTTACCTCAATGGACGCTGCACGGCTTGCTGAGTTCCTCTGGCATTTTTGTGTTTTTATTGCTGGAGGAACTCAGCTGGTGGAGAAGCATCCGTGAAGGGGATGCTGTAAATTGGTGTTCTCTGGCTACCAACCCTCTTGCCTTCTACCCTAACTGAACCCAAAATGATTTTGCCTCCAATACATCTCTCCTTAACCACCAGAGATGAGGGGGTTAGCCTCTGCGGAAAGATGGAGTCGTTTGGGACTGTACTCGCCGGAATTTAGAAGAACGAGAGAGGATCTTATAGAAATGTAAAATTATAAAAGGCAGAGATAAGATAGAAAGTAAAAAGCTGGAGAAACTCAGCAGGTCAAACACTGTACTTTATAGAGCAAAGTTCATCAAGGAAGGGCTCAAGTCCGAAATGTTGATTATGTACCTTGATCTTTGCGACATAAAGGACACTGTTTGACCAGCTGAGTTTCTCCAGCATGGTGTTTTTACATCAACCACAGTATCTGCAGACTTTTGTGCTTTACTCTCATAGATAAGACAGAGGTAGGCAAGTTATCCCCACTGGCAGGGAGATCAGAATAAGGGGACATAGCCTCAGATTTCTGGGAATATGATTTAGGGTGAAGATAAGGAGGAACTGCTTTTCCAAGAGGGTGGTGAATCTGTCCATTGAAGCACCAGTGAGGCTACCTCAGTAAATATATTTAAGACAAGGTAGGAGAGATTTTTACATCATAAGGGAATTAAGAGATCTGGGGAAAAAGGCAGGTGGGTGGAGTCTAAGACCAGATCAGCCATGATAACATTGAATGGCGGAACAGGATCAACGAACCGGATTTCCGCCTCCTGTTTCTATTTCTGTTTTAAGTAGAATAACCCCCCCCCCCCCCACTTTGTTTCTCTGTGTAAGAGAAGTCCCTAGACCCTGGATACATTTGAAGAAATCATTTCTGGTAGGAAACAATGAATTGTCACACCACACAGCAAATTAGGGTGACTACTGAAGTAGTGTACCATACAATTCCCAGCGTTCTGATTCAAGTACCAACTGCCTTGTGGTTCTGGATGAGGAGCAGAAAAAATAAGCCAGGTTCCTTCTATTGAACTCTTCCAGTTATCCCATCTGGATATCAGGCGAGTTGAACTTTCACTCTCACAGCCCACTTCATTATGCTTTATAACGATTCAATTCACATTCAGTCTGGGCTCATTATGCGTTGTTGATAAGAGGCGCAATTGCAGGCTGTGTTTGATCCATCTGGATTCATCGGTAAGGAGGGAAGATCTTTTACAAAGAGATACAACCCATGAAGTTCCGCATTGACCATCAAGTTTAAGTTTGTTATGTGTACCAAGATACTGTGAGAAAGTTCATTTTCAACTCATACACAGTATTGCAAAAAATCCTGCAGAGAGAGTGCGGTTGAAATAGAGCACAGATAATATTATTTTACGAGTGAGGTTCGTTTTAATCTATTAACACGAAAGGCCAACATGGCCTGTTTCCGCTCCGTAAATGGTTATATGGTTAACAGCAAGGATAGTAATTGTTCTTGAATCTGGTACCAGTCCTAGAATCAAAGACCCATCGACACTAATTCCACTCTTGTTCATTTTATTCTCCCATAATTTTATCAACTCCCCCCCCCACCCCCCAGATTACAGCACTTACTCACACATTCAAGTAAATTTACAGCCACCATATAACTTTGGGATGTGGGAGGAAGCAGGAGTGTCCGGAGGAAACACGCATGGATATTGAATGCACTTGCAAACTTAGCACTGGAGCTCAGGATTGAACATGGAGATGTGAGACAACAGCATTACTTTTAAAAAAAACCTGAATTATATTACTAATACAGGTTTTATCGAAAAGACAAATCCTAAGGAAAAAAATTGTCCAAACATTAACCAGCATTAATAGTCCAAAAGGGTGATCTGTAAATTCTACTTGGTGTGGTTAGTGGTTACTATGTAGATGTTAAACCATGCAATAATGAAACTAAGTCCTTTTAGTCCCAAATGAAAATGAATAATTAAAGAGGTTTAACTGAATTATCCTCAGGCGAGGGAAGAGAACATTGAACAAAATAGATGCAGGAGTTAACCATTCAACTATAACCATATATTCAGCCTGAAGAAAACTGAGGTCCTCCATCAGCCAGCTCCCCACCATGACTACCAGCCCCCCCACATCTCCATCGGGCACACAAAACTCAAAACGGTCAACCAGTTTACCTATCTCGGCTGCACCATTTCATCAGATGCAAGGATCGACAACGAGATAGACAACAGACTCGCCAAGGCAAATAGCGCCTTTGGAAGACTACACAAAAGAGTCTGGAAAAACAACCAACTGAAAAACCTCACAAAGATAAGCGTATACAGAGCCGTTGTCATACCCACACTCCTATTCGGCTCCGAATCATGAGTCCTCTACCGGCATCACCTACGGCTCCTAGAACGCTTCCACCAGCGTTGTCTCCGCTCCATCCTCAACATTCATTGGAGCGCTTTCATCCCTAACGTCGAAGTACTCGAGATGGCAGAGGTCGACAGCATCGAGTCCACGCTGCTGAAGATCCAGCTGTGCTGGGTGAGTCACGTCTCCAGAATGGAGGACCATCGCCTTCCCAAGATCGTGTTATATGGCGAGCTCTCCACTGGCCACCGTGATAGAGGTGCACCAAAGAAAAGGTACAAGGACTGCCTAAAGAAATCTCTTGGTGCCTGCCACATTGACCACCGCCAGTGGGCTGATATCGCCTCAAACCATGCATCTTGGCGCCTCACAGTTCGGCGGGCAGCAACCTCCTTTGAAGAAGACCGCAGAGCCCACCTCACTGACAAAAGGCAAAGGAGGAAAAACCCAACACCCAACCCCAACCAACCAATTTTCCCCTGCAACCGTGTCTGCCTGTCCCACATCAGACTTGTCAGCCACAAACGAGCCTGCAGCTGACGTGGACATTTACCCCCTCCATAAATCTTCGTCCGCGAAGCCAAGCCAAAGAAGATAACCATATATAACCACTTACAGCATAGAACAGGCCAGTTTGGCCCTACTAGTCCATGCCGTAGCAAATCCCCACCCTCCTAGACCCACTGACCAGCACCCGGTCCATACCCCTCTAGTCCCCTCCTATCCATGTAACGATCCAGTCTTTCCTTAAATGTAACCAATGATCCCGCCTCGACCACGTCTGCCGGAAGCTCATTCCACATCCCCACCACCCTCTGCATGAAGAAATTTCCCCTCATGTTCCCCTTATAATTTTCCCCCTTCAATCTTAAACCATGTCCTCTAGTTTGAATCTCCCCCTTTCTTAAATGAAAAAGCCTATCCACATTTACTCTGTCTGTCCCTTTTAAAATCTTAAACACCTCTATCAAGTCCCCTCTTAATCTTCTAAGCCCCAGTCTGCACAACCTTTCCCTGTAACTCAGACCCTGAAATCCTGTCAACATTCTCGTGAACCTTCTCTGCACTCTCTCTATTTTGTTTATATCTTTCCTATAATTTGGTGACCAAAACTGTACACAGTACTCCAAATTTGGCCTCACCAGTGCCTTGTACAATTTCATCATAACCTCCCTACTCTTGAATTCAATACTCCGATTTATGAAGGCCAACATTCCAAATGCCTTCTTCACCACACCATCTACCTGAGTATCAGCCTTGAGGGTACTATTTACCATAACTCCTAAATCCCTTTGTTGCTCTGCACTCCTCAATTGTCTACCATTCAATGTATATGACCTATTTAAATTTACCTTTCCAAAATGCAGCACCTCACATTTATCTGTATTAAATTCCATCAGCCATTTCTCAGCCCACACCTCCAGCCTTCCTAAATCACCTTTTAATCTACGGTAATCTACCTCACTGTCCACAACACCACCAATCTTTGTGTCATCCGCAAACTTGCTTATCCAATTCTCTACCCCTACATCCAGATCGTTAATATATATAACAAATAATAGTGGACCCAGGACCGAACCCTGAGGAACTCCACTAGTCACCGGCCTCCAATTGGACAAACAATTGTCTACCACTACTCTCTGACACCTTCCATCCAACCACTGCTGAATCCATTTCACTACCTCCTTATTTATACCTAATGCCTCCACCTTTTTTCCTAACCTCCTGTGGGGAACTTTGTCAAAAGCTTTACTAAAGTCCAAATAGACAACATCCACAGCTTTCCCTTCATCAACCTTTTTTGCAACCCCCTCGAAGAACTCAATCAGGTTTGTCAAGCATGATCTACCCCTGACAAAACCATGCTGATTACTCCCTATCAATCCTTGTACGTCCAAAAATTTGTAAATAGCATCCCTCAGAACACTTTCCATCAACTTGCCCACCACAGACGTCAGACTTACAGGCTTATAATTCCCAGGTTTGCATTTGGACCCTTTCTTAAATAGAGGAACCACATGCGCCACCCTCCAATCCTTTGGTACCACCTCCGTGGCCAGTGACATCCTAAATATCTCTGTTAATGGCCCCACTAACTGTCCACTAGCCCCCCTGAGTGTCCTAGGGAATATTTTGTCCGGTCCGGGAGATTTATCCACCTTTATCCTTTTTAACACAGCCATCACTACCTCCTCGGTTATCCTTATATGCTTCATGACCTCCCCACTATTTTTCTTTACTTCAATTGGTTCAACATTTTTTTCCCTAGTGAATACCGAGGCAAAGAAATCATTCAAAATTTCCCCCATTTCCTCAGACTTCTCACTCAGCCTACCCTCGCTATCTACAAGGGGTCCAATTTTATCTCTCACTAATCTTTTACTTTTAATGTACTTATAGAATCCCTTTGGATTTATTTCTACTCTGTCAGCCAAAGCCTCTTCATGCCTTTTTTTGGCCTTTCTAATTTCTTTCTTAAGATTCCTTCTACACTCCTTGTAGTCCTCCTTCAACTTCTCAGCTCCCTGCTCTTTATACCTCTTGTACACCTCCCTTTTTCTCCTAACCAAATTTCCAATATTCCTCGAAAACCAAGCCTCCCTATGACTTCCAGCCTTTCCTTTGATCCAGACTGGGACATAACTACTCTGTACCCTCAAAATTTCTTTTTTGAATATCCTCCATTTTTCATTAACATCCTTACCTGAAAATATCCTGTCCCACTCAATACTCCCCAAATCCCTTCTTATTCCTACGAAATTTGCTCTTTTCCAATCCAGAACCTCAACTTTAGGCCTCTCCTTGCTCTTCCTTAAAACTACCCTAAAACTAACAGAATTATGGTCTCTACAAACATTTTTCACCATAGAAAAAGCACATCAACGACAAGGAAAATTATCCTGTGAACATCTACTTATAATTCCTCCAAATAGCAGATTGGCATTGGGGAACTTTCAATGTTCATAACATAGCATTTGAATCTCTAAAATGTATCTGCAATTACTGTCAACCTCTGGTGCAATGTAAACTCGTGCATTGACCATACTTTTCATTTCTATTGTCGGTGTGCGTATTTAAGAAATACTGTACATTAACCTTTGGTAGATTTTCAGAATGAAAACCTCTCATGAACCAGTTTATGTTGCACGAGAGTTAAGAACAATGATCTTCATTGGTTGAAGGATAATTAGACTTTTTGCAGTCCCCATTTCAAAAGCTTAGAATATCTTTATTCAAAATTCCCATGTATATAATTATGATTAAAATAGTTCATTTTAAACATCACATTGTAATTAAACCCTTCCTCCTGCAGTTGCACTGCATCTCCTCCCATTTTCAGCTCGGAAGGCTGAAAGAACTTTACATAATCTGTCTGTATTCCTGATATAAATCTGGAAGATGCTGACAGGAATCTGGATGGGTTTGAGATATTAAATATATTAAGTAGATTGTCTGGAGCTCCAGCTATCAGTGGGGTCACTGGGAGGGGACGTTTAAATTTCTTTCTTGAATTACAGTTGTTCTTTGAGAGCTCATCAGAAAAATAAACACCTTCAACAAAGAAAAAAACCTTTCATTTTCCTTTTAGTGAGGTTAAAATAGTATTAGTACTCATCAACTCTCTCAGACAACCAAACAGTTGTACATGAAGTTAAAGTTGCTCAAATGGAAATCAAACAACAAGATTTGGACAATATATTTTTGACCAATCTTTATTCTGTATTATAACAGGATAACAGCAATATTAATTCACCCTTTGCTCTCTTTTCATTGATATGCTATATTGCTATAACAACCTTAAAAAAAATTTCAAGTTTTATTTGGAATTAGTTGAAGGTGAGATGCAGCAATCAAACAGAAACAGGTTAGAAGTGGGACAAATCCCAGCAAGTCAGAGATCTGGAGTACATCACTTGAATTTCCAAACAATATCCCTAAGGGGCTAAATAATTCTGGAACCCAGCCATTAGAGTGGAGGTGCCCAAAGGATTGAATGGCTGTGGGCTTTTGCATTGACTGGAAAGGTTTTCTGAAGGGCATGGTTTGTAGGCATTCACCTCCAACGATTTGCAATGTCACATTTACAGGGTTCTTTGATTTGAAAACTGTGAGAGAGGAGTCAGAGAATCTGCAAGGACAATAATTCATTCATTGGCTTCATTCCAACCAAACAGCAAGAACAGACTAAGGCAGTATAATTTTGTGTAAGGAAATGCAAGTGAAAATTAATGAGGAAAGACGAGTGGCTCACAAGGTCTTTTCTCTCTTGATGAAACAGTTAATTTCAATGTTCAAAGGTGAGAGCCTGAGATGTGTTTTTCAATCTCAATTTTCACATCTTGCTTCAAACAGGTGCATTTGAAAAAAAAATTGCTGCTGCACTTATTTTTTTTTAGAAAAATTAGCCAATCAGCACAAATGTCTACTCTCACCATTTCTTTTGGGAGGACACTTCAACGTCAACAACCAAAGATACATCTTGTTTCACGTGCTCCAGTTATGAATACCTCATTTGCAATTCTACTGCAAACAACCTACATTTACAATGAGTCACAATGGCTTGGATCTTGTTTATAGTTGGAATTCCTTGGGGGAAATTACTTGTATTGTCTAGCTCAGTGGTTCCCAACCTTTTTCTTTCCACTCATATCCCACTTTAAGTCATCCCTTTTCCATTGGTACTCTGTGATTAGTAAGGGATTGCTTAAGGTGGTATGTAATTGTTACTGAAATATTTTGTTCAAGACAAATTGTCATTGGCCCACTTCCTTTGGAGTTGTGAAACTGTGCACATAGCAAGTCAATTAGGTACCATTAAAACAGTGGTTTTCAACCTTTTTCTTTCCACCCACATACCACCTGAAGCAATCTCTTACTAATCACAGAGCACCTATGGCAATGGGGAATACTTAAAGTGGTATGTAAGTGGAAAGAAAAAGATTGGGAACCACTGGTCTAGCTCAAATGAAGTGCTCCCGCTGTATCTCAGTAATTTATGAACCTGGATAAATTTGTTCTCAGTGTAAATTTAAAATACCGTGGTTTGCTGGAAATCCTGAAACCCTGGAATTGCTCAGCTAGTCAAGTGCCATACGTGGAGAGAGAAACATTTCAGGTCAATAACACTGGACCGCAATTTGTTTTTTCAAAATGTCAGTTTCCTGAAAAAAAATGAGGATTAAGCTGAACACAAAGATAACCAGATTTGCTGTATCATGTAGGAGGTTGGAGAAACATAAACTTTTATTGAATTTAGAAAGTTTAATCACATAATGATGCTGACACATTGCGTTAATTCAACTGACCTAAAAAATATTTTGCCGCTGATTTTTGTTTGTACTCAGCATCTGATGCCTCTCGTGTCAGTGTCCAGTATTAGTCAGCCAGCAATGTTGTCCTGATACTGCTTTTCCACAATTGCAATGTCCTGGTGAAACCTTTCACCATGTTCGTCATTGACTGCAGAAGTTCGAATGCAGAAAATGAATTTTCAATGACGTTAAAAAATGACAGAAAATCACAAAAAATTGGTTATATCTAAAAAAAAGGTATGTGGTAGGAAAATTTTCAGGTGTTTTTCATAATCACCAGCCCAAAATCCATAAAATACACCCAAAGGTGCTGAGGAAGCAAAATCTTTGTTGTCCAGTATAATCTTTCATTAGGAGGGGACATGGAGCAGGAAGAATGGAACTTTTATGGAAGGGTGAAAGACAGAATAATTGACACAAGGAATGAATGTGAAGATAAAAGACAATGTCACTGTAGTCACTGCTGTCTAAGCAAATGCCTTCCACAGGGGAATAACAAATGTAGATTGGATGATTGCTTTTCAGAATATATCTCTTCAGTTTGCAGGTGTGATCCCAGAGTTCCAGTCCTCTGCCATGTTAATCTTCACCACCACTCCCACTTGTCTTTGCCTTTCATATGAAGCTCAACATTAGCCCGAGGAATCACACCTCATCTTCTATTCACATGCTGCTGAGCATTGTGGCGCCATCTCTTTTACCTTTTCATTCGCACATTTCACAGACTCAGGTTTTTCCACTTATTTCAATGCAGTATTGAGGGCGTGTTGCACTGCCGGAGGTGTTTTCAGTCATTAGTTAAAGTGGAGTTCCAAAGATTTATCCATCAATCAACATTACAGATTGGTATCACATTTGCTGTTTATTGCAAGCAAATTATTGTTTCCTCTATATTGCAATACCATTGACAATTCAGTGATTCCCCCACTGCATGTTAATACTTATTTTTAAAATAGAAAGGAGTATGAAAATGTAAATCTACTGATGTACAAAGTGTTAACTGAATTGAACTCTTTTATTTCTTTCCATGTGCGTTTCTTATAGCAAGTCAAGCAATCTTCTAGATCTCACTGTGTTTGTACGCGAACCAATGTGCAGACAAGTGCTGGAAAAATTTGTACATAACCAAATAAAAGCCCCAATGGGTGTGGATGGCAGAGAATGATGGGCCAAACTGAATTGACTCAGCAGAGCAAAACTTCATGAAGCCAGGATCTCAAACTGCCCCAAGAGGATGGTATCCACCATACAGAGCACCATTCATCCTGTCTTTAAACATGCCCATATTGGGAAGGTGGAGAGCACACATCTAGTAAACACAGTGCTGCAATTCACTGATCTGGAAGTTGACATGGACTGCCCACTAAAGGTGGGGGGGGGGGTGGGGGGGCGGAATCACTGACATAAACCAAGAAATGCAGAAGTTAACTTATTTACCACAAGCACACAAAAACAGCAATGTTCAGATTAGCTTATTTGAAGGTTGAACCAATCACTTTTTGAGTGTAGAAATGTTCTAATCTGTTTTACTGTAAGGCGATTACTGGCCAGAGCACAAAAAATAAGTACTTTTAAGTACCCTGTACTACCAGCCACGTGACCCCAACTCCTGGAGGTCAATAAATGAGGGCTATTAATAAGACTGAGACTACAGTGGAGTGCCTAATTTGAAGTATTTTTGGCTGCCTAGTTTTACAGTAAAATGATAACATGACATGGGCTTGAGACAGTGGATGGAAAAGGAATCCAGGGATGTGTCTCCATCACTGAAAACCACATAAAGGTGTTTCGTCATCACACTGAACTGACATCAAGACACATTTGTAAAAATAAGTCATCTATTCTTCACAAATTGAACAAATTATGGCCAGTGGTTTGACCACAGTGACATTTCTTTGTCTCAAACCAATCCTGAAGAAAGGTTCAGACCTGAAATGTCAACTGCCTTTTGTTTTCTTTGGATGTTCCATAGGGAGGAAAACTGAGTGACACATGGTTATGATGTGGAATATGGATGCAGATAAAATTGTGGCTTTAAATTGGATAAACATTTGAAGGCAAGAAATTAGCAGGGGTTTGGGGGAAGAGCAGAGGAAGTGACTGACTCAGTTGATCAACAAAAAGGAAACAGAGACTCAATCTGCCTCTTCCATGCGGATATAATTTTAAAATCAAAAGTATGATCAATGAGGTAGGAATCAAGCAGTATGTTAAAGAAGAAAAGAGAGAAAAGACAGAGAAGCTTGGTGAAGGATATTCTGAATCAAGAATCTTGGCAGCTGAAAGTGTACCCTCATGAGGCAGAAACTAAATTTGGGGAGGATGAACTGAACAGAATTATATTATCTTATAGAATTGGAAACAATTACAGATATAGAGAGGGAATTAAAAAATGTTAAAGTCAAGTGATAGTTCAACTCTGCGCAACTCAGGATGAGTGTGTGCATTCCTCTGAAACATGAAGAATACAAAAGTCATCAGAAGCTAAGGGACATCTAATTATCAATCCATAGCATTACATGATGACATAGAAGCCTTTTATTCCAATTTCTCTTCCATAATAGTGGTGATTTTCAGATTTCTGAGAAGCCTGATTGATAAATCGACCTCTATTATGAAAAAGTAGGGAGCTATTGCAAAAGTTTAAAGACTTTCTGGACAGAGTGGGCATCAAGCCTTGCGGCACCAGTCATGTAAAGAGCAGAGTATTACGCAACTATCCTTCATTTCACACACTGCTGGAGAAAACATCTTACTCGGGTTGGTGGAAATCACTGGAAAGTTTGCCATAGAAACAGTCTCCAAAGACCACGTTCTGAGTAAATTGGCAAGGTTAGCTGTACAGTTGCTTGTTGACTGTGAGATATTCCATTCTGCATCTAATTTATTGGTTGATGTTGTATTGCCAGTGGAGATTCTGAGGCCAAAAGGAACAGTCCATTCATGTGAAAAAAGACAACATAACTAATCAAGGTTAACATGACAGTTCTCAATGTATTTTCCATTTTTTTTAACCAGTAAGTTCAACAATCATAGAATTCTCACAACACTCAACCGCACCAAAGTTTGAAAACTGCATTTCTATAACCTGACAGAGATGGAAGGATGTCAACTAAACAACAGTAATTGTCAAGCAGTACAAAATTATCTTGTGTACCAAATTATTTCGGCAGGAGGATGAGATGAGATGTGGGAGTGGAGAGAGGAGAAGTGTATAGGGGGCGGTGGGGGGGGAGACAGGTTAGACACTGTGTTGATGAACAGATGCACAATACAAAGTCAAGAGTGTTTCATCAAGAAGGCATTGTGATACAGCCAAATTTCCAGCAAGGCAGATCTTTATTCAATCCCATTAATCTCACTGCCTCAGATGTCAACTTGCTCACATTTCTCTGCATACTGCGAAATTGGAGACATCCCTTTGCTTAAATAGTCAGGAATTTGCCATTGGTTTCTATTGAATCCTAAAACAAACAGGCTTGGTTTAGTGAAGAACAAAATTTACATTTTTAGTGGTGATGGAGGAGATTAGTGGAACGAGTTTGGGGAGACTTATAGCAGAGAACCCTGTCTCCAGAATCAGACAGGCCCTTGTTTCTTTATTTTTGACTTTGAGATAGTGTTAAGGCGGGAAAGAAATAATCAAAAGATTTCCTTCACCAGGATTCAAATCTTGGTGTGACCAATTTAGAAATACCTGTAGTAACAGCGTAGATATTTACAATATCTGGCACCCAACATCCAAGCAAGCTTTGAAAACAAAAAACACACATACACATGCACCATTTGCTTCACTCGACAAGAGTCGAGCCCCAGAGGTTCAAAAAACAGGTCACAAGTCTAAACTTGTTCTTTTACAAGATGGATTTTTTTTCCATGCATCCAAAAAGTAAAATATGATAATAGAAACAAAGTAGATTTCCACTTTGTTAATATCAAGAACTTGGATGTGGAGGTATCAATTAAACGGATGCCCTTAGGCTTTGAAGACCAACGACAAGGCATTGGGGATGGTTACCTCAGTAACGACATCCTTAGAAATCAGTAACCAGCTACCTGGATCATTTAAACCAGATTTCTCCCTGACGATTTGCTGCTTTGCTACTTAAATCGGTTTGTCAAATACGTTGCTCAGGCTCATGTCCCCAGAGTGTTTCCTTCAAGTAAACTGTTATTCAGTGTCAGCCATTCTCCCTAAAAAAAGTAAAAGAGGGGAGGGCATGTATCGGACATAATAACCCAAGCATTTTTAACACATTTTTGGCATTGAACACTCATAAATTGTCCAGAATTTTAAGTAGCTCTAGAGTTGATGCAAAAAGAATAAATAACCATGTTACTTTTAAAGGACTTAAATAGAAAACTTAAATGAACACTTGTTGCACATGGTGCTGTTTCCAGGGAGGTATTCTTTCTGCTTGATGTGTTTGTCAGATGCAGTAAAAGGACATGTGATGTCAGTCAATCCTCCACAGAGTCCACCAGCGCAATCTGGAAAACACTGCATTTCCATTGACGGTGGGAGTGCACAAGTGAAGCTTCAACACAGAGCATCAGGGGCAGAGGGCCAGCTTGCGTCACCCAACTTTCAAACATTAAAGATAATGCACACAAATTAAGAGAAAATACAGGAGGACAGTGAATCCCTTTGACCAACCATAAGGAAAACTGGTCTTTTTGCCCCTGCTCGTTAGAAGCAGTCCAGGTGAACAACACTGGCAATCACAGACATTGCTGTGATGCTAAAGTACTTTAGAAGACAAGCAACTTGTGAGCACTCTGGAATCTGCAATAAGAATCGTCCGTAATCTCGCTGCCTGCCACCCCAGTCCCTTCATTGCCGCCGGTCCTCTGTTTCTTGTCTGGAGAAAGCCATCACAACATCCTCTGCACCTGCAACATTTAAAAGAATATTAGCAGACATTCAAGTGATAAAAGGATATAGTGGTTAAAATTTACTGTCAAAGCCAGCTCAGGGTCCTGCAAATGAGCAAGTAGATATAGAAAGGACTCAGTTTACATTGTTGACACTGGGATCTGCCAGTCATTACAGAATGGGATGTGCTAAAAGAAGAAAAAATGCTCAGGTCAAAAATGCAAAAGAAGGTAGCCTAAAGTTATTATGATTGTATTAAGCCACGGATGATCGTTCAGCATTTCATAACATCCTGTGAAATAACATTTGAAAAAGATCAAGCTCCACAGTCCCATTAAATAGGAAGAAACACACAGAAATGCTGGAGGAACTCAGCTGGTCTCGCAGTGTCCATAAGAAGTAGAGATATATTACTGACGTTTCAGGCCTGAGCCCCTCTTCAAGGTATAAGCAAAAAGCAGGCAGGTGTCCAAATAAAGACGGAGAGAAAAGGGGAGGAATGGGAGGAGTCCAAAGCAACAGACAATATGTTTCCGGTAAAACATCCATCATCATCTCTCCCTGTCTCCTTCCCTCTAGTTCTGTCTCTCTCTTCCCTTTTCCCTCTGTCTCCTTTCACAGAGACAAAATCAATTCTCCTCTTTCCTCTTATCATATACAATTAACATATTTTATCTATTGGTCTGGACCAGTAGTTCCCAAACCTATTAGGTCTGCTGCCCCCCCCCCCCATACAACGGCATTGGTGGGGGTGGGGTAATGGTGGCGCCGAGCTGGGCTGGGGGCGAGGTTAGTGGATGTGCTGAGTGGGATGGTGGGGGGGGGGGGGGAGGTTAGTGTCAGCACTGAGCAGGATGAGAGGATAGTGGTGGTGCTGAACAGGGTAAAGGGGGGTCAATAACGGCGCTGAGCGTGGTGGATGAGTTAGTGGTAGTTCTGAGTGGGGTGGGGGTTAGTGACAGTGCTGAGTGGGGTGGGGGTTAGTAGAGGTGCTGAGTGGAGTGGGGGGGTTAGAGGTGGTGCTGAGAGGGGAGGTTAGTGGACGAACAGAGGGGGTGTTTGTGAAGGCACTGAGATGGGGGCTAGTGGCGGCACTGAGAGAGGGGGGTTGGTGGCGGCACTGAGAGAGGGGGGTTGGTTGCGGCACTGAGAGGGGGGTTGGTGGCGGCACTGAGAGAGGGGGGTTGGTGGCAGCGCTAGGGGGGTTAGTAGAGGCACTGAGAGGGGGATAGTGGTGGCACTGAGAGGGGGTGGTGATGGCACTGAGGGGGTTATCGGCAGTGCTGAGACAGGGGTTCGTGGCAGCACTGAGGGGGTTTAGTGGCAACGCTGATAAGGTGTAGTGGTGGTGCTGGGAGGGAGGTTGGTAGTGCTGAGACAGGGGTTTAGTGGCGGCGCTGAGGGGGGAGTTGGTGGTGGCTCTAAGGGGGATTTTGGTGGCAGCACTAATTGGCAGTCACCAAGATCAGCTCTCACGAGTACGTTATTTTGCTCACTACTGCCACCCCGAGTCTGGCCAGAAAATTACTGCATTGACTTCTTCATTAAACTTTGCATCAAACTGAATAATAAAAAGATGGAAGGTTTGAACCTCCCCCTTTTTCCTCACCGCCCCCTTGGACTTTCCACCACCCATGGGGGGTGGTGGCGGCAGCACCTATTTTGGGAATCATTAGTCCTCCCATTCTTCCCCCTTTCTCTCCCAATTCTTTATTCAGACACGTGCCTGCTTTTTGCTTATTCCTTGAAGAGGAATCAGGCCAGAAATGTCAATAATAAAGGCATACCTCGACTTATGCCCCATCGAGTAATGTCCGATCACAGATACGTCCAAGGTCACAATAAAGGCTTAATAAAAATTAACGCCAGGGTCGAAGCTGGTATTTTATGTTGTACACTATATTTCACCTGTAATGATCAACTTATGCCCAAATCGATTTGCGTCCCCACTTCCAGAACATAACCCGGATGCAAGTTGATGCGTGGGCTGTATATCTTTACCTCCTATAGACTTTGCATGACCAGCTGAGCTCCTCCAGCACCTTTGTGTATTTTTACTAGAAATACAGCATCTGCAGACTTCTGTGTTTCACTCCATTAAATAGGAATCTCTGTTGAATACATTTTTCCTTCAAATATATGTCTGCATTTAAAATGTGGATGAAATATCCCAAGATTTATATAAATGAAGCGAGCTGATTGCCAAGGTCCTCGGGCAAAACTGACAAAATTAGGTTTTATTTTATCTGGACCTGGCCTCTGTGGGGAAAATGTCTGAGACAGCTGCACTTGAAAATTCCTGGTTTCTGTCCTTCGAAGAGAGTTTAAAAGAGATAATCACTGATTTCTTCTTGAAATAATAATAGCTTGATACTTTGAAATGTAATCTAGAGGTATAGAGAAAGGCAGAAAAATGATGAAAGCAAGTTTTTAACTTTTTAATTTGATGAGTAATTTTCTTAATGAGGAAATAATCAGAATTTTCAGCCATTTCAGAGAACTTTCATGTCAATTTTATACACAATGAACTATTTTTGAAGTGAAATAATTGCTGTTATATAGGAAATACAGCAACAAGATGCGGCAGGGTCCCTTCTGTCATTTAAGAAAAGGTTGGATATGTACATGGAGGTGAGGGGGTTGGAGGGTTATTGACGGAGAGCGGGAGGTTTGAGCTAGTGGAGTTGTTCTAGTGAACCGGTGAGGACTCGAAAGGCCGACATGGCCTGTTTCCACTCCATAAATGGTTATATGGTTATTAGTCTCAGTGATGCTGAATAAGAGATAAATATTTGTCAGCATCCATGAGTTGTCTTGATGCTCCTCCCCGAAGAGTGCTATCAGATTTTTTTGGAAGCACCTCAGATGAAACCTTGGTTTTGTAGCGGCAGCTACACTGCTACTGAAAGAACATGCAACTGGACGGGTTGAGCTCAGTGAGCAGAACTGATTTATTGCAGGCTGCTGGGCTGGACTTCTACTCCCAGCCCGGACCTGGCTGAGAACCGCGCTGGGGAAGGGGGGGGGGGGGCGCGCTGACGTCACCCGAGCGTCATGTGGTCCCCCAGCGCGGGCTTCTGAGCCCTGTGCTGAGAAGAAGGGGAAACCCCCAACGGCGTTATTTTGGCCGGCTGCCCCGCCACGTTCACCTGCCTAGTGGTGTGCCGCCACAGTTTATCATCTTATCATTTCCAACAATGGAAAAGGACCCTGGAGTGGAACTCAAATCCACAATCTTCTGACCCAGAAGATGTACCTCTCAGTGGACCTCTCGATAATAGCCATCACTGAAAATTCATAATTTGGACCATCTTTTTCATAATGAATCAACCTATGTACTCAATTAATGTCCAAATCTTGACCATCTGTCTTTGACACATGCTGCAGTTGGATTCAGAGATACACAGAGTAATTTGGGTTTTATTAATACTTTTCACTCTCTGGGCATGTAATGTAGTAGCTGATGCAAGGTTCTGAAGCAGTGTGTGTAATTTTGTATGTGAATGTTTTGGCACTGCCATCTATTCAGAAGACAGCATACTTCATTATTTAAGTGCGATCAACAGTTTACAATGTTCAGTTAAAAAGAAGGCACCCAGAGCAGGGTATTTACATGATAAACAATGAATTGCCCTGCATTTAGTAGGAGATAAGCACCTATTAAAGATCACTATGGAAGACGGTGAAATCCAATTAGCCCAGTGGTTTCCATTCTCTGCCGAAATGTGCAAATATATAATTACTTTTAATTATTCTGATGCCCTGCAGCAGAAGTGAATCAAACAAGTTCCTAAAATGAGATATTTCAATACAAATAGTAAAGATGCAAATCTGCGAATTATATCCTACAAGAGGTACACAGAAATTAACTAGTTTTGAAACTAGACTAAAAAGTGAAATTACAAGGAGAGGTTTCAATCAGATAGACTATATGAAAGAGTGCATATCTAACCTCATAACTCTCCGTAATCTTGAAGTCATCTAAAATTCTGTGTTTTAATCTAGTTACACACATCATTCCAGATTAAGAGAAACCACAAAATTAAACTTTTCATCCTTGGTTTTAGAGATCTGTGTGGCCTCATCCCCTTCTATCACTCCAGTCTTCTCTGGGTCTATACACCAAGATTGTCACAGGATCTTTCTATCAAAGCCCCTTTCAAAATCGTGTTCATTTTAATCAGGTCATCACTATTCAAATTCCACAGTACATTCCATATAATCTTTCCAATCTCCCTAATCACCAGATTACTGCTTTCACTCTGCCTTCCTCGTTGCAGAATAGAATTCTGTGCAATCTGCGCTTTTTCTCCAAAAGGAGAAAAGGGGCATTTTCCCCTTTCTTACCATTGTTTTGTTCCAAAAACTCCCCACCTTTTGATATGGACACAAAGAAAACTGTCTGATTACACAGAAATCTACTTGATCAATGGACTATTTTGGCCTAACAGCTAAATGTCAAATCCAAATAATCTGCTAATGTCTCCTTCCTGCATAATTTATCACATGAGTCTTGACTGCAAGGTTACAGAGCCAGACTCAAATCCATTCTTATCCAACGTCCATGTGAAATTAGAAGAAAGCAACATATAACCATTTACAGAGCGGAAACAGGCCATGTCGGCCTTTCGAGTCCACACCGGTTCACTCGAACAACTCCAATAGCTCAATCCTCTCGCTCTCCACCAATATCCCTCCAACCCCCTCACCTCCATGTACACATCCAACCTTTTCTTAAATGACAGAAGGGACCCTGCCGCAATTATCTCATTCGGAAGAACATTCCATTCTGTCACCACGAATAGAGCTTAGTTTTTTTTTCCCCTCTGCTTCCAAAAGATAGTAGTTACAACATCGTCATCTGACCATTAAACGAATGGCTAAATCAGGGAATACTAGCTTCTGATAAGCACAGGGATGACCTGCAGCATTTGGGTATTAAGAGATTTGTAGCTGTTAACTGAGTTGACTGTTATCTTGGACCACACCAACAATGGTCACAACCATTGTTGCTCAAATAATGGTACAAGGCTTCCCTATTCAAGGCGAGCAAATGCATTAAACAAGCAGTAAGAATATCCAATGCCCTCCATGTTTGGGACAAAGACCCTTTTTTTCTTTATTTGCCCCTGAGGTCCATAGTTTTAAACTTGTAATCAAACAATTTGCATGTGATTAAAGTGCTCATTCAAGATTTGATTCAAGGTTATTTGTCTACATTTTGGTTTGACCATGTAGAAATTACAGCACTTTTTATACATTGTCCCCTCATTTCAGGGCACCATAAATTTGGATTCACAGGTGTTTGTGTGATTGTTGGGTATGTTTAATTGCTTCATTGGTGCAGGTATAAGAGAGCTAGACTTTTGATGACCTTTGGAGGACCAGCATTGTGCCCAATGAAAGTCAAAGAACCCATTATGAGGCTGGAAAAACAAGAATAAGATCATAAAAAGACATTACCCAAGCCTTAGGATTACTAAAATCAACAGTTTGGAACATCATTAAGAAAAAGGAGTGTACTGGTGAGCTCAGTAATTGCAAAGGTATTGGCAGGCCAAAGAAGATCCCCACTGCTGAATACAGAAGAATTCTTATCATAATGAAGAAAAGTTCCCAAACGTCTGTCCTTCAGATCAGAAATACTCTTCAGGAAACAGGTGTGGATGTGTCAATAATGACTTTCCACAAAAGACTTCATGAACAGAAATATAGAGGCTACCCTGCAAGATGCAAAGCCACAGAAACAGGATGGCCAGATTTCAGTTTCCTAATAAGTATTTAAAAGACCCTGCAGAATTTTGAAACAAAAAGGTCTTGTAGACAGATGAGACCAAGATTAAAGGCAAGAGCAAAATGTGGAGGTGTAAAGGCACTGCCCATGATCTAAAGCATACTACCTATCTGGGCATGTATCGTGCACTTATTTTCATTGATAATGTAATTGCTGATGGCAGTAGCAAAATGAATACTGAGTAGTATAGAAACATCTTATCTGCTCAAGTTCGAGCAGACGCCTCCAAACTCATTGGGCAACAATGATCCCAAATATACTGTTAGCGAAGCAGCAAAGGAATTTTTCAAAGCTAAAAACTGGAAAATTCTTGAATGGTCAAGTCAGTTACCCAATTTAAATCCAAATGAACATGCCTTCTATTTGCTGAAGAGAAAACATAAGGGGACGAGCCCTCGAAACAAACAGGAGCTGAAGATGGCTGCAGTCAAGGCCAGGGAGAGCATCACCAGAGAAGATACTCAGCTTCTGGTGATGTCTAGGAATCACAGACTTCAAGCAGTCAATGCATGCAAGGGATATGCAACAAAGTACTAAACATGACTTTAATATACATACTTTAATATACATACCACTGCTATGTCCCAAATATTATGGTGCCATGAAGTGAGGGGACTATGTATAAAAAATGCTGTAATTACGACCTGGTCAAACCAAAATGTAGACAAATAACCTTGAATAAAGTCTGGAATGTGCACTTTAATCACATGATTGTTTGATTACAAATTTAAAACTGTGGAGCACAGGGACAAATAAATGAAAAAAGTGTCTTTGTCCCAAACATTATGGAGACCCTTCAAGATTGTACAATATAACCATTAAAATATCAGAAAAAAATCCTTCTTCAAATCAGGCAATTCTCACGGATGTGAACTTTTTTCTAATGTTGCCATGGCAGTACAAGATTTAAGTAACATTTTGCAATCTTGCACAGCAGAAACCTTCATAGAGTGCAAAATCTTTTTCCACAATAAGGGTGTGCCATTCAGAACTGCTGATCAAGGGAAAATCAAAACTTTCAAAGCATGCAGTTAATTGCCATAATTTTCTTATGAAATTTGCAGTTAGTTACAATAATTTTCTTAAGAAATATGCAACTTGGTTTATCTCCTTTACTTCAAAGGATGGAGAGGTCAGCTGCAGCATTATAACAAAGTACCAGAATCTCACTATGTCCACAATATACCAGTTTTCCCTTGAATCCTGACACCAAAATTGCCATAGGCCTGTAGCAAAAAAAAATTCTAATTAAACAAACGGTTCCACCTAGAAACCCAGCCCTCAACGCAACACTAAATAGAAGCAATATCTAATTCACCCAATGAGTTATGTCAATGAGTTATAGGTCTTATTTCTGATATCTATGGAACAACATTGGGCAGTATGTTGCTCACACACATATTTATGAAGTATACAACAGCTTGATTGTTAACCTTGTTAACCCACTGGAGACATTCTGTGCAGACCAGTCAACAGATGAACTGAATTTAGCACCTACGTGAACATATCTAGCTGAGCCATTGCTGTGAGGTACATTATGGTTTTATATCATAGAAAGTCTTGTGTCAATGGACATCAGGTTTATGGAAGCTATCAAAAGCAATCTGTAGCATTTAATGGTGATTCCTACAGCAGGTATGGACAGAAAATGAAGGGCAATTGGGACTATGCATGCATTCAGGAAATATTTTGTATTATTGAAACTTTTCTCTATCATTGAATAGTGTGTAACAAGAAACTAAAAAAACTGACTGTAAAAGGTTCTACATGTATATAAGATTGAAAAAAATAGCTAAAGATAATTTTGGTCCCTTATTGACTGAGCTAGAAGAATTATACTAATGCATTAAAAAATGGTGGAGAAACTATCCAACTATTTTGTATCTCTCTTTGCAGAAAATATTAAATTTTAATTAAAAAAAATTAGACATACAGCATGGTAACAAGCCATTTTAGCCCACAAGTCTGTGCCTCCCAATTTATACCCAATTCACCTACATCTACATTTCAAATGGTGGGAGGAAACTGGAGTTGCCAGAGGAAATCCACGCAGACACGGGGAGAATGTACAACTTTTTACAGACAGTGCAGGATTCGAACCCCGATCCTGATTGATTGTAAAGGCGTTGCGCTAACCACTACGGAAACTGTGCTGCCTTTACAAGAGGAAAAATTAGGACAGACAACCAAAAAGCTGGACAAGGAGGAAGAACATAAAATAGTACTGCAAGTACAGGCCCTTTGGCCGTCGAAGTTGTGCCGATCCATATAATTAAAGTTCAGTACCCCGTCCCCGCCTTTTCTCCGTAACTCCTAATTCCCTTAGCTCAGCTAGATTTTTAAGCACCCGTTTTTAAAGTTTATAAAAGTTGTATTTTTACTTTTGTGAACATTAGTGGGTTATAATGGCTACTAATGTGCCGACCTTGCCTCCGCAAGCTGGCACCAGCTTGATGGATGTTCAGTCAGTGCCAAACTGCGTGCCCGTGATGTTGGGCGTGCGGGCGACCCGGCTAAAAGAGCCCTTGAGCCCGCCCGGGCTGCCATTGGGTGGTCTGGAGAGGTGCAGAATGGCGTCGAAAGTCGCCTTACCAGGCATGCGCGGTGCTTGTTGGACCACATGTGGGCTGTGCGGGGGATCAACAATGCTGGAAGAAGAAGACTTACCTTTACTGAGCAGCTTACAGGAACAACAGAGAAGGTAGGCCTCAAAAAGTGGAACTGGAATCTGGAATGGAGTCTGTGTGTACAGTCCTAGAAGGGATTGCTTATCAAATGGACAATATATTTAAACAAATGACTCAAGGATTTTTAGATGTGACAACCAAAATGACTCCAATGTCTGAAGATATGTCTGCAGTTAAGAGTGATGTTAATAAGTGTATTAAATCAGTGGATACAGTGCAAGAAAATTTTTAAAAACTTTTCTTGAATGTAAAAATCATGTTGAACGTAATAAGGAAAGATGGAAAAAATGGAAGATTCCTTTGTGGATCGGGGAATTCAGAAGAAAGACTTATTGAAAAAAATTTATTCATTGGAAAATCAAAGTCAGAGAAATAATGTGAAAATTGTGGATCTCCCAGAAGATATTGAAGGGTCCAATCCAATAACATTTTTTAAGAACTGGATTCCCGAGGTGTTGAGCAAGGAGTTTTTTTTCGCAAGGCCTAGAATTGGAACGGGCACATAGAGCGTTATGAAAGAAACCATTATCAGGACAACAGCCACAGGTGATTTTAATTCGTTGTTTGAAATACCTGGTCAGAGAAATGATATTACAGTTGGTGGTGCAGAAGGCACGACAAAGTCAAACTCCAATGATGGTCCAAAATAACAGAGTATTTTTCTATGCAGATTTGAGTCAGGAGATTATTAGGCAACATCGGGAATTTAACTCGGCTGAAGAAATATTGTGGCAGACGGGTTACAAATTTGCCTTTCATTACCCTGCAGTATTAAAAATATTTTATGATAATTTTCAATCTCAATTTTTTAAAATGACCATTTTTGCTAATTCACTACCAGATTTGCGAGGATATGGAAGATCTTCACTTCCGTTGCCTAAAAAGAAGGCAAATGGAATTGAAAATGGGAATGGGAAAAACAGGAAAAATGGGAAGAATGAAGTTTTAACACAAAGTCTTAATGACATTGAAGATCCGGAACAATCATTGGGAATGGAGTCACTTGGTTGAATATATTTACAGTATTTGATTGTGTTGATGTAAATAATGTATTTCTGGCTGGGGAGGGAGGGGCAGATAGCACTGAAATCTGATAGTCATCCGCCACTAGTGGGGTTTACCACACCCAGTTTTTTAGGGCGTTATTACCTTTGGGTAGTTTTTTTTTGGGATAATTAATATTCCCTTTTTTTTTGCATTTTCTTTAAATATCTAGAGGAGGGATAGTGATTTAAGTTATTATAAGGGGAGCGATATTTTGTAGTGAGAGATTATATTGTTAATTAGTAAAGATGTCTAATTTGAATTTTGCAACTTTTAATGTTTAGGGGTTAAATAATCCGATGAAGCGAAAGCAAGTTTTGGCTTATATTAAGGAAAAGAAAATTGACATTGCTTTTTTACAAGAAACTCACTTGACTGAAAAAGACCATTTGAAATTAAAGAGAGATTGGGTTGGACATGTGTTTTATTCTTCATTTAATTCTAAGGTAAGAGATATAGCCATTTTAATTCATAGGAATTTGCCTTTTGAATTACAAAATATGGAAGGAAGTGTTGGACAGGTCTTAAGGGTGAATTGTAAAGTTTTTGCTGAACCTTGGACTTTGCTCAATGTTTACGCACCTAATGTGGATGATGAGCGTTTTATTTCTGATGCTTTTTTGTTGTTATATCAAGCTAATGAAAATATCATAGTTGGGGGAGATTTTAATTGTGTTTTGGATCCTTTACTGGACAGATTTCAAAAAGTATAAAGAAATCAAATGGCGATAAAGGAGCCTTGATGAAGGACTTAAATTTGGTGGATATTTGGAGAAGGGTCAATCCTATGGAGAAAGATTCTCTTTTTATTTGTCCCGACATGATTCATTTTCCAGAATAGATTTTTTTTTAGTATCGGCACATTTACAAGGAAGAGTATTACAGCAGGAGTATAAAAGTAGGGTTATATTGGATCATTCTTTATTATTTTTCTCTTGCTTAAGTTCAGAAGTGGTATGTTCATATTATAGATGGAGAATTAATACAATGTTGTTGAAAAAACCCCAGAATTTGTTACTTTTGTTAAGGAACAGATTACTTTGTTTTTGACTGAGAATGATAATTCTGTAGATAGTCGTTTTGTATTATGGGATGCATTAAAAGCTTATTTAAGAGGACAACGGTCTTGTTTTGAAAAGGGTGGAGTTTCACAAAGAAATCAAAAGGTAACTATGGCAATTCAGAAGCAGCAAGTTTTGTGTAACATTTCAGAAATTTTATCTGACAGGCACTTTTAAGATTTAACCTTCTTTAGAAAAACATTCCCTATTAAAACATTTATTTTGTATTTTAAAAAATAGCACCAAAAGAACTCAGGCATTCATCTCAGCACTACGGAGAAGATAGAATAACAAATATCACAACTTTTGCGATTCAAAGGAAACTGTGCTGCAGGTCAGGAGACTAGACTCTTTGTGCTAACCGCAATGATATTTCTTATTTATGAACAATATCCAGTTCACTGAATTTCACATGTGGGCGGTTATATATCCAGCATGAAATTGAACAGCTTTGTTGGCAGAAAATTAGATCTTATTTCCTGCTGAACCCATTCCCTATAAATAGCACTGTCGCTGCTGTGCCTACCTGCTCTCTGTTGCAACCTGAAGCACAAAAATTTGTCAATAAATGGCTTGTATTATGCATGCATGATAATTGCGGAGGGAGTAATTCTGTAGATGCTGGCAGTGTTTTGCTAAAAAGTATGAAAATAGCACATTCTTCCAGTCACTGCTGGAACATATGCACCTTTTTAGAAAATTTATGCAAGCTTTTCAAGTTGTTTTACAAGTATTTTCTTCAGCTCAATTAAATACAACCAATTCTCCCTTACATTCCAATATACAGCCAACAGAGATGGGAAAAATATTAATTGTTAACTACTTCCTAACCAAATGCACTTCATGTCAGTTTGTTCTGCACAGCAAGCTCTCTCTTCTGCATTTCTAGTCTGAGGCACCACTTTGCAGTTGGATCGTGAAAACTGGAAAGTTAACTCCCTCAATGTCCTAATGTACTGAGCAATGCCCAGTATCAAATAATTTAAATTCGGGTCTCAGGGCAGGGTTTAAATATCTCACCGCTAATACTAACAAGACGACTGTAATTCCGCCAGAGTTTATGCATGAAGCCCAACCCCACTTTTCTCATGTGTGGATGTGATGGAGATATCATTGAGGCAATTGTTTCCTGGGCTGAGTGGCTTGTTAGGTCATTTCAAAGGACAGTTCTCAACTATAATAATGGCAGATTCGTCCCATAAAAGACATTAATGAAACAAATGGATTTTTACAATAGTCTAAATTTATATATATTTTTTTAAATTTAGAGATACAATGCAGTAATAGGCCCATCGGAATGAACCACACCATCCAAAAACATGTGACCAAGCAACTTACGTCTTTAGAACATGGGAGGAAATCAGACAGAATCAGGGAGAATGCATGAACTCGTCACAAACAGTGCCAAATTCAAACTCAGGTCACCAGGGTTGTAATATCATTGGGCCAACTGCTATGCTAACTTACATACATGGAACCATAGAACACTACAGCACAGGAAAAGGCTATTCGACTCTTCTACTCTGTGCCAAAATATTATTCCACTAATCTCATTGACCTGCATCTATTCAGGCCTGTCCCATCCATGTATCTATCCAATTTATTTTTAAAACTTAAGAGTGAGCCTGCATTTACCACATCAGATGACAGCTTGTTCCACACTCCCTCCACTCTCCGCGTGAAGAAGTTCCCTCTAATGTTTCACCCTAAAGCCATGTCCTCTCGTATTTATCTCTCCCAATCTAAGTGGAAAGACCCTACTTGCATTTACTCTGTTTATTCCCCTCATAATTTTCTAAACCTGTCAAATCTCCCCTCATTCTTCTACACTGTTTAATCTTTACCTGTAACTCAACCTCTGAACATCCTCGTAAATATTCTCTGCACTCTTTCAATCTTACTGATATCCTTCCTGTAGTTTGGCAACCAGAACTGTACACAATACTCCAAATTTGGCCTCACCAATGTCTTATACATCCTCACCATAGCATTCTAACTCCTGTACTCAATACTTTGATTTATGAAGGCCAAGATGCCAAAAGTTTTCCGTAAAACCCTGTCCACCTGCAATGCCATTATCTATCTGAATTCCCAGATCCATTTGTTCCTCCGCACTCCTCAGTGCCCAACCATTTACTGTGTATGTCTTATCTTGGCCTTGTCCTTCTAAAATTCAACACTTCATATGCCGCAGACGAATTCAACAGTAGAACGGCTATCTAACACTTTTTTTTGCTTCGCCCAATAACTGAATCACTTTGCTATCATAATTGCAGACAAAAGAAGGGTTGGAGAGTGAATGTGGGGATGGGGTCAAGGGAATTGAGCAAGGTGCAAAGAATGGTTTTGATATTGTTTCCCTGAATGCTCCTCAATTTTGACTGCAGAGGGGAGGAGTCACGTGATGGAGTAGTGGCCGGACGGTGAACTCCAGCCCTCTCCAGAAAAGTCGGGAAAAACAAGAGAAAATACAAAGGCACAGAAATACAAGTTAAAGAAAAGTGAGTATAAAGGAGGAAAGAAGATGGAGACAAAAGGAGAAAAATCAAAATCAACGGAAAGAAGAGAGGAAGAGAAGACAACGGAGGAAAAAGGTGACGGCCTTACCTGTCCGAAGAGGCCCGCTGTGGAGAGAAGACCCCACTACCTCAGGTCGGTAGAAAAAGAACTACAACAATGGCTCACAGAGCCGAGTAAAAATGCGCAACCGCGCATGCGCGACTCCTCGCGCATGCGCGATGCGCATGAAAAAAAACACACCGACGGGAGGGGGGACCAGCTGGGGAGTCGATCTCCACAGCAGGCAACGACAGCTGCAGAACACCTGCAGCAAGAAGAGACCACAGAAGACAATGGAAACAAGAAAGAAGAGGAGGAAAGGGCAGCAAAGAAACAACAGATGGCCAACCTAGAGGAAGAAGAAGAGGAAGAATACAGTGAAATAGATAAAGGGAAAGGCAAGGTAAAGGATATACTTGCTCTTGTTAGAGGATACATGGAGTCATTTAAAGAATGGCAAACACAGGAATTCAATGATTTAAGAAGAAGAATAAACAACACAGAAGAGAAAATAAATAAAATGGATATGACCTTAACAGAAATGGGGAAAAAAATGGACAAGATGGAAGAACGGGCAATAGCAGCAGAAATGGAGGTAGAAGACTTAAAAAAGAAATTGGAGGAATCTAATAAAAAAACTAAAGAGACACAAGAATTACTAGCCCAAAAAATAGATATAATGGAAAATTATAACAGAAGAAATAACATAAAGATAGTGGGCCTTAAGGAAGACGAAGAAGGCAAGAATATGAGGGAGTTTATAAAAGAATGGATCCCTAAGGCCCTAGGATGTCCAGAACTACAGCAAGAAATGGAAATAGAAAGGGCACATAGAGCATTGGCCCCTAAACCACAACCACAACAAAAACCAAGATCTATTGTAGTAAAATTCCTAAGATATACTACAAGAGAAAAGGTACTGGAGAAGACAATGGAAAAAGTAAGAGAGGGCAACAAACCACTGGAGTATAAAGGGCAAAAAATCTTCATTTATCCAGATATAAGCTTTGAACTCCTAAAGAAGAGAAAAGAGTTCAATACAGCAAAAGCGATTTTATGGAAGAAAGGATATAAATTTACACTGAAGCATCCTGCGGTATTGAAAATATTTATTCCAGGACAACAAAACAGACTATTCTCGGATCCAGAAGAAGCACGAAAATTTGCAGAACAATTACAAAAATAGACTGAGGGATGAAGACGGGTAATGAGAGCAAAAATGATCACGATTGATATGTATGTGGGTAAAGACAAAAATAGACTGAGGGATGAAGACGGGTAAGGAGGGTAAAAATGACCACGATTGATATGTATGTGGGTAAAGAGGTATAAGAGTGAATAGAGACAATGGGCATATGTGAAAGTATCTGTAATTAGAGGAAAACATAGAGAGTATAGACAAGAATTAATAAGGGAAGGTAATGGAATAGAGAGAATAAGGAGGGAATTAAAAGAGTGACCTTTGTGACATATAAAAAGCGAAATCTTTTCTGGGGGGGGCTGGGTGGGGGAAAAGAGCGGTCACTGCAAAATCAGTTGACGCTTGCGAGTGGATTCGCAAATCCAAATGGAGAGGGGAGATGTGGTTGTCCGACAAGGGATAAAGGGCAACTCAGGAGGGGAAGGGGAGATTGGGGATAAAGAAGATAGAAATAGGAGAATAAGGAAAATGTTGGATGTTGTAGGAATGTTGTCTGGTAAAGAGTTGAAAATAAGAAAACAGAAATGGAAAAGGAGGAAAGGTAATGATGGAAAAACGGAAAGAGAAGATAAACAAAATATGAAATGGCTACGCTGAACTATATGACTCTAAATATTAATGGAATACATAACCAAATAAAAAGGAAGAAACTACTAAATTTACTGAAAAAGGAAAAAATAGATATAGCATTTGTCCAAGAAACACACTTAACTGAATTGGAGCACAAGAAATTAAAGAGAGATT
The DNA here is from genome assembly GCF_036971445.1 of Narcine bancroftii. NCBI lineage: Eukaryota > Metazoa > Chordata > Chondrichthyes > Torpediniformes > Narcinidae > Narcine > Narcine bancroftii. The sequence continues at coordinate 146,197,763 of NC_091470.1, read as the reverse complement.
GGGTAGGACATGTAACAGCAGCATCGTATAATTCAAAAGCAAGAGGAGTGGCTATATTAATTAGCAAAAATGTGCCATTTAAAATAGAAGAGGAAATAATAGATCCAGCAGGGAGATATGTTATGATAAAATGTCAGATATATTCAGAGCTTTGGAATCTACTTAATATATATTCACCTAACGAAGAAGATCAAAAGTTTATGCAAGATATCTTTTTGAAGGTAGCTAATACGCAAGGGAACATACTAATAGGAGGGGATTTCAATCTGAATTTGGATCCAAATATGGATAAAACGGGGAAAAAAATTAACAGGAAGAACAAAGTAACCAAATTTATAATTAAATCAATGCAAGAAATGAAACTTGTGGACATATGGAGGAAACAAAACCCAAAAGAAAAGGAATACTCATACTACTCGACTAGACATAAAACATACTCAAGGATAGACCTATTCCTGTTATCAGCCCACATTCAAGGGAGAGTTAGAAAAACGGAATATAAAGCTAGACTATTATCGGACCACTCACCCCTGTTATTGGCAATAGAGCTAGAGGACATCCCTCCAAGAATGTATAGATGGAGATTAAACCCCATGCTACTTTAAAGACAGGATTTTAGAGAATTTATTGAAAAACAATTAAAAATGTACTTTGAAGTAAATACGGAATCAGTGGAAGATAAGTTTATACTATGGGACGCAATGAAAGCATTCATTAGAGGGCAAATAATAATTTATGCAACCAAGATGAAGAAGGACTATAATCAGGAAACAGAGCAGTTGGAAAGGGAAATAATAAACATAGAAAAAAAATTAGCAATAAAGGAAGATACAACCAAAAGAAGAGAATTGGCGGATAAAAAAATAAAATATGAAACATTACAAACATATAAGGTGGAGAAGAATATAATGAAGACAAAACAGAAATATTATGAACTAGGTGAAAAAACACACAAAATCTTAGCATGGCAGCTTAAGACAGAGCAAACTAAGAAAATGGTATTGGCAACAAGGAAAAAAGACAAACAAATTACATATAATCCAAAAGAAATTAAGGAAAACTTCAGAGAATTCTATGAACAATTATACCGAACCGAAAACGAAGGGAAAGAAGGGAAAATAGATGAATTTTTGACTAAAATTGAACTACCAAAACTACAAATAGAGGAACAAAATAAATTAACAGAACCATTTGGAACAGTAGAAATACAAGAGATAATAAAAAATTTACCAAATAATAAGACACCAGGAGAGGATGGACTCCCAATAGAATTCTACAAAACATTTAAAGACCTAATAATACCGCCCCTCCTGGATGTAATCAACCAGATTGATGAGACACAAAACTTACCAGATTCATGTAAAACAGCAATAATTACAGTGATACTAAAACAAGGGAAAGATCCACTCTCACCAGCGTCATATAGACCAATATCTCTGCTAAACACAGATTATAAGATAATAGCTAAACTATTAGCGAACAGATTAGCAGAACAGGTACCGAAAATGGTAAATTTAGACCAAACTGGATTTATCAAAAAAAGACGCACAACAGACAATATTTGTAAATTTATTAACTTAATTCATGCAGTAGAAGGAAATAAAGCACCGGCAGTAGCAGTTGCTTTAGACGCAGAGAAGGCCTTCGACAGAGTAGAATGGAATTACTTGTTCAAAGTATTGCAAAAATTCAGTTTACCGGAGAAGTTTATTAATTGGATTAAAGCATTATATAAGGGACCGTTAGCGAAAGTGACAGTAAATGGACATGTATCAAAGCAATTTAACTTAAGCAGGTCAACGCGGCAGGGATGCCCACTATCACCATTATTGTTTGCGCTAGCTATAGAACCACTAGCAGAATTGATAAGAAGAGATAATAATATAAAAGGAATAAAAATAAAAGACAGGGAATATAAAATCAGTCTGTTTGCGGATGATGTGATAGTGTACTTAACAGAACCAGAACTATCAATAAAAGAACTATATAAGAAATTGAAGGAATATGGAGAAGTGTCGGGATACAAGATAAACGTAAATAAAAGTGAAGCAATGCCTATGAATAACGCGGATTTCTCAAAATTTAAGGAGGAATCCCCATTCAGATGGCAAACGCAGGCAATAAGATACCTAGGTGTGCAAATAAACAAAAATCTAGGCCAATTATATAAACTCAATTACAATCCACTAATGAAAAAATTACAGGACGATTTAGAGCATTGGAAAGAGCTACCACTAACACTGATAGGAAGGATAAACTGTATTAAAATGAACATTTTTCCAAGGATACTATACTTATTTCAGGCATTGCCAATACAACTGACAGAAAAATTCTTCAAAGAGTTAAAGAAAATAATAAGGAGATTTTTATGGAGAGGGGGGAAACCGAGGATAGCACTAGATAAATTAACAGAATGGTATAAACAAGGAGGCTTACAATTGCCAAACTTCAAAAATTATTATAGAGCCGCACAATTAAGGTACCTATCAGATTTTTATCAAACAAGGGAAAAACCAGACTGGACGAGACTAGAATTAGATAAAATAGGGGAAAAGATACCTGAACACATATTATATAAATGGGACGAAAAATTGGTACAACATAGAACTTCTCCAGTATTACACCATCTCCTCAATATATGGAAGAAGATTCATGTAGAAAGAAATAAAACAAATTATCAATTACCAAAACTAATATTGACGCAAAACAAGTTACTCCCTTTTACAATAGATAACCTTTCATTTAGAGAATGGGAAAAAAAAGGGATTAAAAGAATAGAAAATTGTTTTTCAGGAAGTAGATTCTTATCCTTTGAACAAATGAGAGATAAGTACAATATAACTGGAGATACAGCGCTGGCATATTACCAACTGAGATCCTACTTGAAAGATAAATTAGGAAGCAACTTGAGTTTACCAGAGGGAAGTAACCTTGAATATGTGATTACAGATACAATGTTAATCAAAAGATTTATAAAAAATATGTATATTAAACTGCAAGAAAAGGAGAATGAGGAAACAAATGGTAAAACTAAACAAAAATGGGAACAAGATTTAAATATAAAGATAAAAAAGGAAACATGGGAGAAGTTATGCTCTGGAACGATGAGAAATACAATAAATACGAGGCTGCGTATGATACAATATAATTGGTTACACAGACTATACATTACACCGCAAAAGTTAAATAAATGGGACCCAACAGTATCTGATAGATGTTTTCGATGTAAAAAAGAAAGGGGAACAACAATTCATGCAATCTGGACATGTGAGAGAGTTGAAAAATTTTGGGATGATCTCAATCAGATATTAAATAAAATAACAGAAAACAACATACCAAAGAATCCAGAGATCTTTCTCCTAAGTAACATAAAAAATAAAGAATTTGGAATTGACTTGGAAGATGCACAAAAAAGATTTGTCAAGATAGCCCTAGCCGTAGCAAAAAAATGTATTATGTCAACCTGGAAATTGGAAGATAATTTGAAAATACAACAATGGTATATAGAAATGAATAAATGTATTCCATTAGAAAAAATAACATATAGTTTAAGAAATAATATTGAAATATTCGAACAAGTATGGGAGCCTTACATTAAATACAATAGCGAAAACCTACCGGGAACAAACATTACCTAAGTTGATGGAAGGAGAAGAAAAGAAAAGAATGGACTCAGTAGAATTTCTGGTGTATTTTTGTTGAATGACAACATTGTCTAACTGAATTAATGCAACCTAGATTGTATACCTAAAATGGATGAGAGGGGGGGGGGTGGGGGGGTGGCTTGGGAGGAGGGAGGGGGGAGGGAGGAAAAGTCACTGTAAATGTGTGGAAAAGAAAAAGTGTATATCATGGCTATTGTGATTTATGGTGTGAAAAATAAAAAATTAAAAAAATAAAAAAAATTTGACTGCAGAGACAATATTGTTCAAGAAGAGATGTTCTGATCTGATGGCTGGTTATTAATTCAAGGCTTCATCAGAACCAAACTCCAATTTGGTCCTACTTTCAGCAAAAATTAAGAAAAGCTATACCCTTGCGTTTTTATGGTCTTCTCTAATTGATTGGACACTGAAGACCACCATAAGATTAACAGAAGTGAATAATGCAGCAGATAAAAATCTTTCTGATTTCAATGGCTTAACATTACAGCATTCACTCCTTTAATCTCAATTCACAGTAATGCCTGAAGAACAAGGAAGTACAAAGCAGATTCGCTTGTTGGCCCATCCAACCAATTTACTCCCCACTTTCCTCCAGCTTTTGAGATTGGAAGAATATTCTATGCCAGTTGTGGTAAACACAAATACTATTGTCCTGTTCTGCAGTCCGTCAATCTTCTAAACCTGTCAAATCTCTCCTCATTCTTCTACACTGTTTAATCTTTCCCTGTAACTCAACCTCTGATGCCACCCAGAGGATTATATATTCTAGTGAAACATCAATAAAGGAGTGGAAATTATGCTATATATTGAAACTCAAACTGATTTTAAGCTGCACAACATTTAACAATGGGATTTTTAATATTTGCAAGTACTTAATCACTTGCTGGTAAATCTAACCAGTGTCAGAATCCAAAAACACCAAATAATTTGGAAGTTTCAGCAGCTATGGCATGGAATGTTCTGATCCTGCACATTGTCGTTGGACCGAGGCTTAACTGAGGCTCAGTAAACTGTCTGTGATAAGATCTGCAGGAACTGCATAGTTTCCCATTTACAATATTTTTTAAACTTGCAAATAAATCTGCTCTTAGCAAATGAAAACTGAATTGACATTTCATTATAATGAACAAATGTTTGATATTTAGAACAGATCAGGATGTTCCATGATTTATTTAGATGTCATCCATAGAACAGTATAGCACAAAGACAGGCCCTTCGGCCATTCTAGCCTGTGCTGAACTATTATTCTGCCTCGTTCCACATACCTGCACCCAGTCCAAAGCCCTGCATATTAAGTTTAACCCCCCCCCCCACCCTTGGAGCACATTAGCCACCCCAACCCCCAGTCCCCCTCCAGTTCAAATGAAAACCACCTCATCGGAACAGGTCCCACCTTCCCTGGAAGAGAGCCCAATGATCCAGAAACCTGAAGCCCTCCCTCCTGCATCATCTTTTTAGCCATGTGTTAAGCCTCCTATTTCTAACCTCATTAGCATGTGGCATGAATAGCAATCTTGAGATCACAACCCTGGAGGTCCTGTCCTTCAACTTAGCACCTAACTTCCTGAACTCTCACCCTTCTTACCCATGCCATTGGTCCTTACATTCTCCACGATATCTGGCTGTTCACCCTCCCTCCTGAGAACGCGATCTGAATATCTCGGACCCTGGCACCAGGAAGGCAATATACCATCTGAAAATCTTGATCCCTTACAGAGAACCTGTTATCTGTCCCCCTAACTATGGAATCCCCTATCACTACAGCATGCCTTTTGTCCTCCCTTCCCTTCTTAACCACCAGACTTTGTGCCAAATACCTGATTGTCGTGGCTTGTCCCTGGTAGGTACCCTCCCCTACCCAACAGTATCCAAATATTCTCACCATAAATAATGAAAGGAAGATCTGTCAACAAAAAAAATGGTCTGGATTTTTAAAGGAATATCAAACGTCTCTAAAGAATGTGTGAAACAAATGGAGCAAGTTGTCCCATTCATAATGAAAACATTGTTCAGAAAATTGCACAAGGTGATTAAATCTTGTGTCAAGTCAAAAATTGCACAGATATAGGTATATAAAAATGACAAGGAAAAAGATGGTCCTAACTGTTCATCATGAGTCTGCACTGTAATCTATTAAATTGCACATTGGAAAGCAAGAAGAGCTCTTTGGTACAACTACAATTAATCCCATTTTTCAGTTTTTGAATTGGTCATAGGACCAAAGAATGGATGGATCTTTTTCAGGGTGGCAACGAGTAGTATTCTGTATGGATTAGTGTTCATGCCAGAGATATTGTCATCAAAATCAACGCTTGAAAAGGGTAACAAGCACAACATGTATAAGCTTGCGTCAATGCTGAGACGGAAGATGCAATGGGAAATTGCTTTAGCAGTTTGAAACCCATGAAACATTGCAATATTCAGGTCCCTTGCGTGCAAAAGCATATTCAGAATTATAACACTGTAATACCAAACTATGGCCATTAGGAGCCCTCAGTGGGCTATATATTACCAAGAATATTCTACTGGTTAAAATGTCAGCAATTCAACATAACAATCATCTCACAATATTAATGCTTGGTTAATATTATAATCGCATTGAGTTTGCTACGCCATTGCATGACTGAGTATACAGCGGTATAACTGGATGGGTAGGCTGGACAAATCTGGATCTCAATTTTTTGTATTGGAATTTTAAACGAGATTTTGATACAAATATTGCTGCAATTAGCTGAATAAGAACAGTTTATAACAAAATAAAACACTGGAGAAACTCAGCAGGCCCCACAGCGTCCGGAGGAGAAAAAGATTTAATACCAACGATTCGGGCCTGAGCCCTTCATCAAGGTACATTTCTGCCTCCTCTGGACGCTACAGGGCCTGCTGAGTTTAAATTTAAACATAAAGCACAGTAACAGGCCCTTTCAGCCGATGCCATCCAATTACACCCAAATGACCGACAACCCCCAGTACATTTTTGAACAGTGGGAGGAAACTGGAGCCCCTGGGGAAAACCCACGCATACGCAGCAAGAAGATACAAACTCCTTACAGACAGTGCAGGATTTAAATCCCGGCCCCAATCACTGGCGCTGTAACAGCATTGCGCTAACCACTATCCTAACCGTGCTGCCCCTTTTCTCCAGCACTTTTGTGTATTTACTACAATCAGAGGATCTGCAAACTTTCTTGTTTCACAGTTTGTTACAGTAATGTCCTTACCCTGATCAATTGGGTGCTGTGGAAGTTGGCTGAGCTGGCTGTTCACTACTCCAGCATAAGTTCGCAGAAAGGCCTCTTCACTTGGGGTTAACTGTTAAAATAAAGATCCCTTGTTTAATTTTCAGAAATTATCAATGTACTGTGGCATTACATTACCATTAAAATATTACTTTCTTTAGCAATGGGTTTAAGTTATTTAATGAGATTATGTATTGTCATTAGAATTCCTAAACTTGAGGAGTCACGTGATGGAGTAGTGGCCGGACGGTGAACTCCAGCCCTCTCCAGAAAAGTCGGAAAAAATAAAGGAAAACACAAAGGCACAAAAATAAAAATTAAAGTAAAGTGAGTATAAAGGTGGAAAGAAGATGGCGACGAAAAAAGAAAAATCGAAACCAACGGTAAGAAGAGAGGAAGAGAAGACAACGGAAGAAGAAGGAGAAGGCCTTACCTGTTCGAAGAGGCCCGCGGTGGAGAGAGAAACCCGCTCCCTCAGGTCGGTAGAAAGTGGACTACAAAAATGGCTCGCTGAGCCGAGTAAAAGTGCGCAACCGCGCATGCAAAAAAACACACCGACGAGAGGGGTGACCAGCTGGGGAGTCGATCTCCACAGCCGGCACTGACAGCTATAGAACAGCAGCAGCAAGAGGAGAACATAGAAGACAACGAAAACAAGAAAGAAGAGAAGAAAAGGACAACAAAGAAACAACAGATGGCTAACCCAGAGGAAGAAGAAGAGGAAGAGTACAGTGAAATAGAAGAAGAAGGGAAAGGCAAGATAAAGGATATACTTTCTCTTATTAAAGAATACAGTACAGAAGAGAAAGTGAATAAAATAGATATGTCCTTATCAGAAATGGGAAAAAGAATGGACAAGGTGGAAGAACGAGAAGCAGCAGCAGAAATGGAGGTAGAGGACTTAAAAAAGAAATTAGAGGAATCTAATTAAAAAGTTAAAGAGACACAAGAGCTGTTAGCTCAGAAAATAGATATAATGGAAAATTATAACAGAAGAAATAACATAAAGATAGTGGGCCTTAAGGAAGATGAAGAAGGCAAGAATATGAAAGAGTTTATAAAAGATTGGATCCCCAAGATCTTAGGATGTCCAGAACTACAGCAAGAAATGGAAATAGAAAGGGCACATAGAGCATTGGCCTTTAAACCACAACCACAACAAAAGCCAAGATCTATTTTAGTAAAATTCCTAAGATATACTACAAGAGAAAAGGTACTGGAGAAAACAATGGAGAAAGTAAGAGAGAACAACAAGCCACTGGAGTATAAAGGGCGAAAAATCTTTATTTATCCAGATATAAGTTTTGAATTCCTGAAGAAGAGAAAGGAGTTCAATACAGTAAAGGCGATTTTATGGAAGAAAGGGTATAAATTTATACTAAAGCATCCAGCGGCATTGAAAATATTTAGTCCAGGACAGCAAAACAGACTATTCTCGGATCCAGAGGAAGCACGAAAATTTGCAGAACAATTACAAAATAGACTGAGAGATGAAGACGTGTTCTTTGGCTTGGCTTCGCGGACGAAGATTTATGGAGGGGGTAAAAAGTCCACGTCAGCTGCAGGCTCGTTTGTGGCTGACCAGTCCGATGCGGGACAGGCAGACACGATTGCAGCGGTTGCAAGGGAAAATTGGTTGGTTGGGGTTGGGTGTTGGGTTTTTCCTCCTTTGTCTTTTGTCAGTGAGGTGGGCTCTGCGGTCTTCTTCAAAGGAGGCTGCTGCCCGCCAAACTGTGAGGCGCCAAGATGCACGGTTTGAGGCGTTATCAGCCCACTGGCGGTGGTCAATGTGGCAGGCACCAAGAGATTTCTTTAGGCAGTCCTTGTACCTTTTCTTTGGTGCACCTCTGTCACGGTGGCCAGTGGAGAGCTCGCCATATAATACGATCTTGGGAAGGCGATGGTCCTCCATTCTGGAGACGTGACCCATCCAGCGCAGCTGGATCTTCAGCAGCGTGGACTCGATGCTGTCGACCTCTGCCATCTCGAGTACCTCGACGTTAGGGGTGTGAGCGCTCCAATGGATGTTGAGGATGGAGCGGAGACAACGCTGGTGGAAGCGTTCTAGGAGCCGTAGGTGGTGCCGGTAGAGGACCCATGATTCGGAGCCGAACAGGAGTGTGGGTATGACAACGGCTCTGTATACGCTTATCTTTGTGAGGTTTTTCAGTTGGTTGTTTTTCCAGACTCTTTTGTGTAGTCTTCCAAAGGCGCTATTTGCCTTGGCGAGTCTGTTGTCTATCTCATTGTCGATCCTTGCATCTGATGAAATGGTGCAGCCGAGATAGACGTGTAACGAGAGTACAAAAGACTGTGAACTAAAAAGACACATAAGTTTTGAACTCCTGAAGAAGAGGAAGGAGTTCAATACAGCGAAAACGATCTTATGGAAAAAAACTATTCTCGGATCCAGAGGAAGCAATGAAATTTGCTACAAAACTACAAAACAAGCAGAGAGATGAAGACATGTAATAAGAGTAAAAATGACCACGATCTATATGTATGTGGGTAAAGAGGTATATGTGTGTATATATATATATATATATATATATATATATATAGTGTCCATATTTAGAGGAAAATATATAGAGTATAGACAAGAATTAATAAGGGAAGGAAATGGAATAGAGGGAATAAGGAGGGAATTAAAAGAGTGACCTTTGTTACATATGAAAAGTGAAATCTTTTTTGGGGGGGGCTTGGTGGGGAGGAGTTACGGTCACTGCAAAATCAGCTGATGCTTGCGAGTGAATTCGCAAATCCAAATGGAGAGGGGAGATGTGGTTGTCCGACAAGGGATAAAGGACAACTCAGGAGGGGAAGGGGAGATTGGGGCTAAAGAAATTTTAAATAGGAGAATAAGGAAAATGTTTGATGTTTTAGGAATGTTGTCTTATAAAGTGTTCAAAACAAGAAAACAGAAATGGATAAGAAGGAAAGGTAATGATCGAGAAACGGAAAGAGAAGATAAACAAAGTATAAAATGGCTACGTTGAACTATATGACTTTAAATATTAATGGAATACATAACCAAATTAAAAGGAAGGAACTGCTAAATTTACTGAAAAAAGAAAAAATTGATATAGTATTTGTGCAAGAAACACATTTAACTGAATTGGAGCACAAGAAATTAAAGAGAGATTGGGTAGGACACGTAACAGCAGCATCGTACAATTCAAAAGCAAGAGGAGTAGCTATATTAATTAGTAAAAATGTGCCATTTAAAATAGAAGAGGAAATAATAGATCCAGCAGGGAGATATGTAATGATAAAATGTCAGATATATTCGGAGTTTTGGAATCTACTCAATGTATATTCACCTAACGAAGAAGATCAAAAGTTTATGCAAGATATCTTTTTGAAGATAGCAGATACGCAAGGGAACATATTAATAGGAGGGGATTTCAACCTGAATTTGGATTCAAATATGGACAAAACTGGGAAAAAAATTAACAGAAAGAACAAAGTAACCAAATTTATAATTAAATCAATGGAAGAAATGCAACTTTTGGATATATGGAGGAAACAACACCCAAAGGAAAAGGAATATTCATATTACTCGGCTAGACATAGAACATACTCAAGAATAGACCTATTTTTGTTATCAGCTCGTATGCAAGATAGAGTAAGAAAAACAGAATATAAAGCTAGAATACTATCGGACCATTCACCCTTAATATTGACAATAAAGTTAGAGGACATCCCTCCAAGAATGTATAGATGGAGATTAAACCCCATGTTACTTAAAAGGCAGGATTTTAGAGAATTTATTGAAAAACAAATTAAAATGTATTTTGAAATGAATACGAAATCAGTGAAAGATAAGTTTATACTATGGGATGCAATAAAAGCATTCATTAGAGGGCAAATAATAAGTTATGTAACCAAGATGAAAAAGGACTATAATCAGGAAACAGAGCAGTTGGAAAGGGAAATAGTAAATATAGAAAAAGAATTAGCAATGAAGGAAGATACAACTAAAAGAAGAGAATTGGCAGATAAAAAAATAAAATATGAAACACTACAAACATATAAGGTGGAGAAGAATATAATGAAGACAAAACAGAAATATTATGAACTAGGTGAAAAAACGCACAAAATTCTAGCATGGCAGCTTAAGACAGAACAAGCTAAGAAAATGGTATTGGCATCAAGGAAAAAAGATAAACAAATTACATATAATCAAAAAGAAATTAAGGAAAACTTTAGAGAATTCTATGAACAATTATACCGAACTGAAAACGAAGGGAAAGAAGGGAAAATAGATGAATTTCTAACTAAAATGGAACTACCAAAACTACAAATAGAGGAACAAAATAAATTAACAGAGCCATTTGGAATAGTAGAAATACAAGAGATAATAAAAAAATTACCAAATAATAAGACACCAGGAGAGGATGGATTCCCAATAGAATTCTATAAAACATTTAAAGATTTATTAATTCTGCCCCTCCTGGAAGTAATCAACCAGATTGATAAAACACAATGCTTACCAGATTCATGTAAAACAGCAATAATTACAGTAATACTAAAGCAAGGGAAAGATCCACTCACACCAGCATCATATAGACCAATATCTTTACTTAACACAGATTATAAGATAATAGCTAAACTATTAGCAAACAGATTAGCAGAGTATGTACCGAAAATGGTAAATCTAGACCAAACTGGATTTATCAAAAAAAGATGCACAACAGACAATATTTGTAAATTTATTAACTTAATTCATGCAGTAGAAGGGAATAAAGCGCCAACAGTAGCAGTTGCCTTAGACGCAGAAAAGGCCTTTCACAGAGTAGAATGGAATTATTTGTTCAAAGTATTGCAAAAATTCAGTTTACCGGAGAAGTATATTAATTGGATTAAAGCATTATATAAGGGACCATTGGCGAAAGTGACAGTAAATGGACATGTATCAGAGCAATTTAACTTAAGCAGGTCAACACGGCAGGGATGCCCACTATCACCTTTATTGTTCGCGTTAGCTATAGAACTACTAGCAGAATTGATAAGAACAGAAAATAATATAAAAGGGATAAAAATAAAAGACAAGGAATATAAAATCAGTTTATTTGCGGATGATGTTATAGTATACTTAACAGAACCAGAACTATCAATAAAAGAATTATATAAGAAATTGAAGGAATATGGAGAAGTGTCGGGGTACAAGATCAATGTAAATAAAAGTGAAGCAATGCCTATGAATAATGCAGATTTCTCAAAATTTAAGAAGGAATCACCATTTAGATGGCAAATGCAAGCAATAAGATACCTAGGTGTACAAATAAATAAAAACCTCGGCCAACTATATAAACTCAATTATTATCCACTAATGAAAAAATTACAGGACGATTTAGAGCATTGGAAAGATTTACCACTAACTCTAATAGGAAGGATAAACTGTATTAAAATGAACATTTTTCCAAGGAAAATACAATGCCTATTTCAGGCATTGCCAATACAACTGACAGAGAAATTCTTCAAGGAGTTAAAGAAAATAATAAGGAAATTTTTATGGAAAGGGGGGAAACCGAGGATAGCACTAGATAAATTAACAGAATGGTATAAACAAGGAGGCTTACAACTGCTAAACTTAAAAAAATTATTATAGAGCCGCACAATTAAGATACCTATCAGATTTTTATCAAACAAGGGAAAAGCCAGATTGGACCAGATTAGAATTAGATAAAATAGGGGAAAAGATACCTGAACACATATTATATAAATGGGATGAAAAATTGGTACAACATAGAAGTTCTCCAGTATTACATCATCTACTCAATATTTGGAAGAAGATTCATGTAGAAAGAAATAAAACAAATTATCAATTACCAAAACTAATATTGACGCAAAACAAGTTACTCCCTTTTACAATAGATAACCTTTCATTTAGAGAATGGGAAAAAAAAGGGATAAAAAGAATAGAAAATTGTTTTACAGGAAATAGATTATTATCCTTTGAACAAATGAAAGATAAATACAATATAACTCAAGATACAGCGCTGGCATATTACCAATTGAGATCCTACTTGAAGGATAAATTAGGAAGCAGTCTGAGTTTGCCAGAGAGAAATAACTTTGAATATGTGATTACAGATACAATGATAATCAAAAGATTTATAACAAATATGTATATTAAACTGCAAGAAAAGGAGAATGAGGAAACAAATGGTAAAACTAAACAAAAATGGGAACAAGATTTAGATATAAAGATAAAAAAGGAAACATGGGAGAAGTTATGTTCTGGAACGATGAGAAATACAATAAATATGAGGTTACGTATGATACAATATAACTGGATACACAGGCTATACATTACACCTCAAAAGTTAAATAAATGGGACCCAACAGTATCTGATAGATGTTTTCGATGTAAAAAAGAAATGGGAACAACAATTCATGCAATCTGGACATGTGAGAAAGTAGAAAAATTTTGGGAAGATCTAAATCAGATATTAAATAAAATAACAGAAAATATACCAAAGAATCCAGAGATCTTCCTCCTAAGTAACATAAAAAACAAAGAATTTGGAATTGATTTGGAGGATGCACAAAAAAGATTTGTTAAGATAGCACTAGCCATAGCAAAAAAATGTATTATGTCAACCTAGAAATTGGAAGATAATTTGAAAATACAACAATGGTATATAGAAATGAATAAATGTATTCCATTAGAAAAAATAACATAGTTTAAGAAATAATATTGAAATATTCGAACAAATATGAGAGCCTTACATGAAACATAATAGCGAAAACCTACCGGGGACAATCACTACCTAAATTAACGGAAGGAGAAGGAAATGAAAAGAATGAACTCAGTGGAATTTCTTGTGTATTTTTATTGAATGACAACATTGTTTGACTGGTTTAATGTATCCTAGATTTTGTACTTTAAATGGACGGGAGGGGGGAGGTAGGGAGGGTGGGATGGGTGGGGGGGGGGGAGAAAATGGCACTGTATATGTGTGAAAAGGAAAAAATGTGTATCATGGTTTATGTGATTTATGGTGTGAAAAATAAAAAAAATTTCAAAAAAAGAATTCCTAAACTTGTTCTACAAGAATTACAAATCAACAATCTAAAAGGGACAACAAATCTCATTGTTATGGCTTGTATCAATTTTCTTAGATAAATGAAAAGAACTTTCCTACAGAAGTGCCAGCACAAATCAGACATTGATAGGGGATAAGTTGCTAATTCATCCACAAACTTAACTGAACTTAGTGCCCTCCAGTTCCACGTTCTTCAATCAGACAGCACTCGGTTTTTTTTTGAAGGAGCAGGAAATATTCTTTATTTTCTATATTAAATTCATCAAGCAATAAACAAAAATAGATCATGAAAGCTTCCTAGCACAAAATATAAAAACAGATCGTCAAAGTTTTTATAATGCTCTAACAGAGTCATCAAGATTGCAGATGACACAACAGTTGTTGTAATGAGTTACTCTACAGAGAAGAGGTGGAAAATCTTGTGACATGGTGGGAGAGTAACCACCTGAGTCTCAATGTGGACAAGGTGAAGGAGATCAACATCTCTGTAGGGGAGTGAATGGAGTGTACCAAGTTGTTTGGAGTTCACTTCACTAGAGAATTATCATGGACACTCAACATCTCCTCACTTGTCAGGCAGGCACAACAGTGACTGCATTTTTTGAGAAGACCGAAGTGGGCAAGGATGCCATTATGTCGATTTTCTACAGGAGGTCTGTCGAGAGCTTCTTGGCCGGCTGCATCACAGTGTGGTATGGTTGCTGGAGAAATGGATTGGAGTTCAATCCACAGGACCATAAAAGTGGTAGAGGGTTCAAGGGAGAGTTAGGAAAACGGAATATAAACTAGATTGATATCTGATCATTCACCCCTGTTATTAGCAATAGAACTGGAGGACATCCCACCAAGAACATATAGATGGAGATTAAACTCCATGCTACTTCTAAAACAGGAATTTAGAGAATTTATTGAATGTCAAATTAAAATGTACTTTGAAATAAATACGGAATCAGTGAAAGATAAATTTATATTATGGGACACAATGAAAGTCTTCATTAGAGGGCAGATAATAAGTTATGTAACTAAGATGAAAAAAGACTACAATCAGGAAATAGAACAGTTGGAATGGGAAATAATAAGTACAGAAAAAGAACTAGCAACAAGGGAAGATACAACAAAAAGAAGAGAATTGGCGGACAAAAAAATAAAATAGAAACATTACAAACATATAAGGTGGAGAAGAACATAATGAAAATGAAGCAGAAGTATTACGAGCTAGGAGAAAAAAATGCACAAAATATTAGCCTGGCAACTTAAAACAGAACAAGCTAAAAGAACTGTATTGGCATCAAGGAAAAAGGACAAACAAATTACATATAACCCAACAGAGATTAATGAAAACTTTAAGGAATTCTATGAACAATTATACTGAACTGAGAACGAAGGGAAAGAAGACAAAATAGATGAGTTTTTAGCTAAAATTGAACTACCGAAATTGCAAGGAGCAAAACAAATTGATAAAACCATTTGAAATAGAGGAAATAGAGGATATATAAAAAAAGCTGCCGAACAATAAAATGCCTGGAGAGGATGGACTCCCACTAGAATTCTATAAAACATTTAAAGACATTAATTCCTCGTCTCCTGGAAGTAATGAACAGAAAACTTCGCAGATTCATCTAAAACAGCAACAATTACAGTAATACCAAAGACGGGAAAGATCCACTAACACCAGCATCATATAGACCAATATGTAGAATTCAGATTATAAAATAGCAAAACTATTAGCAAACAGATTGGCTGACTGTGTACCAAAAATAGTAAAACAAGATCAAACTGGATTTATTAAGAAAAGACGAACAGCGGACAATGTCTGTAAGTTCATTAATTTAATCCATGCAGTACAAGGAAATAAGATACCAACAGTGGCTGTTGCTTTAGATGCAGAAAAAGCCTTTGACAGGGTAGAATGGAATTATTTATTCAAAGTATTACAGAGGTTCAACCTACCAGGAAAATTTATTAATTGGATTAAAGCATTATATAAGGGACCATTGGCGAAGGTGACAGTAAATGGATATGTATCGAACCAATTTAAATTAAGTAGGTCAACTTGGCAGAGAGGTCCACTATCTCCCTCACTGTTTGCTTTAGCAATAGAAGCATTAGCAGAACTGATAAGAACAGAAAATAAAATAAAAGGGATAAAAATAAAGGAGAAGGAGTATAAAATCAGTTTATTTGCAGATGACATTATAGTATACAGAACCAGAAATATCAGTAAAAGAACTACATAAGAAATTGAAGGAATATGGAGAAATATCAGGGTACAAGATCAAGGCAAATAAAAGTGAAGAGATGCCAATGAGTAATGTGGATTAAACTGAATTTAAAAAAGAATCACCATTTAAATGGCAAACACAAGCAATCCGATACCTAGGTATTAGATTAGATAATAATTTAGGCCACCTATACAATTTAAATTATCAGCTATTAATGAAGAAATTACAGGATGACTTAGAACATTGGAAAGAATTGCCACTAACATTGATAGGGAGGGCAAATTGCATTAAAATGAATGTCTTCCCAAGGATACAATACCTATTTCAATCATTACCAATTCTCTTAACAGAGAAATTCATTAATGAACTAAAGAGAATAATAAGTAAATCTTTATGGAAAGGGGGAAAAACTGAGGATAGCGCTAGATAAATTAACAGAGTGGTACAAACAAGGTGGTTTGCAGCTACCAAACTTTAAAAATTATTATAGAGCAGCACAATTAAGGTATCTATCAGATTTTTATCAAACAAGGGAAAAGCTAGATTGGACCAAGATAGAGCTAGATAAAATAGGGGAGAAGATATCAGAACATATACATAAGTGGGATGAAAAACTGGTGCAATATAAAAGTTCACCAGTACTGTATCTTTTACTCAACGTATGGAAGAAGATTCACGTAGAAAGGAAAAAGACAAATTACCAACTACCAAAATTATTATTGATGCAAAATCAACTAATCCCTTTCACAATAGATAACCTTTCCTTTAGAGAATGGGAGAGAAAAGGAATTAAAAGAATAGAAAATTGTTTTTTGGGAAATAATTTATTAACATTTGAACAAATGAAGTACAAATATGGAATAACTCATTGCACAATGTTTGCACAACATCAACTGAAAACCTACTTAAAGGACAAATTGAGAAGCAGACTGTGATTACCAGAAGGAAGCAGCTTTGAATATATGATTACAGACACAATGATAATTAAAAGATTTATAACAAACATGTACATCAAGCTGCAAGAGAAGGAAAATGATTTAAACATAAAGATAAAAAATGAAATATGGGAAAAGTTATGCTCTGGAACTATGAAAAATACAATAAACACGAGGTTACGCATGATACAATATAATTGGTTACACAGGCTATACACCACGCCCCAAAAGTTAAATAAATGGGACCCAACAGTATCAGATAGATGTTTTCGCTGTAAGAAGGAAACGGGAACAACAGTACATGCAATTTGGGCATATGAGAAAATGGAAAAGTTTGGGAAGATCTAAATCAGGTATTAAATAAAATCACAGAGCAACATATCAAAAAATCCAGAGATCTTTCTTCTAAGTAATATAAGAAGTAAAGAATTAGGCCTCAAACTGGATGAAGTGAAAAAAAGATTTATTATGATAGCCTTAGCTGTAGCAAGAAAATGTATGTCAACTTGGAAATCAGAAGAGAGACTGAGAGTACAGCAATGGTACATAGAAATGATAAATGTATTCCATTGGAAAAAATAACATATAATTTAAAAAATAAAGTCACAGTATTGGAACATAACAGAGAGAGCCTACCGCAGACCTCCACCACCTAAAATGATAGAATGAGAAGAAGATGAAATGACCTGACCCAATGTGTAAAAGTAGATGACACAATTTTCTTGTTTATTTTCACTGTGTGATAACATTTTTAATGGTTTTAATGTATTGTATATGTTGAACATTTAATGGGTTTGGAGGGGGGTGGGAAGGAAGGGAGGGGGGGAAAAAAGGGGAGAAAATGCCACTGTGTATATGTAAGAGGGAAATGTTTGTATGTATTTTGATTGATATGGTTCATAGTGTGAAAAAAAAATTAAAAAAGAATGGTAGAGGGGAGCACTGAAATCTCCCTCCCACCACTCTCCCCTCACCCTACCACTGACATGATCTACCGGGATCATTGTCTGAAGAGGGCATGCAAAACCATAGAGGACCCCTTCCACCCTGCACACAGCATATTTTAGCTGCTCCCGTCGAGAAACAGATACAGAAACATCAGAACTAGTACTACCAGGCTGAAGAATAGCCTCTTTCCAAGAGCAGAGGGAATGCTGAATGACCAAAGGAATTGATCACACCAACTATCAGAGGCTCTCATATTCATGAAATATTTGCCCTGCATATTGTTTGTCTGTATGTGTGTTATGTCTGGTTGTGTGTCTCCATTTCATCTGAGGACCGGAGAACGCTGTTGCACTTATATAATCAGATGACAATAAATTTGATTTGGCTTGGCTTTATAATGACAAAGTGGAAAAGAGTAGCTGAAGTGAACATAGGCCCAATGGGAGATGAGAAGAGGGAATTAATATCAGTAACTTGGAAACAACTGAGGCATTGAATGACTGCTTTACATCGATCTTCATAAGGCTGCATTGACTTGAGGTAATGTATTAACATGGATCAAGGATTTGTTCACCAATATAAGCAAAGAGTTGGGATAAATGAGTGTTTCTCTATTTGGAAATCAATGGTGAGCAAAGTGTTGTTGGGGTTGATGCTAGGTGTGCAGTGTAGTGTATTTAAGTTTGATGATGATACAAAAGAGAGTGATAAAGTGAATTGTGAAGAGTCTGTAGAGAGATATAGAGAGGAATGTGAGGGGGCAAGGGTGTGGCAGATAAATTACAATGTTGCTAAGTGTGAGGTCATATACCACGAAAGAAAAAGGAGAAGATCAGATTATTATTTCAACCAAGAAAGACTGCAGCATCCGTTGTGCAGCGGGACTTGGGAGTACTTGTGCATTAATTGCAAAGGGTTGGTTTGCAGGTGCAACAGATAATCAAGATGGCATCTGGAATATAGCTTGAGGGATTGAAAAGGGTACTGGCAAGGCAGCTCTTGAATACAGTTCTGATCTCTTTATTTGAGAAAGGACATACTGGCGATGCAGAGGAATAAATCACCTGGCTGATTCTAGAAATAAGGAAGTTAACCTATGAGGAGAGATTGTGACAAAACTCGCTAAAATTCAGAAGAGTAAGAGGGGATCCTACAGAGGCATACAAAATTAGGAAAGCGATTAATAAAATTGAGGCAGGAAAGTTGCTTGCACTGATCAGTGAAAAGCCAGGTATTTGGGGCTAAGTCTACAGTCAGATCATTAACTGGCAGAGCAGGCTCGAAAGGCCAGATGACCTACTCCTGGTCCTTTCTCTCATGTTGTTCTTTGGCTTGGCTTCGCGGATGAAGATTTATGGAGGGGTACGTCCACGTCTACTGCAGGCTCGTTGGTGACTGACAAGTCCGATGCGGGACAGGCAGGCACGGTTGCAGCAGTTGCAAGAAAAAATTGGTTGGTTGGGGTTGGATGTTGGGTTTTTCCTCCTTTGTCTTTTGTCAGTGAGGTGAGCTCTGTGGTCTTCTTCAAAGAAGGTTGCTGCCCGCCGAACTGTGAAGCGCCAAGATGCATGGTTGGAGGTGATATTGGCCCACTGGCGGTGGTCAATGTGGCAGGCACCAAGAGATTTCTTTAAGCAGTCCTTGTACCTCTTGGTTTGTGCACCTCTGTCTCAGTGGCCAGTGGAGAGCTCACCATAGAACACGATCTTGGGAAGGCGATGGTCCTCCATTCTGGAGACGTGACCCACCCATCGCAGTTGGGTCTTCAGCAGCATGGATTCGATGCTTGTGGACTCTGCCAGCTTGAGTACTTCGATGTTGGTGATGAAGTCATTCCAATGAATGTTGAGGATGGAGCGGAGACAGCGCTGATGGAAGCGTTCTAGGAGACGTAAGTGATGCCAGTAGAGGACCCATGATTCGGAGCCGAACAGGAGCGTGGGTATGACAACGGCTCTGAACACGCTGATCTTTGTGTGTTTCTTCAGGTGGTTGTTTTTCCAGGCTCTTTTGTGTAGTCTTCCAAAGGCGAGTCTGTTGTCTATCTCTTTGTCGATCCTTGCATCAGATGAAATGGTGCAGCCGAGGTAGGTAAACTGTTGTAATGTCACTCGGAAAGGATGAAACCTAGATTCTATTCATCTCTTCTATGTTAATTTTGGATATGTTAGGACTATATTTTTGAGTGCATGCGAAAAGAAATTGAAAATATATAAATCCTGTTTACTGGTCTTCCATGCTTTTAAAGTAATTCCACTAACATCAAACCTTTGGAAAGATTCAATGGAAAAGATTTACAGAAAATATTATTCAAGACTCATTAAATATGGTACTGATCAAAGTCAATGGAATTTGGTTATTCTGACAAACTCTTCGACTCGCTTTTGGTCACTTGCTTGCATCCCACCCCCTGTGGCTGACATTACACTTTGGAGGATTAAAGTTGCAAAGTGTTAACAAAGGCACCCTATTACTGTTTTAAAAACTGAAATAAAAGATGTGCAGAATATCCAATCCATGCAGGGAAAGATAATATTGCAAATGAACCAATTTCCTTCAGAATTTGGGGTCTAAGTAAGCATGAAATGTATTCATGTTCAGGCTCTTCTGAATGTGGTTTACAAAAAGGCATTTCAAAAGATTTTTTTTTTGACCAGCCTTATTATTATGCTTTAGCGATATGTTACTGTGCTTTAGAAATATGCACAGGAAGTTTCACTCTGAACTGTAAACCCCTGCAGGAAACAGCACAATTAAGAATTCCGCAGAGACCTCTGGTGATGGCTTCCACAGCTGTTGTAATATTTTCTTCGATACTGCTGCTATTGCAAGCACATACGTGTTTCACTGTATCCGAGTTGAACTATATTCAATTTCACATTCCTACAGTCACTATATCGAGTCCACGCTGCTGAAGATCCAGCTGCGCTGGATGGGTCACGTCTCCAGAATGGAGGACCATCGCCTTCCCAAGATCCTGTTATATGGCGAGCTCTCCACTGGCCACCGTGACAGAGGTGCACCAAAGAAAAGGTACAAGGACTGCCTAAAGAAATCTCTTGGTGCCTGCCACATTGACCACCGCCAGTGGGCTGATAACGCCTCAAACCGTGCATCTTGGCGCCTCACAGTTTGGCGGGCAGCAACCTCCTTTGAAGAAGACCACAGAGCCCACCTCACTGACAAAAGACAAAGGAGGAAAAACCCAACACCCAACCCCAACCAACCAATTTTCCCCTGCAACCGCTGCAACCGTGTCTGCCTGTCCCGCATCGGACTTGTCAGCCACAAACGAGCCTGCAGCTGACATGGACTTTTTACCCCCTCCATAAATCTTCATCCGCGAAGCCAAGCCAAAGAAGAAGGAAGTCACTATGTGTTATGGCAATACAGTGATAGCCCTAAGATGAAACCAATGGAAGCAAAATAAATAGTTGTTATTTGTCAAGTCTCCAAAATGTGAGGGTTCGGCACAGGTCTGAGTGGATCTCAATCGGGAAGGCGGTGGACAATCTTTTTACTTCCTTGATGGGGATGGGGCAGAATCAGCCAAGGTCAGTAGGTGATATCAACCAAGCAGAAGAATTCACACACTTGTACAGGACGTAACTAGGCTTGGCTTTCACAGGTGGAAAAGCCCTCAACCCCTCCCCCCACCCCTCCCCCATGGAAGCTCCCAGAGGTACTTCAGTTGACTGGAAGAATGATATCCCACCTCACACAATACAATCAGGGAGGATGAGGTGAGGGAAGGAAGGTGGAAATCATGTTTTTGTAATTAATAAAACACGCATCTGAGCAATTTCAGGTTCAGGTGAGCAAAAATAGCCCAAAATTCACTTTTAGAATTTCAAATAGATTGAAGGCAGAGATGAGGAGGAACAGCTTCTCCCAGGAATCTGTGGAATTCTCTACCCAAAGAAGCTGTATAGGCTGCATGAATTAAGTTAATAAATTTACAAATATTGTCTGTTGTGCGTCTTTTTTTGATAAATCCATATAGTTTAAGAAATAATATTGAAATATTCGAACAAATCTGGGAGCCTTACATGAAACACAATAGCAAAAACCTACCGGGGACAATCACTACCTAAGTTAACGGAAGGAAAAGGAAATGAAAAGAATGGACTCAGTGGAATTTCTGGTGTATTTTTATTGAATGACAACATTGTCTGACTGGTTTAATGTATCCTAGATTTTGTACCTTAAATGGACGGGAGGGGGGAGGTAGGGAGGGTGGGATGGGAGGGGGGAGGGGGGGGGAGAAAATGGCACTGTATATGTGTGAAAAGGAAAAAGTGTGTATCATGGTTAATGTGATTTATGGTGTGAAAAATAAAAAAATTTTTAAAAAAAAAAGAAGCTGTATAGGCTGCCTCAAAATTATTCAATGCGCAGGTCCGATAGATTTTTGAATTGTAGAGAATTCAGGGTGATGGGGAACAAGCAGATAAGTGGAGCTCAGTCCAAGGCCATGATATTCATGAGTAATGGAGAAATCTTGATGGAGCAGATGGTTGATTCCTGTTCCTATTTCTTATGTTTTTTTAATCCATGTTGAAATTATTGCTTCTCAATGACAGTAACTACTTGCTGCAAGGTAGGCAGCAATAATATAAAGTCACCATTAAACGCACTCCACATCAACAACAGGACAACAGCACACCAGGCTACCAGTGACAGAAGGAAATGTATGGGTGCATCAGTGGTCTACCAATGGTAGCGTCTTGCCCTGGAATGCCTGTTCTTGACATGTCATAAGTATGCAAATAAAAAAGGAGCACACAGAAATACACTTGGCAGAGGCTTTGTGCCTCTGAGACATCCTGATTTGCTGTTGGGTTTGATCCTTGCTTTATTGAGTGAAAAAACAGGTCATAAGTTGCAATTTGTTCAGGTGATTTCCACTTCACTCTGAATTATGTGGTTATATACGTGTATGGTGCCATTCAAAAGTCAGACACAAAAGGTAATTGCACATAAAATTCATTTGACCTACTTGAAGGTATACATTTAATATATTTTGAACATCTTTAAAATTGATGTGTTCAGGATATTTGTCTTAACTTTCTGGACACCAAGACACCACATTTAAGAGATAGCTGAACTCCACTTGGAGAATCCACATTAAGATTGAAATAGGAGATACAAATGTGGAATTAAAGCCTTGTCAACCAAAATGCAGTCCCATGACCCAATTATGAAAATCCCACCTGACAAGCGGTTATATTGACAGGGCAGTATTGATAGTATCCATCCATCCACCACCTATGTCCCTGACCATGTCTGACTACCAATTCCAAGAGTTAGTTAATAAGGATGCCATTTCAATGGTGGAAACAATTCATCATGTTGCTCCAACCTTCCCTTGAGTTTCTTAAGTTTCCGTGCACATACCTTCAGGCGATTTTTTTGCTATTTATTTGACAAGTTTATATCTTTTCAGCCCAAATGTAAAAGTTCAAACCCTTAGAAAGGTTAGCAGTCAGGATGAACTGAGTGCATAACAATAACAAATGGCTGAAATATTAAAACACCACTCTTAATATTTCCTGCCGACAACAAATTTATTTTCTGATTTTATCTATCAACGAAATTAATAATGTTAAAGTTGTGAGTTATTTAATTAGAATAAACTTTGGCAAGAAATGTGCCTCATTAGTCCTGCCCAAAACTTGTACCTTCTATGTCCTTGCCCCAACGCATCCATTTTGGCTCAAAAGGCAGTAAAAACATATTTAAACTATTTTCCACTCTCAAAGACTTTGTGAATTTTGTATGTTTTGCATTCAACAAATTTATAACAGATAAAATCTGCAGATGCCAAAGAAAATTGATCATCAAGAAAAATGTTTCTTTAAATACAGCAGTGATGACCTGCAGCCAGATTTAGATATCTCAGATAATTTTCATTCCACTGTGCAACTGTATCATTTTCAAAAATATGCAAGTGATTTAGTTGTTCAACTCCTGCTCAAGGTTGAGGAGCCAATATTTACCGTATTAGATCCGCTCAATGACAAATGGGTATTTGTGGAATTGTTCAATGCAGTCAGAAACAAAAACCTCACATTGATCAAGCCTGCCAACAGTCCAGGCCATTGTGCGGACATTGACCATTTTAATGAGAAACAGGAGCACGTGGAACTACACGAGAAGCAGCTGAAGAAAAAAAAAATTAAAATTTTTCTATAATCTTTTGCAAAATTAGCATTTCATTCATTTATACTAATTCTATCCTCAACGAACTGGCACAACATTCTTCACAATTTAATTGCACTTCTCCAATCTCTGAATTCAGAGTTTGTGCCTCGGTTCCAAAACTGATTTCTTATGTCAGATGAGAAAGGTAAAGATGGGAGAGGAATCACGACCTGTCACTGGTCTCAGCATGAGTGTGTTGTGTTCACAATGGGAAGTTTGAAAGCCAAGAGTCAGTGTTGATAGAGACGACAATGAGTAGCATGAAGACAGCATTAACTTGCCATGTGAGTCATCTACTGGGGTGCATGCAAATACTATTTCTTGTTATTTATTCATTAACCGTCACTGAAAAAGTCAGCATGTATTGCCCTTGAGAAGGTGGTGTGTGGTATTCATAAACTGCTGCAGTCATCTGGTGAAGGCACCCCCATTGTGCTCTTGAGAAGGGAGAGAATTTAAACCTAGCAACAATGAAGTAACAGTGATGCACTTCCAAGTTAAGATGTTGTGCAACTTAGAGGGGAAAATTCAGGTCGAAGTGTTTCCATTGTGTACTAGGAATTAAGGAGCAAAGATTCAAGTCCAAGAACAGTAAAAGGCCCCACGCAATCTTCTGGGCATTGATGTCAAACTTTCAAAGGCAATAAACATGACAAAATTATAAGGAGCAGATGCTTGACGTAATGTTTTCCTGGAAAATGCGGATGGTTTCCCCAATCTAGCCATGTTATTGAACTTCTGGCAGTACTGAATTGAATACAGAGTAGGTTCACCTCAGTTTCAAAGAGCCAGTGCAATTTCTTTTGAGATTCTAAAGGTAAAGGCACAGGTTCCATTATTGTCATGCAATACCGCATTTAAAATGTAACATACATGAAATTCTTTAACTTTTGTCTACCGTGAGGCAGACAGAGAGTTGTCAATTTGTCCAGCGCCACACTTTGTTGTTCTTTTCCAAACAAAAGCCTCCTAATCTGTATTAAATGGTGGAGGAGCAAGATTTCTAACACGACCTCAGTGAAGTGCAGGCTTTAGTGCATCGATGTTTACAGAGTTGGAAAATTATAAATATGATCTAGAAAGCATTCATGGTCATTTAAATTACGAGCAGCATTTCAGACCTACTATAGTCCCAATATCCTCATTTACAACTGTTGTTTTCCCAAATCTACTGATCCCTCCACCGTTGGGAAGCATCTGATCAGTGTTCTCTGTGAAGCTCCAAACAGAACATACACTACTTGCAAAACACTCTTTATTTGTTTCCTTTTCCCTTAAATTGACCTTTTACAGGAGCATAGTGACTAAGTATAGTCAGCATAGTCTGAATGTCAGAGTGTCATCAAATTTTGGTTCACTCATATTCTTCAAGGAAATAAATCTGCTATCCTTACCAGTTTTGAAGACATATGAGTCCAGATCCACAAAAGTGGATGTTAAACTGCCTCATAAAATTGCTACAAAGTCCAGTGGGGAATGGATAAATAAACGCATCCTTTGCCAGACATGTTCACATCTTGGGAATAAAGAAATGTGCAGAAAGAAACAAATTCACAATAATACACTGCTACAACAGAAGGCGGGGTTAAAGTCACTTTAACCACTTTCATCTGAACAGGAATATGGGAAAAAGTGGAGGTAAAATAAGGGAGTGGATTTAATTAATGCTCTTTCAGAGATCCAGCAGAATCACATTCTTCTGCTGTGAGAAACTAATTTGTGATCCGACTAACAATTTTTACTCAACACTCACAAACTGATGGATCGTTTAAAAGTTAATCACTCACATTTGATCCCATCTTCCTCAGCATAAGCAGCACTCGCACTTTCTGTTGGACATACATCTCATCGGGAGTCTTCCCGTGGGCACCTTCACGGTTCATCTGCTCAGCTCCTGTCACTCTGTTATCACTGAATGATGGGAAAAGAAAAACTTTTATGCCTTGACACTTTTAAGGTCACATTCTATTTCAACACTATTAATTATTTTGGTGCAGAAGACCTGCACGAATTCAATTGCAAGCAAATTATGATAGCAATCAAAGTATTTTCAGAGCAAAAGCCTCTGATGTAGGAGTGAAAACACAATGCTGGGGAACTCAGCTGGTCAAACAGTGTACTTTATATGGCAAAGATAAAGTACGTTCAGGCACCTGTCTACATTTTGCTCATAACCTGATGAAGTGCTCAAGCCTGAAATGTTGACTATGCATCTTTGCTATATCAAGACCACCATTTTATCAACTGAATTTTTCCAACATTGTGTTTTTACTTCAGTCATGGTGTCTGTAGACTTTTGTGTTTTACTGTCTAATGTAGGATACCATTTGTTCAATCCCCTGCATTTTGAAGCTCTGTATGAAATATTGGTTTACAATCATGGCTCACTACATACCATTCCTGATGTTTCTCATATTTTCTTACATCATAAAAGGAAGCCATTTGGCCATCATACAAACTTTTTTGTCAATCCCTTCGTTACTCTTTCCCCCTTCCATTTCAGTAAAACATAATCTTTCTTGTGTGTAATTAACCCACCCCAACAATCATCTGCCCTCTCCCTCACCACCTACAGTATGGGTAATTTACAACAGCCATTTAATCTACAAGCCAACATGCCTTTGTGATGTTGGATGAAGCTGTAGCACCTGGAGGAAACCTGATGTCAGAATGGAACCCAGGTTACTGGAGCTGAGTGCCAGAAGCTGTGTCACTGTCCTGCGTTCTCCTCTCTGAACCAAAAGGCTTTAAACCGTGCTCCAGGAATTAATATACAAAGTCTAGACACAGCAATTAGCCTTAATATTCTTTGGTAAAATTAAATTTAGATTCTCCAGAAGAAATGACAAGAAAGACTGCTTGCAGGTCGATCTCCACCTGTAGTTTGAAACTTCTCACATTGGGTTTCAGTGTAAAGAAAACAGAACATCTTTCTGTTTGTGCCTGAAGTGGAATTCTCCTTCTGGAAGATCACTGCCAAATTCCACTCCTTTGCAGATTCATTTCCCAGAAGTGATGTCATTTACCCTTGCAACTGAACATCTTAAACCAGCACATAACAGGTAGTTTGAATACTTCACAAGTTTTCAATGCTGATAATGCACAACTTACTTCCGGTAGAGAGGCTGGCACATGGAATTGCATGCTTGAGTAGGGGATGCAAGGTTATTTTAAGAGCTTGCTATGAAACCTTACATCAGGTCAGCAGATCTGTTTGACTGATGGATGAGATAATATAATGGTCATAATCCCTTGACAATAAACAAGAACTTGGAATGTTTATTACCATTTTGAATTTGGAAATATCCAACATTTAAAGTGTTATATAACAGCAATATGTTTTTTGTAAATGTCATTTTTAGCTCAGGTGGTAGAAAGTTCACGAGTGCAAGAATGTAGGCTTGTCCCTTTTAAGAGATTGAAACACAAAACTCATTGTCCACTTGGAATGCTCAACTGTCCATAAAAGTTCCCACAAGGTTTCTTCAAAAAAGAGCAGTGTGGTATCTCTAGTGCCTTAGCTGTTAGATGTTTCTTTGTCAATATCATTAAATTATATGACTATATTCATATTGCTATGTGGAGGACCTTGCTGCACACAAATTGGCTGCCATGTTACCTGCACTGTCCTTAATGAATTACTTTTGAAAAACTGTAATGATCTTGGGAAAGTCTTCATAGTGAAAAGTATGAGAGAAGTACTGTACAAGCCTACTTTCATTCTCTGATTACACAAAAGAGTCTGGAAAAACAACCACCTGAAGAAACACACAAAGATCAGCGTGTACAGAGCCGTTGTCATACCTACGCTCTTGTTCGGCTCCGAATCATGGGTCCTCTACCGGCATCACCTACGGCTCCTAGAACGCTTCCATCAGCGCTGTCTCCGTTCCATCCTCAACATTCATTGGAATGACTTCAGCACCAACATCGAAGTACTCGAGCTGGCAGAGTCCGCAAGCATCGAATCCATGCTGCTGAAGACCCAACTGCGCTGGGTGGGTCACGTCTCCAGAATGGAGGACCATCGCCTTCCCAAGATCGTGTTATATGGCAAGCTCTCCACTGACCACCGAGACAGAGGTGCACCAAAGAAGAGGTACAAGAACTGCTTAAAGAAATCTCTTGGTGCCTGCCACATTGACCACCGCCAGTGGGCTGATATCGCCTCAAACCGTGCATCTTGGCGCCTCACAGTTCGGCGGGCAGCAACCTCCTTTGAAGAAGACCGCAGAGCCCACCTCACTGACAAAAGACAAAGGAGGAAAAACCCAACACCCAATCCCCACCAACCAATTTTCCCTTGCAACCACTGCAACCATGCCTGCCTGTCCCGCATCGGACTTGTCAGGCACCAACGAGACTGCAGCAGATGTGGACATACCCCTCCATAAATCTTCGTCCGCGAAGCCAAGCCAAAGAAAAGAAGAAAGAAGAGATACAGTGTCATCAGTTTTTTCTGTTTTAAAGGCAGCAGTTATGCTGAGATACCGGCACTCTTCCGGAACTTTATCCCAGTGAACAATCTTACGTCTGGATTTAAGCACTGCATCATTCAGATACTTAAAAACAGCTGAGCCCATTCCTATTCTCACATAAAATACCTACCAGAGGCAGGTCAGCAGAAGCTAAAGGATGGAAGTTACTTGGTGTGCTATCTTCTTGAAATGCCACCTCACTTAACTCATGGATTAAACCTATAAACTATGCAATGTTTCTATTACATCAAAACTCAAAAAAATAGAAGCATAAACCTAATCAGCCCTTCAAGCCTGCTTCCCCATTCAATATATCATGGCTCATCATACTATTTCAGTACTCTATTCCTGCTTTCTTTCATCATTCTTTGATCCTTGCAGTCAACAGGGACACATTCAATTCCCCTTTGAATAGATCTGACAAACTGGCCTTCTGTTGTAGGGAGTGCTACAAGTTTTATTTGTGAAGAAAGAAAAGAATGTGCTTTTCTTAGGAAATCTCCGGTTATATTTTTCTGAGGGGACTGAGGCCCATGTGGAATACTCTGTCACTGGTAAGGTAGGTGGCACTAGATGAGTGGCTGGATGTTGGAGGGGAAGCTTTGCTGCCATTTTCACTGAGATTTCTGTGTACTCCTGTGGAAAATTGTGGGATTTGCAGTGCCTTCCTGGATGGTCTTCCATTTTGATTGGTCACAAATTGGGGTGCTCAGAGTTGGTGAGGATGTTATTTTTTTTAAAGGCATTTTCAGAACACCCTTAGAGTGATTTCTCTGGTTCCAAGGACTCTTTCCAAGGCAGAATCCAGTTAACTGCTAGTTTCAGGGGGATGGTGTTGAATACTCAAAAGATATGACCCACCATTTGGGAATTCTGGTTGTTAAATCATCTTTGATGATGGTCTGAGAGAGGATGATGTTTGTTGATTCTTTTAACCTGCCGTTGTATTTGGATGAATTTTGATTGATATCATTCAATGTGGTACAATGTGTGACGTTAACTGCTTTTTTTTCCCATTTCCTTTTGCTGTCTGACCTGTTGTTGAACAAATGTTTTTTTTTATATTTCCAGGGACTGCTGTAAACTATACACCACAATTCGAGGACATGTTTCCCCCCCCCACCACCTCCCCACCATTTCCCCTCTGCATATTGTTTGTGATGAATATTTTCAGCATTTTCTATTTTCACTTCAAATTTTCAGTGCTCACTATTTTTTTGCTTTTCATGGTATTTCTCAAATGCACTTGCTGCAGGTAGTTTGTTTCCAAAGCATACAGGGCGATAGGAAATCACTGCTGCCTGGTAGAGCATACGCTGGGTGCCAGGTTCTTCAAAAATTATTTTTCCTTAGATGACCAAAGGCTGTGCTGCAGCCTCCGAAGGCAGAGACAAATATCATACATCCAGAGAAAGGCTTTTTGTCCACGTACTCCTTCTCCCACTACTGTTATATCATCCTCTCAGGATAAACTAATCTTTTCACTTTTGATTTCCCATGCAAAATTTTCTTGTCCAAAAATGAAAATATAATAAATACACCCATTGTGCTCAGAAAGAATGGTGTAACTATATCATTTTGAGATGATATATATGAATTTGTATTACAAATCTTAATTTTGCCTATAGCGGAAATAAAAGCTTCACTGAAGTTTTATGGCAATGAACGAAAACTTGCCAGGTTACAAGGAGTATCTTACAGAAGGAGAGAATGAGGAGGAAATTCTAGCAACTTGGGAGATGAAGGCACAGGTATTTGCCATAATGTGATTAAACAGATGCATGAACAAGAGGTCTGACAGAATTGGAAGTAGCCAGAGACTGAAAAGTGCAAGGTTACAGAAATTGGGTGGGGTAAGATGGCGATCGGATTTGAAATAAATTATGCAGGTTTATTTTCCAAAGTTTATCAGAGAAATTAACAAAATCATCAACTAGGCAGCAGTGATTTATGATGAAATCAAAGTCAATTACTTTGATCTTCCCATTATTTAGTTAGAAGAAACGCCCTCTCCTTCACATGTGGATGTCAGACAAGCAAATAAGAGACATTTTGAAAGTCAAGGAAAATAAAAATAAAAATATCTGGATATCTAGCAGCTGGGACATCTGCAAAATGCAGCACTTTGGCATCAAAAGCCTGAAAAACTCAAATGTTAACAAATGTAGCATCCAATTATTTGTTTCAGCAATTATTTGATTCAATGCATACAATGGGAAATAAAGATCTCTCATTCAAAATCACTGTGTGATCTCTGACTCAAAATCTCTCCAGAGGTTTATTCATGCCCAAGGAAACTGTTATTGGATTAAAGACAACCTGAGCAGACTCTGAACTTTGGCAACTATAAGAAATCACCTGTCTTGCAGCATTTGGCCTTTACACTTATCATGGTGCATTTGCGACTCACACTAAACCATTAATTTTGAACTACAAGCAGTCTATTCATGTTAACAATGAACTGAAAGAAGGATTGGCATTTCAATAACTTTGAAATGTTCTGCACATACATTTAATTTGACAAACTATGATTAAACACAGAAGGGTAGCCTGTCAGCCCAAATGCATTACAGCAAGTACTAGTCATCTACAAATCTACTGGTATTTCTTGGTATGGTCTGAGGTGGAACCATGCTATTTGCAACTTTAATGTCATATTTGACCATTAAATGTACTCCAGATGGGCATTTAACTTGCCACTGAAAGCATCCTACTCTGTCCCTGCCTCAGTTATTTGTTGCTGAAGCCCTCCTAGACCATCTGTTTCTGCTCAGTATAAAATCCATTGAAATGGCCTAATTGGCACCATTCTGCTACATTAGCACCTGCTGTGTCTGCTCAACAGCTCCCTGTTGAGATTGTGACAGAAAGAACCAAGTTTACTGCATGTAACTAGGCATAATAGCTAAACATGTCAGTACTATGACACATGTTCTGAAGGACCCATAATAGCTTTGGTATTATGAAAGCTGTTCTTCAGTACATTGAATGCTTTTAAGTAAAGGATTCTCGAGCAGACAGTATTTGGAAACTCATGCAGAACCTTTGGTTACAAGTTCATATCCTCCATGAGATGCTTACTATCGAGCAGTTCAACTATAAAATGGGGATAGATATTAAAGCAGCATTTCAATATATTTTTAAAATTAAAAAACATTTGAGTTGAATAATATATTTATTTTATAAGTCAAAATTTTCAGACATTTTCCAAGTAGCCATGGTATTCTTATTCAGATGATTTTAGAACAGTTACTGCATCTCATGTACAACATTTACTTGGTACAAAAGAACACTATGGCAACTTATTTTATACAGGTGCTCCTTTTAACAGCTGATAAGCAGGATTGATCAAGTTGAATCAAGCTCAAAATCAAAAAAGCAAACAGCAGCTCAACTGAGGGACTGTGAATTTTACAAATGTATTTAGTCTCACTGTTCACAGCACATATCCTACTTACCTACAAGGCTCCATGATTTCCCTTCGTTTGAACTGCTATGTGCTCAACTGAGTGGAATCTGTCACCCCTCCCCCTTCCTCCTCCACTCCAGCCTCTGCTCCCTCCCCTCAGGAATCAGATCAGCTCAGATCCAAGGGAAATCGTAACACATTTTTGTGCTGTCCAAACCACAGTGAAATGAGCAAAGTGATACCAGAGACCTCCATTCCCAAAATGCCATTTCGATGCAAAACTTGTCTTTATTTCTGAGTGTCTGTCTCCATAAAGCTTCACAAACAATGAAAACAAATTTATTCAGTGAATTAGCTGGTAAAAATTTTGAGTAACTTATTGTTTTAATTGAAAATAGTGTGGTGAGGCCAACATCAATTCTCAAAAAAATGTAATTTTTTTTAAATTGTGAATCTGATGGCATTCAAATACAGTGTTCAAAACTGTACAATTGACTATTTAGACAAATATTTACAAAGTTTAAAAAAGCTCTGTCCTATAACTAAGCATTTTATTCCATCTGAATTAAAAGCATTGAACAGAGCAAAACCGAATATTTCATATACAGAAGTAAAACATGAAAATTTACAGATCCCGTGGTTGAAGTAAAAACACAACGCTGGAGAAACTCAGCAGGTCAAGCAGTGTCCTTTGTATCACCAAGATAAAAATACATAACCAATATTTCAGACGAGCCCTTCATCAAGGTATGAGCAAAATTTAGACAAAAGCCCAATTTAAATGGTGGGGGGTGTGGGGGGGGGGGAAGGGAAGAGGCAGGGGCCTAAAGGAAGGAGGTAATAGGCAGAGAAGGGAGGGAGGGGACAGCAGTAAGAAGGATGGATCTGTGAATAGAGAGGGAAGGGGGTGGAGAGCTAAGGAAAAGAGGACAAAGGAAAAAGGGGACAAAGGAAAAAGGGATGGCCTTGTACTACCTCACCAAGACCACCTGTAAATTGAAGGCACACTCTTCATTATCCATCTGGGCACTTTCCAACTGGATAGCGTCAACAATGTCTTCTCCGGTTTCTGCTAGCCTACTCTCCATTCTCCCTCCCTTCCCTTTTCCCTTTGTTTTCTTTACGTTAGCTCTCCTCCCCCTGTTTGCTGGTGTACCCTCCCTCCCTTATCCACCTCTTAGCTCCTGCTTTGGGACTATGTTTCTCCGTCTGCCCCTCACCATTTTGTTCAGGCACCTGCTGACATTGGTTATGCTTCTCTATATCAAGTACTTTATTTGACCAGCTGACTTTCTCCAGCATTGTGTTTTTATTTCATAGGCATGTTGCTTGATCATTCTGATTTTTCCTGCTGTGGTAAATATTTCTTGGTCTCCATGCATTCTAATCCTATATGTTAGTACACAATTTGCTGGAAAGCCAAAGCAATGAATTCTTTAAAAACTTCACACATTGTGCTTCACACGTGTAAGGCACCAGCACTCGTGAAATTTTATGGGAAGAGGGAAAAGAGCGGGACATGCAATTCCATAGTTCAAAGTAGTGTATTTAGACATACAACATGTTCACAGGCCCTTTTGGTGCAAGAACCCGTGCCGCCAATTACACCCAATTAACCTACAATCCCTGGTACATTTTGATGGTGGGAGAAAACTGGAGCCCCCAGAGGAAAACCACAGTCACAGGAAGCATATACAAATTCCTTACAAACAGCATGGGATTCGAACCCCGGTTCTAATTGCTGATGTTGTAATTTCATTGCACTAATTGCTAAGCTAACAATGCCATCACAGAACAGGCCCTTCAGCACACAAAGCCTGTGCCAAACATGATGCCAGAACTTGATGAGATGAGACATCTTTAAAGCGAAATTAGTAAAAATAAATCAAGCCAATGAATTAATGTCAGTGTAGAAAATGAAGTAATATGCAATGATACAGAGTAATACTGGATTGGCATGCTCCAGTTCCCATTCTGACTTCCATGTAATGTTCTCTTCAGAACAATGGACCTCTGTGTACTGGAGTTTCTTTTTAAAGAGAGGCAGTCTGCTCTAACATTAAAAATTGAGTTTAAATTTAGCTTTGCACTTGGCTAGAGTTATCTCCACCTGCTGGAGATGAACTTGACCTTCCTGCTTCGGGTAACCCATATTACACCAGATGGAAGACACTGGTACAACGGCATTTAGCTCTGCCTGATTAGAAATGTGTAACAAAACTGCCTCGAAGAGTGATTTGAGGAAAACATACAACTATACAGTTCATTTTTATAAATTAATAATAATCCCTGTCCTTTTTTTGTTTACAGCTGCTCCTACGATTACAAAATTATAAAGTCTTGGCTTCAAATTGTGAAAACACTCTTATTTCATCATGACCTATTTATGGCAACGTGAAAGAAGAGGGCACTTTTGTTTTCACCAACAAAGCTTCTACTCTGGTTGCGAACACATGATATCTTCTGACAGGCTGAGTCAGGGGTAGTACTGCAGAGGAAGGAAGGAAAAGTTAGTTTATATTAAAGGCAGCCTTGATGTGTGCTACAGGATTAACTTTATTTCATTCAATTGATTTACTCTACAATATACAATCTTTAAAATAGTTGGAAGGTGTAGTTTCACAACTAATATTTAAAAAGTCGACAAGGTTGCTAATGAGAAATGTATCTTTCATGATCTTGAGACATGTCATCGTGCTTTAAAGTCAGTGAAGTATCTGTCCACGGTTACTCATGGAATGTAGGAAATAATATTTTTCATGTACCTCGATGTTGACACTAACCAGTTAACCCAAGATCAGAGAACACCGAATTCTGCACTCCTTTGACAAAACAAAATAAAAAGATTTTTTTTGTGATTAATTTCTTTGCACGAGACTTTTAATTTCTGTGCTCAAGGCCTCTAACTCTGCGTTCAATTCTAACGTAAACAGTGGCAGTTACAGTTTCTTAAGCAACTCCAGTAGAAAGAGCTATCTTCCACTGATCACCACTGACCTTTACCCATCTATGAGAATAATGTCCCTGATTTTGTGTGCTTTAATCTTGTCAACAAGTCTCTCTATGTTAAAAAAAATTTGAAGTTCAAGTGAATTATGTCTCATGACTTCACCTTTAGCATTAATATAACATTATAATGCCATATTGAGGTTTGCCTGGAAGTTTCCTCTCACTTCGACTGACTGCAAGTTTCCAACATTGAACCTCTTTCTGGGGGCTTTACTGTTCCTGGACTGGCTTGAGTTGAAGGTTGAGCTTGCAGCGAACCAGCTGGTGGTCAGTGTGGCATTCCGTGCTGGGCATGACCCTGGTGTGGAGCACATCTCGTTTGTCTCTTTCTCGCACCAGGACATAGTCCAGGAGGTGCCAGTGTTTGGATCGGGGAGGCATCCAGGTAGTCTTCAAGCTGTCCCTCTGCTCTGTATATGTGTGAAAAAGAAATAGTGTATATCATGGCTAATGTGATTTATGGTGTGAAAAATAAAAAATTTAAAAAAAAGCAAATGAAAAAAAAACAAAAAAAACTGTCCCTCTGCTGAAAAAGGGTGTTTGTAATGACAAGCCGCTGTTCTGCGCAGAGCTCCAACAGGAGGCACCCGTTGTCGTTGCACTTTCCGACACCATGTTTGCCCAGGATTCCTGGCCAGGTTTCTGAGTCTTTGCCGACGCGAGCGTTGAAGTCGCCAAGGATGACAACCTTGTCGGCTGTAGGGGTGCGTTGAATGAGGTTGCGCATATCAGTGTAGAACTTGTCCTTTTCTGCTGGTTCCGCCTGGAGGGTTGGAGCATAGACACTGATGAGGGTGATGCGACGCTTGTTTTGAAGGGGGAGTCGCATGAACATGATCCGGTCCGAGTGGCCTGTCGGGAGGTTTTCGAGTTTCGAGGCAATGGAGTTCTTGACCATGAAGCCTACACCAGATAGGCGTCGTTCATCCATAGGCTTGCCAGACCAGTAGAATGTGTAGCCCGCGCCACGTTCTTGGAGGCTGCCTACATCTGCAAGGCGGACTTCACTGAGAGCAGCTATGTCGATGTCAAGTCTGAGGAGTTCATGTGCGATGAGGGCAGACCGACGTTCAGGTCGGTGGCTGTCAGCCTTGTCTAGCATGGTTCTGCAGCGCTTGACGTCCTGTTTTGCGGAAACTGCCAAAATGTTTGGCCTGGAAGTCAGCCTGAAGAAAACTGAGGTTCTCCATCAGCCAGCCCCCCCACATCTCCATCGGGCACACAAAACTCAAAACGGTCAACCAGTTTACTTATCTCGGCTGCACCATTTCATCGGATACAAGGATCGACAATGAGATAGACAACAGACTCGCCAAGGCAAATAGCGCCTTTGGAAGACTACACAAAAAAGTCTGGAAAAACAACCAACTGAAAAACCTCACAAAGATTAGCGTATACAGAGCCATTGTCATACCCACACTCCTGTTCGGCTCTGAATCATGGGTCCTCTACCAGCATCACCTACGGCTCCTAGAACGCTTCCACCAGCGTTGTCTCCGCTCCATCCTCAACATTCATTGGAGCGACTTCATCCCTAACATTGAAGTACTCGAGATGGCCGAGGCCGACAGCATCGAATCCACGCTGTTGAAGATCCAACTGCGCTGGGTAGGTCACATCTCCAGAATGGAAGACCATCACCTTCCCAAGATCGTATTATATGGCGAGCTCTCCACTGGCCACCGTGACAGAGGTGCACCAAAGAGGTACAAGGACTGCCTAAAGAAATCTCTTGGTGCCTGCCACATTGACCACCACCAGTGGGCTGATATCGCCTCAAACCGTGCATCTTGGCACCTCACAGTTCGGCGGGCAGCAACCTCCTTTGAAGAAGGCCGCAGAGCCCACCTTACTGCCAAAAGACAAAGGAGGAAAAACCCAACACCCAACCCCAACCAACCAATTTTCCCTTGCAACCGCTGCAACCGTGTCTGCCTGTCCCGCATCGGACTTGTCAGCCACAAACGAGCCTGCAGCTGACGTGGACATTACCCCTCCATAAATCTTCGTCCGCGAAGCAAAGCCAAAGAAAAGAAAAGATAATGCCATATATGATCATTTTAAAATCAATTTGAATATAATTCATCATATTTCTACTGCTCCAACATAAAATGCTAAGAATCCCATATTTAAGAAACAAATTTATCTGCCAAAATAATAAATTACCACAAAAGTTTACTCGTTCTCAATTTTAAAATAAGTTGTTAATTTCAATGTAATACTCCTGAGCACTGTTCTACAAAGACATCAAAATTCTTACAGCAGCCAAACAGGTTTCGCACACATCCATGCCAACAGTCTATTTGTCCAGTTTAGAATGAAATTATAAATATAAAGCACAGAGAGATGAACAAATATTCAAGTTACAGTTAGCGCAAGAAAAAACATGATTCAAGAATGCAGAATGTTCTCTTTGTATGTCCATGAGTCGTTTATGAATAGACCAGTAAGAGATGGCTCAAGAGCCTGATAGCTGTTGGATATAAACTGGTCTCGAACTGAGAGGTGCTGGACTTCAAGTTTCTGTACCTTGTTCCCAAAGGTAGCAAGAAGAGGGTGTGTCTAGGGTGATGGGGGATGATGATAAATATATTTGCATGTAGCAATATAGAAAATAGGAGCAGAGTCCATTCAAGACTGCTCTATCATTTCAATATGGCTGAACATCCAAATTCACCACCCTGTTCCAGCTTTATCCCCATTTCACTTAATCCCATGAACCTTAAGAAAAATATCCAACACCTTTTTAAAGATATGGCTTCCATTGAAATTCAAAGGTTCACCAATCTCTGGGAGAAAAATACTATCAATCTTAAATGGCCTCTTCTCATAATGTGCGTCTTCTGTTCATGGACATCCCTATGGTCAGGAGCATCTACCTCCATCTTGTTAGGATTCTGATGTTTTTAATATTTAAAATCCTTGAAAACTATAAATCAAGCAATTTCAAAATTTTTAAACTTCAGTTAATTAATAACTCCTAAAACTATACAAAATGCAATATCCTACTTCAGTGAATCACAGTGAAATGTATGATTGCTGGGGAATTCATCTTCCGAAATCTATATATGTGTCCAAGATCAGAGTTAACAAAGGCCATATGGAAAACACAAAACACTCCACACAAATTCTCAAACATCAGCAATCATTTTTTGAAATGAATAAGACTTTAAAAAATCAACAACCACTCATCATTTTACAAGTCAAATCATTGAGGAAAAAACTGTAGTTTTTGGAGAGGCATAATTGATATTTCTGGATGTTCTTCAGAATTCAAGTGGACGTGGCATAAACACTTAGCTTGCACAGCACTCTATTTCACCAGGCCAGTGGAAATATTAGACCACCCTATGTGAATAATGTGTTTGTTCATCTTCTCATGCACACAACTTTTTAACTTCCCATAGTGGTTTGAAGTTGAAGAGATGGAATGAAATGTTCAGAGATTTTCCAAATCTGGAGCTCATAATTGAAATGCAGCATTTACACAAGAGCAATCAACAGTTCATTCAACTCCCCAATGTGAAAAAAGTTTATCTTTCATCTCATCAATCAGCAAATACCATCCATCTCATGGCTAGATGGCTTTATAATCCACACAATACTGCTGCAAATATTGTCTGCCCTTCTTCTACTATGTTTTTTAGATAGAATTTGTGTAATTTTACGGGTCTGAAGAATGTCTGACGTCTCGGCATTGGTTATTCACACACAATTGACCAAAACTCAAAATCTCCGTTTCCTTACACGAGTTTAGACAGCTTACCAGAAGTGGACTTGCAATGTTCATCATCGACGATATGTGCTATTCATGAGCCCGTTGCTTACGGAATGCCTGCAGTTAACTTTACACTGCAGGTGTTCTAGGAAATTTACTAGGGGTCCAGGAGGTAAAATATTAGAGCAGGAATGGCACCCTCATTTCCATTCTGAACTTTTTTTTTTACATAGCATGTATTCCGTGAAAATGGCATTATTTTCCTGGAACACAGTGGCTGTGTAAAAAACATACATGAGTGTTCATTTCCACTGAACTAGCTAATCAATTAAATCCTTTGCATCTTTGAAGTGTGATTGCCACTGCTTGTGATAGAAGTGCAAAAGGAGAGGATGAATAAAATCTACTCAGGATAATGCCAACCAGATGCTATTTTTATTGACAGCTGAGACAATGAAGGAAATTTGTTGTGTTATATGGCAAGCTCTCCACTGGCCACCGTGACAGAGGTGCACCAAAGAAAAGGTACAAGGACTGCCTAAAGAAATCTCTTGGTGCCTGCCACATTGACCACCACCAGTGGGCTGATATCGCCTCAAACCGTGCATCTTGGCGCCTCACAGTTCGGCGGGCAGCAACCTCCTTTGAAGAAGACCACACAGCCCACCTCACTGACAAAAGGCAAAGGAGGAAAAACCCAACACCCAACCCCAACCCACCAATTTTCCCCTGCAACTGCTGCAACCGTGTCTGCCTGTCCTGCATCGGACTTGTCAGCCACAAACGAGCCTGCAGCTGACGTGGACATTTACCCCCTCCATAAATCTTCGTCCGCGAAGCCAAGCCAAAGAAAGAAGAGTGTCCATTAAAATAAGTACTTAAATAAAAAGACCACTTTATTGTAATCTAAATAATTATGAACATTTCATCTAAGAGACAGAAAAGATTTCAATGATTAGAGACTAAAAGCTTTGAGAACATATTTAATTTTGAATTTTATTCTTGACTGTTCCTTTGATTCCTGCTGAAGATGGCACTAAAAGCTGCCTTTATGTAGCTTCTAACTCAATTGCATTTCCACCTGCATAAAACAATATTGTGTGAAAGGAATCAAAATCCTTTGGTTTATTTGACTTTCTGCATAATTTGGATCTGGGCAGCGCAGGCTTCACCAAGCTTATAAATATTTACTACTTGTTTTAAACAAAATGAAGCACATGTAATTTCAGACCAAAGCATATCCATCAGCAGATTATACTGTATCTTATCGATGTCTCATGAGAGCTTGTGTGAAATTGGTTTCCACATTTTCTACATGAGAACAATGACCACATATAAAAAGCCTTTCAATGGCAGTAAAGCAGTTTGGCGCTTCCTATTGCTGTCATTTTAATCTGTCAGTGGGGATGGAAAACAATGTTTTAAAGATCCCAAATTGCATTTTCAAGCCCTCATACCAATTGCTACTTAAAAATAATTTAATGTACTGCATTTTCAATCTTTTGCAGAGATTGAAAATCTAGAGCGCAAATAATTAGAGAAATTACTTCCATGTGAATTTTTAAACAAAAATAATTATTTTCATCCTGACTCAGACATCTTGCATAATCCATTAAAACTGCTTGCAAAATGGATTCCTAATTAGTCCCAAGATTTGTATTTGAACATTTATGAGGTTATATTAAAAATGGCTGCAGAAATAGAGGATCTGTCCTGGAGCCTCCATGTCGATGCAAATTGAAGACTCACCAGCAGGTACACTTTGTGAGGAGATCTGCTATGTCACCAAAGACTCTCGAAAACTTCTCCAGAGCATTCTGGCTGGTTTGTACTGGGCAATGATGTTTACGCTTAGGACAAGAAAAAACACCAGAGGGTTGTTAACTCTGCCTGGGACATCACGGGCACCATCACTCCATCGAGGTGACATCGACAAGAAGGGGTGTCTGAAGAAAGAAGCCTCTATCCCTATGAACCCCACCACCCAGACCATGCCCTCTTCACTCTGCTACCATTGGGAAAAAGGTACAAGAGCCTGAAGTAGAGCATCCAGCGGGCACAAGGACGGCATCTTCCCCTGTCATCAAATTTCTGAATGCTCAATAAATTCCAGATGACATCTCACTTTGTCTTTTTCTTGCACTGTTTTTATTGATTTTATAATGTGGTTTCTATAAATGTTTGCACTGGTGATGCTGCATCTAAACAATGAATTTTGTGACACGTTCATGACACTGAATTCTGCTTCTGATTCTGAGATGAGTGATGGCAAACTTTTAGGTGGGAGAGAAATGCTTTCTGGACACTGACATGTCCTTGCAAATGCTAGCATTCTCAGATCCCCCTGCTTAAAAGCTGACCAAAGAAAATATATCCCCATGAGTGCCAACTGTCAAAGCATTTTCTGAAAAGTACTGCTCAATAAGGATTACCAAAGGGATTAACAAAAATCTAAGGACTTTAATAAACTGAAAAAAGAACTTTGGTTGTAGAAATGTTACATGAACAAAGACAAGATTCAACAGGCCATGCAGCATCCAGGAGTAGAAATGGTCAGTCCAAGTTTTGAGTTGGGACCATTTACTGAGATTCAAAACATCGACTGACCATTTCAAGCCATGAATCCTGCCTGGCCCATTGACATCCTCCCGTTCTCTTTGTTCACTCAAGATTTCAGCTTCTGCAGATTGTTGTGTTTCTGTTTGGGCTTGTGGTGCCTTTGTGGAAGATATGAAACCAGCAGAAAATTGACCATATATGTCTGAACCATTCAGGAAAGCCACCAAAAAGCAGGCATAAAGCTTCTTCCTTGTGCAAATGAGGGGCAGAAAAACCAGTATTTCTTATCAGAAATTTGATGGTACCTGAATAAAACAAATTGTTGCGTATTTTTATCTCCACTTAAAGAAATATCAGTGTCATTTGGCCCATTTTGGTGAACCAGACCCTGTCAGAGTAGATCTTGGATTCAATTTATGGCTTGTATTACGCCAGTTTCTCTTAATATGAACGAGGGTTAGAATGAGATCCCATGCTTTAAAAATTAGGGAGGGTTCTTGCTTCACTAGAACTCATCACAGTGAATAGGCTTCAAGAGAACACTTGCTTCTTTGCATTTACCGTTGACTCTTGTTCATCATTTGAGTGATGATCTGGAATTGGTCAGCATTGTAGATGGAATTGTGCCCCAGTGAACCAATGCTCAAATTAGTATAGGTAGGCTTGAAATGCCCAAAAATTAAATGAATTTGTACAGAAGATGCAAAGATTCTATTTGGGTTGATTTTGACAAGTAAATGCACTTTAGCACCAGTCAAAAGTCCCACTTCACAAGCAGCCCAAACACTATTTTATATCGGACATAAATATCAGTGCATGTTAAGTTAATTACCTTTGACTACAAAGAACGGAAGATGATACCACACCTTTCACAACCCAGAGCATGTGAGAATTTTGTAAATGCAGTCACTACTTATCAAGAGAGTTAGAAAATGAATGGGGTATTAATGGCCTTGTCAGCAACACTCACTTACTGAAAAATGAAGAAGAAAAGCCAATTTACAGATGAAAATTTCCTTAAGTGTTTTAAGTGGCATTTGTTGAAGGACACATGTTAGCTAGGGGAAACACATTATGATCTGAACAAATTTAGCATAGACATTACTTCTGAAATTCCTCAATTTTCTGATCCTTTGTTTACACCAGGTGTATTAAAGATTTTGCATGAGGAATGATTCATAGGCATATAGGTGTGAAGAATTAATGTATGGAATTGGTATTAGCACTACATCTTTGCTCAGAGGCAATCAGGATAATTGCTGAGAATTTACTGGAAATCCTCTGTCAAGTGGAGAAATTAGTCAAATCCAAAGGAAACACTATATATTCAATGCTAAAGAGAACCTTAAGCAAGCAATGCTGGAGGAACCCAGCAGGGCAGAAATAGATCAGGACTTAAAGTGAAAATGGAGCGATATTACATACATGAAGAGGGAAAGGAGCTGGGGAGGAGGTAAGAGTATTGGACAAAAGGTAGGAGAGGAGAAAACATTGAGAGAGATGGGGGAAGAGTTAAAGAGAAAATAACAAGAGAGATGGAAAGAGTGGAACGAGATGGAAAAATCAAATGTTCATGCCTTTGGGTTAATGCTGTCCAAGAGGAGTACAATATATTGTTCCTCAATTTCATGTGTAGCCTCACCCTGACAATGGATGAGGATGTGGAAGTAGTGAAGGAAATTAAAGTGCCTGGCTCCATAAAGTTAAATCCACGGATGTTTGGTGAAGGAGTCACCTAATTGGTGTTTACTCTCACCACCATAAAGGAGGTCAGACTCAGTGTAGTGGATCACACACTGAGTGGATATAGTGCATTTAAACCTCTGCCTCACGTGGGGATCTGTTTGTGGCCCTGGATATTTTGGGACATGTTTTGCCCTTTCATTGATTACAACTGGAATTGCTTAAGAGTACTTTTAATTTTGCATGGAGTACTCACATTTATATGCAACTCAAATCATAGGTAATTCCATCTTCCACATCTGCAGCACCATCATTCATTCCTCAAGGTAGGAAAGATGAGGTTTGTAAAGGCATTTCAACTGTTGTAAGCTTCCACCTTACCCTCTCATGGCCATACAGTAAAAATCCTAAAATCTTGGGAATTGGGTTGGACTGGATTTTCAGGCAGTACTTTTAAAATTAAAATTTAAGGAGAATAAAGAAAAGATAAACAGGTAAATTTTGATAGTTTATCAATAAAACATTTTTTCATATAAAATACAAGGTACAAAAAAAATCAATATTTTTTCCTTACATTTCTGCGACTTCCGCGTAGCCAATTGTTCCTGTGGTGCATTTGTGGCGCCTATGCATGCACGTAAAAGCCCGCTAAATTTTCAAAGTTTGAGAGTTTTTCAGAAGTCTGGATTCTTGGATGGTCCAGATTTCTGGCATCCAGATTTTTGGACTTTTACTGTAAATGTTTGCAAAGAGAACCACAAAACCTGGAGATACTGGAATCTTGAGTGAACAAAGAAACTGGAGGGGCTCAATGGGTCAGGCAGCTTCCAAGGGTAGAAATGGTCAGTCAGTGTTTCATATCATCGAGATAAAATTGTTTGAAGATGAGCAGGACAGTGAGTGACCAACTTATTCAACTAATCCTGATGAATGGCTCAGGCCTGAAACATCAGTTATGTATCTTTATTTTTGCAATATAAAGTACACTGTTTGACTTGCTGAGTTTCTCAAGCATTGTGTTTTAACTTCAACCACAATGTCTGCAGACTTTCAATTTTACTTAGGACAGTAATCTTTATGTATTTGCTCTGGGAGTCTGCAGCACACAAACTAGCTGCTGGCGACAGGGGTTTCAGTTTCTATAACTCAAAAGTACTTCACTGTCCATAAAGCACCATGGAGGTGAAAATCGGACACAAATTTATTATTTTTAAAGAGAATACAAACTAAGAACCAATTTGGCCCATGAATCTTATTAGAAATTCAGTATTTCAATGAGTTGAACACCTATCCCTTAAAATTCAATCAACTTAGAACAATTGACAACACGCTCAATGGTCAGTCCAACTTCATCAAGAT
The DNA here is from genome assembly GCF_036971445.1 of Narcine bancroftii. Taxonomy (NCBI): domain Eukaryota; kingdom Metazoa; phylum Chordata; class Chondrichthyes; order Torpediniformes; family Narcinidae; genus Narcine; species Narcine bancroftii. The sequence continues at coordinate 146,153,283 of NC_091470.1, read as the reverse complement.
TTAAACTTATCAAAAGTTCAGTGTTGTCTGGACATAAATGGGATGTAAAAATTGTTTCAAGTGAACATCCAAAAATGTATCACGGGCACAATTCTTTGGGAGCATTCCTCCCTCAATAGCCTTCCCAACACAAAGCACATTTAGTGGTAAAACAATGCAGTAAACTTTGAGACTCAGACGTGCCATTAAGTGGTTGGTATAACACTCAATCAATTAATCATTCAGTGACACTAAATATCAAATCTAAATATCAAACACCAAATCTTCACTGTTGCAACTTAAATGCAGACAATATTTAAAACGACACAGTTAGTGCACTGCCATTACAGCGCCAGTGACTTGGGATCGAATCTCGCGCTGTTTGTAAGGAATTTGTAGGTTCTCTCCGTGTGTGTGGGCTTCCTCCAGGGGCTCTGGGTTCCTCTCACCGTTCAAAACTTACCTGGGGCTGTAGGTCAATTGAGGGTAATTGGGCAGCACGGGCTCATGGGCCAAAAGAGCCTGTTATTGTGCTGTATGTCTAATTAAATTAACAACACTTCAATGCTCACAATTAAATTTGCTTATTTTACAAGGTTGAAGGAAGAATAAAGATGGACCAGGACTGGAGATAACTCTCTTACTGTTCTATAAATGAGTGACAGCTACTCTTTTTTACCTCAGCTACAAAAATAGTACTTCAAATAATGCAGCACTGGAATGATTGGTGGAGAATTTGGTGCTGCTATTCTCAGCTTTCAGATTTATTGTCAGAGTACATACATGGCATCACATACAACTCTGAGATTCTTTTCCCTGTGGGCCAAGCAGAGTTTTTTGGTAGTGCCAAAAAAAACTACACAACATGCACATATAAACAAATAAAGAAATGTCAACCAACTGTGCAATAAAGAGGGGGGAAAGTGCAATAAAGAGAGGGAAAAAAAAAATCAGTAAATTGTTAAAGTAAGAGTCCCTGATTGAGTTAGTTGTTGAGGAGTCTGATGGTGGAGGGGGAGCAGCTGTTCCTGAACCTGGTGGGGGCGAGTTTTGCGGCACCTCCACCTCTTTCCCGATGGCAGCAGCGTGCGCCGGGGTGCTGTGGATCCCTGAGCTCTCCGTCGGCAGCGTCCCCCGTGGATGTCCTCGATGGCGGGCGGGGGTGGTTTTGCCTGTGACGTCCCAGGACAACCTGTTGCGCAGAGCGTTCCGCTCGGGGCGGGGAGGGGCAGCGGCGTCCCCCGTACCAGACCATGATGCAGCCGGTCAGCACATCCTCCAGTTTGAGGGTGAAATTTGCTTGGGTCGTGCCCAACTCCTGAGGAAGTGGAGAAGCTGATGATGCCACGAGAGTGTTGGGTCCAGGAAAGATCCTCTGAGATCATGACTCCCAAGAATGTACTCACCCTTCTGCTCTGGCAGCTGCCATTCAACATGAAGCACCCAAATGAAGGTGCATATTTAAAACCATCATCTTCAGACCCCCATTCCTGCAGACCCAGACTCCCTGAGTGTTGCCTGGGCATCCCCAGGGATTGAAACAATGGATGATATTCAGATGCCACCAGCCAACAGCGTTTCCCCCTCACTGAGGGCTGACTGGTTGTGCAGCAGTTCAATGACAAGAGGAAGGAATTCAACAATCTCCTTAGCAACAAAGATGATGAGGCTGTTTCACTGTGGCCGGGAGCAGTGGGGACAAAGCAGTGGAGGCGGCCGTTGCCAAGGAGGCCAGGCCTCGGGCCTAACCCGACCCGGCACCGACGGCCACAGCGAGAAAACCCCCTCGAACGTCGACGGCTACGGGGAGGAATGGGTTCCTTACCGCTGCACGCTCCGTCCTTTGTGAGGCTGCTGTCGTGCCGAGCGAGCGGGAGCACGGCGCGTTCCGGCTCGGCGTCGGGCGAGGGAGACGGGCCGCGCCGGGCGCCCCGTCGGGTCGTGAGAGCCCTCCACCGAGGGGGGGCAGCAGCGAGCCGGCTCGGAGGCGGGGAGCTGGCGCTCCGGTCCTCCCGGGGGCGCTCCAGGGCCAATGGGGGGGGGGGCGGGGTCTAACGGTCCACAAAAGGCAGGGGGCGCTGCTGAGGCGTCCTCAGCTCCAAGAGAGGGAGCTGAGCAGCAGGGCAGGGAGATGGATAGGGAGGAGGACAGGAGACCGGGCAGTGGGATAGGGAGGAGGGCAGAGAGTCGGGCAGCAGATCAGGAAGGTGGGCAGTGGGGTAGCGAGCCAGGCAGGGAGCAGGTCAGGGAAGCCGGGCAGGGAGCCAGGACTGGGCAGTGGGGTAAGGAGCTGGGCCTGGAAGCTGGGCAGGGAAGCCAGGGCTGGGCAGAGAGGTGGGCAGCTAGTTGAGTTTGGATCCCTATCATTCTCCTTCTTAGCCATTCCTTCAAGATTAATTCTCTGTGATGCCTGATTAAGTAGTCAATATGGTATTCAGATTGTGATGGACAAGGTGGTCTCCCTCTTGTCTTTTGAACACATCTGTCAGAAATGCTGCCTCAAGAAGGCGACCAACATAATAAAAGATTATTATTATCATGCCTTCTTCTCGATGCAGAAGTCATTAAACTTGAAGTGTTGTAGAAGATGGCTTTTGGAACATCCTTGATTTGATCCTCTTCAGCTGGTCATCTTTTGTTGTGGAAGGGCACAGTATTGAGCTCGAGATGGCAGAGGTGGAATTTGGAGCCAAAATCAAACTGCTGCAGGAAGTCAGGGAGCATCAATGGAGAGGAATGGACAATTGACATTTCAGACCCTTCATCTGGACTGAAAGAGAAGTAGTGAGAGGGTCTCACAGAACCCTGAGGGTCAGGCATGTGAGTGACATGTCCCAGCCACTGGAGCAGAATGAGTGTCATTAGGACTCATGATGCCTATTAGATGTAATGTTGCAGCTCCATAAATCTCTGGAGAGACTACACTGTGAGTATTGTGTTCAATTCTGGTCACCTCATTAGAGGAAAGAAGTGGAGAGAGTGCATATATTTACCAGGACATCGCCTGGATTGCAAAATATGTCTCATGAGGCAAGGTGAGCAGAGCTAGGGACTTTCCCTGGAGTGAAAAAAAGGATGAGAGGTGACTTCTGAGAGGCATAGACAGATAAGGTTGAAAGCAGGGCAGGAGTAGCAAACACTGGAGGACATCTCTACAAAGTGAAGGGAGGAAAGTTTAGGGTAGAAATCAGGGATAAGTTTTTAAATTTAAACATACATCACAGTAACAGGCCATTTCATCCACGAGTCTGTGCCCTAATTAATCCCAGTATGTTTTGAACAGTGGAAGGAAACCAGAGGCCTCGGAGAAAACCCACGCAGACACAGGAAAAACTAGAAACTCCTGGTAGACAGCAAGGAGTTTGAACCCCGGTCTCGATCGCTTGCACTGTAACAGCCACCCTTTTTACACAGAGAGTTATAGGTGCCTGGAATGCATTGCCAGGTCAAGGCTGGCAGAATATGGAAAGTGAAGAGACTCTTAAACATGCACATGGATGAAAGAAAAGATAAAGGGTTATGGGATAGGGAAGATTTTTTTTTTGTAGGTTGGCACAGCATCATGAGGGGGCTGTACTGTGCACTATTCAATGAACTTCACAGTCTCCCTTCTGTACACTGACTCACCACCCCCCTCCCCCTTTTATAAATCCTACTACCAATGATGCTAGGAATGTTGCTCAGAGAGGAAGCTGAAATTTGTTTTCTGATTCTGTCAGTGGATTCTTGCCATGGATATGACGTGTCTCAGAAATGTGAAGGATTGTTGGGAATCATCAATGTTCTCTTTGCCATACACTTTGTGCTGCTTGAATCTCGTGCTGATTATATTAAATTTAACAAAGACGCAAACATCAGGATGTTCTTTATTGACAACATTTTGACATTCAACACCATCATCCCCTCAAAACTGATCAGCAAACTCCAAGACCAGGGGCTCAACAGCCCACTGTGTAATTGGATCCTGGATTTCCTCATCTTAAGACACCAATCAGTGAGGAATGGCAAAAACATCTCCTCCATGGTGTGGCATACTACACCTAAAACTGTGTGGCTCTGTACAACACCATATACAAATTTGCTGACGGTACCAAGGTAGTAGGATTTATAGAAGGGAGAGGGGGGTGGTGAGTCAGTGCACAGAAGGGAGACTGTAAAGTTCATTGAATAGTGCACTAACAACAACCTTTCACTCAATGTTACCAAGACTAAGGTGCTGATTGTAGACTTTAGGAAAAGAAAACCAGATGATAGGGTGGGGTGAAATCAGAGGTGGTTACTGTCCTGGACCCATCACATTAATGCCATCATGAAGAAATCACATCACGCCTCTATTTCCTCAGGAGTTTGTGGAGGTTTAGAGTGTAATTGGAAATCTTCACAAACTTCCACAGATGTGTTGTGGAAAGGGTGCTGACCGGCTACATCATGGCCCGGTACAGGGGCACCGATACCTGAGTATCCTGCAAAAAGTAGTGGACACAGCCCAGGACATCACAGGCAAAACCTTCCCCACCATCGAGAGCATCAATAGGGAATGCTGCCATCAGAGAGCAAGCAGCAATCATCAAGAATCCTTATTGACCAGAACATGCTCTGTTTTCGCTGCTGCCATCAGGAAGGAAGTACAGGTGCCACAGGACTTGCACCATAAAGTTCAAGAATAGTTGCTACCCCTCAACCATCAGACTCCCCAACAACAGAATAATTTAAGAACCCGTACTTTGCGCATTATTACTGAATATCTATATTTCTTTATTTGCACAGTTTGTTTACAATTCTTTCATTTGTTTACATTTCTTTCTTTGAGAGTATAGTTTACACTTACCAGTAATGAGAAATTCTGCCTGGTCGACAGCAAAAGAATCTCAGGATTGTATGTTCTCTGATAATCAGTGTCTTTGAACTTTGAAATAACTGGAATATCAGATAAAGGTCCAGTGATAGGAGTTTGACTGAATTATCAGAATGAACATACCAGCTTGCTGAAGAACCTTACACTTCACTAATATATGAACGTGCTGGAGAAACCCAGCAGGTCAAGCAGTGTCCTTTGAGGCAAAGATACACAACCAACATTTCGAGCCTGAGCCTTTCGTCAAAGAATGAACAAAAAGCAGGCAGGCGCCTTTTTTGTATCTTTAACTACAATCAGTGTCTGCACACGTGCAGTTCACAAATGTCTCTCAGGCAAGAAAATCTGCTGCTCTTGTCTGGCCTGTTTGTGAATGCAAACCAAAGTTTTTGACTCTTAACTCCCTCTCCATTGGCCCATCAAGCCACTCAGATTAAGAGCCTCTTCTCGAGAGTGATTAAATTTAATTATCTTGGAAGGTTCATTTAAACATTGCACAAAGGAGTAGACAAAAAAACAACTTAAAGACTGTCAGATTGTAAGACCTTTGTTCACGTCATGTAACTTTCAAAATTTGCTGTGCCATTTATGTTTTATTAATTTTTAAAAAAATTAAATTTAGACATACAGCATGGTAACAGGCCATTTCAGCCCATGCTGCCCAATTTACACCCCATTAGCCTACACCCCCAGTACTTTTTGAACAGTGGGAGGAAACTGGAGCCCCTGGGGAAAACCCACACAAACATGGGGAGAACGTACACACTCCTTACAGACAGCGCTGGACTCGAACCTTGGCTCGGAACAATCAATGGCGCTATAAAGGTGATGTGCTATCCGCTACACCAACTGAGCTGCCCATAACATGCAATCACAGCACAAATGTATAATTAAAACCCTGTAAAGGTCAAGCATAAAAATCCACAGAGTCAAACTGTGACAGCTCTTGCTGAGACACTTCTTGTTCATGAGGTTGGAACTCAACATTAAAACCGACATCATTTTATCAACTTCTGAATTCCTGCTGTGAATTAATGAGGTAATCTGATGCAAATACAGCAGAATGATGGAGCATATGATCTTTTAAAAAGATAGCTGGGACAAAATGCACAACTACTACCCAGGCAGTTAGCGTGTGCAGGACATCAGAGTAGCTGTTCTGGTCAAAGTGCCTCTGCTCATTTTTTGTATTGCAGTCCGTGACTCTTTTGAAAGGAGCAAGAGGAATTTTGAAGCTTATAATTTGTAAAAATATTTCATAAAATGACAGAATGAATGGAAATGATACAAAGAATCAGAAGATGCATCCCCTGTTTCTGTTCATTCTACAAAGAAAGTCTGATCTCTTCTCACTGTAGAAGAAAAACCATTGAAGGAGAGGCATGGCCAAGATTATTAAAGGCAGGAATCAATAAAGAAGATGTGTTGAAAGGATCACCATGGGACAATATTTGAGGCTTGAAAAAACTCATGGGTAAAGGTAAGAAGCAACTGGATAAAAACTGGCAATTATTCTATTCGTTTCCAGATAATAAACAAGCGTGGTGCTCTCAATGTAGCAAATCTCCTCCCAGGTACATCTGAGAATAATCCAGTGATGTTGAGCCACTTTTCCAGCATCTGCCAGTCATCACTGATTCAAAATACAACCTTCAAGTTCCCCAGGAAAATTCAGCATTGAGTTACAGGAGAATTGTGGTTATAGATTAGCCCAGAAAGTTCCCAGAAAGTACCACAGATAACTAGAGGTTTAAATTCAAGTAATTACATAAATCTAGATTTTTAAAAGAAAACTAATCCTGTACAGTTGTTTATTGGCAATTCAAAGGATGCAAGCAGTTTTATTGCCCTTGATGGTGAGCTATGTTCTTGAATGGCTCCAGTTCCTCTGGTAAGGTCCCTCCCAAAGTGCTCGCAGGAACCAGCGATATTGAAGGAGTGGCAATTCATTTCCATGGCAGGATGGTGTGGGACCTGCTGCAACAGGCTGCAGAACTGAATAGACAGATGCTTTCATTCCCCCTTCTTGATTTGGATGTGTAGTGCAGTTCATAGGCCATCTCCCTGCAGCAAAGGTGCACTGATAGTGTAGGGAGTGAATGAAGGTGGCAAATGGGATGCCTATCGAGCACACACCACCACTTTGCTCTGGCTGCATATTGAGGTTTCAATGCTGCAGATTCTTTCTCAACTGCAATCTCCACCTCCTACAGAACATTCGGATTCTCTAATAGATTCTGACCTAATGCCTCAGAATGACAAGGCTACGAAAGCACATATATCAGGCAAAGTGTGTGATGTACTGCAGGATCCCGACTCCATACCACCTACCTCTATAAAACAGATGGGGCAATGTCAGCCTTGGTCTCCCAGCCCAGTTTCAACTTCCTTAAAGCTATTTCATCACACCCAAAGTCCTCCCAGTAACACTGGACAACAAATAGTTTCAAAAGGCTTGCTTCATGGGGGAAAAAAAATTGGGGATTATGATAGATAACTTCAAGATGAACACATAATGATGCTGACACATTGGATTCATTCAACTGACCTAAAGATATTTTGCTGCTGAGTTTCATTTGTACTCGGCATCTGATGCTGCTCATGTCAGTGTCCAACAATGTTAGCCAGCATTGATGGATTCCAGTTGCCCTGATACCACTTTTCCTTTGTTGCCGCTGTGCATCTGTAGCACTTACACACACAAAAGCCTGTTAAATTTTAAAAGTTTGAAAGTTTTCAAAAAGTCTAGATTGTTGGGTAGTCTGGATTTCTGGCATCCGGATATTTGGAGTTCTACTGGTAGCTTAAAAAAAATTTAGCATGTTGAATGAGGATATCTCCAAAATTATTTATGATAATTCATTTACACAACTTTTTCCTAACCATTTCCCTACAGAACAAAAACACCCATCCTCAGTATAGGGAAATGTAGAAGCCAATGAACTTTTAGACAGTGGGTCAAACTCTTGTCAGCCAAACAAGTCTCTACTTCATTTCAAAATCTGTGTGCGGTTAGACTTCGAATAACAACGAATGAGAATGAAGACTATTTATTTTATAAAGAAAATGAAGTCAAGATTCTAATTTTAGTCTTTAAAGATGCATACATACAGAAAAAATTTGTGCATACAAAACAACATGTATATACAGTTACTATTTCAACTTTACATTTTGTTCAGGTGTATTCAAAAGTCAAACAGGACACTAAAATACAAACAAAGTGAACAAAGAGTTTTCTGGAAAACTTGAAAACTGATCACTCCTTATTTCTTTGTGATGTCTACTCCTGAACTGGCAAGGGCAAGGACTTTATCTCCAGATCCTGCAAGTTTATGGAAATAATTGGTTATTGTCAAGTCTGCACTTTGTTCACTGGCACCCCAGCTGGAAGTTAAATCCACAGAACATTTTGTCTTGCTCATCCCTCATCCTTTGATTTTTTTTTAGGGTACCTGAACCCCATAGTCATCTTCCACTCATGCACTCCCCAGGGCATCTTCATTGGCTGCAGTCGGAGGAATGAGTGGATAACTTATCCCATCTGCTTTGAGACATCTGGCACCAGAAAAGGCACAGGGTTCCTCTACCTCCCACTATAGACTGCCATCTGACCTTTACTTGACAAGAGGCTGCCATCAGCAGCTCAGAAAAATATAGATCACTAAATAGTGAACTTGCTGCCAGGAACTATTTTGTATCCAAAACACATGTTAAAAAAAAACTATTAGTACATTTTTATTAAAATTAACCAATGTAAAACTACAAGGTTCATACTCGATAATTTGCTTTTTAAAAAATTTTATATATGAGATACATATGAGATATATATATGTCCCAATTGAAATTAAACACCATTTGTACTCAATGCTCTTTCTATGATAAACATGCATAAATCTATCGGCACGTGCCATAGATACTAAGGGTTGATCTATTAGAATAATTGTTCAATTAAAAATTTACACCTTTGTTCTTTTTTAAAGCGAGCATTACAAATGGTGTTATTGGTGAATCTTTTGTGCACTAATATGAAGTATTCATACACAGAACATTACTTCATGCCCTGACACACAAGGATCGATCATGTCCACAATGTTTTTCATGTTATTTGCCAATCCAAATGGAAATCAGTGGTTCTTGAAACTTTATCCACTGCTCGTCTTTACAGATGCCGATAACCATGTGGACATTTTGGAAATAATGAGCAGAAGAAGTCGGATTGTCCTGCAGGATAGAACCCTGTTTCTAGCCAGAGACACAAAACCTGCAAATGCTGGAATCTTGAACAAACAATGAGCTGCTTGGATGAACTCAGTGGGTCAGGCATCGTCAATGGGTAATAAATCGTCAGACAACTTTTTGCATGCAAGCAGATCTTCTCCTCAGATCTCTGATACTCACTCCCTGCTGTACTTTAGCATGGATTGACTTCCCTGGATAGCATGCAGAACAAAGCCCTTCACTGCATCTTGGTGCAAGTAACAATAAAGAAATTAATTCAAATAAAACAAAATGCGAATTGGATACTGCTGACCAACTCCAAAGCTTCCCTATCTTTATTCCAATAAGCTGCGAGATTTAAGGACAGGCTGATGTCACAACCTTAGACTTACCAAGACTTCCAGAGACTTTCTCAAAGTGGCTGAGTGTAGCACTGGTATTTGACAGAAGGAAAGCTTCTTCTTCCGGAGTTAGCTGAAGACAAAGTCAGAATATTAATTCTGTGGCCTCAGAAGTACAACACCTGAAGTTAGAGTCTACACAACAACATAAACTTGGGAATCCCATTCTGAACACCAGTCACCACAGGACAGCATGCTACAACTAAGGATCACAAAGGATTGCCTGCTCCTGGACAGGACAGTTACCTTTTCTTCCAGCTTCCTCAGAGCTGTCAGAACCTCGACCTTCTGCTGTGTGTAGGTATCCCGTGGCAGTTTTCCAACTATCACATCTCGCTCCACCTGAGGGAAAACAGTAACATCAAACCCAGATTTTTAAGAAACATTGACCACTATTATTTCACACTGATATCACAGAAGCTGTGTTTCTCAAAATAGATTCAGATTTATCTGTGAATTAAGATGTGCCCTTCAGGCGAGTTGTCCAAGATTGCCTCAAGACAGGTATTGGAATCGGGCTGTAAGAGGGTGCTGAAGGCTTCCTGATTGTGTTGGAGGTTTAGACCTGGAACTTGGGTTGCTGACGGTTTAGACTGGGGTGTGTGTGGCTGTGGGAGTGCAAGAGGCAAATCCATGGACACTTGGTGGCTCTGAGGGGACTCTCTTTTGCTGTTTCTCTGACTGCAATTTCTGCTGAAGGCAGACCTGTCTGCCTTCAGGTAGATAAACAAACTTTGTGTAATATTATCATGCAATACCAAAATGAGACCACCTGCAAAACTGGAGAAACAACACCTCATCTTCCACCTGGGAACCCTCCAACTGGATGGCGTGAACATCGACTTCTCTGGTTCCCTATCTCTCCGTCCTTTCCTCTTGCTCTGAATTCACAGAGATAGCCATCTCTTCTGATCAATTCTCCGCGTTTCTCTGCTGCCCTCCCATTTATGCCCACCGATGGCCTCCTGGCTGTTGGCCTGTGCTCCCCCCCCCCCCCCGCTGCTCCTGCTTCCCTCTTCCTCTTAATTCATACACCTGCCTGACCTTTGCTCATACCCTGACGAAGGGCTCAAGCTCCAATGGACACTGCGAGACCTGCTGAGTTTCTCCGGCACTTTTGTGCGTTAGCAACTCTCCCTCAATTCCTTTTGCCACTCACCTACACCAAGTGATGACTTACAATGCCCAATCCACCTAACCACATGTTCTGGGAGGCAGTCGGAGGTAGAACTTGCAAACTCCACAACAAAAGCGCCCGAGATGGGGACTGAACCTGTATCTCTAGCAGCAGAGCAAGTGATGGATCATCATGTCATCTTTCAATGCAAGGAGTCTGTTAAAAATAATTAACACTAAAAAATTTAACAGCCACTTGATTACTGACACACCATCTCCATAATTAATCACTGGAACAGAGCAAAAATATAGGATCACATTCTTGTCTATAAATGTGCACAGGGCTGAAAGGGGTTAAAACAATAAAAGCAATGGTGAGCAAATATTGAATAACCATCCACTGTGATGCCATCTGTCTCACTTCGAAACTCATCACAGGATCCAGAAATATCTTCTCAGCTCATTAATCAGCATCACTGTGGGGTACTTACCTCCGCCAATCGGGTTCGCAGCTGCCCCGGCTGTTTCTTTGCAAACATTTGGATAACCTCCGGAGTTTTAAAGGCCTGACTAATAGCTGCCTGGATTGCCTGCCAAAGAGGAGGAGAAAAAATAAAATCAAATGCTTTTTACAAGGCTGCACAAACATAATCCACTCAATTCCTGAAATAAGATCCCATATCAATTTTATCCTCGATATTGCAAAGAGAATGAAAGTGAAATTAATCCTAATTTAGATGCTAGATTGGAGAGGTGCAGCTGTTCTTTGAAAGCAACATCTTAGGCTGGAAGGAGATATACTTACGTAAGGAATAGGAGCAGGAGTCAGCCATCCGGCCCGTCGAGCCTCTTCCGCCATTCAATGTGATCGTGGTTGAGCTGATGAGAGGCTCATCTCCACCTACCTGCCTTTTCCCCATATCCCTTAATTTCCCTACTTTATAAAAACGATGCAACCTTATCTTAAATATATTTACTGAGTTCACCTCCACTGCTTCAATGGGCAGTGAATACCACAGATTCGCCACCCTCTGGGAAAAGCAGTTCCTCCTCATCTCTGTCCTAAATCTACTCTTCTTTGGCTTGGCTTCGCGGACGAAGATTTAAGGAGGGGGTAAAAGTCCACGTCAGGTGCAGGCTCATTTGTGGCTGACAAGTCCGATGCGGGACAGGCAGACACGGTTGCAGCGGTTGCAGGGGAAAATTGGTTGGTTGGGGTTGGGTGTTGGGTTTTTCCTCCTTTGCCTTTTGTCAGTGAGGTGGCCTCTGCGGTCTTCTTCAAAGGAGGTTGCTGCCCGCCGAACTGTGAGGCGCCAAGATGCACGGTTTGAGGCGATATCAGCCCACTGGCGGTGGTCAATGTGGCAGGCACCAAGAGATTTCTTTAGGCAGTCCTTGTACCTTTTCTTTGGTGCACCTCTGTCACGGTGGCCAGTGGAGAGCTCGCCATATAACACGATCTTGGGAAGGCGATGGTCCTCCATTCTGGAGACGTGACCCATCCAGCGCAGCTGGATCTTCAGCAGCGTGGACTCGATGCTGTCGACCTCTGCCATCTCGAGTACTTCGACGTTAGGGATGTAAGCGCTCCAATGGATGTTGAGGATGGAGCGGAGACAACGCTGGTGGAAGCGTTCTAGGAGCCGTAGGTGATGCCGGTAAGGACCCATGATTCGGAGCCGAACAGGAGTGTGGGTATGACAACGGCTCTGTATACGCTTATCTTTGTGAGGTTTTTCAGTTGGTTGTTTTTCCAGACTCTTTTGTGTAGTCTTCCAAAGGCGCTATTTGCCTTGGCGAGTCTGTTGTCTATCTCATTGTCGATCCTTGCATCTGATGAAATGGTGCAGCCGAGATAGGTAAACTGGTTGACCGTTTTGAGTTTTGTGTGCCCGATGGAGATGTGGGGGGGCTGGTAGTCATGGTGGGGAGCTGGCTGATGGAGGACCTCAGTTTTCTTCAGGCTGACTTCCAGGCCAAACATTTTGGCAGTTCTACTACCCTGGATCTTAAGGCTATGTCCCCAAGTTCTAGTCTCCACCACCAATGGGAACTTAGCTCCCTCAATCTTATCTATGCCTTTCATAATTTTACACTTTTCTGAAAGATTTCCTCTCATTCATGCGAGGACAGCCCAGACGTCTCATAGGCTAACCCCTTCATCTCTGGAATCAACCTGGCGAACCTCCTCTGCACCGCCAGTAAATCCTCCCTCGAGCAAAGAGACCAGAACTACACGCAGTGCTCCAGATGTGGCCTCACCAGTACCCTGTACACTTGCAGCATAACCTCCCTGATCCTCAACTCAATCCCTCCAGCAATGAAGGCCAACATTCCATTTTCCTTCTTGATAGCCTGCTGCACATGCAACCCAACCTTTTGCGACTCATTTACAAGTACTCCCAAGTCCTTCTGCACAGTAGCATGCTGCAATCACTTGTCATTTACATTGCTATAGCATCTCCTACAAATCTGTAACGTTCCAAATAGCTTTGCAGTCAGTAAAGTGTGGCTATATGTATTGTTTAGGAAACATTGAGCAAGCATGCACAAGTTCCCACAAACAGCTATGTTATAACAATGAAGAGGTTGGTTTGTGGCCTTTGGGGATAGTTATTTTCCCAGATAACTTGCTGAAAGTAGTGCCTTGAGACCTGCATCTGCTTAAGTGCTCCGATATTTCGCAGTGAAGTACTCCTACAGGTTGGAGTTGGAACATCAGCCACGGCTTCAGGATTCTTAGTCTCTGGAGTGGGACTTCAATCCATAACCGTCCCCCATCTAAACCATGGCTAACCCAGAGAGAGTGAGATGGATCTACCACACTTGATTTCATTACCCACGTGGCCAAGTTCCACAGGCAATGCTGGATTACAGCTTGATTACTTTTAAAACTGCTGCAAAAGATCTTGGAAACTCAATGTATCCTCTGAACACAATTTGTACTTAAAAATCCCACATCCTTTGCCACAGGTTCCACCAAAGACAGACACGTTAGGCCTGAAAAAGCAGCTGTCAAGACAAAACTGCATGCTGCAAAAAAAAATTGCATTTATATAGCACCTCCCAGGAAGGAAAGGCTTTGTGGAATACAAGCCCAAATTCTACCACAGTTGCACAGCGGGGAGTAGGCCCTACAGCCCATCTTATCCATGCTGACCAATTGTGGGAGAGTCTCGCTTATCTGAATTTCGCCCATATCTGTCCTGTTTGTATATCTGTCCAATATTCTTTTGAATGTCAAAAATAGTGCCTGCTTCTAACATTTCCTCTGGCAGTCCAAACAAGGTGTCATAAAAGTTGTATTTTGACTTGTGAATGAATTAAAAATAATTTAAAAAAAAATTAATTCCCAACTTATTCCATGACTAATAAAAGAGAGGTGAACGGAAACATGAACTCCATTCCTCCTTCCACAGGTACTGCTGCCAGGATTTCCAGTTTCCCTGATGGAGACAACACATCATAAAGAGGCTTTAACCCACTGATGTAAGGAATCCCTGTCTACTGCCAAAACAGATCTGACGGTCACTACACGACTGAGCCCCAACGACCAAAATCAAATCCCCAGCCCTGCTTCTTACTAGTTGCATTCCACTGAGTTCATCGACTAACGTCATATCTCCAGACATGATTTTCTTCAGAGACTCGTTGAATTCACTCAGCTGCTCCAATGTTTCCTGCTTTGTTTCCTCATATTCTTCAGGCTCAAGTTCCTCCCTAAAATATTGGGGTAAAAGAGTATCAATCAATGAATGAATGGAATTTCAGATCCCATGAATAAATTGCCTTTGCCTTTCACTACAAGCCAATAAAACTGAATTCCTCTTTCTTCTATCCAAGTCAATTTTATTGTCATCTGATTGTACAAGTACAACCCGATAAAGCAGCGTTCTCTGGTTCTCGGTGAAAAACACGCAGACACACAACCAGACGTTACACACATACAGACAAGCAATACATATGCAGGACAAGTATTCACATATACAAATAAATATTATTTCTTAAATATGAAAGTCTCAGATTCCTCCTCCACTGCTCGTATTGATTCTCAGAGAAGGCTGCAGTTTAACTGTCGACATCTTTGCCACATTCACCCACAATCTCAACAAGTACTGTCATCAATTTCTGTGACATCTGCCAGACCCTTTCAGGACATCCCAAGGTACATCATAGCCATTGAAATGGCAGGGCAGATGTCCAGAAGAAATTAAAAGAAGTCACGAAGAATTCCTATTTCAATCAAGCCTTCGGCCTCCTCAGGCTCTTCACTTCCCTCCTCCTTTCTGGAGATCCGTTTGTGCAATTGATTACCAGCCTCTTCCTCTGACTAATGAGGGGAAAAGGAGCGAGAGTCAACCTCCCAGCTCCTCCAACCTGCCCCGCTCTTCAATACGACCCAGTCTGAACTATTCCAGGCCTCAGCTCTTCCGCTTCGCAGTTCCCGATAGCCCCCTGATCTTTGAAAAATGTACCTATCTCCACTTTAAATGCTCTGATGAACTAGATCAATCTGAGGCAGAGAATTTACCACCGTATTCAAAGAATGGGGATATATTCCAATTTTCAAAGTGTTACAGAGTCCAGAGGACCCCAAAATCCAGCAGCAATAGATATGCACCACAACACAGTTACTTAAACAAAAGTAGTTTTTAATTATAATTGAACAAGAAAACAGAATTGAACTTTAACTTATTACTTAACCTACCTAACCCACTTAATCCCCCCTCTAATGCTATGCGCAGGTGTGCGTAATGTATATTTAAGATTAGAAAAGTTATTTGGATCATCGTCCAATCTCATTGGTTGCAGGCAATTCTTGTACTGTGCACAGAAGTTAGCATTAACAAATTTCACCAGGCTTTGGTGCTTCACAGGCTAATGATTACAACTCAGGAGGATTCTTGCTGGTTTTCAGAGAGAGATTCCTTTTCCAGGACATCTGCACCTGATTCCTTCTCAATCAGTCTTACTGACGAAACTTGCCACCTTCAGGGTTCTCCAGATGATCCTCTTTCTTTCAGGTCACCTTTCAGACCACCAATCTTCTCCTTTGACCAGGCAGCCTTCCAAAGTTTGCCAGCTTGTCCCTCTGGAACTGATTTCTGTGTCTCTCTTCTCTGTTTCACTCCCTCCCTCTCTGAGAGCAAAACTGTTCTCCCTCTGCCTGCAAAGATCACATGCTCTCCCAGGCAAGCTGCTGTCGATACCTTATTGCCTCCTGCAAAAAGCATTCTGCAAAAGTCCTGCAAATATTCTGTGTTTTAAAATGTGTATGCGTGCGCAACCTGCTCTAACAATTCCTCCAAAACTACATCTAAATGCTCTGTCACACAAGCAACTCATCTTGAAACCATGTCCCCTCGATCAAGATATTCTCCTCCAGTGTCATTTTTGTGTGCACCATCATTCCAGTGACATCACCTTGGGACATGATCTTGCATCAGAAATGTCAGAGAAATTCAAGCTGTTTTTGCCTCATTGGATGGTCACCAATCACATTCAGGCACAAAGAACTGTCTCAATAGGGACAACCAACATTCAAGATCCCTTTATTGCCAGGTAATTAACAGGAGTAATATTACACAAAATTTAATTTAGCCTTTCATCAGCCAGACAGATTTGCCATCAGCAGAGATTGTCCGGTGCTCCTTATAGACAGTGAAAGAGAAGCAAGATTGAGTTCTCCCCCAGAGTCATTGAGTGTCTATGGATTCGCCTCCAGCAACCGCAGTCCCTGCAGCCACACGGAGTCCAGTCCAAACCTGAGCTCCAGATCCGAACCTCCGACACGATCAGGAAGCCTTCAGCGCCCTCGGCACCCTCTCACATCCCGGTTCCAATGCCTGGTGCCCCTTCAGTCAGTCTCCAGCAGTCTGCAGCCTACCTGGGTTCTTCGCCTCGCTGCTGCCAGTCACAGGTGTCGCCATCCCCGCAGTCTGGCGGGGGGAGGGTGATGTACAAACCCTGTGGTTAGTGGATTTTAAAATAAACTTCAATTGGCTCCTTTAACAAGCTGTTTAAAGCCTGTACAGAGCTGGTGGCAGTTGGACTAGGTGGTAGAACCTTGTGGAGGTGTGCTGCGTCCCCTATCCTCGCTCTCCATGGGTCCACATTTGCAGTAGTGCTGCTGTCATAGCAGCTCCAGCAACGCCACCATTTTAAAACAAAAGCTTTTGCCAAACTGTTTGGTCTTGTACCTGCACTCGTCGAGATCCTGTAACTGCTGCATCAGTCTGTCCAGCTGCTCCTCCAAGTTCTGCTTCAGCTTGCTTGTTTCACTCTTTCCACGTGAAGCCATCTTTATCCTAGACCTAAAGGCAAACCACACACAGGAATGAGGAGCAGGAGAAGAGTGTCTGGTCTGTCAAGCCTACTCTGCCTTGTAATACAATCATGGCTGATATGTTCAAGGCTCCATTGCCACCCATTCACCAATTATTCCAAACTTAATATCTCTGCATCTTAAATACATCTCTCTCCACTCCATCGACATGATTGTCGTCTGAAGAGGGCACCCAAAATCATTGAGGACCCATTGAGTGGCTGGTGGAGAGAGGGATGGGAAGAGGGAGAGGTTGGAGATGGGAAGGAGTGGAGGAGAGGGGTGTGGCAGGAAATGGGAGGGGAACTATCTCTGGACGAGGGAGGTGAGGGTGGCAGCTGGAAGGGGGTGAAGGCGGGACTTGGGGCCGGGCCGGGCCACCCCCTCCACCACAAACCCCTTTATCAAGGTATGAGCATCTTCGAGCTGCTCTCGTCAGGGAAGGGATACAGCAGATTCAGAGCCAGCACCAGGAACAGCTCCTTCCCATGGGCAGTGAGAATGGTGAATGACCAAAGGAGCTGCTCACACTAAGCATTCAGCTTTTTTTAGAAAAAAAACACTTGTTTCTCTGATCTTCCCAGTACTGAGGCTCTCATATACACAAAACAATATTTATTTATTGTACAGATGAAATACTTGTCCTGCGCATGTATTGTTAGTCTGTATATGAGTTATGTCTGGTTGTGGCTACGTGTTTTGGACCGAGGAACTGGAGAATGCTGATTCGTACAATCTGATGACAATAAACTTGACTTCAGTGAGATTCCCTCTGCTGCTTCACTGGACAGAGAATCGCAGATTCTGGGAGAAACAGTTGCTTGTCTGTTTTAAATCTACTCCCTCAAATCTTGAAGCTATGTCCCTGAGTCTTTGTCTCAACTGCCAGTGGAAGGCATCCACTCTGCTTCAATCTGATCTATTCATAATTTTATGTTTTTGTAAGATCCTCCCTCAACATTCTAAACACCAATAAATATCATCTCAGACTTCTCAATCTCTCCTCAAAAGCTAATCCCCATATTTCCAGAATCAACCTGGTCACATGAGGATTATTCCATTAAAATCAAGCCAATTACTTAACAGTTACATGATGGTGGGGAACATTTAATAAATACTTCTGAAAAACCTTCCTTCGGGATGACTGAGAATTTATCAGCTGACACGTCACTCAGTACTGGGCAGATCAGAGAAGAAAGTGTTTTTTTTTCTAATATAGCTGAATCTTTAATCTGGAGCTAGTTGACCACTCAGCTGGAGTGCTGGCACAAAGGGCAGGAGAGATGGCTGTGAGTGAATTAGGAGTGTAGGCAAATGGGTGGAGGGGGAGAACGAGAGGTCTCATGGAAAAGGCAAAGGGCAGGTTTGGGGGAGGTGGAGGTTGAAGGAGACAGCAAAGACAGATAAAGGTGGGATGGAAAGACAGAGCGGAAATGAGGTGAGGTAGAGGATAGGTCAAGGATAAACACAATACACAAATCTGCTGGAGGAACTCAGCACGTCACTCAGCATCTATAGGAAGTAAAAGACAACCTTGTTTAACTCCATAGGTCAAGGATGGCATGGCATCCTCTCACCCAGGAGGAAGGGCCGCACTGTCGTGACCACTTTAAGAAGTGGCAGAGGAGTGGGGGAAAGAGAGAGGGTGGAGGGAGGGCAAGAGTGTGTGGAGGGAGGGCAAGCATGTTGGAGAGAATGGAGACAGTGCGTGGAAAGAGGAAGAGGGCAGTGAAGAGATGGGTAGTGTGGGTGGAGGGAGGGATGGGGAGAAGTGGGAGGGAGAGAGTGCATGGATGGAGGGAGTGGGTGCTGGAGAGAGTGGGTGGGTGGAGGGAGAAGGTGGTGGAGTGGGTGGAGGGAGGGGATGGAGGAGGGATGGGAGGAGGGAGGAGGAGAGAGTGTGGAGGGAGGGAGTGGATGGTGGAGAGAGGGATGGGAGGAGGGAGAAGGGGAGGTGGGAAGGGGTGGAGGAGAGGGGGGTGGCGGGAAGTGGGAGGGGAACTATCTCTGGACGAGGGAGGTGAGGGTGGCAGCTGGAAGGGGGTGAAGGCGGGACTTGGGGCCGGGCCGGGCCACCCCCTCCACCACAAACCCACTCACCTCTCCGCAAGGGGGAAGCCACCGACGGACGGACCAGCTTCCGGTTCAACGTCCAATCAGAGCCACGGGTCTCCTTCTGTGTCACGTCCAATCGGGTCCCCCAGGTCGCACGACGATTCCTGCTGCCCTGGCGGCGCTGGGCCGATCGGCCCCGGTCGGGCAGCGCGTGGGGAGGGAGGAGGTCGCCCAAGGGTACAGAGAACACGGGCCCAGGGGTGGCGAGGAGTCGGACAAACTACACTTAAAAGGGTCCGTACCCAAGGTGGGGTTCTCACCCAGGAGGAAGGGCCGCGCTGACGTGACCACTTTAAGAAGTGGGTCCCACCGGCGCGGGGTCTCCGTGGTCCCAGGATGGAGCTGGAAGCCGGCTCCGCGCTGGGACCCACGGGCACTGCCAGAGTGGAAGGAAGTGGCAGCAGGTCACGGTCCCTCTCAGTCTCTGTCCTTTGCGGGAACACGTTCATTATAATCATTTCCATTCAACCATCCAGCTGTGGAAACCCTCTCCTCAAGGACCCTCTTTCCGTCGGATTCGCCCTTTCCCCCTCCCCAGAAACTGCCCCGTCGATTCGAGCAGCACTTGGCGAATATTTGTTTATCTTTTATTGTTATTATATTTCCATGTAGGGAAAATATAATGTTCACTGTTGCACTTTGATGTAACGAAAGGACCTGTTTGGCTGCCGCACAGCAAAAATTCAGGTGCAGGTGTATGTTCAAAGTTTTCCTTTATTGTCATGCAATCATACACTCAAGTTGCAATATACCTGATACTCTCCAACTTTTCTCTGCCCTTAGGCAAAGGGTTGCCCGCCGGTGCTTGTAACATTAGAACAAAGGTTCCCGCAAGGTCTGCAGCCGCACAGAATCGTGTTCGAACCTTTGGCCTCCTGAGCTCCAGATCTAACCTTCTGACCCGATCAGGAAGCCTTCAGAACCTGGAAGATGTGTCTTTACTTTAATCACAGTGTCGACAGATTTTTGTGTTTTAATTCAGCGCCTTGAAGCTCTTTGGGAGCCATTTTTGCCCTCAGCACCCTCTTGGATCCTGGTTGCAATGAGCTAAGCTTCAAGGGACCAATGCGATCCTCCCCTCTCCACCTTCTGCAGGGACTGCTCCCCCTCTGCGACTCCCTCGTTTGCTTCTCCCTCCTCATGAATCATCCCCTTTAACCTACCAGTGACTGCAGTTGATGCTCCACTTGCACCCACGCCTCCTCTCTCAGCACCAAACAATACTTTCAAGTGAAACAACATTTCACCTGTGAATCTGAAGGGGTCATTTTATGCTCCCGTGGTGGTCTCCTCTACATCGAAGATACTGGACGCCAACTGGGAGATTGTTGAGCATCTCAGCTCTGCCTGCTGCATTAGCCTGGATCTCCCAGTGGCCACCCATTTCAATTCCACAGCTCATTCACTTGCTGTCATTTCTGCACTGCCAGAATGAGACCAAAAGCAAATTGGAGGAACAACACCTCGTCTTTCGTCTGAGCCCCCACCTTCCTCCCCTTTGCCTTTCCCCCAGCTCTGTGCATGTATATACATATATATATATATATATATATATATATATATATCCCCTTTTCCCTCTGTCGCAGAGTCAAAATCAATTCTCACCTTTCCTCTTTTCATTTCCAATTAATACCTTGAGGCTGTTGGTCTGGACTCCCCCCCCCTCTCTCCCAATCTTTATTCAGATGGCTCCCTGTTTTTTGTTCATACCCTGAAGAAGGACTCAGGCCTGAAACGTCGGTTATACCTTTATATCATATAGACGCTGCAAGACCAGCTGAGTTCCTCCAGCATTTCTGTGTTATTTTAGTTACAGCTTGCTAAAAAGAAAATTAC
Organism: Narcine bancroftii; assembly: GCF_036971445.1. NCBI lineage: Eukaryota > Metazoa > Chordata > Chondrichthyes > Torpediniformes > Narcinidae > Narcine > Narcine bancroftii. Next base: position 146,132,438 of record NC_091470.1, on the reverse strand, counting down.
CCTCTTAACCCAACTCATTATTCAGTCCCCCTTTTGATGTGGTATCTTAATGAATGATTTTTGGAGGTCCCAGTAGACAAGTTCCTTTCACCAACCCAGCTTGTTACATCCTTAAAGAAATCTAATCCATTTTCTTAATAAGTTAACTCAACTTAATTAGTTTATCTATCCTGTTATAAATTCCATGTTGTTGGAACCTGTGTCTTGCAAGGTCTGAGTCAGTTAAATGCAAACATAAAATCTCACATTCTGTTTTATTACATGACAATGAAATAATAAATTTACTTTATGTTGCAAAGATAAAGATGTCAACGTTTTGGGCTTGAGCCCTTTATCAAGGTATGAGCAAAATGTAGACAGGTGTCCAAACAAACTGGTGGGGGAGGAGCACGGTCCCAAAGGCAGGAGGTAATAGGTGGATAAGGGAGGGAGGGAAGGTACACCAGCAAACAGGGGGAGGAGGGATGGCTCTGGGAATGGAGAGGGAAGAGGGTGGAGAGCTGGAGGGAAGGAGACAATGGGAAAGGGACGGGAGGGAGAAGATTGGTTATGACCTGTTATCTTTGCTACATTAAATACTCTGTTGGACCTGCTGAGTTTCTCCAGCATGTGTTTTTACTTCAACCACTGTAAACCCAAACAAGAGTGGGAACAAGATCTAAACATAAAGATAAAAAATGAAAAATGGGAAAAGCTATGCTCCGGAACTATGAGAAATACAATAAACATGAGGTTACGCATGATACAATATAATTGGTTACACAGGCTATATATCACACCCCAAAAGTTAAATAAATGGGACCCAACATTATCAGATAGATGTTTTCGCTGTAAGAAGGAAACAGGAACAAGTACATGCAATTTGGGCATGTGAGAAAGTGGAAAAGTTTTGGAAAGATCTAAATCAGGTATTAAATAAAATCACAAAAAGCCACATACCAAAAAATCCAGAGATCTTTCTTCTAAGTAATATAAGAAGTAAAGAATTAGGCCTCAAACTGGATGAAGTGCAAAAAAGATTTATTTATTATAGCCTTAGCTGTAGCAAAAAAAGGTATTATGTCAACCTGGAAATCAGAAGATAGCCCGAGATTACAGCAATGGTACATAGAAATGAATAAATGTATTCCATTGGAAAAAATAACATATAATTTAAAAAATAAAGCCACTGTATTCAAACAAATTTGGGAACCATACATGGAACACAACAGAGAAGTCCTACCGCGGACCTCCACCACCTAAAATGACAGAATGAGAAGAAGACGAAATGAACTGACCCAGTGTGTAAAAGTCGATGACACAATTTTCTTGTTTATTTTCATTGTGTGATGACATTGTTTAATGGGTTTAGTGTATCCTATATGTTGAACGTTGAGAGGGTGGGGTGGGGGGGGGGTGAAGGAGGGAGGGAAGGGAGGGGGGGAAAAAGGGGAGAAAATGACACTGTGTATATTCAAGAGGGAAATATTTGTGTGTATTTTGGTTAATATGGTTCATTGTGTGAAAAATAATTTTTTTAAAAAACCCAGCGTCTGCAGATTTTCATGTTTGACATCTGAACAGAGCAGTTTGAGCCAAGGCTCCCAATGAATCCAGTGGCCAACAGCCCCATCTAATGGCAATGATGGGAACTTCAGCTTGTAGGGAAAATAATGTTATAATCAGATTTAAGTATTGTTTTTTGAACAAACACATCTGATAATTTTTAAAATTGCTTTGTTTTAGGAATTTTAATTTGGTAGTGATTCCTTGAGATAAATGCTCTTCATTTCACAATGGCCATGAACAGTCAGCACAAAGCAGTTCCATCATTTCAAGCATGCATCAAATGCAGCATTTCTCCCTGCACCACGGCAGATGTTCATGTTCCGCATAGACCATCCTCTTCACCCCACACAAGGCTCTTCCAACTAAATTACATTGGTTTTCGTCTGTTGTCAGGCAGGCAGACTCACTGTCGGCAGAAATTACCCGAAGTGCCTCTTACAGTCAGAGAAGGAGAAGCAAATGAGAGTCCCCGAGTGTCCGTGGACCTCAGAGCCCCTCATTTATCCGCCGCTGAGGTCACTGTCCCATGGGTGGTCTCTCCTGCTTCAATGGGGTGGTCTTCCCATTTTCTGGTCCCCTCCGCCATTCCCCGCAGTCTGCAAACCCTCGTGGCTGCTGCCAATCACATGCACCGCCATCTTTGGCACAGACCCTGTGGTTGCCATGTTTTTAAATAAAACCACTGTCGGCTCCATGAACAGGGTGTTAAAAGTCTGTCGGACTGGGTGATTGGGACCCCCCCCCCCCCCCCCAGTGGGAGCGCTGTGTCTCCGGTCCCCATGGGCCTGCACCAGTGGCAGCAGGTCTGGCAGTGCCACTATTTTCCTCCTCCTGTCGTACCCGGTCATGATAATTCTCATTGACTTAAACATTATGTCCATATGCAGCAAAATTCTTATTGCTGCAAAAAAATTAAAATAGTAAATTTAATTGCATTCAAAAAGACAATAAATATGTAAGAGATTTTTAGATTTAGACACACAGTCACACTGTCCTCGATCTTATCCCTCATGCCCACATTCACTGGGCCCTTCTCCCCCACTTCAGTGTCACGGACACAAAGGCCAATTGTTCACCTCCAGGCTCCCAAACTTCAGCCAAGACAGCTGCCATCAAGCATGTTGCACGAATGCTCTCAATGGGTTAGCATGGAATCTATGGGCCAAAGGGCCGGTTCTGTGCTCCGTGACTCATTGTGATGTCCTCAGTGGATTCCCTCGTGAGGTGATTCCACCTGTGTCCCCTCCTACTCTGTGACACTGCCCAATCCTCCCAGCGAAGCTTTAGATCAGAGTAAAACATGAAAGTCTTCAATCGCTGGGACTGAAGCAAAAACACAATGCTGGAGAAACTCAGTGGGTCACACAGTGAACTTTATGTAGCAAAGATAAAGATACAGAACTGACATTCATCAAGGTGTGAGCAAAGTGTCAGCAGGTGCCTGAATCAAAAGGAGGGGGAGGAGCGCGGTCCCACAGGCAGGATATAACAGGTTGGCGAGGGAGGGAGGGCCCACCAGCAAACAGGGGGAGGGGGGATGGCTCTGTGAATGGAGAAGGAAGGGGATGGAGAGCTGGAGGAAAGGGGGATAGGGAAGAGAAGGAGAATGGGGCAAGCAAAAACAAGAGAAATTGACGTTAACACCATCCGGCTGGAGACCGCCCAGACAGAAAATTAGGTGCCGCTCCTCCGATTTACGAGGGTGGCAGTGCTTTAGATTAGCCAGGAACGAGGTATTTGAATAAACACATCACAGATTATTCCAACATTTTTTTATTTCTAACAATGCAAACACACTGATTTATTGCAAATGTCCTTTTCTTGATTTTCAAGACTGTATTTCTGTCGACAGGTACCTCAGCCACAGTTACCTCCCAGGACGCTAGTGACTGCAGTCTGTAGATCAGGTACCCATGGAAGGTGAACTCAGTGAACCTTCAACAAGGCCAAATCAGGGATGCAGCTCACCAGCTACACATCAATTTGTTATACAGATTATACATTGTATTATCTTAAATATAACGGTTGTTCTAGTAATACAGCACGGGACTTTTAATCACTGAAGCATTTGTTTATCTGAAGCAAAGTTTGAATTTATAAAGTAGCCTGAATTTTTCACCTTTGAAAAGAACACTGCAAATTTTGTGCAAATAATCTCATCTGAAGGTAATTTTTAGCTCAGCAGCTGTACTTTCAGGAAGATGATTCAAGTTGGTGATCACTCAGCGGGATTTAAATTAAGGGAATGAGTGACTCACAATTTTTGATCTTGCACATTGATATACGGACAGGATCACCCAACTATGGGTCAGACATTTTTCATCTCCTCAACCCAGGGGCAGCGAGAAATTGCAATCAGTGCAGGTCAGGTCCACCCCCCACCCCTCCCCGAGTGAAAACCAGGCAGGCTGGAGTTAGGATTATCAGTGGGGCTTATTGAATGAACATCCCACGACCCTCATTTTTAACCTGGTCTCTCCAGATGGTGAGCACGGTGGGGGATATTTTGGTGAGGGAGGATTTCTTTAAACAAACGAATGCTGATTTAAGTCCGTGCAAATCATTTCCCGATGAGAGAACAGGGAGAAGAATTGGGATGTGGGAGGCAAGGTGGGGGGTGCATTGATGAGATTTAAAAAGCTTCTGGTCTGGGCAGGGCATTCAGTGCTGAGTTCCATTGGGAAAACTCCTCTTGAGTGCACAGGCCATATCTGCCACCATCTGATCACTCTCATGTTCCCCATTGCTTCCAGTTTCCTTACCACACATCAGGCCATTAAGTCTGTGCTCAGATCAACCCATCCATCTATTCCCACGTACCTTGTTCTCTCTCAGACTCCCATAAACTTCCCCCACCCCCCCAACCCTGGAGACCCGGGGTGCACCTTCTCCTTACGACTATACTCTGGTTATGAGGTTGAGAGAGGAGTCTCTGACGAGGTTTCAGGGCCAACCAGCCCTTCTCCTGCCTCCCGTAGCTCCAGACTGCCCCAATTTCCCTATCCCTCCCCCGCCCTCCCCCCCCCCCCAACCCACAACCACTTGCCTGGCATTGAAGGTGAGTTGCAGTTTTCCAGGGGAAAAGCCAGGCTGACATGAGGTACCCCCTCCCCCACTGTGGGGGAAAGGTTGCTCAATCACTTCACTAAACACTCAGACACTAAACAAACATTTTAGCCACGTATCTGGGGCACGGTACCTGTACACACAACTTTATTAACGTGCCCAGATTTAAAGTTTTATAAAAAAAAATCTATCATTTGTCATTGCAACTCACAAAGTTCATTTTCACAAATTATTTCACTTGTCTTGGAATATTAATTCTGTAAACATATTCCTCTGAGATTCTACACAAATTGTACCTCTCATAAAAAGAAACAAAACATTCAAACTTTGTTTTTAAATATGCAAATATTAAACAGCTCAATTTACAGACACAAGTTTGCGTAAGAAGCAAAACAAAGGCACATTTAACCATCAAGGTGTTATTTCACGAGCTTTGCATCCAGGTTGATGTGTGACCAACTGAAGGCTACTTTGGTGAAGGATGGAGAGTGTTTGTCCTCGTCGATGGTTGCTTTGTGAAGACCTTTTGCATTCCCATGGTTGCTTTGGCTTCAAAGCTGAGACAGGCCAACACTCGTCTCGTCAACACTTGACCAATGTTCCTTTGCCCCTTCAACGCTTGTTCTGGAATTCACACAATGAACCCAAGCCTCCGAAATTGGGTGAGTGTGGTCACAAACCACCCCCCCCCCACTCCAAGATGCCGCACTCCCTCCCCATCCCAACCAGCATTCCCCCTCCCAAAAAAATACAATCACTGCTTTCAAGGTTTCCAGCCTCCACAAACAGAACCAGCCAAATCCTTCCCTCACTCCCACCAACGTCACTTCTGAGGCACTGCTTCGACAAACAGCTTGTCATCAAGCTCTAATTCATTACAACTGTGTCCTGTCCAATGAAAAGCTTTTGGGGAGGGGGGGGGGTTCACTCGATGAAGGTGCTGATGACTTCGTACCTATGAGAAACAATGCTTGTTTAAATGAGTACCCTACAGATTCATTTTCAGTCATATGTAAATCAAAACAGTTTTGTTTCTTCCATAATTCAAGTGACTAGGAAAGCAGGGGGGTGTCCAACAGGGGTTTATCTCATGTTCACCACTGGCTGATTGCAGGACACTGAGTTCCGTGCAGTCCGCAGCCTGGCCAGCGTGCCATCGGCCAAAATCCTTCCTACGAGTGAGATCCGAGCGGCAATGCGAGTTCTGCCTTGGTTGGGACACTTCACAGAAGCAGACCACCCCCCCTTCAGGCGGACAGCACCAAGCCAGGGGACGGGCCTTCGGTGATGTGTTGGAAGACGTGAACACCTTGCCCCTCTGCAGTCTGGACTCCTCTGTCTGTGCTTCTACTGAAACCGGGACAGCTGGAGGAGAGCGTTCTCCACAGGGCCAACGCGACCACCCCCTTTCAATCTGTGGACCTGTTGTCCAAACCTGCTTTAGTAATGTCACAGGTCACAGAGTGCAATGAGCCAGTGAGAGACCCTCTGAAGGTGAGTAATTATATCAGATATTCAGTGCCAAGTCCGTACCCAGGATTAGTAAGCAGGTAACTGCCATCAGTGCGGGCACTTTCAAAGTTCACAAAAGAAGCTGGAAGTTTTGCATTCTGCATGGACACGTTAGTTCGTCAATTGTCGCTGACTTAGCTATGCTTGGACAGGATGCTTTCAGTGCCTTTGTCTCTTGGGAGCACTCTCCCTGATCATTGGCGGAGACCCAGCTACGATCGATTGTCTTTGGCAACATTGTGAGCCATCCAGTTCACCTTTGTCTTCCAGCTCTCCCTCAACGCTTCATCAAACTTCATTTTGAAGTGTCTCAGGGCATCTTCCTCTGATTTCCCCAAAGCAAGTGAATCCTACAAAGGGAGAAGATTGGCGTCACACAAATGCAGGGGCAGCGGTGAAGTATAGAGGCAGGGTAAAAGTTTAACTCTTGCTCCAATAAACGATTGGGGTGAAACCCGAAAGTCTGCGGGTGCTGTGATTGTGGTAAAAACACAAGAGTCAATGCTGGAGGAACCCAGCCAGACCAGCTGACTTTCTCCACCATTTCCTGTTTTTACCCCTATTAACCAGATGGCATGAACATTATTTTCTGCTCGACCACTCCCCGTTCTCTTTCCTCCAGCTCTCCACCAGCTTTTCTCTCCATTCACAGAGTCATCCCCCCACCCCCTGTTTCTGGCGTACTCTTCCTCCCTTAGCCACCAATGACCTCCTGTCTTTGGGTTGTGCTCCTCCCCTCCACCATTTTGTTTGGGTGCCTGCCCTCCCATACCTTGATGAAGGGCTCAAGCCTGAAACGCTGTGCATGTATCTTTATCTTTGCTCTATTAAATACGCTGTGTGACCTGCTGACTGGCTTTGTGTTTTTACTTTACTATTGCTCACCCATCTACCACATTTCAGTATTCCCTGCACAGGTGACCCTGTTCACCTGCATTAGTTCCAGCCATTTTGTGATTTTCCCATCACATGAAGTCAAGAAATGTGCATTGAAAAAAACTGCATTGAATTGTTTACATTTCTCCCACTTAAATCAAATTGAGTGAATTTTATTCTGCATCTCAAATTTTTGTGAAGTGATTTGTGAATTCCAAATTCTGTTACATGAACAGCTGTTACATGGATGTTGACTGTATAATATTAAACAGTATGACCTACGGGAAAGTTCAAGGGACTGGAGATCTTAATAGTACCCTTAACCCCTCACTCAAATTAAACGAGAGAGAGTCCCTGCCCACCCCCTACATTGCTCCAGTTGGGATTTGCCCACGTTTGAGGAATTCCACCGGAAACCCCTACACTTCCCCACCAGGCATGTTGCACCCGCTTTGTCGGGAGATGTTCAGTGGGAAAACCTTCAGGGACCTGGAAACAAAGGCTGAGGGCAGGGGGAGAAAGGCAGCATCGCTGGAAGTTCACCGCTGCTTACCCAGTGCCGTTAGTTCCTTCCCTGTGAAGTTGAGTCGGACAGTTTAAATTCAAGATATTGCATGTTGGAACTCTGGTGAGACTTCAGTGTTATGTTTGGTTCTGGTCACCTCATTACAGGAAGCTACGGAGAGGGTGCAGAGGAGATTTACCAGGATGGAGAATGTGTCTTATGAGGCAAGGTTAGCCCAGCTGGGACTTTTCTTTTGGAGTGTAGAAGGATGAGAGGAGACTTAATAGAGGTCTGTTTCCCAGGGCAGGATCAGCAAACACCAGGGGACATCGCGACAAAGTGAAGGGAGGTAAGTTTATGGGAGACATCAGGGGTAAGTTTTTTTTAAACAGAGTTGTGGGTGCTTGGAATGCATTGCCAGGGGTGATGGTTGAGGGTGAAACATTAGGGGCATTTAAGAGATGCATAGATGGACACATGGATGGAAGGGAGGGTTTTTTTTGGCAGGAATATAAAGGTCGGCACAGCATTGAGGGCCGAAGGGCCTGTACTGTGCTGTAGTGTTCTATGTCACTTCCTCCTCAGCCTTGCTGGAGACCAGAGGTGTGGTAAACAGTCCTGCCTCAGCACCATGTCAAAGACATCTCCACTGTGATCTTTCTTTTCACTGCATACCTGCCCTCTGTAAATTGTGCTCATTACACGGCTGTACAAATGTTAGAGATAAGCTGTTAGCCTGATTGCAGAAGAACCCTTCTCACTCGCTTTGTGATCAATAAACTTCTGTCTGAAAGAGACGGCAAGGACCAAGCCTTTACTTGCTCCCCTCTTCCCATCAGTGTGCCCGTGTGTGACTGACACAATGCGCTCCCTCACCTTGAGGTACTGGATGTCTTTGGCGCAGCTGAGCTCAGGGAGTCCCGCAGCCTGCATCAGTGCAAAGAGATTTATGAAGAGAGGGCAGTGCCTTCGCAGAATCATGTAGGCTTGTTCACAATGTTTCCGGAACCTTCCCAATGGAATAAGAAAAGATGAAAAGACCAGGTGATCCCCAAAGCACTCGGATGCACAAAATACAAACACACATGCATGCAAAAATACACAAAAATTCAAAAAGAATTGTAACCCTATCCTCTTGTTCTACTTTATACGGGTGGTATAAAATAGAGACTGATCGTGGAAGGATCCTTCTCACTGCACCGGGAATAGGTGACAAATCAACTCCAAACATCTGTACGTGCAGAGATGCAATTTCTTGTTGATGCGTTTTCAAGAGATCATTTGAAAACCGATGATCCCTCAGACGAGAGGCAATGCATCCTTTTCTTGCCCTGTTTGGAACCAGTGAGCCAACTGACTTGAATTTCTCTGGGATACAATCCCATGTGGTTGCTTTTACTCTCTGTATCGTTAGGTGGTCAACGGCTGTCAGATGTGATGACGTGCCTGACTTTGGAAAAAATCAAATGTTCTACTGTTGAAATGAATTGCAACTGTTTAAGTTTATGGAGTCCTTATCTTAATTATTCCCATAATTTATAAGATTATTTGGATCCTGTTTGTGGTTTGCGCTTTCTATCCTACAGTTGTGGAACAGACATGCTCGACCGTTAACTTCACAAGGGAGGGGTTAAATTATGAGTGTGAGAGTTTAACAGGAGGCTAAATAGTGTCTGGAACAGTTCGCCATGGTTTGCTGACACGATAGGGAATGGTGGTAATAGAGGAATAAAAACCCAATGATACAATTTGGTTCACTGGTCAGTTTCATATAATTTCAAGGGTAGAGAAGATTTTCAAGGATGTCGTCAGGACACGGGGTGTAGCGGGTGCCTGAGCTATAGGTTGAGTAGGTTAGGGCACCTCTCTGAGGGGTGATCTCATATCTCACATTTGTTGGGGGGGGGGGGGGGGGGTGGAATGCAAGTCTTTTGCCCAGAATATGTGAATCGAGAACCAGAAGACATGGTTTTCAGCTGTGGGGAGAGGGACATAGAGCAGGACCTGAGGGGTGATGTTTTTCACACAGAAGGTGAAGAATATATGGAAGGGGCTGCTGGAAGAGGCAGTCGAGCCAAAGTTTAAGAAACATTTGGATAGATATATGGACAGGATGGGTTTAGAAGGATACTGGCCAAACACAAGGAGGTGGGGCGAAGGCAGGTGCAGCCTTTTGGTCAGCAAGGTCTGTTTCCAAGTCACCTGAGTCTATGACCCTCTCCCTTCGCCAACCAGGAGTTGGTCAGGTGGCCCCAAGCGCTCTCTCTTTGCTGGTTTTGGACTGACAACTCTCAGAGTGGAAGGCAGTACCTTTCAAACTTCTCGCTGTTGTTGGTTTTTCCTTGCTGTATCACGTGGACAAAATCATGGGTTAAAATGAATGGAACCCGTTCCCTATTGATGCCAAACTTGCTCTTGAAGTTTCCCAGGAAGTGTCCAAAGTCAATGTGGAAGAGCTGTGGGAGACAAGGATAGAAAATGTATCATTCTGAATGAGATCAAAGTACAAGGATACTGAGAGGTCACGTCATTAACTATCACAAGGTAGGAATTTGGAGATACAGGTGAAAGGGATTTATTTCCAAGTTCAACTTGGGGAGGTGGGGGGGGGGAATCACTACCGAGATATAGTTCATTAGGGAGCCCAGAGTAGTTGGTTGATAAGTTTGAACCCCCTCTTGAGTGAAAACAAAGCTGGAGAAACTCAGCAGGTCAACAGGTCATAGCTGGATCCAAAGAAGATTAATCGTAGTCCAATGTTGCCGGTCTGAATATTATTAATCCTTCATTGGGGAAGAAGTGCACGGAGTAGGGAGGGCTTAGTACTTTTTTTTAGGAATACATGGGTTGGCACAGCATTGAGGACTGAACGGCCTGTACTCTAGGAGATGCATTTTGTGACTCTGTTGTGGTATAATGATGCACCAAGATAACTCTTAGAGATCACCTGGTGCTACAAAACTGTATTTTGTTTGGACTACTGTACATGTAATCACCACAAATGGTTGTCAAGAGTTATGATAAAATGGAGTTGGTCATTTGTTTATTAAATTGTTGTGGACAACCATTTTATTCAGGTACCTGCCTACATTTTGCTGATACCTTGATGAAGGGCCCAAAACGGTGGTTATGTAACTTTATCTGGCCTGCTGAGTTTCCCCAGCGTTGTGTTTTAATTTCAATCACAGTGTCTGCAAACTTTCGTGCTTTACTTCTCTTCTCACTTGAGCCACTCTCTATTCAAACGAACGTAAAGGACTGTTTCTTCACTTTGTGAACTGTACAAATATCCTCAACACTCCAGCCAAAAGTGGAAAAAGAAACAAAAGCACTGGAGGAACTTAGCAGGTGGTGCAACGTCTGCGGGGAGCTGGAGGCAGTTGACATCTCGGGCTGAAACCCTTCATCAAGAATGCCTGCAGAGGCCTGAATAAAAAGGGGAAAGGAGGCGGTGTGTTGGGCGGGGGTTGAAGGGGAAGGAGCAGAAGTTTTCAGGTACAGGTTGAAGGAGCCAAGAGGTGATGGGAAGGGGGCAGAGGGCTCTCTGATTGGAGGCAGGTAGATGAAGGGTAACTTCTGGTAGGGCTGAAGAAGGATCCTGGCCCGAAACGTGGACCTCCACGTCCTCTCCATGGCTGTTAGACTTTCAGGGTTCTGTCAGCAATACCTGAGTATTTATACTTGAGTATAAAACCCATTATCCAGAATTCAAGCAACTAGCAACCTCAAACAACAGGCAAAAAATAATAACATATAAAATAAATGCAAATAGGTAAAAATTCAAATAAAAGTTTAAAATTGTAAAAGTAAATGTTCTCTGAAGTAACACATGAACCTTTGGTGATGATGGGAGCAAATATTCAGCCAGCAGAGGGAGGGCCTTGGTCAGGCTTTGCCCATAGCAGCTGTTTGAATAAAGTTGTGTGAAACAGCAATGGCGTCGCCCAGGATGAAGAGTTGGTTGATGCCGCTCGCCGTTGGGGTGACTCTTCTCTTCTTCTCCTTATCCCTGCTTAGTTGGAGTCTTTATTAGGTGTATTAGTAAGGCTTTAACTGTCAACTTGGGAGAAGGGGGTTTAATTTTGATGTTATTGTTTTGTCTTTCAGGTGGCTCCACAGGGGGGACCTACAAATGCAGCGACGGTTAAAACATTTTCAAAGAATGTGACTGAAAATAAAGTAAAATGCATTAACGTTTATATATTCAGGCAAGTGAACTTTCTTCAGTGGAAGTAGAGTATCGTAATTTTGTCTTTTAAACTGTTTATTCTTAATGCTGGTGTATTAGTGAGCCATTATAAAAGTGAGACTCAAGCAACCGGAAAACTCACTTATCCAGCATCTATCAATCCCTGTAGCTGTCAGATACCAGGTGTTTTACTAGAGTTACCCAGCATCTTCAGACTCCCTGCAACCCCTGCTCAAAAAAAAAGTGGACCGGGTCTCTCATTGGGAGGTCAATCTTACCAAATCCCCTTCCTCATAGGGGTTCAACAGTTCTGATTTCTGGAATGTTGTGGTCGCATTTTCTATTTATCCTGGCCAACCATCCTTCTGATCCAACAGATAGTTGGATCTCAATAGTTTCAGGACATCCAAATCCACTTCACGACCAAATTTTAAAAAGAGAAGTCGCTGCGTTAAATTAGACACTTGGGGCATGGGTCAGAAACTGGCTGTTCAGTTCAGCCTCCACGCTGACCCTGATGGTTATCTACGCAAATCCCATTCCCCCACATTTCCCTCGTCTCGTCTCCAATCCAAATGTCCTGAAAAGATTTAATTGTACTGACAAAGTCAAGTCAGTTGATCACACAGGCACCAGAGTCTCAGGACCTCAGGACTTCCTGGGGTTCTTCTCTGGGTACCCTTCAGACATACACACCGTTTAGTACCTCACTGCAAAGACAGCACCTCTGTCCCTTCTGCACCAATACAGTACCACGTTAGATTGGCAACACTGACGACATACTCAGTCCTGGGCCGGGTGGAGAATCTTCCATCGTACTGAGGCAGGAAGGGTGGGTGTCAATTGATGCACGAAACATCGAGGGGTGCGGAGTGTTGACACGATTAGGGGAGGGGGCCAAGTCTGGTACGGGAGGGTGAACTCACAGCTTCTCCACACAAGTAAGTCTGGTGTGGTGTTCCTTGCTTAGAAGAATGATGGTTGGTCTACAGGGCACTGGGAATGAACCATGGAGTGGCTAGAATGGGATGAGAGGAGTCAATCTCCTGACTTAATCCGTTTCTTCCCGCAAGGACCTGCACTTCCCGGCCTCTGTAATCCAAGTGACTTCACTTCTCCCCACTGACCTCACCTGTCCATTTTCCCTGATCATGATGTTGTCGCTGTGTCGGTCACCGATTCCAAGCACGTACGTAGCTACACAGTACCCAGCACACGAGAGGGTGAACTCCTCAATGGCTTGGTCCAGCGCTTCCCTGGAAAAAGGTGAAAAGCACAATGTTGGTACATCAGCGAAGACGAAGGAGAACACACGCATGAGCCTCCCCTGTAGCAGTGGGTTCCCGGTGCCCCTCGCTGTGACTTCCCGGCCTCACCATCTAATGGCCTACAGGTACATGGCTCTTCACTCGATCTCCCCACTCCTCGCTGCCAAGAGACCCTTTACACCCACCCATTTAATTAACCTCCTCATGGAGAGGTCACCTCTGATGATGAGCAGGCAACAGAGCAACTCAGTGGGTCAGGCATTGTTCATGTGTAGATAAGGTCAAGACCTCTCATCTAACCTTTTGGAAGTGGAAGGAGTGGTTGGAGAAAATGTTAAGGGTCAGGACAAAAACCAGGAAAGTTTAGTCGATGGGTACAAGCGGCTCTGCATTCGAGAAAGAAGTGGAGTTCCCAAGGCCTTCCCTGATGGGGAACGGATGTGTAAGGCGATCGCTCATTCGTGGTGAAGATGGGAGCCGAGAATTTGAATTCCTCAAAGAGGTGGAGAGGAGAGAGGTTCCTGGATGTAGCTGGGAAGGGACTAGATGGCGTGGGGGAGGGGGGGGGGGGAAACAGGACAAAATGATGTTGAGGTACGAGGATACAAGTTTGGTGGGGAAGGAGCAAGCAATTGCTAAATTTAATTTAGAAAAAATAACATTTGAAAATGGGAAATAAATGTAAACAATTTTGAAAACCATCTTCCTCCATCCCACACATTTGCTATTTTTATTCTTGGTAAAATATACCCAATAGTAAGATATATTTGGAGGAGAATTGGGATTAGCTCAACTGAACTATGAATGTTGGAGCAAGCAATCTTGCTTTGTTAACTCGGTCGAAATCAGCATTGCAAAAATACTAATTGAACAAAAGGCACACTGTGAGCATTCCTACGAGGGAGAGGGCCAGGGAATGGAAGGGAGAACCAGGCAGCATTGGAGGGTTGGTCCCTTCAGAAAGCTAAAACAAAGGGAACATTATTTTTGTTTTACTGCTAAACTGTGCAAGGGGTTTCCAGCTGGACAAGAGGGGAATGGATACCTGTAGATAAAATAATCGCAGGGAAAAGCAGGGAATGGGAAGATCAGATTGTTTTATGAAGCACTGACTAGGGGATACAGCACCTCCCACTCCCCCACTCGGGCCACAGCATATTTAACGGTGGGGGTGGGGGGGGGGAAAACACGGACTGAAATAAGTGTTTTTATGTAATCGGTGGGAGAGAAGTACTGAGGAAACTAACAAAACAACAACTTCACAGGGAGGGGGACCCATAAACTTTGAGCAGAGTCCTAAGGGGATCACAGCCGAAACAAGGTTGAAATTAGATGGAAGAAATTGACCAAGTGTTCTCCTTCTGTGCTGTACTAACCAGTGAATATTGGACTGTGACCATTTATCTGCATTACAAGTTCAAAAATCCAGAGCACCTGAGAATCCAGATTTTTTAAAAAACTCTCAAACTTTTAAAATGTAGCGGGCTTTTGAGTGCGTGTGTAAGCACCACAGATGCACCTAGGCAGCAAGCAACCATGCTTTTTGTCAAGTGTTGACTTTTTCTTTAAAACTACTCGCTTTGGTAAATGAAGCAAGCTGTGTTTGCCAATGAATAAACTATTGAAATTTACCTGTTCGTCTCTTCTTTATTCCTCCTTAAATTTGAATTTGAAAAGTACTGCCTGAGAATCTGGAAAATCTGGACTGAACCAATCCCTGAGCAATCCGGATATTTGGACTTCCACTGAATCCTTTAATATTTATAATCTTTTTTGCTCTTGAGTGGAAGGTTAATTGATACTTACTGTTGGTAGTATATTTTATAGACCTGTGCAGAGGCAGCTGGCAAGAATTTCAGTACCCTTGTATATTGTATGACAATGAACTTACATCTCATCTACTAGCCTAAGGCTTGCATTTGGATCCAGTGTACTTAATCTTCACAAGCGGTGCATGGACAGATACGTGAAGAACAACACACTCGTTTGTCTGTACGTGTGTTATGTCTGGTTGTGTGCCTGCGTGTTTTGCACCGAGGACCGGAGAACGCTGTTTCATCAGGTTGTCAGATGACAGAGAAAACAAAATAATTTTTTTTGGGAGTGTAGAGGAGTAGAATTAACCACAAAATAACTGTTTAACCACTGAAACATGGAAGCCCAGCTTTTGTTTTGTTTCTTAGTTAGGGGGATATTTTTGTTATAAAATTTGATTCCCTTTCGTTGTGTTTGGCCTTTAAGAGATTGGGAAACTCAGCTTACACATGTTGCTCGATATCTGTGTCTGTATATATTGATTGCTGTTAATGCAATCCCTATCTCTTTATATCATTTTTAAACTTCATATAAAGACTGAAAAAGAGAGAAAGAACAAAAGGCAGTCGATGTTTCGGGCCTGTATCTGACTTCCTATGGATGCTGTGTGGCTTGCTGAGTTTCTCCAGCTCTTTTGATAATGAATGAGACCTCAGCATCTGCAGATTTCCTGTTTACTCACATAAAGAGCAAGTTGGTATTTAATCTTTTTTTAACAATTCTTTATTCATCTTTTCTGACCTTGCAGATAAAAAAAATTGAATTTTCACAGAGAGAAAAAGAAATGATAAAGTGGGAGGTTTGCACCACTGCTCACTGCCCGCGAGACACGTGGAAACATGACTTCCTATGGGAGGGTTGTGCATCACCGTTACAGCACACAGTTGAAAATAAGAAAACAGCAGTGGTGGCAATCTGACCACAAATGTGTCACTGGAAAACAATAGCACAAACAGGCCCTCTCTGCACATGTGCAGGATTTGTGCTGCCCAATTACAAGCCCCTCAGAGATGTCAGTGTGACTCTCATTTCTCATCACAGCCAAGAGAAATGTCAGCCAAATGTCATGGGACTGCAGGCACAAGAAACCTCCCCAGCACTCCAGACAGACCACGCTCAATGCATCAAAGAGCAAACAAATGAAGGCTTTTTAGCTTGTGTAACGAGAGAAAAAAATGACTGGGACTAAAATTCAAAGGATTCAAAATATTTATGTCATCCAGATGGACAAGCTGAATGTTGTTCCAACCATTAGGTTTAATTTCAGCGAGAAATCATGTGAGGGTAGAGGGATCAGTCAGTCAAGACTCTTAAAGGGAAAACTATCGACACTTGATAGCAGTTGGCAAAGGGCGAGGGAAGGATGGCTTGACTCTATGAGGAGGCCAGCACAGGTTTGATGAGGTGAATGGCCTCCTTCACTGTACAAATGCTGAGATTCGAGGAACCAAAGAAGAATGCATTTAGCTAGGACACTTGCTGGCTAAAAATGCACAGAGAATTGCTGGGGGAATTCAGTGCCCATAGGAGGTGGATATATTACCAGCGTTTCAGGCCTGAACAGGAAGACATCTGAAGAAGGACTGGCAGAGGGGGGAATCCAGACCAAGAATCAAAAGGTGTCAGAATGTAGTTGGAGGGCTTGAGAACAGCAGGGGGAGCAGTGAGAGAGACTCTTACAGGACCCCTTTCAAAGAGAGGAGATCTTCTTCGGGGAAGCATCCCTCAAAGGGAATTTGGAGTGAATCATCTGGATGGAGTGAAACACAGAAGTCTACAGATGGATGCTCTGATTAAACTGGCTCCGGGATGGTCGAGTTGATCAATGTTTTTTTCTGTTAGCTACGTCTTTAGTTTTGTGTGGAATGACTCAAAACATCACGATTGGAATTCAGTGCCAACACTCTACATTACCTGGCACTTCCTACAAAAAAAAATCCAGGAAGTAGATCGGCTGTAGCCACTCACTGTTGGAAGGAGGGACATAATTGGCTGTCATTTGAAGTTCATCTTTGTTGTTTATTTTTTGATACTGACACTCATTGTTGAAACAGTGATGCAGCACGGAATCAGGCCCTTCGGGCCATCGAGTCTAAGTTGACCATGAACCCATGAATCACACAGTGATCATTCAATGCATGATTAGTGTGAAAGGTGGTTGAGGGTCAGCACAGATTCAAAGGGCCTATCTTCATGCTATGTGACTCTGTTTCTCCAATTAGCATCAAGCAGAATCGATAAATAAGCAATAAAAATGAACTTCAGGTGGCAGCTGACAAAATGCTTTCCTCCGTCCGATAGTGATTCCAAATGCAGCAGATTTTCTGGATTAATAAGCATAATTTCTTGCATTTTCTGAACAAACAAGGTTGATTTAAAAACACAGAAATGCTGGAGGAACTCAGCTGGTCTCGCAGAGTCCACAGGAGGGAAAGATATATACTGGTCATTTTGGGCCAGAGGCCCTCTCCAAGGTAACAAGGTTGGTTCTCCAGATGACTTACCCTGGGTTCTTTGATTTTAACCAGTTCAGCAGAGCATCTTTGTTGAAAGCGGCAGTCGCTGCCATGTTGCTTTTGTTCAGCTGGATGTTTGCAATGGTCTCTGAGTGTGGAACCACCTCGATAACTCCAGTTTTATCTCCGGTTGACAGGCAGGCATAAGGGATCATCCTAAAGGAAGAAACAGTATTTGTGCAACATGGTCATTTTCTGGAAGTTGGATCCGAAGAACGATCGGTATTTATAAGACACTTTTGATGACCTCATAATATGCAAAAACTAGTTAGAGTGAATGATGTATCCATCACTACTGTGGTGTGGGGAACCTGGAAACCATCTGCCAAGTTGCCTGAAGCATGTTGCTGTAAATCAGTGGTTCTCAACCTTTTTCTTTCCACTCACATCCCACTTTAAGTATTCCCTATGCCATTGGTGCTCTGTGATTAGTAAGGGATTTCTTAAGATGGAAAGAAAAAGTTCGAAAACCCCTGTTTTAATTGTACCTCATTGACTCGTTATGTGCACGGTTTCACAACTCCAAAGGAAATGGGCCAATGACAATTTTTCTCAAGCAAAATATTTCAGTAACAATTGGGTTCTCAACCCTTTTTTCCCCCCATTCAGATACCACTTTAAGCAATCGATACTAATCACAGAGTACCTGTGATGATGCACCTATGTGGTATGTGAGTGGAAAGAAAAAGTTTGAAAACCACTGCTGTAAATAATAATAACTCTGGGAAGAGATCCAGGAGGATCAGAGCCAGCACCACCAAGGCTGAGGAATAGCTTCTTCCCACGGGCAGCGAGAAAGCTGAACGACCGAATGAACTGCTCACACTGACCATCCAAGACTCTCATATTGGCAAAACATTATTTATTTATTTGTATTCCATATGAATCTCTTTTCTTTGGCTTGGCTTCGCGGACGAAGATTTATGGAGGGGGTAAAAAGTCCACGTCAGCTGCAGACTCGTTTGTGGCTGACAAGTCCGATGCGGGACAGGCAGACACGATTGCAGCGGTTGCAGGGGAAAATTGGTTGGTTGGGGAAGGGTGTTGGGTTTTTCCTCCTTTGCCTTTTGTCAGTGAGGTAGGCTCTGCGGTCTTCTTCAAAGGAGGTTGCTGCCCGCCAAACTGTGAGGCGCCAAGATGCACGGTTTGAGGCGATATCAGCCCACTGGCGGTGGTCAATGTGGCAGGCACCAAGAGATTTCTTTAGGCAGTCCTTGTACCTTTTCTTTGGTGCACCTCTGTCACGGTGGCCAGTGGAGAGCTCGCCATATAACACGATCTTGGGAAGGCGATGGTCCTCCATTCTGGAGACGTGACCCATCCAGCGCAGATGGATCTTCAGCAGCGTGGACTCGATGCTGTCGACCTCTGCCATCTCGAGTACTTCAACGTTAGGGATGTAAGCGCTCCAATGGATGTTGAGGATGGAGCGGAGACAATGCTGGTGGAAGCGTTCTAGGAGCCGTAGGTGGTGCCGGTAGAGGACCCATGATTCGGAGCCGAACAGGAGTGTGGGTATGACAACGGCTCTGTATACGGATCTGTATTGTGAGGTTTTTCAGTTGGTTGTTTTTCCAGACTCTTTTGTGTAGTCTTCCAAAGGCGCTATTTGCCTTGGCGAGTCTGTTGTCTATCTCATTGTCGATCCTTGCATCTGATGAAATGGTGCAGCCGAGATAGGTAAACTGGTTGACCGTTTTGAGTTTTGTGTGCCCGATGGAGATGTGGGGGGGCTGGTAATCATGGTGGGGAGCTGGCTGATGGAGGACCTCAGTTTTCTTCAGGCTGACTTCCAGGCCAAACATTTTGGCAGTTTCCGCAAAGCAGGACGTCAAGCCCTGCATATGTACGTGTTTTATGTCTGGTTGTGTGTCTGCGAGTTTTTGCCCCAAGGACTGGAGAACGCTGTTTCGTCGGGCTGTACTTGTACAATCAGATGACAGTAAACTTGATTTGGCTTGAAACTTTGTTTTTAAATTGAAGATGCTTAAGGAATTAATATGGGCCAGGGGTTTGAAGAGAACTTTCCCGCTCTTTGGATTATTAACAAGCAGGCCCTCATCTTAACATCTAATCTAAATATTGCCATTGAAAGATGCAGATCAAAAACACATATTTACATGGCATCTTCAATGTAGGAAAACATTCCTCACAGCTGGTTTACTAAAATGAAACGTGACACTAAAGCAAATAGAGAGGGACTTGAGCAAAAGACCTGACGCTGAGTCAATGTTTATGTGTACTTTCTGGATGCATCACATCGAAGTACGGAAACTGCTCTGCTCAAGACCAGAAGAAGCATCACGCAAACTTCTGACCCCTCCATAGAAAACATAATTCATCTCTGGATGCCTCAGGATGGCAGCCGAGACACTGAAAGGCCCCACACACCCCAGACACACACTCTTCTCCCATCAGGGAGAAGGCTCAAGAGGGTGAGACAGTTTTTTCACCTCAGTCATCAGGCTCCTGCATAAACCACACAACAGCACTCTCACACTGGAGCGATATACAAAAGCCTGCAGACACTGTGATTGGAGTGAACTCAGCAGGTCTCGCAGAGTCCAGTTTCAGGACTGAGTCCTTCTACAAGGTAGGAGCAAAAAGCAGCTGAATAAAAATGCTGGGGGTAGAGGGAAGAAAGGACAGGGGGAGGAATATCAGTTCCTGGAGTATTTGTGTGAAACCTGGAGTAGAGTTCATGGGGTTTGGCACTTCAATCAATGGCACAGCTATACGGATAACACTCTTTCACAGAGTGACTCCAAATAGGGAGGTCACATTATCAATTCAGGGTAAATCACTGATGCCCCACAGATTTCAAAGTAATGGAGAGTTTTCAACAAACGACAGATTGCTGGGTTGTTCGAAGCACTCTTTACGCAGAAATTGTTTCATGATATCATAAATTCTCTGTATTGTTGTACTTCCACAATGTTACATCATGTTTTGAGGAGATTCTGCTTCACCAGCCAGCAAGTGTGCTCACAGAACAAAGACTGACCAAAGCATTCTGCAGTGACTCAGCATGCAGTTCACAGACCCACCAGGTGGAAGTGATAGTGAGCATGGTTCAAACTCGGGCTTTCGGGAAAAATCTCTGCATGAGCATTTATGAAATAATTTGGTTTGTGTGGAAGACTGCACTCAGGATTAAACACTATGGTCTAAAAGTTTCAAAAGGAATGCAACAAAACACTCATCAAAATTTAATGTTAATGGTTTGCATTGAGATCGAAATTAATTTGGACTCAAGAGAGCGTGCTGAGGTGATGTTCGTCACTCCCATGGAAGCCGTTTTGTGTTTAATTTCTGAGATTGGAACATGAAATCATTAAAATTCAGCTTGGACAAGCGCTGAAGTAATGATCTCCAACAGCGAAGCATTGCAGGCATATCCTGGAAGGCTGTCTTCGCCAGGGAGGTCATGACCTCACTAAAATGTGCCAAAAATGCAATAAAGCTGCAATGGGATGAAGTACATCTTTCTGAAATCCAAAGAGCTGCACTCAGAATCAAAGCCCTTTCCCCTCTTTAATTACATCAGGGATTTCCGCAATTTGGTACAAGTGGCAGAACCAGAACTGCCTGGATCTGTTTTGTTTTGGCACCAGAAGTTTAACTAATTCGTGGCAAGATTTCTGCATGTAAATTACAAAATGAGTTGATACTGCGCCTCATCCTCCAAATTAATCTTCTGTTCATGCAAGAGTTTGGGGGTGATCAGGAGTGCGTCATTACCTATAATCCAGACCCTGTTTCTTCCACAGAATGTCCATGAGCTGAATCATCTGCAGTGTCAACATGTCCTGGCGAAGATCTATGGGAAGGTTAACAAAAAATATTTGATGTCAGCTGGTTTAACAGAGGAATTGGAGGCAAATTAATTTATGAGCATAAAAACAGAAAATGGTTGGATTAACGAATGGGGTTAGGGGCCCTTTATCCAATGAGGGAGACTGACCCAGAATATCAACTATGCTTCTTTTCTCACAGATGCTGCCTGATCTGCTGAGAGTTTCCAAGATTATCAGAAAGTTCCTTGTGATGTTTTCAAAGACACAAAAAGTTGGATACTGAAAACAAGCTAAAATGAAACAAAACATTTTCATACCATCTCCATTCTTGAAAATGAGGCTCATAGGATTCCCATCGGACCTTTGATTCCTGTGGACGATCCACAGTGGTTTCATCTTGGAATCCATGAACTTGCATTTATCCACCCTGCAAATACCGGGAGGTGGAAGGTCAGTGGGCTGGCTCACTTGGGAAATGCTTCTCAGAAAAACTTCCAGCTGCAAAACTCATTACAGAAGAAATGTCTTTGCCAACGCACATTCCTTTCCAGTGTTCTTGTAACTGACCTACGATGGTGCCCGATTGTTTCTGTATTATTGACAAGACTTAAACATTCAATCAATATTTCCTGGAGGCATCAGCCCCTTGAGTGGGTGGCCTGTTGCTGCCTCTCTCTGGCATTTACCGCCCCTCCCCTGTTGTAGGGGTTGGGAGGAGGAAGTACAGTCTGTGGATTGAGGCATCACATTTGAAATAACAGAAATTATATGCTTCCAGAAGGTCCAACTGTTCTATGTGTGGTTGGTGTTACAACAGGTTCATTATCTCTCCCACTGGGGTGTGTGATAAAATGCTTCATGCTTTTCAAGAGGAAACAGGGGTTGTCTTTAATTTTTAAAGACATACAGCCCGTTAACAGATCATGTGGGCCCATGAGCCCGTTCCGCCCAACTTACACCCAGTAAACCTACATTCCCGATACATTTTGAATGGTGGGAAGAAACCTGAGCCCCACTCAGACATGGGGAAAACTCCCTACAGATTGGAACCCGGTCCCAATCACAGGTGCTGTAAAGGCGTTGCACTAACCGTTACACCAACTGTGCCGCCCGCAGCCTTGAAGCACGTAAACAGAATGCATTGACATAATGGCACAATGAATGTCAGAAAGAAAGACATTTCACAAGTCTATTTCCTGCATCTATTTTCATGAATAAGGTGCAGGCGATTCTTATATTATGGGGGTCCCAAGAAAATGGCCCCCTCTTCCAGTTGTTTGTAACACGAAACTGCGTCATCTACACATGTGTCAAGAAACATGGATTTAAGACAATATATTTATGTTCAATTTCTTTATTCCCCCTCACATAAATTCTGTAAATGTGAATAAAACTCTTGTTTCTGCACTGCAGTGTTCTATGATCCTGGAAAGAGTAGAACGATGAGGTGCTTCTATAACATAATCAATAAGGGTGAAAGGGTAACAGTTCAAAGGGAACATGAGGGGGATCTTCTTCGCATAGAGGGTGGTGGGAGTGTGGAACGAGCCGCAGGCTCAATTTTGAGATTTAAGAAAAATTTGGACAGGCGCATAGATGAGAGGGGTATGAAGGGATATGGTCAGAAGAACGAGGTAGAAAAATAGTTCAGCACAGACTAGAAGGGCCGAAGGGCTCGTTTCTGTGCTGTAGAGTGGTATGGTTCTCATTCAAACTAACTCTCATACAATGCCAAGTATAAGCTCCAAAGTTCACACTCTCTTCACACTGGACCTTATTGTAATTTCTCTTAATAATTAACGCACCAGAGTTCCAGGAGGAAGTTACTGGGATTGAGAGGAGAATAGAAGTTCGACAGAACTTCCATGCACGTCTCCTGCCGCATGCAGACATGTAAAGCTTCTTTTGTTTTTGCTTTGGTCGTCTTCAGGGAGCTGGACTTCACAAAGTCATTCAGGGCTTTCATTTTCTTCAAAGCATCACACTGCAAAAAAAAAGAGATCGTGATATTGGGACAAAGATGATGGCAGTGAGGACATCTACAGGAGGGAGAGAGATCAGCCAGTTGAGTGGTGTCAACCTGGCTCTCAATGTTAATGATTGTAGACTTCAGAGGAAATCAGGAGAACCTGAACATCGAGGAGATCTACAAGAGGGAGAGAGATCAGCCAGTTGAGTGGTGTCAACCTGGCTCTCAATGTTAATGATTGTAGACTTCAGAGGAAATCAGGAGAACCTGAACATCGAGGAGATCTATAAGAGGCGGTGTCTTTAAAAAAACAGCATCTCTCCTCGAGGACCCCCCCCCCCCACTACCACCCAGGCCATTCCCTCTTCACTCTGCTACCATCGGGGAAAAGGTACAGGAGCCTGAAGACGAGCACTCAGTGATACGACAGCTTCTTCCCCCAGCCACCAGATTCCTGAATGATCAATGAACCACAATGTCTCACTTTGTCTTTTCTTGCACTGTTTATTTATTTTGAAATGTGGATTATATAAATGTTTGCACTGTGACACTGCCGCAAAACCATGAATTTTGTGACATGTTCATGACAATAAATTCTGATGATCGGAGTTAATGAAATTAAACTGCAAGAGCATTCTCAAACTTAAGCACACAATCTTCCCCAGTGCAGGCTCAGCCCCCACGTGCTTCAGGGGCAACCTGGTAAACCATCGACAGCAAGCTCATCATGTTGGCTCACATGAGAAACCAAATCCCAGAGTGGGTTCATGCTGGAGATGCTGGGATCTCAAGCTGAACACAATTTGCTGGAGGAACTCAACGGGTTGAGCAGCACCAGCGGGAGAAAAGGAACGGTCAACGTCTCGGCCTGGAGACCATTGTCGAAACCAAGTGATGGTGCGGTCGAGAACTGGTGCTCGGTCCGCAGGAGGGACCAGCCGTTTTAATTCCCCCTTCCACTCCCATTCTGAACTCAGTCTCTGTGGCTTCATGCACTGCTACAGAGAGGCCCACAGTAAGCTGAAGCAACAGCATCTTATCTTGAGTTTGGTTGGATTGCAACATGCAATACTTGTCAACAAACCTTCGAATTTCAGAGAACTCGATCTTTCTGCTTGGATAAGAACTATCCGTTTTGCCTGTATTCCTTTTAAATTTAGACAAACAGCATGGTAACAGGCCCTTTTGGCCCATGAGCCTGTGCCACCCAATTGACCTATAACCCCCAGAACGTTTTTTTAACGGTGGGAGGAAACCGAAGCAACCAGTGAAAACTCATACAGACAAGGGGAGAAGGTACAAACTCCTTCCAGACAGCATGGAATTTGAACCCCGGTGTTACCGCTGTAACAGTGTTGCACTAACCGCTATGCTAGCCATTATTTTATTCTATTGGGAGACAATACAACATGAGCATTACAACATGTCAAGCCAACAAATTATTTAATTTATCTTAACTGCCTCAATACCTTGACCCTGTCAGAAAAATTCCACCCACCCCACCTCCCCCGACCTCTGTAACCGAGACAAATGCATTTCTCTCTTTCTCAGTTCTTTTGGATCTTGGACTATATCCTCTTCCACAGACACCATCTGGCCTACTGAGTTATCTCACCCGTATTTTCTGTTTTTATTTCAGATTTTTAGTGTCTGCAGCTTTTTATTTGTTTTGGCCATTGGATTAGACAGAGAAGAAAGCAGAATGTTCTCCCTGCTGCTCTCGAGATCAGGATCAGCGAAAGCTTGGGATTGGAAGAGAGTGCAGTGCGTTGGTTCAAACGGATGATATCCAGTGTCAGTAACCCAGCTGCAGGGGTCTTCACCACTAACTACCAATCCAACAGCAATCACTGATGTGACAAAAACAGTCATCCAACTCTTCCACCTGCCTCCAGTAAAGGATGACTTGTTTTATTGAATAAAGGTTTACACTTGGGTAGATTGACCCATATGTAGTTAAAAACACAGGAATGCTGGAGGAACTCAGCAGGTCTCACAGCGTCCATACGAGGTACAGATATATTACCCATGTGTCGGGCCTGAGCCCTTCTTCAAGGCGTTTCAAACTTTCTCATGTACTTTGGTACACGTGACAGGAAACTTGAACTGTCTACAATCATAAGACAAAGGAACAGACTTAAGCCATTCAGCCCACTGAGTCTGTCCTCACTGTTCCATCATGGCTGATTTACTATCCTTTTCAACCCCCATTCTCCTGCCTTGTCTCTGCAACCTTTGATTACCTCCTGAATCAGGAACTTATCTTCCTCCAGCATTTCTGTGTTTTTATTATGAACACTTGGATATAAAGGAATAAAATCAGCATTCGTTCAGTGAATCTGCCCCTTTTCCTGCGAGGTCTGGTTGAGTGTGACTTGGTTGAAAAGAAAATCAAGCCTGGCTAAAATCCAAACAGATTTTCAAAACGTCAGTCAGCTTGCTCAAACAAATCCAATAAAACTAACTGAAGAGTGCACGGGGTTAGAGCATGATCTGTAATCAAGTCATACAGTGGGGAAAAGGCCATTCAGCCCAACATAGCCATGCCAACCAACTCACCCACCAGAGCTAGTCCCATTTATTTGTGTTTGGCCCACATACCTCTAATCCTTCCATGGATCTGTCCAAATGTCTTTTAAACATTGTAATTGTCCCCCACCTCCATCACTTCGTCTGGCAGTTCGACCCACCGACCTATCACCCTCTGTGTGGAAAATGTTATCTCCCTCCTTTCTAAATCTTTCTCCTCTCACCTTATGCCAACTTTTCTGTAAAAGCCCCCACACACAACCCAATGTCTCCTTCTCTCTTGCTCTGTCTCTCTCTTTCGCCTTTTCCCTCAGCCTCTTTCCCCCATCTCTGCATTCATGGGGGCAAACTCAGTCAATTCTCACCTTTCCTCTCTGGTGTCCGATCTATATCCAGGACAAAAACCATAACCATCCCACTCATCTCCTCCTGTTATTTTAAAGTTAGGTGAGCTATTTTTCAGCTGAGCTAACTTGAGGAGAAAACCCCTGCAGATAATTGGGTGTCAAAGAATCACAATTGGTTCAGTGGCTGCATCACATGACCGCTCGCTCTCAGACCGTTCTGGAATGCAAACTGCGCCTCACCACTCACCTGTTTCAGCAGGGACTTCATGTGGTGGTTGGTTCCTCGGCAGTATGCCTCCAGAATTAATCCAAATCGCAATGACACTGCAGCTGAATGCACTTCTGACCTGAAACATGCATGAAATAAGATTTGTCGTTAGAACAACCAAATACATCAATAACCCGCCTGCAATATAATGAGTATTCAACAGAGATGTACTCACCCCAATCCCCCTAAGCTGTTCTGCCACCTTTGAGGCACAAGTCGGGAAGGGACCCATGACACTGGACAACAAACATTTTGCTTCCTGAACATTTTCATGGGTTTTGGGCTGCTGTTCATGAAAATCACCAAAATATCTTCCTATCATGCACCATTTTTTAGATATAACCCAGTTTTGTAATTTCCTGCTATATGGGTGGCAGGTTTGGCATAGCTTTTAGTGCAACGCCTTTAGTGCGCCAAATGATCGGGACTGGGTGATGAATCCCACGCTGTCTGTAAGGAATATGTACGTTCTCCCCGTGTCTGCGTGGGTTTTCCCCAGGGACTCCAATTTCCTCCCAATGTTTGAAATGTACCTGGGGTGTAGGTTAATTGGATGTACATTGGGTGGCATGGACTTGTAGGCCAAAATGGCCTGTTACCATGCTGTATGTCTAAATTTAAAAAAAATGTAAGTCTACTTCAAGCATACTGTACAAAACCATGACGTGCAACATGCCATAGAAAATTAATTTTCTGCATTTGCACTTGGACTTCTTCCCTGCTGATCTTGGTGCCGTCAGTGTCGAACGCGGTGAAAGGTTTCACCAGGACACCATGGAAAAGCGATATCAGGGTAAATGGAATCCAACATGTTGTTGGACACTGACACAAGAGGCAGAAGATGCTGAATACAAATGAAAATCAGTGACAAAACATTTTTAGGTCAGCGTCATTATGCGATTAAACGTGCCAAATTTAATAAAAGTTAATCTAATGTTTCTCCAACTTCCGATGTGAGACAGAATATCTGAAATTATTTTTGTTTTTAGCCTAAAGTTGTCTATCATAACCCCTGTTTTTTTCAGTCAGAAAACCTTTTTTTTAAAAAAATTGTTGTCCAGTGTTACGATCCTACTTGCCTTGTGAACAGTTAAAAATCAGTGTCCACAAGAAAGCGGCCCACTTGATCAGCACCCTTAGCATTCAGTCCCCCTACCACTGGTGGAACCTGGCTACTCAAAAGCTTGTTCAACAGCACTTCTCAAACCTGACTACAAGGACAAAAACACCAGGTGTGTGGGAAGTAAGATATAACTGTGACAACTCACGGGGATGGTATGCTTGCCTTCACTGGGCAGACAACTGAATACTAAGTGAAATACAAAAGTCTGCAAACATCATGGTTGAAGTAAAAACACAAAGCTGCAGAATCTCAGCTGGTCAAACAGTGTCCTTTATATAGCAAAGTACGCTGTTTAACCAGCTGAGTTTCTGAAGCTTTGTGTATTTACTGAGTATAAAGGTTGGGACCTCATGATGGAACTGTACAAGACGTTGGTGAGACCATATTTGACAAGCTCTGGTCACCCAGCTATAAATGTGCAGGGGAGATTCACCAGGATGTTCCAGGAACTGGAGGGCTTGAGTTCCAGGGAGAGACTGGATCTTTAGCTAGGTGGAGGGATTTAAATTTTTTAAAAATTTAGTCATACAGCCCAGTAACAGGCCTTTTCAGCCCCTGCTGCCCAATTACTCCCAATTAACCTGCAACCCCCGGTACGTTTTGAATGGTGAGAGTAAATCGAAGCGCCTGGGGAAAACCCACGCAGACACGGGAGAACATACAAACTCCTTACAGACAGCGCCAGATTCGAACCCAATCACTGACACTAACCGTGCTGTCCAAAATGTTATGTCTCTCTGAGGATGATCTCAGAGAGGTTTCATTCATCATGAGGGGCATCGATAAAGTGGATGCTCAGTCTCTTTCCAAGGGAAGACAGTTCCAGAACTTGAGGGCACAGGTTTAAGGTGAAAGGGGAGAGATTTAAGAGGGGAAACTACTTTACACAAAGGTGGTTTATTTATGGAATGAGCTGCCAGAGGAATCTATAGAAGCAGGTACAAATACAAAGTTCCAAAGGCATTCTGGCAGGTACATGGATTGGAAGGGGATAGAAGGATACGGATCGAATGCAAGCAAATGGCGCCAGCCCAGGAAGGTGTGGATAGGTTGGCTCAAAGGACCTGTTACTTTAATTAAATCCTGGAACTCCCTCCTCAATGGGACCTCAAAGACTGTACTGGTAGAATGTGTTACACCACTAACAACTGAAGGACATTGGAGAATAAAGAAAACCAATTTATTATAGCTGCCCCTCCATTCCTTCCAACAAATGTCATTAAAATTCACGTAAAGCCCCCAGGTCTCAACAAAAAGGATTTTTAAAGTAAAAACACAATGCTAGAGAAACTCAGATCATCAAACAGCATAGTTTAGAGAGCAAAGGTAAAAATACACAAAGAATGTTTTGGGCTTGAGCCCTTCAAGGTATAAGCAAAATGTAGACAGGTGCCCGAACAAAATGGTGGGGGAAGAGGAGGGCTGGGGGGGGAGGAGCATGGTCCCTTAGGCAGGAGGTAACAGGTGAAAAAGGGAGGGAGTGCACAGCAGAAAATGGGGGGGGGGGGGGCTCTGTGAATTGAGAGGAAAGGGGGGTGGAGAACTGGAGGAAAGAAGACTGAGGGAACGGGAAGGGAGGGAGGACAGGGAGAAGGTGAGCAGAAACTGAGAAGGCGAGAACTCGATGTTATTGCCATCTGGTTGGAGAGTGCCCAGGTGGAATATTCAGAAAGATCCTCTACCTGAGATGCCAAAACAGGAAGTGCCCAATTTTTTTGTTCTTCAAAGCCCTCTCCAGTAGGAACTTGGTCAGTTCAGCATATAAGTAGGGCTCGTACTTCAACACTTGAACCAACTGCAGGAGATACTGAAAAAGTTCTTCATCACTGAGGGGCAAGTGAGAAAGAACAAGAAAGAGATGTTCAATCAGTGAAAAAAATTAACTGTTAAAAACCTGTAGAGCTGACCATGAGCTCAATAAAAGAAACATTTGCAAAGAGATTTTTATGTCCCCAGGACATGGTTTCAACCTTTCACAGCTAATGTGTGCACTCATTGTCAGAGTATTGGGAACACAGCAGCCATTCCTGCTCCCACAATTGCAATGATATAATTTTTTTTCAATTAAAATTTTTAAAAATTGAGACCTAGCAGGTCTTTCCCACCCACAAGCCCATGCCGCCCAACTGACTTGCAATCCGCGTACGTTTTGAAGGGTGGGAGGCAACTGGAGCACTCGGAGGAAACCTACGCAGACACAGGGTGAACGTACAAGCTCATTACAGACAGCACCAAATTAGAGCCCCGGTCACTGGCACTGTCACAACGCAAACCGTGTCAGCAAATGACGAGAGAACATCAGCTCATTGAGATGAAATAACGCTAGGGAAATGTCTCTAAGCTCTTCTTTAATATCACCCTGGGCTGGTTCAACAGAGGCAGGAAATGAAGGTTGTGCTTGTACTTGGGGTACTCTCTGGATGAACTTCCTTTTGGGGAAGACAAGAGCTCAGGGATCCAGAACTAAAGGTTCAGACACTTCTGACAAAAGCGGAGAGAAATTTTCTCCTGATGGTGAAACTTTGAGATCTTCTACAGCAGAGAGGGGAGGAGATGGAGTCACTAACTATACCTGCGGCTGATGCAAATGGTTGGTAGATGGGGAGATTTGAAGATGGGGTGGGAGGATGACATTGTGCTGACCCAGGTTCAGATCAGACACAGCCAAATGAGGTGAAACAAAGAAGTCTGCAGACCCTGTGATTGCATGAAAGTGCTGGAGAAACTCAGCAGGTCCTGCAGCATCCACAGGAGGCAAAGATAAATCACCAATGTTTCGGGCTCAAAGATGTATCTTTGCCTCCTATGGACGCTGTGGGACCTGCTGAGTTTCTCCAGCATTTTTGTGTATTAACCTATTGAGAGTTAGAGCAGGTGTGGAGACAGGACGGCTGACTCCATTTCCTCATACAGCAGGGAGAGCGATTACTCAGTCAATGTGCTGCACCAAGATGAATTCAGCTGTGTACATTATATCGGAATTAAACCAATCTTTATGGGTCACGTCTCCAGAATGGAGGACCATCGCCTTCCCAAGATCGTGTTATATGGCGAGCTCTCCACTGGCCACCGTGACAGAGGTGCACCAAAGAAAAGGTACAAGGACTGCCTAAAGAAATCTCTTGGTGCCTGCCACATTGACCACCGCCAGTGGGCTGATAACGCCTCAAACCGTGCATCTTGGCGCCTCACAGTTTGGCGGGCAGCAACCTCCTTTGAAGAAGACCGCAGAGCCCACCTCACTGACAAAAGGCAAAGGAGGAAAAACCCAACACCCAACCCCAACCAACCAATTTTCCCCTGCAACTGCTGCAACCGTGTCTGCCTGTCCCGCATCGGACTTGTCAGCCACAAACGAGCCTGCAGCTGACGTGGACTTTTTACCCCCTCCATAAATCTTCGTCCGCGAAGCAAAGCCAAAGAAAAAGAATGAGTGCAGTTCTAATCCCTTACCTTCCCAATGATCACATACCTCAACTTCCTTAAACAATCTATTGCCAATGAGCGGACGAAGCGGCAAGGAAAGCTGTAGTCTAGAAGCTCCAGGGCATTTAGTGCAGGCAGTTTCTTCCATGACTGCAGGAGGGATATTACCTGCAAAATAAAATGCACTCTGGCTGCAATGCGACTGTACAATTCACACACGCACAGTTACTGCTGTGCTGCTTCAATCCACAGACCATCTGTTCTCATTAAATACAGTGTTCAAAAATAATAACTAGCAATCAGGTGAACAGAGATACCCCTGCCTGCCATATCAAGCAGGGAACAACGGCAGCCCGTGCTTACAGTACAACTCTGATAATCCACTCTTTGATTATTGGGATCCCCCAAAGGTTCAGCAAATGGGTGCTGATCCCCCTGCTCCGTCTCACACATCACGAGATTACTTCCTGTAAACTCACTGTGGTCCTGGTTCAGAGAGTCACCGAGCAAGACTACAGGGAAACAGGCTCCTTGGCCAACTCATTCATGCCAACTAAAATCTCGAGCTGCGAGAGGACCCCAACTTACCAGGAACCCAGTTCCCATGTTTCTTGTAGCACACAGGTTCCCAGCTCCCTTTAAACCCTCCAAGTTGACTGGGAAAAAACTGTACTGCAATGTTCAAAGAAAGTGAGTGAGAAGAGTTTGAATATTAATTGAATAAAATCCAATAGTCTGGAAAACTGGTAAGTGCAGCAAGATCAAGGTCGTGGGCTTACAAGCAAGAATTGACAGTGAACCTCGTGAGAAATTTGCGGCAGATGAACAAAGGTTTAGTTGAAGGGGAAGCTCACGTTCAGGTTTCAAAAGTTTGTTCTGCGGGCAGTCCAGCTGTGCAATTTCGACATGGTTCAACAGAACAAAAGCAATGGAGAATGGAGTCAGAGACAAGATCCATTAGCAGGGAGCAGGGTTTCGGGGGTGTCGTTAAAGGAGAATCTTTAAAGTAAAAAGTGAAAGTTTGAAGAGCAAATTTCAGATCCAGGGACCCAGGCAGCGGTGAGTCAACAACAGTGGAGCCATCCAGGAAGCCAGAATGGAAGGACAGCAGAACTCCTGGATGTTTGGAGGGTTTGAGGAGATTGCAGATGTAAGGAAGGATGAGGGGATTTTAAAAGAAGCAC
Organism: Narcine bancroftii; assembly: GCF_036971445.1. Taxonomy (NCBI): domain Eukaryota; kingdom Metazoa; phylum Chordata; class Chondrichthyes; order Torpediniformes; family Narcinidae; genus Narcine; species Narcine bancroftii. The sequence goes on along the minus strand of NC_091470.1, from coordinate 146,100,500 downwards.
AAGAATATTACAGTGACCTCCTCAGCATCAACAAATCCAACACACTGTAAACTTGCAAAATATATTTCCTATGGCACCTTTTGTAATTATTTCTATTACTGAAGTGTTAATAAAGTTTCAATTCTCAAAGGGCAAAGGTCCAGTTGCAGCAGAGCATGGTATCAAGCTGAAACCTGAAGCTGAGAGAGCCGGGGTTAATTACTCTGATTGAGTTAATGAAGCGATTCCTGCCGCAGATTCCTGCAGAGAGCAGACTCCCAGATTAAAAATATAGTTGAACCTTATGATCCTGTGCCAGGTTGCAGATTGACCTGTCAGCATCTAACAAACATTTGTCTCACTCACAAGCTTCACAGGCTATAGCTTGTGAAGTGGGAGGGAGAGAGAGGGAAGGGAAGGAGGGAGAGTGCAAGGAAAAGGGAGAGGGAGGGAGAGAGGAGAGAGACAAAGAGAAAAAGTGAGAGAGAGAGAGGATGGAGAGATAGAGACAAAAAGAGTAAGGGAGAGAAAAAGAGAGAATTGAAAGTAGTGAATACACCCAATCTGTATGTTTTCATGACTGCTTTCATTCCTTGTGCTCACAGTGAAGAATCAATGAAGCAATCCATTCCTATCCAATGTCTTCTTTGGGAAGCTGCCAGTCATATACCAAGAAAACAGAAGGGTGAAAATGCCTGGTCATTTGGGATTGCTGCTTCAGCGTCTATCTGTCTGACAACATCTGTCTTCCACAGTCCTAGCCAGTGGACAAGAGACCACAATCCCCACAGAGAGGCAAAGGTCTTTGGGCCATTTGGAAATCACCCTAGGCACATTCATCGAAGATAGCTACTGAGTTGAACTACATTTTTTGGGGATTTTAATTTGTTAAAGATGTTTGAGCATGTGAAATCTGAATGGCCAAGCTTATAATTCTTTCAGAACATTCTCAGACGAAGCATATTTTAAAGAGGTCACATCTACACCACAATACCACCACATTGGGTACTTCATTGAAGCTCTGATAATCTGAATGAATGGGAGTTTATTGTCATATACGTAAGTTCAGATTGAGTATCCCTTATCCGAAATGCCTAGGAACAGAAGTGTTTTGGATTATGGATTCCAATATCCTATAGGTAGGAGAACTGGTTCAACTTTGGAGTTGGCAGTTGAAGTGTCAGGAGTTCCGGAGAGTTGGCGGCCGGGGTCAGTGTTCGTGTCAGTGGCTGGGGCGTTGGGAGCTCCGGAAAGTCGGAGGAATTGGAATAAGATATCTTGGGGATGGGAATCAAGTCTAAACACAAAATCCATTAATGTTTCATATACACCTTATGCACATTGCCTGAAGGTAATTTATACACGATTTTTAATAATTTTTTTTCTTTATGCAGTGTTTTTCTATTTTTCATTATCTTCTGTTCATCACTTGTCAGCCTCGTCTCAGTTTCCTACCTGAGCGACATCCTCATGCTTGTTCCACTTTGTCACTGACAGCAGCTTAGCGAGAGACTCAGGGAAATGGTCGCGGACTTCGTACCGCAGCTTCCACACGAGATCCTTCTCGTCCTCAAAAAACTCAGTTAATGTCTTGCGTTCCATGATCTCCTTCAACTGGTATTGCTGTGGAATCGATTCAGAGACCCCAATTAGTCCACGTGCCACTCCCTCTTCCAGAAATGTCCATTGGAAAAACCCTTCATCCCACTCATAGTCATAGCAGCTTTTATTCAAGTCTCCCAGTCACTGCCAAAATAATGACCAACGATGGGCTATATTCCAACTTACTGCATGAGTTAATACCGTTGATTTAATGTCAGTACCGTTGGCTTAAGCAAGGCTCACATAAGGTTGGGAATAATAAAATATACTGATGCATGGCCAAACTCCAATTTATCGAAGGACAGTTTATTGCTGTTTTAGGTTATGACATGTGCATAGTTCACAGAATACAGCGAAGTCACAGTGAATACGATGCCAAAGTAACTCCATTCCTTATGGTGGAGTGACAGACCGTTCCTCAGAGTGGGATATGGAGAAACTTTGTGGAGAACAACAGTGTACACTCGGCCTGAGAGTCATTGTTGGAGTGTACAAAGCTCACCAAGAATGCCACACAGAGCATATCCTTGATTGGTAACACAGATAACATGCTAGCAGGAATGTTTACTTGGGAATTACTCAGTTTCCATGGAACAGGTCATGAAATACTCTCTGGCGATGGGGAGCTGCACTGCCTTGTGATTACTCAATGATATAGCAGTCTCTTCAATCTGAGGCGCCTGCAAGCTCACACCAAGACACAAGAGAAACTTGTCCGTGAACTACTCTTTGCAGACGATGCCGCTTTAGTTGCCCATTCAGAGCCAGCTCTTCAGCGCTTGACGTCCTGCTTTGCGGAAACTGCCAAAATGTTTGGCCTGGAAGTCAGCCTGAAGAAAACTGAGGTCCTCCATCAGCCAGCTCCCCACCATGACTACCAGCCCCCCCACATCTCCATCGGGCACACAAAACTCAAAACGGTCAACCAGTTTACCTATCTCGGCTGCACCATTTCATCAGATGCAAGGATCGACAATGAGATAGACAACAGACTCGCCAAGGCAAATAGCGCCTTTGGAAGACTACACAAAAGAGTCTGGAAAAACAACCAACTGAAAAACCTCACAAAGATAAGCGTATACAAAGCCGTTGTCATACCCACACTCCTGTTCGGCTCCAAATCATGGGTCCTCTACCGGCACCACCTACGGCTCCTAGAACGCTTCCACCAGCGTTGTCTCCGCTCCATCCTCAACATCCATTGGAGCGCTTTCATCCCTAACGTCGAAGTACTCGAGATGGCAGAGGTCGACAGCATCGAGTCCACGCTGCTGAAGATCCAGCTGCGCTGGATGGGTCACGTCTCCAGAATGGAGGACCATCGCCTTCCCAAGATCGTGTTATATGGCGAGCTCTCCACTGGCCACCGTGACAGAGGTGCACCAAAGAAAAGGTACAAGGACTGCCTAAAGAAATCTCTTGGTGCCTGCCACATTGACCACCGCCAGTGGGCTGATAACGCCTCAAACCGTGCATCTTGGCGCCTCACAGTTTGGCGGGCAGCAACCTCCTTTGAAGAAGACCGCAGAGCCCACCTCACTGACAAAAGGCAAAGGAGGAAAAACCCAACACCCAACCCCAACCAACCAATTTTCCCCTGCAACTGCTGCAACCGTGTCTGCCTGTCCCGCATCGGACTTGTCAGCCACAAACGAGCCTGCAGCTGACGTGGACTTTTTACCCCCTCCATAAATCTTCGTCCGCGAAGCCAAGCCAAAGAGATCCTACTAGATGTCAACAAAAGTGCAGTAACTGCTGTCAAATAACCCAATGGGGCTGTTCAATGCACAGGCCATATGCTGTGGTAATGCTGCTCGAACTGCAGTTCTGTTCAAGGGGTTTTGACCTTCACGCTAACTTTTTCTTTTTTCACCAACACTGCCTAACCTGCTTAGTATTAGCAACAGTTGGTGCTTTTGTTACTGGAACTTCATGGTTTTACGGTTAGTGTAGTGGTAAAGGCACCACTACAGCTCCAGTGACCTGAGTTTGAATCCCATGCTGTCTATAAGGATTTTGTCTGACCTCCCTGTGCCTACATGGGTTTCCTCTGACCACTGAAAACACACAGGGGTTGCAGGTAAATTGGGGTATTTGGGTGGCACGGGCTTGTGGGGCAGAAGGGCCTGTTACTATGCTGTATGTCTAAATAAAAATAAAATAATACAACTTACCTCCGACTGCGATGCTTTAACACGCTCTCCATTCCTACCCAAATCGAGGATCTGGGGGGGCAGACAAGAAACATGGCACTCATTACAAAACAACTCAATAGATGTCCTTCACCAGTTCCGATGTAGAGTTTCAGCTCGAATCATGCACCTTTCTGTGTTCTCCCACTGAAGCTGCTCGACCTGCTGAGTTCCTCCAGCAGATTGAGTTTGGTGAACAGATGTTTGGTTTGGGAAGTACAGACAGATACATTTGGTTTGTTTCGCTTCCTGATGAAGTCACTAGAAGTAGCGTGTGCTTTTCGGGAGTTGGGTCAGCCTGTGGCTTCCAGATGTGTGGTGGTCTACTGCCAGCGTAATTCCCCTTTGTACAGTCTGGGTTAATGAATGGACAGGGGAGGGGAGGTGAAATTATCCAGCGTTACCACCTCTCCTGGGCAACGACTCAGCTCTGGCTATGGGCTGGGTTGAAAGATTTTTTTAAAAATTGGCCATACAGCACGGTAACAGGCCCTTCCGGACCACCCAAATACCCCAATTAACCTACAACCACCAGATGTTTTGAAGAGCGGGAGGAAACCAGAATCCCCGTGGAAAACCAACTCAGGCAAGGGGAAAACATACAAACTCCTTACAGAGAGTGAGGGATTCGAACCTGGGTCGTTGGCGCTGTAATAGTGTTGTTCTGAACCCTACACTAGCCATGCCACCCACATTCTCTTCTGTCATGCTGGCCAAGATGGGACGAAGGGCTTGTTTCCTGATGTAGAACTCTGACACCACGTAACCCAGGGGAGTGGGGGCAGATTATATGGCTTGGATCACCTTTCCATTTCTGGAGCTTCTTGTTTCTTAAATCTAATTTTTAGATACAGCAGAGTAGAAGCCGATTCTGGCCATTTAAAACTGTGCTTCCCAATTACACCCAAATTAACCTTCAACCCTTGATTCTGTATCCTTATCTTTGCTATACAAAGGACATTGTTGGACCAGCTGAGTTTCTCCAGCATTGTGTTTGTACTTCATCCACGGCATCTGCAGACTTTCGATTTGCACTTCTTCCAACCCTGGCACATTTTGGATGGTGAGAGGAGGAAACCGGAACACATGGGAGAAACCCACGCAGATGCGGGAAGAATCTACAGGCAGCACCGGATTAGAACTCGGGTCACTGGTGCTGTAATAGCGTTGCGCTCACCGCCAAGCTAATCGTGCTGCCCACCAATTCTAAGTTTTTTTTAATTTTAATTTTAGACACACAGCACAGTAACAGGCGATTCAGCCGACAAGTCTGTGCTGCCCAATTACACCCAATTAACCTACAACCCCAGTACGTATTGAACAGTGGGAGGAAACCAGAGACCTCAGGGAAAACCCATGCAGACAAGGGGAGCACATACAAACTCCTTACAGACAGCGCGGGCTTCAAACCCCGATCCTAACCGCTGGCGTAGTAAAGCCGTTGCACTGACCGCTACGCCAACCGGGCTGCCCATTTCTCAGAGGTCAAATTCTGCACTTACCTTTTCAATAGATGGGTAATAGATGGGATGGGGTACCACACTGTGGAAAAAGATGTTTAAAGCAGCAGTGCTGTCAGTGTTTGGATTACTCTGTACAGTACCCATCGGGTTCAACAGCTCTCCCTTGTCGTCTGTCAAACAGAAAGAATATTCACTGTTAAAGACCTTAAACCAAAATCCATCCTTCCACTATCAGATGATCAGAGAACTAAAATTTTTGGGTGAGGAGCTAATTTTCTGATTCAAGTCACAACCTGCTGAGTAACTGGGATGCTGGAACAGAGAGGGGCATTTTTGGTAAAGCCAGGGTCGCAGCAACAGCGGAGAGGTCAGGAACAGACACATTTGCAGAAGACACACACACTGCTCCCATGTGCCAACATTCTGCCCATCCTCTGTCTTCACCATCAATCACAGAAGCAACAAGCAACCTGGCAATACATCTGGTTTCCATCACTGTTAAAATTGGGCAATTAAGTGAATGGGCAGTTTGCATTAATAACATCAAAGAAAAATTTGCCTTTTGATATTTTCTCTTGCTTCTTTTTCAGGCCATCCCATAATGCCAGTATGGGAAATATGCAGCCACTTTTTTCCACAGCGCTTTTCTCGCTCAGTTGATAACACTACACAATGAAGATTTTGCTTCTTGAACACTTTTGGGTGTATTTTATGGATTTTGGACTGCTGATCACGAAAATTGCGGTAACAGTTTCCTATCACATAACTTTTTTAAAAAAAAGCTATCACCTATTTTTGTGATTTCCTGTTATATTTTAAGTCTACTTCAAGCATATAAAACCATGACGTGCAACATGTCATTGAAAATTCATTTTCTGCATTTGCACTTGGACGTCTTCCCTGCTGATCTTGGTGCCGTCAGTGACAAACATGGTGAAAGGTTTGACCAGGATATTGCGACCGTGGAAAAACAGTATCAGGGCAACTGGAATCCATCATTGCTGGTCAACTATTGTTGGGTACTGACACAAGAGGCTGAGTAGAAATGAATATCAGCGGTCAGTTAGGCCAGTTGAACTAACTCAATGTGTCAGCTTCATTATGCGATTAAACATGCTAAATTCAATAAAAGCATCTGCAACTTCCTACGTGATGCTGCAAATCTGAAATTATCTTTGTGTTCAGCTTGAAGTTCTCTATCACAATCTGCAATTTGTCTTCAGCAAGTAAACTTTTTGAAAAAAAAATTTGTTGTCCAGCGCTATTCATCAAACCTGAAAGATTCCACCCGCGCCCCCCCCCCCCCTTCCTCCATCACCCTCATCAACGCAGCACTCCCTTGGTGATGCACAGGAGTGTTAGGTTTTCAAGGGGTCAGACTCTGAGGAGCAGGAGATTACTGAGGGTTTGATGTATGATGAGCGTTTGATGCCTCTGGGCCTGTGCTTGCTCGAGTTTAGAAGGAATCTCATTGAAACCGACCGGATATCGAAAGGGCTGGATAGAGTGGATGAGAAGATGTTTCCAGGAAATTCCGGGATCCAAGGGCACAGCTTCAGAATTAAAAAAAAAGTCCCTATTTCTGTCTCCCAACAGCGGACCCTCGTCCTGGCCGCATGTCCATCCGAGATCCCGATCGCAGATCTTGCCTAGCCACCCACCCATCTGAGCTCACGATGCCCCATGCGTGGACTTAACACCTGATGCTGGCCATCCGAGCTCCCAACGCCTTGAACAACGCAGGTAATTATCACAGCCAAAAGTTTATCCTGTGTAAAAGTCAACATTCCCCCCCCCCCCCCCCCCCCACCGCCAAACACCATTTTTGGCCTGAAAAAAGTGGTCCAAAAGATTTTATATTTCCATGAGTATATACAGTTATTCTGCAAGTGCAATCCAATCACCCAGGCCAAAGGCAGCACCTGCTGTTTCAGCAAAATGATACCAGCCTTCTGGAAGGAAGAGATGGCATCACTGACCATCCCTGAGCTCCATGACTGTGCGTCTTACCTGGCACTGATGGCCAAGTGTACAGCCAAACATCGCCAGTCTTCAACTGGTCCTTGTAATCAAATACCATGGTGTTCACCCAGGCAATTGGGCAGTCCTGCAGTGAAATCGGAAACACTCCCATCAATAAAAACTTTAGACTGAACCATTCATCCTAAACTACTCAGCACATTCAACAAGGGATTACACTATTTGTCTGACACGTCTGTCCATGGTCTCATTCTCTGCCAGACTGAGCCCACCCACAAATTGGTGGAACACCTCATCTTCTGCCTAGGTACCCTCCAACTGGATAGCATTGACTTCTCTGGCTTTGCTTCAACTACCCTGCACCCCCCCGTCCCACCCCAACTTTTTCCCCTGTCGCCTTTCCCCAGCTCCTATTCCCTCTGTTGCTTTTCACAGAGCCAAAATCAATTCTCACCTCTACCCTTATCATATCCAACTAACACCTTTTGTTGGCCTGGACTCCTCCCCCCGGCCTGCACTGTCTCTATTCTGACCTTTTCTGTTCTTTGCTTGTTCCTTGAAGAAGGGCTCGGGCCCGAAACGTCAGTAACATAATCTTTACCTCCTATGGACACAGCGAGACTGGCTGAGGTCCTCCAGCATTTTGGTTCTGTCAATATTTACATCCAGTTTTATCTGCTGTTTATCCAATGTGCTTCTGTTCTATTCTTTATTTTACAATGACTGTCATTTCACAAATCAAACACAAAAGCAATCGCATGGAAAGTCAACCTTTCATGAATGAAACACGGCAGTAAACATTACTGCATCACTCCACAGAATTGGCCAGCTGCTTCCTGTGGTGAGTCACCCTGTGACAATAACATTATTTACCATGCCAAGTCCCCACAGGACAGCACTCCTGTTTTGAGGCCATACAGGTGAACATGGACCTCAAAGACCTGGATGCAATTGGGCCCCACGGACTCATGGGCCAAAATGGCCTGTTATTGCGCTGTACGTCTAAATTAAAAAATTTATTGTCATGAACATGTATCACAAATTTCGATGTTTAGCGCCAGCATTAGGTGCAAAAATTGCTGTAAATAATATATTCAAAAATAAATAAATTAGGGCAAAAGAAGAGGAAAAAGTGAGGCAATGTCTGTGGTTCATTGTCCATTCAGAAATCTGATGGTGGAGGGGAAGACGCTGTTTCTGCACCATTAGGTGCTCGTCTTCAGGCTCCTGTACCTCCTTCCTGATGGTAGCAGAGTGAAGAGGGCCTGGCCTGGGTGGTGGGGGTCCTTGAGGATAGAGGCTGCTTTTTTGAGACACTGGCTCTTGTAGATATCCTTAATGAAGTGAAGACTGATGCCCATGATGGCACTGGCTGAGTTCACAATTCTCCATTGCCTTTCACTCCAAACTGTACTCAAGAAGAAGAAAATGTGTGCAAAAGACAGAAATGTTGACTAACTGACTGTGCAAATACAGTCAACAGAACAAGCAGTTGAGTTTGGGTTCACCATGAACTTGGTGGAGTTGGACTGACATCCGCGTCACCCTCTCCATACCAGGAGGGAACTGCACAGGGTCTCAGGCATGGACTCAGGAGGTTGATCTCACCAGTACCTGGCCAATTGGTTTCAGTGGGACATCCTCCTCCTCTGCCTGTGGGTGGACTGCAGGTGGTGGGGAGAGGGAGGCGGGGAATCAGATGGAGAGGATTCAGAACATTCTGACAATTGATCCACTTCAAACAATTTTCTTTTGACTTGGCAACAGGCCAAATGTTTTGGGGGGAAAAAATACATCTGAAAGAAATGTTTTGAAAACCCATCTGAAAAATGGTTTTGACCATATGACTAAAATTAGGGAGCTGAGATCACGTAGGAAAAATATTTTCAAGCAAAAATCAGAATGAGTGTATGGGTGTGACCAACTCTTGTTGACCAGATGACTGATGATCCATGTCTGCTATGCCACAGATGTGACTACACAGAAAATGATTCCAGTTCATGGTCACACTAAACCTGGTACAGCGAGGAGGAGGGTTCTTCCGCAAGCAGTCCAGCAGTCAACTCTAATATGCATGCAGTGGTACAGAATAGAAGTTGGCCTCTTCAGCAACAATGAGTCAAAATACAAAGGGGTAGAAAATCTCGTGAAATGGTGCAAGAGTCACTACATGACTGTCAGTGTGGACAAGATAAAAGGAGATGATTGTGGACTTCAGGAGGACCAGAGACAACCATTCTCCACTACACATTAATAGCTCAGTAGTGGAGTGCGCAAAGTTCCTCGGAGTCCATTTAAGAAGTGACCTATCCTCGACACACATCTCCTCACTTAACAGGAAGGCTCAACAGCAAGAGCACTTCCTGAGAAGGCTGAGAGAGGCATGGCCATCATTCTGCCAGCTTTCTACAGGAGTTCAATTGAGAGCATCACTGTGTGGTATGGTTGCTGTAGAGCATCAGATATGAGGTCAGTCGACCAAAAAAGTGACAGAGAGGATTACTGGGGTTACCCTCCCGCCCATTGATGGGATTTACCGGGATCGTTATTTAAAGAGGGCTCACAGAATCAGCAAGGACCCCCACCATTCCACAGGCAGCATCAGTTGGAAAATAGATATAGGCGTAACAGAGCCAGAACCACCAGACTGAAGAACACCCTCTTCCCACAGGCAGTGAGAATACTGAATGACTGCTAAAACAACTTTCTGTGACTATTACTTATTACAAATATTTATTTATATATACACATATGTACTGTGTATAAATACAGTACATGTCTTGTTTAGGACTGTACATGTGTTTGCTCTGTGGACTGGAAAATGCTGTTTTGTCGGGTGTGCTGATACAATCAGATGACAAATAAACCTGAAATTTAACTTGAAAAGCAAGAGGATAATTAAAGAGTAGAGTGTTACAGGGAAAAGATCAATAAGTACAGATGAAGGGAAGCATAACATCATTGTTGTGAGGCTCATTCACCAGTCTGATGGCAGAGGGGAAGAAACTGTCTTTAAAGCCATTGGTGCGTGATTTCACTTCCTTGAACTTTCTTCCCCGCGGGAGGAGGGAGAAGTGACTGTGTCTGGGATGCAATGTGATTACATCCAATACACCTGCATAGCATTGGAAAATGATCACCAATCATAATTTACAGGTGGCAACTCTGTGCTGTCTGTAAGGACTTTGTACATTCTCCCCGTGACTGCATGGGTTTCCCCGGGTGGGGGGGGGGGGCTCCAGTTTCCTTCCACTATTCAAAACGTACCGGGGGTGGAGATTAATTGGATGTAATTGGGCGGCAGACACCTGGGCCAAAACGGTAGTTACTGTGCTAAATTTAAATTCATCACAGAACGTAAGCTTATAAAAATATACAAGCCAAAATTCTCTGAAAATTTCTTGATCCCCAAGAAGTGTTCAGAAAGGTTATCCTGACATACCACAGGATTGTGAAGAGATAGTTTTCTAAAGTCTTTCATGACCTCATGACAACTTAAAATACATCGCAGCCAATTAAATACTTCTAAATTGTATGTGTGGCCAAGCAATAATCATCCTGGGCACAGGAATATTCTGCAAGAAGTAAGGTGATAATGATTATAAACATTGGGGAGAAGAGCAGAAATTAATTCCATCCACATGAAGGACACTGTTTGACCTGTTGAGTTTCTCCAGCATTGTGCTTTTACTTCAACCACAGTGATTGCAGACTTTCGTGTTTTACTTAATTCCTTCTATCCTGGGATTTTTTTCACGGGGAGAATGTACAAAGTCCTTACAGATACCCAGCTGAATCAAAAGGCACAGGGTTCCATTTTTGCCAATCAGAAAGGCGGTGTCTCCGACAGTGAGGCACTCCTTCAACACTAGTGCAATGTTAGTCTCACGTTGTGTGCTTAATTATCTGAAGTGGGACTTGAACCCTCAACCTTCTGAGTGTTCAGAGGTGACAGAACTGATAGCTGAGGCACAGTATTTTTCAGTTCCCAAAACTTTGTTAAAATTCCAAAATTTGAAAGTGGTACATTTCTCCATTGGTTCTGTAAATTGCTCCAACATATCAAAACAAGAATTCATTTTGCTCAAGGGAAAAGCTCTTAGGTAGACTAAAGCTCCCACTAAAATCCAGGGTCCTGGACTCAAAACAAGAATTATTTCTCTTTCCACAGATATTGCCTGATCGACTGAGCTTTTCCAACATTTTCTGTTTATATTTCAGATTTCCAAAAATGTGTGATATTCTGCCCAAATCCAGCATTCCTGTTAGGTGCTACAACAATAACACTGTCCATAACAGGTGTCACTGTGCCTTTCTTTCCCAAGTAGAGCACAAAGTTGTTTGCAAGTTTGTCAGAATGTTGAATTACCCATAACCACCTGGAAGTTGATTATCTGATCAAATCAAGCATTTGTTTCATTAATCGCAGCAGAGGGTGCGGATTGGCAGTGAAAATCCAACTTACGGCTTTCTTTGATTTCTTCTTTGTCGACCGAGCCTTTTTGGCCTTTTCTATCACGGCGTACAATGCAAAACAGAGACGTGTCATCCGTGGTAGGTCACAGAAGTTGATGTCGAACTCCAGCTCTTGATTCCACACGGGCTCAGAACTCACATTGACCTCCTGGCTGGAAACCATCTTGCAGAGCATCTCGCTTCCGTGAAACAACCCGGCTTGAACGACGAGCTGAAATGAAGGAAAGGAGGGTAAGAAATCTCTAGGCCACAAGGTACATCTGCAAGCAAGCTGGTAAGGAGATTTTGCAAGGTTTTAACATATGCATTATAAAAAATATCCTCCTTACAAACTTGTTACAGACTGCTGCGAATTGGAACCCAGGTCACTGGCACTGGAAGAGTGCTGTGCTAAATGCTCTGTGAACCATGCTGCCTTAAAGAAAGAATAATAGACACCCAAAATGTATTTTAACAACTTAGAAAGATGGCATGGTTAGTGTAGCGGTTAGTGCAACGCTGTTACAGTACAAGCAACCTGGGTTTGGATCCCACGCTGTCTGTAAGGTATTTGTATGTTCTCTCCATGTTTTCATGGATTTCCTCCAGGTGCTCTGGTTTCCTCCCATCTTCCAAAAAAAAGCGTACGTGGTTGTAGATGAAGGGCCTGTTAGTGTGCTGTATGTCTGTATCTCTTATTGGAAGAAAAATATCACCCCTCAAGGGATGAGGGAATCAAGTGGTGTGCCTTAATGATGAGGATAAATTGTCAGCTTTAAAGCTCATACTGAACACCAGGAATAGAAAATGTTGCAATTCCAAGCACCATCCGCCTTTGTTCTGACCGGCGTACCATAAATAAAGAAAACAACAGAGATTAGTTGTCGCCAATATCAGAGTCCATTTACTCTGAAAGAATGACTCATTGAGGGTCCAGATAGAATCCTGGGAACCATAGCCAACAGTTGTGAGACGGACAGAGGGCAAGGCCATGACACTCAAGTCATTGCAGAGAACAGCTGGAAGTCTTTGAAAACGACTGAAGGCCTTTCCACTTCCAAAACACCGCCAGGGTAATCATGTTTGCAGTGCTCTCTGCACACAGTTCCCACAGATGATCTAATAATGAACAAACTTTGGGTCAAGTTTCAAATGTTTGAACAGTGACAACTATATAGGATTTTGAGTTATGTTTTTGAAAGCTTTAATGACAAACAGGAATGAATGCACATCCAGAAAAAGCCAACCCTTTGGCCCATGCTAACCAGTCGCCCATCTGCACTTGATCTACCTGCCTGTGTTTCAAGACTCAAGATTCCTTTATTGTCATGTAATAGCACAGAATGCATAATATCACACAAAACTGCCTTCTGCCTGCCATAAAGTAGAGAGAGTCCCCATTGGTGTTGCCCAGCATTCCTTATCCTTCGTGCCTTTTAAATGTTGGAACTGTACCAACCTTTACAGCAGCCTCTGGCAGCTCGGTCCATATACATTAAAACCCCTGGTATTTGGCACCTATGGGGATTGGTAGATGCTGGGTAAGTGCATTTTCCAGTTGCTTGGGACTTACTCTGACTGTGCCGAACTAAAACTTATTCGCTGCCTGATGATGCACTGATTCTGCTCACCAGACAAGTCTAAACTACAGGATTTTTTTTTTGCCAGTTGCTTGAATTCCAGCTTTACTGCACCCACCATCCTCTGGGTGAGCCCCAGTGCATCCCAGGCTCATTTTCAACCTTTCCCCTCTCAGTTTAAACCTATTCCCTTTAGTTTTGGTCTCCCTTCCCCTAGAGACCATTCACCTTATGAACCACGGTAAGATACCACCCCCCTCCCCCCCAGCCTCCTCCACTCCAGGAAAAACAATCCCAGCCTAGGCACTCTCTCCTTCTAACTCAGGCCCTCCAGACTTGGCAACAACTCGTGAATTTGTTTTTGCATTACTCACAACACTTGATGAAGGGCTCAGGCTCAACTTAACATTTGTCACACATCGCACACCTCCCTGAAATTATTTTTCTGCGGGCGACGCAGATTGTAACGAAAGCAGCTGGGAAGGTGAGTATTTTAAAGGAGCATTTAACAGGGATTCCGCAGCCCGCAGAAATTCGCCATGGGTCGCTGATGCCACTTTTATCTTTATTTTTCCAACATGAAGAATACTGTGCAACTTGCTGAGTTTCTCCAGCATTTTTATGTTAACTATACTCACAGCTTCTGCAGATTTTCTTGTTTTACACAACAAGAAAAGGCAGATTCAAAGATTTGCCGGAGGCTCCTTTATCAGGAGGTCACAAGAGAAACTAAGGCTTTTCCTTAATCCTTTTCATTGCAGAGCATGCCAATTCCATACACAAACTGATGGGCTGGCTTTAGACAAGGGGAGAGAAATGCATGTGAGATTACTGGGTATTGGACTGTTGTTCAATCTTGTTCAACCAGAACCGATATTCCATTTATTGCTGGTGAAAATAAAATTCTTTCCCCAAGTTTTGATGACAATTATCTAATTTCACTACAGATGTGTACAGTGGGCATCTAAATCAACAGACAAAACTCAGGCAAGATACGATTCAGTGAGGACCGAACCACAACACCGATTCTCTGCCTTTTCAAATTAGACCCATGTCATCAGAACAAGGATTGGCATTCAGTCCGTCTTGTTCAGTTGAGTGCTGAGGTCTGATTCAAACACCTGATGATGCAGCAACGATGACAGGATATATATTGATGAATGTTGGAAAGGAACCAGAACAGACTGACAGGAAAAGGACAATCATCTTGGGAACATCCAGGAAAAGGAGCCGGCAGCAGCAATATCAACTGAGATGGATTGTTACTGGCAACCAAGCAGTCAGTGCAAAGAGAGCATAGTTCTCCAAAATTCATAATCATAGAATTCTACAGCAGGGAAAGAGGCCCTCTATCCAAATTGTTCATGCCGACCAAGCCAGTTCCACTTGCCTTTATTTGGCTCATATCCCTGAAAACCTTTATTTCCACATTTCGACAGACAGGATGGTAACAGGCCATTCTGGCCCACAAGTCCATGTCAATTTACAATTTACACCGGTGGGAGGAAAACGGAGGCCCCGGGGAAAACCCACGCAGACACGGGAAGAATGTACAAATTCCTTACAGACAGCGCGGGATTCAAACCCTGGTCCCAATCGCTGGTGCAGTAAAGGTGTTGCGCTAACCGCTATGCCAACAATCTCAGATGGTTAGTGTGAGCAGTTCCTTTGGTCGATCACCATTCTCACCGCCTGTGGGAAGAAGCTGTTCCTCAGCCTGGTGGTGCTGGCTCTGATACTCCTGGATCTCTTCCCCGACGGGAGCAGCTGAAAGATGCTGTGTGCAGGGTGGAAAGAGGGCCTCAAAAATTTTGCCCACCCTCTTCAGACAATGATCCTAGTAGATCACGTCAATAGGTGGGGGTGGAGGGAGACCCCAGTGATCCTCTCAGCCGCTCTTATGGTCCTGTGGATTGACCTCCAATCTAAGACATAGCTGCCTAAAATGCTTTTTGAATGTCACAATTCTACCACTTCCTCTGGCAGCTAATTCCATTCACCCACCACCCACCATGCATAGAAGGTTCCCTTCATGTCCTATTTAACTTTTTCTCCTCTTACCTTGAGTCTGTGCTCTCTGGTACCTCTATCCTGGGAAAAGGCTATGGCTATTAACTGTATCTATGCCCCTCACGATTTTATCGTCTCCCCTTATGCTCCTACACTCCAGGTGAAACGTTCCAGCTTACCAGAATCTCCTTATAACTCAAACCCGCCAGTCCCGGGAACATTCTTGGGAATCTTTTCCTTTGTTACGTTCCTCATTGAAAAATTCACCAAGCAGTGTTAAACATAGAAGATAGGAGCAGGAGTGACCTGGAGCTGAGGTGAAGATCACCTGCACCCACTACCCTGGTTGCTCAAGGTGAAAGAGGCGATGGGTTTGGCAAATGCTGTCACAGAAAATTTTGGGCGTAATTGCAAAGCTGTTTATAGATGCTCAACCATGCAGCCACAGTGAAGGTGATTTATTTTACAATATTCCCAATGTAAACCTGAGGAAGACATTCAAAAAGCATTTAAGGCAGCTTAAAAGGAGGTTAATCCACAATTTCAGTTAACTTGCATTCTCTGCTTGCATCAGAATGATCCAATTCTGCTGTGACTCATCAATCTGTGACATTGGCTCATTTCTTCCTTTATTACTGTTGTCTGATCCATGGGAAATGTCCTTCACAGCTGCAGGTCACTTTTTTTTGTTCTTTGTCCCTAATTGCTCCATTCATCCATCAACCCATTGATTGCCACAACTTATCCCACTGGCAACCCTGACCTCACCATTTCAGCTATTCTCCATTGTCCTGCTCATCTCCCCTCCCCCACATTTCCTAGTTCTGACAACAGTCTCCAACTTGAAACTTTATCTCTGTTCTCTTTCCACCGATATCTTCAGTGTGAGTTGGCACAATTCAAATGCCATCTACAAATTTGCTGGAGATGCCACGAGCTTCGGCAGAATCACAGACGGCAATGAGGAAACATACAGGAGGTTAAGTGGTCACAACATCAACCTTGCACCAAACATGAGTAAAATCAAAGAGGTTGTTTTGGATTTCAGGAGAACACAAACCAGTCTTCATCGAGGGGTCAACAGTGCAGAGGGCCAAGAGCTTCAAACTCCTGGGTGTCAACGTCTCCAAAGATCTGTCCTGGGGCCTCCATATCAATGTAATCATGAAGAAGGCTCACCAGCACCTATACTTTGTAAGGAATTTGAGGAGATTCTCAAAAACTTCTAGAAGCAGACTGTGGCGAGCATTCTATCTCATTCCATCATTGTGTAGGATAGAGGTGTCAATACAAAGGACAAACTCCAGAGTTGTGAACTCGGCCAGTGGCATCACAGGCATCAGTCTTTACTCCATCAAGGACATCTACAATTGCAACTGCATTGTAACGCTGCTGCAGTATAATAAATTTCGTGACAGATTCATAACAATAAATTCTGATTCTGACCTAACATTCCTTCTCTTTCAAATTCCTGCAGTTTCCTTGTTTTCATTCACTGAATTTCGTTATCTTTCCTCACAACATTTACTTTCTTGTTTTTCACAACATTGGAAACAAGAAGAGTGGCCCCGTCACTGCGTATCATCGACAAGAATTCAATAAGGAAATCTCCTTCTCCAATTGCAAGGTAAAGCCATGGAGCCAAAAGGGACAGGACAAGAGATTTTAAGGCTGCTCCAACTTTCAATCAGGTCATAGCTGGGTCATTTTCCTGTTCGATCTGCTCAGTTTTCATCAGCCTCAGCCTTGAGTTCATACGATGACTGGCCATCTCCTGTTCCTGGGACTGAAGGCTCCAAACATTCGCATCCTGTGAGTGAGGCCGTTTTCTCATTACACTGACCTCTCATCAGAAACCCTGCTATCGGTTCCCCAGCCTCTCAGTATGCACCTGTCCATCCCCCCCTCCCCTCAACTCCAGTGAGAGGTTCATGTGAATCTTTATCATTCACTTCTTATGGACAAGCCCTGAAGCCAGGAACCCATCCAATGAAAGCACTGCCTCTAAGGCACATGTACCCTGCTTCTTGCATGGAGACTAGAATGCCATGCAATATTGGCCAATGCTTAGAAATGGGCAGACAACAGATCCTCCAGGAACCTCAGAATCAGAATTTATTGTCATGAACATGTCACGAAATTCATTGTTTTGTAGCAGCGTCACAGTGTAAACCACCTTACAAAATAAATTTTAAAATGTGCAAGTCAAAGTAAGGCAGTGTCTGTGGTTCATTGTTCATTCAGGAATCTGTTGGCACTGGGGAAGGAGCTGTCCTTGTACTTCTGTGTGCTCATCTTCAGGCTCGACCTTCCTGATGGTGGCAGAGTGAAGAGAGCATGACCTGGGTGGTGGGGGGTCCTTGAGAATAGAGGCTGCTTTCTTAAGACACCATGTCTTGTAGATGGAGTGAAGTCTGGTGCCTGTGATGTCACAGGCTGAGTTAACAACCCTCTGGAGTTATTTCCTTTCCTGAATGTTGACACCTCCGTATCAGACACTGATGCAACTAGCAAGAATGCTCTCCATGGTACACTTGTAGAAATTTTTGAGAGTCTTCAGTGACATACCAAATCTCCTCAATCTCCTTCCATCTCGTGAAGGCGACTCAATTAAAGTTTCTTCCATCCCAATTATGTGACATTTATAAACAACGCCTACTGTCGAGCTCTCT
Organism: Narcine bancroftii; assembly: GCF_036971445.1. NCBI lineage: Eukaryota > Metazoa > Chordata > Chondrichthyes > Torpediniformes > Narcinidae > Narcine > Narcine bancroftii. The sequence continues at coordinate 146,082,567 of NC_091470.1, read as the reverse complement.
CCTTAACTTTGTGCTACAACAAGCTTGTCTTTTGTAAAATGGCACTTGTTAGTTTGACCATGTCCATCCAACCTCCCATTAACACCCAGCCCAGTAAACACTAAATTCTAAACTTCCCCTTGCTGCTTGAAACCGCAAAAAAAAGACATTTAACTACCGGGAAATCATGATTCTAAGAAGAAATATCTTGCTTCAAGAGGTCTAAACCCAAAACCTCCAATATCCTGTGCTGCTGCGTTTTGCAGCCTGGTTTACGACACTCATGTGGATATGTGGTCGGGGACGAGTGACAAGTAATCTATGTGTTTATTAATTACTCAGATTCAGTAAACAGGTGGATATGCTTACATCAAGTGGGTAGGAAACAGTACCAACCTTCATTCCTTCATCGGCATTAACTTTGCTCCCTGAGAGTAAACTGATTGTAAAAGGCTTGTCCAAATTCCAGAGACCGATGTTCAACTGCTGAAATGGAATGGAAAACATCACATCAGTTCTCTTGTCCTTGTCAACCTGCCAGCTGTTCAGAATGGGTGAAGAGTGTTGGGCACGGACTGGGATGAACATAAACATGTAATGTGTACAAGCCCATGCATGTTCTCACTGCACACACGTGTTTGTTAATGTGCACACGCACTTGCACACACAGACATGGACTTGCACTGACACCACCAGAGGTGTGCATGCACACACGCATACCCGCACACAGACACACACACACACACACACACACACACTCACTCACTGAAACACAGACACGTTGATACTTTCACTCAGAGAGAAATCTTGTCTGGAAGAGAGTCCCTGTCAGGGATTATTGGGACTGTTCAGGACAAGTCCGGTACACTGGCAGGAAACCATCAACAAAATCTCAGGCAGCATTGAAATTTCCGAGAGAGTAAACCAGTGAGAAACATCACAATCTCACTAGGCCTGTCAAGGAGGCTCTGTCTGAAATCCTCTCCCTCACATTTACTCAACCTCCTCTCTTTCTTTCTTTCTCTCCCTCGCAAAAAGATGAAAATGCTAAAATGCAAGTTCAGCAGCTTAAGGACACGTTGTGCTGTCTCTTTTAGCTGGACAAAGCCATTCTGATGACAGTTGTGCCAGTCAACACCACTAACTGTGAATTCTACCTTTTTCTGTCCTATTGTGGTCACGGCTCTCTGCCAGTCAGACTCAGTTCCCAGCACAGTACCTGGAACACACCAGGCTCCTGTATCAATGGCCACTATTGATTTACAGAAATTAGAAGGATCGATGATTCATTACACTTTATCAAATCATCCTGACTGTGAGGACCCAATATTCTAGCCACGTGCAAAGTTAATTACTAAGGAACAGGGAAAATGCACTGGACACATTACAAAATAGTTTTTAAAAATCTTTGAAGAGCAAGAAAAGGGAAAAAAAAGCTGTTGGAACTCTGAAACAACCCCAAGAAGGGGTGTGTGACCCGATACGTCAGCTCTGTTTCTCTCTCCACAGACTCCAGCATGGCCTGACCTACCGGTCACTTCCTGGGAATCTGCATTTCACTTCAACATGTGTTTTTGTTTGTATTCTCGTTCCAACCTCCCTCCTTTATCCAGCCGCCAGATAACATCACCAAGAGTTTATTGTGACCTGAGCCTCACCCTAGCCAACTCTCCCCTAGCCTCTCTACGATTATAAACAAACTTTTTTCCTCTCTCTCCAAATTTCTGAGGGTCTTGATCTAAAATGTGAATTTCATTACAATTTCCAAAGATCTTGCTTGATTTATTGAGAGCTTCCAGTAATCTGGCAGGTCTGACAGCGTCTGTCCAGAAAGGGCCAATGACTGTTTCAGGTCCATGCTTTTATTTCCAATATTGCACCTTCATAATTTTTGTTTAACTTTTGAGCTATTGTTTTCAATGCTTTAATTACACAAGAAGGTTATCAATCAGACCATGATTGCTGAAACCCTGGTGGCTTTCTATGGATGTGTGGTGGAAAGTGTGCTGACTGGATGCATCACAGCCTGGGATGGGGACACCTGAGCGAATGGCCCTGCAAACAGTAGAGGACACAGCCTAGGACATTACAGGAAAAACCCTTCCCACCATCGAGAACTTCTTCAGGGAACGCCGCTGTCGGAGAGCAGCAGCAATCATAAAGGTTCCACATCACCCAGCACACACTCTGTTCTCGCTGCTGCCATCAGGAAAAAGGCATAGATGCTACAAGACTCACACCACCAGGTTCAGGAACAGCTGCTCCCCCTCCTCCATCAGACTCCTCAACAACAAACTCAATCAGGGACTCATTTAAGGGCTCTAACTTGTGCACTTTATTGATTTTTTTTTCTTATCTCTGTTGCAGGGTTTACATTTATTTCTTTGTTTACGTATTCAGTTTTTTTGCACTTTCCATAAGTGGTAATTCTCCTAATGTCAGGCATGTACTCCATCAATAAATTTGAAATCTGATTTATGACTTTGGTGTAAATTTTAAAAACTGGATTTTTATAGGTCTTTGACGTGTTTTATGTACAAATATTATACAAGTCATAAATCAGATTTCAGATTTATTGAACGACTAAAGTTTGCTTTTGAAGTATATTCTCCAATGTCAACCAATCTTTTTGGTTTAAGAATGTGACTTCGAAAAATAGATTTTGGGCAATCGCATTTGTTTTTGAACAGATAATAGACTTTGCTATGTTGTGTCAGGTAAGTCAGGAAAATATAGTTTTGTGCAACCAGTGCTGGAGAAACTCAGCACGTCAAACAGTGTACTTTATATTGCAAAGATATAAAACCAATGTTATCTCTTTATCAAGGTCTGAACAAAATGCAGGAAGACATCCAAACAAAATGGTGGGGGGGAGGGATAGGGGGTGGAGCACGGTCCCACAGGCAGAGGGTGATAGGCGGAGAAGGGAGGGTACATCAGTAAATGGGGGAGGGAGGATGGCTGGGGGAAAGGAGACAGTCGGATGGGGAAGGAGAACAGGGATTAAGCAATCAGAAACCAGAAAGGTCGATACTAATGCCATCTGGTTGGAGAGGGCACAGAATCGGGCACCTGCCTACATTTTGCTCAGATCTTGATGAAGGGCAAAACGTTGGTTCTGCATCTTTGCTACATAAAGGACACAGTTTGACCTGCTGAGTTTGTCCAGCACTGTGATTTTACTTCAATCACGGTGTCTGCAGACTTTATTGTTTTACTCCTATCTATCGAAAAACTCTGCGAAATCTCTTCGAGGGGTGTCTACCCTGTTCTCCTTTGCTCTCGAAGGGAGTTCTGTAAGAATCACTCTCCCTGCTCCCCATCTGTAATCCCTTTACGACCATGTCTCAACCTAGACTTGCGGCCACAGCCATGTTGCCTTCTTTACTACAAGGACTCGAGCCTAAAACATTGGTTATGTATCTTTATCTTTGCTATATAAAGTACAGGTTGCACCTCTCTTATCCAGAAACTCCCATGGTCCAGCATGCTTAAATCTGCCCCCGCTAGTACAAACCCCTTACAGACAGTGTGGGACTTGAACCCCAGTCCCGATCCCTGGCGCTGTAGAGTTATTGCGCTAACTGTGCCACCCAACAGTATTATTTCCTGTTTTAAGCTTTCTTCTACCTTGGATATGTTTATGTAGGGGGTTCCCTTAGGAGTCAATTTCTGTGGTCCAGCAATGGCCAGGTCCCAACATCGCTGGATTAAAGAGGTACAACCTGTGCACTGTTTGACCTGCTAAGTTTATCCAGCATTGTTCTTTTACTTCAATCTCTGCATCTGAGATGGTAAAGGAGATTTTAAATGTGTGTTTTATTCATGGTGTTATCTGCAAGGGATATTTGTGGGAATATGGAGAAATAAAATGGAGTGAACGCATGAGTAGTGTAAACAGATCTCAGCACGGTCTCACTGAGCTGAAGGGTTGCGTGATTCTATGACCCAAGGGATTCTGGGACAAGGACCAAGAGCAGGGCAGGATCTTTGGGAGGGTTAGGTGCTCATGGGATTGTTGCCTATACATTCCAAACAAAACCCTGAGGCCACCAATAATCACAGAGCTTGCCCCAGTCCCAGCAGCACCAAGCACAATGGTGCTGCCCATGGGTGGGGCTACAGGATGTCCTCCGACTGAGGGAAAGGTGACTGGCACTGACTGTGTTGGCAACATTGTTGAAACCTGGGCAAAGCCACGAAGGCTCTGGAACAACACAGGATTCATCTAAGATGCCACCTTCTCCTCCCTGTCTCCACGTCATTTACTGTCATCTGATTGTACAAAAACAGTGTTTTCCGGTCCTCATTGCAAAACATGCAGATGCACAACCAGACATAACACACATACAGACAAACAATACATATACAGGACAAGTATTCATCTGTTCAAATAAATATGAGAGCCTTAGATGGTTAGTGCGAGCAGTTCCTTTAGTCGTTCAGCGTTCTCACTGTCCATGGGAAGAAGCTGTTCCTCAGCCTGGTGGTATTCCTATATCTTTTTACCTGATGAGAGCAGCTGAAAGATGCTGAGTGCAGGGTGGAAGGGGTCCTCAATAATTTTGCGCATCCTCTTCAAACAATGATCCTGGTAGATGTTGGGGGTGGGGGTTTAGAGTGAGACTAAAGTGAGTCTCTTTCCTCTCAGCTAACTCTCCCAATCCTCCCCCCCCCCCCCCCACCTTTTTGTGCCACAAATCAATGGTTGGGCCATCAGTGATGCTAGTTGAGTTCAGCTCAGTTTAACCGCAACCCTCAGACTGCAGGGAATGCATCACATGCTGAGTGTAACCTCTGGAAGGTCACTGACGACACAGCATGTGATACCTACACTCGCAACCTCACAAGTGGCTTCAACAGCAGAGCTTTGTCGTGTTACAACTGGTTTCATGGCTGTGCACAATAGTGATATTGTAATGCTGACTTTTAAAAAAAGGACAGAGAAAGAACAAAAGAAAATGGTGCACAAACAAGGAATCAGGAATCAGAATCGCTCACAACCATGTGCCATAATGCACTCTCACACAAACATGTTCATGCACTTACACACTTGTATATTTGTGGACACATGTAGGTTTGAATGCTCATGCACAAATACACATTTGCACAGACGTTCACACTTTAATGAAGACACTCTGTTCAGCCACTGAACAAAACCATAGAGGATCTCATGGACATTTTGGTCTGTGTTATAAGTTGCTTCTGGAAGTAAATCATCACAGGAATCCCCCTCCCCTCCTTCAACTCTATTTTCCCCCACTTATTCAGGAAGGTAGCACATCCCTGGCCACACTCTCCTCACCTCCCATCAGGAGTGTGAGATCATGCACCAGCTGGTTCAAGGAAGGACAGTTTCTTTCCTGCTGTCATCAGACCCCTGAACAAACTCCACAACAGTAAAATTACATCGCCTTCACTCTGTTCTGACCTCTCTCTGTCATCTGAACTCAGTATTGTGTTTCTATTGCTGTGCTATGTATGGGTTGATTTGCTGGGTTGCACACAAAACAAACTTTCACATGTAGTGAAATATAAAAGTGATAAAGGACACAGGAATGCTGGAGGAACTCAACAGGCCTCGCAGCGTCCATAATTCGGGCCTAAGCCCTTCAAGGTGTTTCAAACTTTCTCATGTACCTCGGTACACGCGACAGGAAACTTGAACTAAATTGAAGAAACCTTATTTTGACTACTCTCTTTCCATAAGACATAGAAGCAGAATTAGGCTATTCATCCCATTGAGTCTGTCCCCACCATTCCATCATGGCTGATTTACTATCCTTTTCAACCCCCATTCTCCTGCCTTCTCCCTGCAACCCTGGATTCTCTCTCTAATCAAGAACTTAGCTAACTCTAACTTAAATACACCCAATGACTTGGCCTCTACAGTCCAAGGCAATGAATTCCACAGATTCACCACCCTCTGGGCAATCAAATTCCTCCGCATTTATCTTCTAAGGTGATGTTTTGATATTCTGAGGTTGTGCCCTCTGCCCCATGCTCCATCACCTAGGAAACATCCTCTTCATGTCTAGTCAGTAGGTTTCAATGAGAGCCAAAGACTCCAACACTATTTACCTTCTGTTCACAAAGAAGTCCAGACCAAGGGATGAAATCACTGGATATGTCCCAGCCCCCTTCATCCTAAAACATCAGACACTAACGTCATCTCAATTAAGATACCAAAGGGACTACTTCTCACTGAACATGACCTGCCTTCAGGATAACCTGGTGCCCCGCTCCAACAGACCAGCTTTCGGTGACTGAAGGCAACGCCAAGGTTTTGACGACTGAGAAGGTCACCACATTTGGAGGAAAGCTGACCAATAAAAGATGAGCTGAACAAGAAAGTCTGCAGACAGTGCGATCGTGGTTGAATATACAAAAGTGCTGGAGAAATTCAGTGGGTCACACAACGTCCATTATGGCAAAGATCTATGTTTTGGGCTCAAGCTCCTCATCGAGGTTTGTACAAAAAACAGGCAAATATTGGTGGTATATCTTTGCCATGACAAAACGCTGTGTGACCTGTTGAGTCTCTCCCAGCACTTCTGTGTATTAAACAATGAAATGAAAATTGTGTTTTATGAGCCTTGGCTTCATGCGGTCTCCCCAAAGTGATGGAAATTTAGAAAATCTGCCACATTCAAAGATCAAATTTACCAAGGGGACAAGAACTAATGCAATCAATGACATTCATTGGAGCATGAAGCAGAGTTTAGTGATGCTTTAAAACCCTGCTGTGCATGCCATGTCACCATGTTTTAGATTAGCATCACGAACATTATTACCCACACATTACAAAGACACTGTCTATATATAACTATGAATAGTCAAATAAAGCAAGATTTCTCTGTGTTATGTCACCTAAATACATCTACAGCAGTAAAAGTCCCCAGTGATTGTGGGTGTGCCTTGAACTCCAGGTGACTGAGATTACTTCAATACCACACTTCCTGCCATTTTGCCTGACTGATTACAGTATAACCTTCACTCTGATTTAAATTTTAAAAAAATCATTATTATTCTGCAATCTAACCATTTTTTCACCCTTCTGTGCAGAAATAAAACTTTCTGCCACTCTTTGCAGAAACCATGTCGAGTGCTCCTTTGTCTCTGAGGCAGACTGTGTGAGGAAAAGGCTTGAGTACCAAAATCCCAAAGTTCAAAGTCATGTCAGAGTATATACATAAGATCACATACAACCCTGAGATTCTTTTTCTGAGGACCAGGCAGAATTTCTAATTTCTGGGTTACTGTAAACTGTACTCAAAGAAAGAACTGTAAACAAACTGCACAAATGCAGATGTATAAACATACAGTAATAACTAATGAGAAAATACGAGTCCATAAATAAGTGTCTGAATTGTCTCAACATCGAGGAAATGTTGTACTGTGAGGGGTGCTACCCTTCAGCTGAATTCCACTTTCTCAAGTGGAATTAAAAGATTCCTCGGCCCTGCTCTGGGCCCTCAAAATGGAGATACCCCACTGTTCTGGCTAATATTGCATTCTCTAGTCAACGTGGCACAAGAAACTACGTGGTCACAATCACATTCCTCATCGCGGGAGCTTGCAATTGGCTGGCACGGTTGGCGAAGCAGTTAGTGCAATGCTGTTACAGCGCCAGCAATCGGGACCGGGGTTCGAACCTGGTGCTGTTGGTCAGGAGTTTGTACGTTCTCCCCGTGTCAGTGTGTCTTTCCTCCGGGTGCTCGTTTTCTCTCACTGTTCAAAAACGTACTGTGGAAATAATTGGGTATAATTGGGCGGCATGGACTCGTGGGCCGAAATGGCCTGTTTCTGGGCTGCATGTCTAAATTTAAATTGACAACCATGTTTCCTCCATTATGGAGCCAATACATTTCAAAAGAGCATAGAATCAGTTCCTTCAGCCCATCACGCTCATGATGACCTTCAAGTCTAAATACATTAATCAAGGTAAGGGCTCAAGTCCAAAACATTGGTTATGTATATTTATCTTTGCTATAAAGGATGTTGTTTGACCCACTGAGTTTCTCCAGCATCATGTTTTTACTTCAACCACGGTGTCTGCAGACTTTCGTGTTTTACATCTGTGCTTCCAGTTCTGACCATGGCTCCTTCTGAATTGCCAAGATCCTAAGCATTGGAACTTGCTTTCCAACTCTCCCCATCTCACTTTCCATTTTCTGAAGTCAATCCTTCATAAATGTATATTTTTGACGGTTTTTGGATCAACTGCCCTCAAGTTTACATATGGCTCAGTGTCAAATTTTGTTTTATGATATTGGGAGATAAAGTAAGCGTTGTGGAGAAAAATGCAAGAAAAATTGAGGTAAAATCAGAAAATGCTGGAGTGACTCAGAAGGCCAAGTGGAAAGAGAAATGGGTTGTTTTAGGTCAGAGACTCGCATATTTTTAAATGAGAAATCAAGTTAATTTTATGTGACTCAGAGGTTGGTTGAGGAATGGATCGACAAAGGGAATATCTCTGATCGGATGAGGCCAAAGTTGCCATGGTGAATCTTGGTTTGCAAAGCTATTTTTTAACAGATTATTAATATATTTAAAAGATTAGGTGTGGCCATGAAGTGATTTTGGGTCAATACCTCAGCCAAGGTCCAACTAGAAACAACCTCCGCTGATAGTGGATGTCTCCCTTCTGTTGAAGGGAAGAGAGCTTCTTCTCTGACAATGTCTGTCGAAAGGAGAAGAGCTTCTTCAAGATCAGCAGTTCCGGAAGCAAAGAGGCAGGCAATTCTACACTGTGTGCAGAAGCTGAAGACCTGAAATAACACCAGAAAAAGCTGGAAACACTCAGCAGGTCAGGCAGCATCTGTGGAAGGAGAAGTAGAATGGTCCACTTCACCAAGTAAAATGTTCATCATGGGATACTGTTTGGAATCCAGTTACACTCCTCGATCAACACCACGCCTGGATGGATACTGGGAGAAATCAGCAGGCCTACTTACCTTTTTAATGGGAAGCGGTGGTGGCTTGGAATATGTCCTGCTCTTAGTGACTTGTCCCATGCCAATGAATTGCTCCTCTTGGTAGGCTTTTATTGTGGAATTATGGACCATCGTCAAGTGTGGCGTTATGTTATTGGATATACAATTACAGATGTGCTGGAGAAAGAAGAAAAATACCTTTTGCTAGTGCTTAACTAAATCACATCAAAGTCAACCTACCAGAGCCCTAGTTCCCACATTGCCTTCCAACTCACTGGGCCTCCCATTTCCTAGTACTTACTAGGCCCAGAGTTCCCACGCTGTGGCTCTTTTGAAACTGAACAGTGTTCCAATGTCCATAGACCTTTCCCACTCATACTTCACCTTTAAACATAGGGCTCACTCGAGCATCTATCACTCACTGGAAACATTAAGATAAGGTGAACTAAAAGTGTAGTGGAGTATTGAATAACATATAAGTCTTCCAGTCTTAAAATCTGGATTAAATGATTTCTACCGTATCAGTAAATACATTCAACCTTTGATTGAATTCAGACAGTTCCAATCTGACTAAGGGCTTTAATGGTGGAGGGGTTGTTCAACTGTGATCCCAAACCCAGAGGCAAACTCTTGTGTCCCTGAAAATGGAACAGAAAACTAGTCACTCCAGGAGCTGCCAGGGATAGACACAAACACATACTTTGCCTGCATCCCCAGAGAACGAGATGACACACAATGCCACAAACCCACCTTAAATCGGCCAAGTGGGTATTTGCCATAGATATATTCTTCTGCCCCGTTGACCTGCAGCGTGTAATCTTCTGAGTCTTCCACTGCTTTATGCCGGAAAACAGTCGCCTTTTTCTTCACTGCCAATTTCATCAGGTGTGCAGGAGGTGCTTGGGAGGATATCTGGAAGCTGAAACTCTCCTGTTACAAAGCATCAACAAAGGAAATTAATCCCACGCTTTAATCAGGCACGACAGTTCAAAGCCTCTCTGAGGGAAATTTGGGGAATAGATGAGGCAAAAAGATGAAGACACATCAAAAGCAGGATAAACAGGTGAGGAAAAAAGGGTGGGCTGCATTTTGGGAGAGGGCTTGAGTGATTTGTCTCAACATAGGCTAATTCTGTCTTGTTGATTCAGGTGAAATCCTTCTGACAGAGCTCACAAATGGACTCTGTTTAAGGATATATATCAGGCTGGACAGTTATTCTGTGAACAGGGATATGAACTGCAGGATCCTCTTCAAGTCGCACACTGTCCTGAACTGGAAATATATCACTGTGCTTGGCCCCATGTCCCATTTCAGCCATTCTCAAACTTTTTTGTGCAATTGCACCTCCTCCCCCGGGACTCCGCTCAAAGTTTATGGCCCCCTTCCCTGTGAAGCAGTCAAGTTTTGGTTTCGTCTGTACTTCTCTCCTACTGACTACATAAAAAGAAATATTTGTTATGTGAGGTGAAAAGAAAACAAGGACTTTTATTTAAATGTGCTGCGGCCCCTGGGGTGGGGCATGTCAGGCCCCCATTGTGAATGACTGGATATTATGCTGGATTCCGAGGCATTTATGGAATATCGTGCATGGTTAAAGTCAAATTGGGCAAATCTTGCCAGGAAAAAGCTCTGCCCATGTGTGGCGCAGAGGCACACTTGAAACGTACTCCAGGTGTGTAAAATTTTGGAGGTTTCGATCAGATTGAAAGTGAGAGTCTGTCTCCGATGTACAAGGTGCTACAAACAGCAGGCAGAAGTTTAAAGGTGTGAGTGAGGAGCTTTAAACAAGATTAGAGGGGAAAGTTTTTTTTGACACTGAGTGGTTGATATCTTCAACATGTTGCCAGAGGAAGTGGTGGCATCAGATACAATCACTGTGTTTCAGAGATATTTCGACAGGCAAGTATAGAAGCACAGAGACCCAGCCAATGGAATCAGTGCAGATGGCAAAACCTTGAAGTGCAACATGCCATTGAAAATTAATTTTCTGCATTCGCACTTGGCCTCCTTCTCTGCTGAACTTGGTGCTGTCGGTGATACACAAGGTGAAAAGTTTGACTAGGACATTGTGACGATGGAAAATGTATCAGGGTGACTGGAACCCATCAATGCCAGACGACTATTGTTGGACACCGACACAAGAGGCATCAGATGCTGAGTACAAATGAAAATTAGTAGCAAAACTTTTTTAGGTTAGGTGAACTAACACAATGTGTCAGCATCATTATGCGATTTAACCTGCTAAATTCAATAAATTAATTTAATGTTTCTCCAACTTCCTATGTGATACAGCAAATCTGAAATTATCTTTCTGTTCATCTTGAAGTTGTCTATCATAATCCCCAATTTTTTTTTACAGGAAGCAAACCTTTTGGAAAATATTGTTGTTCAGTGTTACCTTGGTGACATTATCAAGCCTGTATCTGTTTCATTTTCTGAACTCTAAAGCTCCTGTTGTCTCTGGGTTTGGTCATTATTGAGGAGAGATGGCTCATCAAAGCAAGTCGTAATGTTTTAACTTTGTATTTCCATGGTATAACAAGCCAAATTAAATAAAGTACCTCTGTTTATCAGTAACGTTTGTCTAGGATTCCGCTTTCACAGTCCCAGCCCCTCAGAGAATACATTGAGAGAGAGAGTTGAAAAGTTTTCTTTTGATAGATGAGAGTTTGTGGACTGTAATCATTCAAGGGTTAAAATTTTAGAATGTTATCTTTGTTAGCTATTGCTTTCCTTAATACTCCTGTGGCAAGTTCTCCCATCTCCTGCTTCCTGAAACTTTGGTCTGTTTTGGAAATGATTTCAAGCAGGCTCCAACCATCTGAATTTACGTCCAATTGGCCATTTCACACTGGGTCAAGGTTAAGGCCTTGCTATCGAACTTGTTTTCTTTTCATCCTGACGAAGATCCAAAGCCCAAAATATTTTAAATTTAGACATACCTACAGCACAGTTACAGGCACTTTTGGCCCACAAGCCCAGTACTTTTTTTTTGAACGGTGCGAGGAAACTGGAACAGCCAGAGGAAATCCATGCAGACACGGGGAGAATGTACAAACTCCTTGCAGACAGTGTCAGATTTTCACCCCGGTCCCAGTCACTGGTGCTGTAACACCTTTGCACTAACTGTTACACCAACCGTACCATCCAATGTTGGTTATGCATTACTTCATATGGATGCTATAACCTGTTGAGTTTATCCAGAATGTGTACTGGTCTTGCTGAAGAGACTGGGTTGGGAGGCAGGGCTTCCCTCTGAGAGTTGCAGCAGCACTGAGTTGATCCATTGCAGAGTACGTCGCTTTGAAGTGGCTGGTAGGGATATGAGGAGAAATTCTTTTCCCCCCAAAAGGAGGCTGAAATCTGTCCATGTAGACAGTGGAAGCAGATACCCTCACAACTTTTAAGAAGTATCTGGATGATCATTTCAAAAACCAAGACACAGACTTCAGTGAGATTGGTATATTCTGGTATTTGATGGGCTGAAGAGCCATTTCTGTGCTGTGTGATTTGCTGTGAGGGTCAGGTTGTCTGAAATCCAGCCCCTGTCTCAACTCATTGACCTCAGTGCTGACCTTTTGTACACAGGTGATTCAGACACAGGGGTTTGCTCCAGTTCACACATCCAGTAGCCTAGCAAATAACAGTCCCCACTGTCAAAGGCCTTTGAAACTGCTTTTAAATGTCCCAGATCATCAGGCATTTGAAACTGCTCAAAGAAATCTAAATAATTTTTTAAAATCATGAATTTATCATGCAAAATTAATTCAAATAACTGAGTATTGTATATACTTGCGTAATAGCTGAGTTTTTTGGACCAATTTTTCAGTTCAAATTTGGTGGGGAAGGTTCACTTTTACACAGGTCACTGAGTAAAATGGCCTACTTTTGACTGAGTAAGTACCTGCATTGTCGGGAGCTCAGATGCCTGGGACCGGGTGGTAAATCTGCATTCAGGGCCTTGGGAGCTTGGATGGATGGATGTCTGGGACGAGGATCTGTGGATGGAGTGTCACGGCGAGTGGCTGTGGCAAGGATCTGCAATTGGGGCATCGGGAGCTCGGATAGGCATGTGGTCGGGGCCAAGAAAAAGTGGGAGGGTGGTTGGTTACACAGGATTAACACGTATATATGGCACGTTTCTTATGGGGTGGGGTGACCTGTGAAGTGATGCAAAGAACATCCAAGCCTTCTCAGTGGGGAGTCCGCTGGGGGAGCTATGGGATGGATTCACTCACATTGGACTCGATCTTCTCATGAAGGTCCAAGTGCAATGCAAAGGGGCGCAAGTAGGAGGTGGCCCAAGCAATGGCCAGGTGGGCAGGAGGCAGCCAGCAGCTCCTCTTGGAGCTTCCCAAGCTCCTTTCTTCACCCATGGGCAGCTCCAGTGGCTGTGAATTTGACACCGTTGGGCACACAGTGGGCAGTAAAGCAGAAGCTTTTGCACAATAAAAAGTGCGTGGAAGGGACATGCTTTTGGGTGTCTTCTTTCAGCGCATCCCAAAATGCATCACATAAGAAAGCAAGAGTCAGCCATCTGGCCCAGCGAGCCCTGCTCCGACATCCAATACGTTCATGGCTGATCTGGCCATGGATTCAGCTCCACTTACCCGTCAAACCCTATAATCCTTAATTCCTCTATAGTTAAAAAATCTATATGTGTCTTTGAATGAGGCAGCCTCTACTGCTTGCTTGGGCAGATTCACCACCCACTGGGAGAAGCAGTTCCTCCTCATTATCATCCTAAATCTACTGCCCTGAATCCTGAGTCCCCAAGTTCTAGTCTCACTTGCCAGTGGAAACAACCTCCACTATCTTATCTATTCTTTTCAGAAATTTTAATCTCAATAGGATCCCCCCCCCCACCACCCCCCCCCCACCCCGCATCCTTCTAACCGTTCACAACGAATGACTCACAACGAATGACATACTGCTGTCTTGTAGTCACTGTTGTAATGCAGTGGGAATTGGAGACAAGATCATGCCAGGGGCACAGTGGATAACTCTCCCAATCCACTTCAAAACTGCTTTCCCGTGGCTTTAAACTCAGATGTCCTGGAATAGATCCGTTTCCTCAAGTTACATTCAAATTTAAAATCCAACTCGTTTTGCTCAGTTTTGTTCCATTTTAGCCCATTAGTCAATAAGAAACTGTGGGGGTATAAATTTTAGTTCAATATTGAATGGTAGATCATAATCAGAACAGTTGTGGTATTTCCATTCGACTGAAAGAAGGTTTCATGGATGTGAACGGGCTATGTGTGATATCAGCCACTCTTTTAAACATAGGCTACAATCTAGCTACTTCTCAGAGGTGCCAAATTCTCAATTAACTGGTCAGTTACCCATTTTGTAGCAGTTTAACAATTCTATCATTATTACACCTGGGCTTTATGGATGCAATGGAAGAATGTGCATTTTTTATCCACAAAAGAATTTACTCAAATCTGCAGCTGGTTATCATGAAATCCAGTGCAGCACAGCAGACGTCCATGTGGCCCATCAGGCCTGATGCTGGCTTGTGGCTGGAACTATATCAGGCTGGAACTGATGTAACTGCCTGCCTGAAGTTTTCTTACGACACAACACAAGGTTTAAATCACCAGAGATCACTCGAATAGGTTTGAATTTACTACAACAGCAGTGCTCGCCAAAAGTCTAAAAGAACTGAGCATGGAAATTAAAACAAAGCCGGCTTTTAGGTGACCTCCCCTAAACCCTGACCTCCCCAACCACACCTCCTCTGACTTCCCCAACTCTCCACTGCCCCTCCCCCACTGATTACCCCCTCCCATCCTCCTCCTCTAACACCCTCCACCGCAATGACTCCCACCCTGACCCCTGCTTGGTCTTTACCACCACCCCTCCCCCCCCCAACCTTCCCCTCTCAGAGACGGAACACTCTGTCCTCAGTAGAGGCCTCACCTTCATTCCCCTTCGCCCACACCTCAATAAGTTCCGTGCACTCTATGATGGCGAACACCTGTCGTCTCCGTGCTCACTTCTTCCCCCATGATTCTCCACCCCCCACTGAAAACCCCTTCTCCACCTAAAGTCTTTCTCTTGGATACCTCAGCCTGGCCAGCTGTCCGTTCTGGATCTTTATATTTCCAATTCATTCCTCCGCTCTCTGGCCTTTTGTGTTTTTTGCAGAGCAGAACAGCAGAATGTCTGCTCTTTAGCAGTACTCAAGTGCTGGAGAAACTCAGCAGGTCACACAGCATCCATGGGGATGTTTTGGGCCTGAGCCCTTTGTCAAGGTATGACTGTGTACTCTGTATACTCACTTCAGTGTACTGAAACTTGACATTGACGACGATGTTCCGAGCATTCTGCTTCGGGGTGACACAATTATTCAGGATCTCAGGGGCTGGCTCCAGTTCCCTGGGGAAGTTGTACTCCATCCATTCCTGCCAGGATCGGCGCTGCCGCTCCCCCGCTTTCTCCTCACAAAATTGGCGCATGCTTGTACGAAACTCATTCACCTCGGAGTCGGGCACACTGTCAAACTCGTGCAGGCCTGCAAAGGAAGGCAAGACCAGTCACCTTAAGCACACCCACTCAGGAACATGGGTCAGGTCAGTCAAAGGGTAGTGTGGGTTCCGATCCGGACAGAAGGTGTGGGAAGACAGAAGAGGAATGGGGTAAGAGGGCAGTGGAAGGGTCACCTGTCCTCCAATGGGAAATACTGGGGCACTGAGTCTGGATGCTGTAGGTTCAAGTCCACCTCTAGAATTTGTCACAGTGCCACCACTATTTGAGTCAAGTTTATTGTCATCAACCCGACGAAACAACGTTCTCCAGTCCTCAGTGCGAAGTATGCAGCCACACAACCAGAGATAAACACACATACCAACAAACAGTACATATGCAGGACATATGAATACCCACTGAAGGTGATGTTCTTAAATCTGAGGTCTCTTAACCCTTTGGAGTCCATGTCCCTGTTATCAGAGACTACCATCAAGCACATATACTCCATGTCCCCATTTTCTGGGACTGATTATACCCCCAACCACCAGATGGTTCGTACTGTAGCTTACCCATGGAGCCAGTTCAGGGTGTATATGATGGAAAGTTAAAAATGCCTGGAATCCAAAAGGCTAACTAACTTCTCAATTTATCAGCAACTACTATGGAGTAAACTTTTGGATGTCGATGATATCTGTGACCCGACGTTTTGCTGACTTATGAAGACTGCATTTTAACACGTTCACCGGATGGTTTCTTGTGTGCTTCCCATTTTGTGTTGCAATGTCCAAGTTGACATTAATCCAGCAACCCCTCCTATTCCTGCATCACTGTAATCCTGAACGGACGTGGGCAGAATTCCTCACATTCATCCTGGCAACCCTACGTGACCATTCCTGCCGATTTTGTGTTGCCACAGTGAACTTCAGGCAACATTCTAGCAACCAACTTCCGACTTCAACCGAGGGAAGTCCCTACAATCCGGAAAAATAATTCACTGGATGTTTTCCACCTCTTATCTTCCCTCATCGCTGCAGATGAAGGACCTGACTGGTAAGTGAGCGTTGTGGTCGTCCTGAGAGGAATGGCCCACCAAACCCAACACAAATAACTTTAGACTTTACGTGACCCCAGTGTGATGTCCCCTCAAGGACTAGTGAGGGACAAACAACAAATGCTGGCTTTACCATTGATGTCGATAAATATTTTTAAAACATTCGTCATTTGGTCATGCATGAGTAAGTCTCTCACCTTTCCTGAGCTTGCTGCCTTTACACAGGGGCCAACACAGACAGGGAGAAGTGTCAGAGATCCACTAAGCAGCAGGAAGACCTTATTGAGAACAGCTCCTGGCTACCAACCAGGTGGACAGAACTTGAGTGTAGAAGGTTGCCAGGGAAGCACCAGGGTCAGAGGTCATTTTGAAGCTTCTGGTATGACTGGACAGTTAAATCGCCACAATAGTGGGATAGATCAGAAAATGTTGGATCCATTCTAGGCCCATGAGCCACATCATAGACACAGGTTCCCATTCACTTCCTTGAGGCTGATCTGTGACCCTACTGTTTCTGGTCACACCCCAAGTCCATCAATGTCAGGTTTGGAATTAAAAATCAGCTCCTCTTTGTGGAAGAGGGTTCCAATTTCTTGCTGGTGTAGAAATCCCTATTGGGGCTTATGGGGCACACTAATGAGACCTTCTGCATCAACCCTTCACTTACATTCATCTCCCCACCTTCCCCACAAGTCGCAACAGAATCAATGGCACTGGGGTGACTTACCAGCCAACCGCTTGTCTTTGGGCCATGGGAGGAAACCAGAGTGCCCGGAGGTCACCCATGAGATCACATGAAGAATGTGCAAACTCCACAGGCAAGCGCCCAAGGTCTTGATCAAAATGGGGGGTGGGGGGGGGGGTTGTGAGGTGGCGGTGACGTTCTGCCGCCCTACAGTTGTGGGACTGTCTGCCCCAACCCCGGTAAATCACCAATTCTGCCCAGCTGTTCTTACCTTTCCCAATCAGGAGGCTGATCTGTGAATTGATGAGCTTTTCCACACGATCTCCTTCACGGGCAACAAGTTTCAAAATGGGGAGAAACGGCCTCACGTCACAAAGTCGTCGGCGCTCATCTTCCAGCTCCTCCTGCTCTGCGGTGTGGTTGATGCATGTAAAGACATAGGCATCAGGCTCGTTCAGGGTGTGAAAGAGAGGCTGATGTTGGGCTTGCTGCCAAAGCAACTGGAGATGGAGGAAACAACACGTTATTTTCAGTAGCACCTTTCAACAATGGTGGGGCTTCTGGAAACCCAAACATCTGTGCATCTCCAGAGCCTTCTCTTCCCCATTCAGGATGTCCCCACATAACAATCAGTGAACAGGGCTGGTCAATTGGAATATATTGACGGTTGGCATGGAGATGATGGGATAAAGTTCTTGTTTCTGTGCTGTCCGACTCGGATTCTAGAGCTTGAACTGTTTTGGTTCAACTGGTCAGATACCAGTAAAGGCCCATCAAGAAAACCATCTCTCTTTCAGCCACAAAGCTCCCCACTGGCATTAAACGTCAACCATGCAGAATCTGTGTTTTTATTCATTTTGATTTGCTTTCAAAATGCTTATTCTAACTAAATCCCAACCTTGCAGGTCAGTGAGGGAGAGCGAAGGGGTACAGGTTGGCAAAATCATCCTCTTATATTAATTATATATATTATAGTACAGTCATACCTTGACGTGCCTGATCGAGTAATGTCTGAACGCAGATACATCCAAGGTCACCATACGTAAGTAATAATTTTAAAAAAAATTTACGCCATAAATTTATGTTGTTCAGAAAGTCGGAGGGCCTCAGAGAGAGTTTGTGACCGGAGCATTGGGAGCTCTAGTGTTCAGGTGGTGAAGATGAGGATCCGCAGTTGGGTGTCGGGAGCTTGGATGGATGGGCAGCAAGGAGCTACTAAGAGAGAATCTATGGCAAGTACATTGGGATATCAAGGATCTCTGGTCGGGGTGCCAGAATCTTGGATGGGTGGGCAATCAGGGTGTCTGGAGCTCTGGTGAGTGGGTAGCTGGCGTGAGGATCCCTGGTCGGGTACCGGAGCTTGAATGAGTATATTTCATGTACAATGATCAGCCCAAATCGATTTGCATCTCCACTTCCAGAATGTAACTGGGACACAAATCGAGGTATGGCTGCATATAACTGGATTGGACTTCTCCAGAGGATTTTGGATAGACTGGGCTGGGTGCTTTTTTAAAACATAATAATTTAAGTTGGAGCTGCACAATTAGCGTAGAGGTTAGCACAATGCTTTTACAGTGCCAGAGACCCAGTTTTGAATCCGGCGCTGTCTGTAAGGAGTTTGTATGTTCTCCCCGTGTCTGTATGGGTTTCTTCTAGATCCTCCCCCTTCCAAAACGTACTGGGAGTTGTAGGTCAATTGGGTGCAATTGGGCGGCAAGGGCTCGTGGGCCGGAAGGGTTAGGGTTATCTGTTACCGTGCTGTATGTCTAAATTTAAATTTAATTTTAAATGGCCAATTTTTGATGTGAGAACAAAATGAAAATTTTGACACACAGTCAGGTCTGCTGTCAGGGAATGGATTCTAGAAAGGGGCATCAATACCAAAAGATGAGAGATACACTGGTGAAACACCCTTGAGTTGTGATGAAAATGTCAATCTACACTTTTTTTAACCTTAACACAAAACAATAAATTGTGCAACAAGATGGATTAATATATTGTCTTTCTGATGGCATATTAGAACTTCCTGTTGCACTAACAGGTATTGGGCATGAAATCCTTCCTTTCCACCACTGCACAGGAAGTCCCACACAAGTGCTTTCCTGTCAGCAGTGAAGCAACAATTGCATGTTCCATGAAATAATGAGTTCTGCAGACCCTTGAACTCATAAAAATGCATCCAATTTATTTCCCATTGCATGGGTGGCCGTTTGGTTTTTGGGAAGACCAATCCAATGAGTCACCGCAATCCTGTCTCTGCTCCTCCCCCCTACATAGGGTTGGGGTGTGTGTCGAGGACAGTTGCAAAAGTAACAGGATGTAGCGACTTCAGTGAACTATCTAAAAACACAATGCTGAGGAAATTCAGCAAGTCAAACAGTTTCTTTACATAGCAAAGCTAAAGATACTGTTACGAACCACACGTAACAAGCAGCAATAGATAACAAACCAGACAGTCTTTAATTTTAAAACTAATTTTACTTCTTATGCGTGTGTGTGTGTGTGTGTGTGTGTGTGTGTGTGTTATCTCCCCAAACCATTACAGACCAGGACAAAATCTAGAAAGTTTTTTCAAAGTTCAGTATTTCAAATCCACTTTTGAAGCATAGGCCTTTGAAATTTGATGCCCAGAATTAATGTTGAACTAGTGGGAAGACTGGAGTTGTCGCTGCTACAGAGTCACAAATTCTTCTTGTGTTGCCTTTGAAGAAATGTCCATCCACACGAGCTGTGATCGTAACACTCCTGGTCCTTTTGTAGGCAAGACTTGAACTGGGCAGCCTCCACAAAGCTTCAAAGACCTTGGCACCAGTTTCTCCAAGATACCTCCACTGTTAGTCACACTCAAAATGAAGCACTTTGCTTCCCAAAAGGCCCTCCTGGCACAGGTTAATCCACCGAAAAGGCCCAGTCATTCACAGAGCTGGCTTTATTCTGAATTCCACAGAATGGCTGTTTTCTCTTCAGCCGCCAAAAAGGTTCTCCCTTTGCAAAATCACAATGTCTTTGCAAATGTATCAAATCTGAACAGACTGTGACAAACTTTCCCTCAGTTCTTCCAATATATCGAATTGTCACTGGGCTGTGACTTGTGTTGTGATGGAATTTGAAATGTTAACTGTGACCATTCAGTTTCTCCTGTCTATGCTATCTCTTACACTGATAATCCCATTTTATTAAAACAGGAGCTTGTCATATTGCTCATCCAACGTTTGAGACTTGATCCCTTCATCAAGGTATGAGCAAAATATACGCAGGTACCCAAACAAAATGGTGGAGGGGAGGGGCAGGGGTGGAGCACAGGACCACCAGCAGGTAGTAATAGTTGGATAAGGGAGGGAGGGCACACCAGCAAGCAGGGGGAGGGAGGATGGCTGTGTTAATAGAGAGGGAAGGGTTGGAGAGCTGGAGGAAAGAAGACAGAGGGAGTATAGAGAGTAGGCTAGCAGAAACGGGAAAGGCCCGATGTTAATGCCGTCCGCTAGGAGATTGTCTACATTTCGCTCATATCTTGATGAAGGGCTGAAGCCGGAAACTTTGCTAGAAAGTACACTGTTTGACCTGCTGAGTTTCTCCAGCATTGTTTTTTTTTTAATTCAACCGCTGTAGCTGCAGACTTTCATGCTTTACTTTAGTGAACAACCTTCCTACTGATCACTGCATCCCACCAGTCTCACTTCCTGTTTGTTCTCTACAATTCAGGAAAAAAAATGTTTTCAAGCAGACGTCTAATTTCACTCCTGTCCACCGTAGCTACAAAATGCAGTATGGTTACTTGCCTGGGCTACTCCCGCCTTTGACCACAAGATGGACAAGGTGACTATTGTCACCGCCCCCTCCGTTTCCCCTGCAAGTTGTGTACCATCCTGACCTGAAAATGCTTCCATGTCGCAGAGCCTAAATCCTGAAACACCCTACTTTGAGGTGAAAATAATCCTGAGATGCATCAGTGGCGAGAGAAAAAGAGCTTTGTCCTTGATCCTGAATGTGAATTCAGGTTTCTCTCCCTGCTAGGGACTTGCCCAACTTTCCCAGTTTGAATTCTGGCTTGACAGCATCAGCAATTTTTTCACTCCATTCCCCTTTTAGAGAATGTGTTGATTCACGTTGGGTCTCAAAACTAGATTCTCAAGGCAAAATAGGGACAGGCTGGCAGTATTTTGTTTTAACAATACAGCATGGTCGAAGCCCATTCTGGCCATTCATACCAGTACCGTCCAATTCCACCCAATTAACCTACACACGTTTTGGTGAGTGGGAAAAAACCAGAAGACACCCCCCACTCAGACAGGGGAAGAATGTACAAACTCCTTACAGACAGCTCCAGATTCAAACCCGGGTCGCTGGCACTGTAAGATCATTGCGCTAACCACCACACTAAAATGTTCCATCCAGCAATGACAACCAGAAATACATGAATTTCAAAAAATTCTGCTGTCTAAGAACTGTAGTGACATGTTAACATGACACACAACACACTAATCTGCTGACAGGGAGTTTATTCTCTCCCTCTCTTTAAGGCCACAATTTCCTGTTAACAGTACAGCCGAGGTAATGACTAGGTGAAGCACATTTGAGGTTTATTAAAGTCGATTAACTATGTCTTTATCTTGCTTTCCTTTTTAAGGCATTCTGTTCCTGTTGGTTAGTTTGACACCTGCCATCGGAATCCCTGAGGGTTATAGTTTAGGCAAGGTGGAGGTGAAGCATGAAATCTAGAATCAAAGGAAAGATGGTGAATTTGCGCGAGATATTGGTTTGGTTTTGTTTCTGTCCATTATATACTGTGTGAGATCCCTGATTATATCATGGACAGGGTCATGGGGTTGAATACTAGAATGCATTAGCTTGAAGCCTGTACGGATCCGAAGGCATTAGGACTGAGCAGCAAGACCAAGCAGGGAGCACTGCATCTCCGCTCCCCACTCTCCCCAGCTCCACACCAGCAGAAGCACTGTTGTCACAGCAGCTCTGGCCGAGCGCCATTTTTTGCAGCCAGGTTTAATACAAGAATGTATCAGTTATAAGGAAAGGTACACGTTTCAAGTTGATCTTTTTGTCTCGTGTGTCAAGATACGGCGAAAAGAATAGTTTTGTTCACTATCCAGCAAGTCTATCCACACACAAGTTCTGCAGGATAAAAGGCAGTCAGTGTTTTTACAACATTATTACAGTCCAGGCAAACAGGGTTCGAATCTGCCGCTGTCTGCCAGGAGTTTGTACGCTCCCCGTATCTGTGTGTGTTTTCCCCAGGTGCTCCAGTTTCCGACCACCTCTCAAATCGTACAGGAAAGTTGTAGGTTAATTGGGTGGAATTGGGCGACACGGGCTTATGGGCCGAAAGGGCCTGTTACCGTGCTGTGGGTCTAATTTTTAAAATAACAGTGCAAAGAGCAGGGTTACAGTGAGAGTAGGGTGATGGGAGGTTGGAATGGAGCAAGGGCAACGTTGTTTTACGAGTGTGAGATTTGTTCAGCAGTGGTAGGAATGAAGCCATTTTGCACATGAATCTTCTTCCGAATGGGAGAAGGGAGGCTGGGCCGGGGTGGGGGTGGGGGGGTGCTGGGATAAATCCTTCAGCATGTGGAGTGGAAGGTTTCTCTTTTTCACCCAAAGGTTAAGTGAAATCCGGAACACACGACCTGTGACAGATTCTCTCACAATATTTAAATACCACCGAGACAAGGACTGAATACCGACGCGTGCAAGACCACTGGCCAAATGCAGGACGATTGTCCTTTTGATACTGAAGCCAAATTCTTGGAGAGACTTTCACAACCAACTAACCTTTTTAATTATTTTGATTGTAGAACTGCGGGGCACGGAGAATTTTAAGTAAATCCCTGTGGGCAACAGAAATTCAACCTCGATATCTCGGTTTTCATCTTCGCTCCAAAAGTCCTGGTAGCTATGTATTCCTGGTGGCATTATGTCTCCTTCTCAAATTCAGTCTCCCCTATAATGGAAAACATAGCAGACGGTGTGAGAAAAGAACAAGATATTGCTTTGCACTGAGTTCTAAAACAATGATCAGACTAATTCAGATCTTGTTGCATATCTGACAAAACACACATCTGATGCGTTTAACACTGTTGCATAAGGAACCATTTCTTGTCAACAACTGGTGAGATTTCACAATGCTTTGCCTTGCTAAGGTTCCACAACTGAATTCAAAAGGGAACTAGATAAATGGAGAGAGGGGACGCACTGCAGAGTGAAAGAGTACATTAATCCTGGAAACGTTAGCAGGCTGGATTTCAGACTTGGATTTTGCTCCATTTGGAAACCCATTACAATAAAGGGACTGCACCTAGAATATTGAGGACGTAGCAAGTTCCCAATTTTGGATGAGTTGTCAAGGAGATGTGTAAAGATGGAAGTTCCCCGAGAGTGCTGGGGAACTGGAGAATGTAAACAAGAAAAAGTCTGCAGATACTGGGGGCTGCAGTGCAGAACTCATACAGAAGGTGCTGGAGAAACTCAGCAGGCTACACAGCATCCAAGGGAAGTAAAAGACAGTCGATTATTCAGCCCTTTGTCAGGGATGTATGTCAAAACCCAGCCCGAATAAAAAGGAGGGGAAAGGAAAGGGAAGAGGGAGCAAGACAAGCTCACAAGTGACGGGGGAAGAGGGCAGCTCTCTGATCGGAGATGGAAGGGAAGAGGGGGAGAGCTGGAGGAGAGGCCGGGGTAGGGGGTTAACAGAAATTGGAGGTCGATATTGAGGTCATCTGGTTGGATACTGCTGAGATAGAATATAAAGTGTTCCTCCAATATGTGGCAGCAAATAAGGCCATGGACAGACATGTTGGGGTGGCAATGGTGTGTGGTAGTTGGCCACTTGGAGGTCCTTGCTCACTCTGGTAGCGGACAGAGTGAAGGTGCTCAATGATACGATATCCAGACTGTGTCCAGTCTTCTCGATGTAGAGGAGGCCTCATCAGGAGCACCGCATTCAGTGAAGGACCTTTGCAGATTCACAAGTGAAGTGTCGCTTCACTCCGAAGGACTGATGGGGGCCCAAATGGTGGTAAGGGAGGAGGCGCAGGGGCAGCACTTCTCGCGGTCATGGGGGGAGGCACCAAGGGATGAGTGGGTAAGGGAGTCGCAGAGGGAACAGTCCACACGGAAAGCTGAGAGAGATGCGTCTGGCGGTGGAACTGGAGGATGATCGGGGATGTTGAGAGAAGCAGAAAGACCTCACTAAAGCAGCATCAGGATTCCAACAGATACTCTGTTTGTTAATTATAATACAGATCTATTATTTATATACATAAACCCTGGATTTCCCCCAAATACAATTGAAAGTGGATATCTTCTTTAAATATCCAGCAGATGCAAACTAGTTCTGGACTCTGAGCAGTCAGCAAAGTCAAACTTCTCCCCAGCTGTTATTTAAAGAAAGTGACTATTCACAATTTGACATTCGGGAATTAACACCAAATATTTTCACCTTGGGTTTCCCCTGACTCCTGGTTTCTCCCCCCTCCCACTCATCACCCACCCTCTCACTGCAACTCGTACACTCAAATCGATTTGGGCCAGGTTGTCCAGCAAGAAGGAAACAAGTCATCAGCTTCTCATTTGCCCCTGATCTGTGTGTGCCAGCGACAATGTGGAACTCAGCAGCCAGGTTTTACTCAGACAAGGAGCTTTATAGAATCTAGCCTCTGAACATCTGCAGTGAATCCAGGTGTGGAGTGGGCCATTCGGTCCTTCCTGTTGTGACAGCTCTTTGATAGACCTTCAGCACCAGAACAAGAAGTGAAGAAAGATTGTGTCTGCTCTCTCAGTCCCATGGCAATGAGACATAGGAGCAGAATCAGGCCATTTGACCCATCATCTTCTCCGTCATTTCAATCATTCTGATGTGATTTTCCTTTCAACCCCATTCTCTGACATCCTTACCAATGAAGAACCAATCAACCTCCACATTAAATATACCAAGTGACTTGGCCTCCACATCCATAATTCCAGCACTCATCGATACCATCTTGAAGAGAATGGGGGGGAAGACTCTGAGGACAATAATTGGAAGATGGTGGTACTGCCAGAGCTGCTGTAACGGCAGCGCTGCCACTGGCGCGGACCTGCAGAGAGCAGGAAGTGGAGTCACAGTGTTCCCGCGGGGGTCTAACACCCCAGTCTAGCCGTCAGCTCTGTGCAGGCTTTAAATAGCCTGTGAATTTAAAAATTCTGCAGTGGTCTGGGCCCAAGATGGCAGCGTCTATGATTGGCAGCAGCCATGAGTGATTGCAGTCTCTGGGGAAGCAGAGGACTGGCACAGGGTATCAGAAAATAGGGAGACCACCAACCACCACCCCATTTGGGAAGGAGAAGCAAAGGAAATTACCCTATGGGATGGTGACCCGGGGGGGGGGGGGGGGGGGGGGGAAATCTGGGCTGTTGATGACTCGAGATGAGGAACCCACATAGACTGCAGGCTGCTGGTGACTGAAGTCAAGGGATTCACACCTGGTACTGGACTGCTGGAGACTGGTTGAAGGGGGTACCAGGTATCGGAACTGGGATGCAAGAGGGTGCCGTGGGCGCTGAAGGCTTCCTGATCATATTGGAGGTTCGGATCTGGAGCTCAGGCTGCTGATGGTTTGGACGGGACTCTGGGTGGCTGCAGGGGCTGCAGCAGCATTGGAGGGGAATCCATGGACACCCTGGGGGGTCTCTCTTTTGCTTCTCTTTCTCTGACTGTAAGAGATCCTTCAGGCAATTTTGCCGATGGCGAATTTGTCTTCTTATGGCAGATGAAAACAAATTCCATGTTTTTATTACATGACAGTAAATGGAATCTTGGAAGAGAACAAGGTATGTTGCCCTCTTACCCTAATGCCAACACTATCTGGAAGAATGGAGAGTGGATGATAAAACTGATGAGACAGAGTTGGCCATGACCTTATTGTATGGAGAACAGGTTCGAGGGGCTGAATGAGTTTCTCCTGCTTCTCGCAACACACAGAATCACAGGAAGTTGAGAGGGGGTCTTGTAGAGTTTCATGAAATCATGAGTACATAGAGAAATAGTCGTTGTCTCTTTCCAAGAGTAGCAGAATCTGAGACTGGAGGGCATAGCATTGAGTTGAGAGGGAAAGATTTCAAAGGTTCCTTTCATTGCCACATGGGGATGTGAAATGAACTGCCAGAGGAAGTAGCACAAAGCAGGGACAATTATAACTTTTCAAAGAAATGTAGACAGGTGCATGGATAGAAAGAGGGACCTGGGCCAAATGTCAGTAAATGGGACTAGCTTGGATATAGATTACTTGGTTGTCATCGATAAGTTAAATTGAAGGGCCTGTTTCTGTGTCTCAATGACTCTGAAACAAGGATCAGCAAATGAAAACTGAAATTGATTGAGATGCTTCCACACTTAGGGTAAATGTACATTAGAACCAAGACTCCAGCTTATTTCCACTAAAGAATGTCGGAGAACCATACACACACATCCACGTGCACATGGACATGTGCACACACACACACACACACACACACACACACACACACACACACACATGATTTGTTATTTTCCTGACACACATCAAGCTTTTCAAAAACTGTGCCAAGTGCTAAAGGGGAAATGAACTGTGAAGAAGGGGCTTTCCAAGTAACTGAAATAAACCCTCCTAATGTTTGTGTGTGGTGTTTCGAAGCTCCAGAGTTATTGTGTACGCTAGTGAATGATTTGTGGCCTGACTATGGTTAGGATATGGGCGGTGGTCCAGAGAAACTGTAACAGCTTGCTAGATGTAACAAGGAAGTTGCTGAAGATTTGGCATGTGGGTTTTATTTGAGTTGGACTGAGAGCAGGGTGAATCAAATACAGATGGCTGCTGTAAAACTGCAGTGAGCTGAGGTATAGACTTTGATCACAAGGGTTAAAGAGTGTAGGAAGCAAATGGAATGAGGCAAATAAAGAAAAGAGCAGGACTCAGTGATTCACCTGATGCAACCTGCTCCACCCTGGCTGAATGGGCCAGAGAACATGATAAGCCTTGATCCATTAGAGGGAGAACTGGGGAAAGATTAGCATAACAAAGGAGAAAGGAGGCTTACCTCAGGTTCAAGAACAGTTTATTTTCCCATTTGGTTATCAGGCTCTTGAACCTCCCTTACTACCCTAATCATCAGTGACTCCAGGACCACAAAAAAGTTGTCAGCACTGAAACCACCTGCAAATTGGAGGAACAACTCATATTCCGTCTGGACACCCTCCAGCCAGATGGCATCACATCAACTTCTCTAATTTCCATTAGACTGCTCTCCCCCCAACAGCTACCTCCCCCTTCCCCTCTCCAAATTTCTCCATTTCCACCAGCTCTGCATTCACAGAGCCACCTCCTCCCTCTATCAATTCTCACCTTTCCTTTCCTGTCCTATGTCCCAATATGGCCTGTTGTCTATTGGCCATTGCACCTCCCCCTGCCCTTTCTTTCCTTCTCTCGCAGGATTTTGATTCAGGGGTCTGCCCACCTTTTTACTCATACCTTGAAGAGGAGCTCAGGCTCGAAACATCAATGATATATATATTTACCCCTGATGAACGCTGCAAGACCAGCTGAGTTACACCAGCATTTCTGTGTTTTTACAATAATCACAGTGTCTGCAGACTTTGTTTTAACAAAAGTGTGGCTTCAACAAGTAAGAGTTTCTGTGCATGTGTACATTGTACTTCCGTGTATAACAGTAAAATTCATTACCATTCAAAAAGATGCCAATGAACACAGCCAAAGTTACCCGTTTATTCCATCTCTGGAGTAGGTTTCGAACAGCTGAATGTTGACAAACACTGCTGTGATTGTAAGTTCAAACAAAAGTAGTAAACGGGTTTTAAAGCAACATGAAGATTAATTAGTTCAATAAGGATCCACTCCACCCAGCACATGCTCTGTTCTCACTGCTGCCATCAGGAAAGAGGTGCTGGTGCCACAAGACTCGCACCATCAGGTTCAGGATCAGCTGCTACCCCTCTACCATTAGACTCCCCCACAACAAACTCAATCAGGGGCTCATTTAAGGACTGTTACCTTGCACATTATTTATTACTGAATATTTTTTCTGTTTTGCACAGTCAGTTTATTCACATTTCTTTCTTTGTTTTGTTACAAGATCAAACCAGCAACCACAAAGGAGGCACATCACACAGGGGTAAAGATGAACAATTACTTTGTTAACAAATATTCACCTTCAAATTTTAATTCAAAATCCCCCCTTTTATAACAATGCCCACTGGTTACTATGCACATTTCTACAACAGCGTAAAACTAATAAATTCCCCAGCCTAAATATAACATATGTAATTAAAGTCTGTTATATTTCCAACCAGCCCACAGAAAACTTAGACACAAAACAAACACAAAACACACAAAAACTTTGATCTCAACTGAAGCAAAGATCATAAACAAAATTCAGTTTGTTTGATAAACTGAAGCCAAAAGATCTTTGAGAGAGAGAGAGAGAGAGAGAGAGAGAGAGAGAGAGAGCACAAAATTCGAAGTTGTCTTGTGTTGCTTGCAGAGAGGAACCACTGGCTTGATCCAGAACCTTCTGGCTGCCTTCAGAATGTTCATCCTTTTTGAAATCCCAACATTCTAAACTGCCTCCCAAACCATGACTCATGGCCTTCTTCCACTCCACAGCACCCCCAGTGGTGGTTTATCATCCAAATCCAGAAATTTTTCGATCATTTTCTCCACATGCTCAGTCCGTCTCCTACTCTCTCAGCAGTCCTCCTTCACCTAAGGCAAACTCACTTTTTAACATAGGTCAAAACACAACACAGAACTTTGTAACAGTTTACATTTCCCTCTTTTGTACTTGCCTCTTTTTTCTTGAGTGCAGATTACATGACCGCTAAGTGGAAATTCTGCCTGGCCCACAGGAACAAAAGAATCTCGGGGTTGTACGTGATGTCATGTATGTACTCCGTCAATAAATCTGAATTTGAATTGTAAGCGAGGCTCTTTTCCATTCCAATCAGCTGTCAGATAATTCCAAAACTAGGCGATTTCTGAACATAGATTGAGCCTCCTGCTGGAAAACCTGATCACTGACCCCAGATCAGGTTAGACCTGGGTCACACACAGCAGGTCCGTTAAACTGAAAGGCAGAACTCATGCAGAAACAAAAGCAACATGGAGCTTTTCGAATCATTAGCCAAAATGCTTCTAACTGTTCTGAACTATGGTGTGCATTTGTGTTTAGCATTTAAGGAAATTTTAAAACATATGAGAAAAACATCCCCGCTGATTTTGTTCGATAGCTCAGTGAAATAAGAGCTGGTCTCATTGAAGCTCGCAGGATTGAACAAGCTGGACTTTCTCCTGGTGTGGAAATATCCGAGGAAAATTCTGGTTAGGATCTCTGTGATTAGGGAACATAATTCTCTTGTGGGATGATGATTGAGGACACATCTTCACGCAGAAGGTAGTGAACCTTTGGAATTCTCTTCTGCAGAGGATCAGTCACAGAGTTCATACAAAACTAAAATCTATCAATTTCTGGATGACCCAGAAATCAAAGGATGTGGGGATTGTGGTACTCAGATGGATCAGTCATGGTCCTGGTGAATGACAGGGCAGTTTTGAAAGGCTCAAGACGCCAGACTTATTGTCAGAGTACATTTATGACATCACGTACAACCCTGAGATCCCTTTTTCCTGCAGGCGAGGTAGAATTACTACTTATTGATAGTACAAAAAAACTTCATGCAATGTACACATGTAAACAAATAAAGAAATGAAAACAGGTAAAGAAATGTAAGTAAACTATGCATTGCAGATAATTTTTAAAAAATCAATAAAGTGCAAAGTAAGAGTCCTTAAATGAGTCCTTGATTGAGTTTGTTGTTGAGGAGTCTGATGGTGGAGGGGGAGCAGCCGTTCCTGAACCTGGTGGTGTGAGTCTTGTGGCATCGATATCTCTTTCCTGATGGCAGCAGCAAGGATGGAGCGTGAGCTGGGAGGTGTGGATCCTTGATGATTGCTGCTGCTCTCCCTCGGCAGCGTTCCCTGTAGATATTCTTGATGATGGGGAGGGTTTTGCCTGTGATGTCCTGGGCTGTGTCCACTACCTTTTAGAGGGCTTTACGGTCAGGGGTATGGTGTCCCCATTGCCAGACCGTGATGCAGCCGGTCAGCACACTTTCCATCGCACATCTGTAGAAATTTGCCAGGGTTTCTATCATACTTTCTGTCTCCTTTCTGTGGGTCAAGTCAAATACACTCTGTCAGTACATTTGATGCCCAGTCCAGGGCCATATCAACAAGTTCAGAAACTGGTTCCTTGTTGACCAAGAAGGAGACTTGCATTGGAGGCAGAACAGGCAAGATTCACTGAGGTGACTTCTGGGATGAAAGAGCTGTGTTCTGAGGTGTTTGAGCAGACTGGGCCCATGGCTAGAGACTGGAAGAGTGGGAGGGTTTCGAAACAGAATAGATTCTCATGTGGTTTGGCGGGAGAGATGCTGAGAGGAGGTTCTTCCCCCATGTGGGAGTGGGGATTGGAGAACAGAGATCCACAGTAAGAGTAAGTGAGGAGGCATTTCTTTTCCATGTAGTTTCTGAATCTTTGGAGCCCTCTACCCAGAAGAGCTCTAGAAACTAAATCATTAACTTACGGTTGAGGTAGAATTTACGACTATAATGGAGTGAAGGGTGACAGGGAACAGGCAGAACAGTGAAGCCAAGGCCACAATCTAATTAGCCATGATCCTATTGAAAGGCAGAGCAAGTTCGACAGGTCAGATGTCAACTTCTCCTCCTTCATCTTGCATTGTTCAGAAGTGGGCAATTCGTATCTCTTAAGGTTTGCTTCATTGATTCCATTGGCTTTTGTCCAATTTTTCACCAACTAAGTAGAATTCCCCTTTTAAACAGTGAGATAGTGGAGGTGCCGAGCTTGAGATGTGCACAGAATTGGTGAGATTCACTGGAGACAAATAGACTGTTTTTATTGCCCCTTCCACATCCCTTTCTAGACATCACCAAGGCACCAATTTCATTACTGCGAGATGAGGGAGATTTTGTCATGTAGCTGCCCAATGTCCGAGTTTCGGTTGAGGAAAGGTAACTTTTGTTTGCAAGCTCTGATGCACTGAATCACGAGCCACCTCCACTTGTTCAGTGATGAGATATTGCATAAATTTTGCCCACAATATCTCTCAGTGGTGGAGTAAAACACGAGAGTCTGCTGACACTGTGGTTGAAGTAAAAACACAACGCTGGAGAAACTCAGCAGGTCAACCAACATTTCAACATTGAGCCTTGTAGGTACCTCCCAACATTTTGCTGAGACCCTGATGAAGGGCTCAAGTCCAAAACGTTAGTTATGTATCTTTATCTTTGCCACATAAAGGACACTATTTAACCTGCAGTGTTTCTCCAGCATTGTGCTTTTACTTCACCTCACTGACAAAAGACAAAGGAGGAAAAACCCAACACCCAACCCCAACCAACCAATTTTCCCTTGCAACGCTGCAACCGTGTCTGCCTGTCCCGCATCGGACTTGTCAGCCACAAACGAGCCTGCAGCTGACGTGGACATTACCCCTCCATAAATCTTCATCTGCGAAGCCAAGCCAAAGAAGAAAGAAGAAGAACCAGCCTATTTCATGCATATTGGATATGGAGAAAATTTTCTTAATTCTATAATGATTTAATGGTTTCCTAAGGCAACTGAATTTTGTTCTCCAGGTTTTGGCAAACAATTTATCAATTCCCTATTTTGAGAAGGTGGCACCAAGAGCAGAGTGGGTCTGCCCCATCTCCTATCCATCTGCAGACATTTGTGTTTGTTCATTCACCAGCAGCTGGTGAGTTGTTCAACACTAATTAGTTTCAATCCAGTAATGTCCAGGCTTTCTTTACTTTTAGTTCTATATTTTAGGTCATGATGGATAAACTCCCCTGTTTAGCTTAGTATTCATCCCCAGTGCAGAACGATTTCAACAGCTCTGCTAAATGAAATTTTTTTATACTTTTAATCTCTGTTATAAATTGTAAAAAGCCCAAGAAGCAAATCAACTGCTTGAAGCAATCCAAGTTCCTAAATATTAAAAAAAATTTATTTACAACATTCCAGCTATTTAAACACGTGCCACCCAAATTAACCTACAACTCGAGTCGTTTTGGTGGGTGGGAAGAAACTGGAGCTCCCGAATGAAACACAGGGTGAATGTACAAACTTCTTACAGAGAGCACCATATTCAAACCTGGGTCGCTGGCGCTGTAATAACGATGTAACAACTATTGTGTTAACCGTACTTTTCTCAGTAATATAGGAGCCAGGCTGGAGAAAAGGGCAAGAATAACTCATCTCGAGTGAATATGCTCTCAGATCACTTCGATGGAGACACATGCGATAGCAGATCATGGAATCTGGAGCAAAGAAATAAGATGCTGCAAGGATTGAGCAGGTCAAGCTTTGGAGGGAAAGGGATGGTCATTGTTATGAGTTGAGACCCAACATCAGAGTGGAAGAGAGCCAACAGATAGAGCGAGAGGAAAAGGGTGAAAGAAGTTGAACTGGATTTTTGGAGAGAGGAATGGAGCAGAGAAGTGATGGGCAGATGGAGCTGGTGGGAGAATGGGGGCGGGGGGGGAACGGGTGGAGACAGAGGCCAGCAGGGGATGGAGGGATAATGGGCTTATGGGGGAGGAGATGGGAAAGGTGAGCCAAGGGTGAGGATACTCAAAACTGAGAGGCATGTGAGTGAGGGGGACTTTGAGATCTGGCAGCTTTTCAAGCAGAGAGAGGTTTGGAAGGCAGCCATCACTCTGTCCTTTGATCGAGATGCAGGACACTGCTTTTATTCCTTTCAGTCATTCATTTTTTTACAACCCTCATTGCAGCCCGCGGAAGACAGTACATTTCAACAGCAACTGCCATTATATGCACAAGCTCCCACAAATAATAAGACTAGATCGCTCAACAATGATTTAAGAGAGTCATGATGATGGGGACCCTGGGAAGAGGCCCCTTGCTTGTTTTTGAACGAGAACCCTGGGAGCATTCATATTCACCTGGGAGAACAGATTTTGGGCCTTGCTTTAACTGAAGTTTTCACCTCTGTAAAAAGATCTGTGCAGCAGGTCCTTGGGAACTTGGCCCCGATGATCAGTGCTACTGACGGATAAAAACAGTGAGCTTAATGTAGAATTAACCAGAGCTGTTGAACCGGAGCACCAGATGAAAAGACCATCCAAGTTCCTCCAGCTTTTTGGAGTGTTTACTGCAATCACAGCATCTGCAGCCTATTTGTGTTTCACTCAATGCAGAATTAATCAGAGCTGTTGTACCAGAACACCAGTGCACAATTAAATTATTAAAAATCTAATTCATCCACTCAGAATTTTTCAGGACGTCAAGTCACAAATGTCAAACCCTATCAGAACACAGTGAATCAACAGCCTTCATTCAGAAGCCTTCTTACATACCCCCTGCATGCAAGTTCACATCAAACTTCTAAGTTTATTCCAAGGAAACTCTGATCCATAGATCTAGAAGCCTTATCCTGTTAGCTGCCAATCTTTTAACCTGACATAAATTTTCCCAGGTCAATCCAAGCCTGTTGAGGATTCAAAAATCAATTAATTTTACTTGCAGCAAAAACATGCAGGATAGTTGGCAAGCAGCTATTACTCAGCTTTCACTCCAATCTTATAAAGCTGTGACAAGATTGAGGAAAGGACTCAAGCTGCTAACGCAGATCAATTATACGAGCACTTCAAATAACAGCTCTATTGAACCTTTGCTCATTATTTTCCATCCACTATTTATCCCAATTTGTCTTTCAACCTCACATCCGACCCCATCTTCAGCAATTTATATCCCGTGGACAGTTTCTGTCTGAAGGACAAGACTTTAGAAAGGAAGAGTTTGACCACATAACTTATTCCCCCCCCCCTTACCCCCCTACCCAGACCGGATTTGTCACATTGGCCAGGGGAGAGGTTTTGTGATGGTTTCCCTTTTCAATGAAGTGCTCAAGTTAGTTACCAACATTGGACATTAAACAATGATCAGAATACTACGAGACTGCAATTGGATATTACAGCAAAGTCAATTTGCACTGGAAAAAAGAAGCATAAAGATTAATAGAATACCTCAGCTGCATAAAGTAAGTTAGCATGTTAAATGATATGATAACTTGCCTTGGGTTGTGTTCCAACAGATGGAATGGAGCATCAGACCCATGCAGAAGCACCAACGATTCAGATGGAAATGTGCTGTACTGAGAACAGTCAACTGCCTTCCTTGGAGCAACATTGGTTTGATTACAAATCAGCTCTGCAGTGCAGGAACATGTTAGCAGCTGCATCAGACAAGATTCCCGTCTGCAATTATAAAACCTTGGCTGAAACTCTGCTGGAGACTGCAGCAGCTCCAGCGACAGTTCGAGTGGGAAGTCAAGCATCTGCACCAGCTCAGCAATGAAAGTGTGCCAGCTGACATCAGCCAGAGCTTTAAACAAACATTCCAGTCAGGAGCACAGCCAGAACACACCACAGCCTTTCTCAGCTCACTGCCGCTTTGCAAAAGGTTACTCTATCCCTCGCTGACTACTGTGGGCAGCGTCATTCTTTCAGACAAGCACACCAAGACCATTTTCTTCGTGAAGCCCAAACTGAAAAGAGAAGGATAAAAGAGAAGAATCACCCCACCGCCCCCCCCCCCCCCACCCCCACCACCCTTTTACCACAGTGCAAGTCCCGCCCAAGACATCCACATACTGGAGGTTGGATTTAGATTTTGTTAAACAAATAACACAAGCTCCACCCCAGATCAAGCCACTGAAAGTTCAGTTTACTCCATATTTAAGTCGATAAATAGAGAAATCAACACAGTTCCCCCAGCCTGTAAATCAGAAAACAATCTATCTGGAGGCCCCCTTCTGTCTTTGGTTGTACAGGCTCAGAATTAAACGAAGCTTCTTCAATTTCACAAAGCCATTCAGGTTGGTTGGGACTTGCGTCTGCTGGCAAGACTTTGAACACCTCTAACTGCTCAGGGATCGCAACATTATGTCAACAGATGTTTGTAATGTGGAGGCAGATTGTATTTTTAAATTGATTCATGAGATGTGCATTTATTTCCCATCCTGTTTTGTCCTTGAACCAATAAGAACATCACGACCACTCAGTGAGCCAGTCATGGATACAAGTTCACATTTATTATCATCCAGTTGCACAAGTACAACCTGATGAAATAATGTTTTCTGGTCCTCAATGCAAAACACGCAGACACACAACCAGGCATAACATACATACCGTCAAACAATACACATGCAGGAGAATTGTTTATACATACAATAAATAAATATTATTTCATGAATATGAGAGTCTCAGATGGTTAATGTGAGCTGTTCCTTTAGTTGTTCACCATTCTCACTGCCTGTGGAAAGAAGCTGTTCCTCAGTCTGGTGGAGCCGGCTCTGATACTCCTGTATCTCTTTCCCAGTGGAAGAAGCTGAAAGATGCTGTGTGCAGGGTGGAAGGGGTCTTCAACACTTTAATGCACCCTCTTCAGACAACAATCCCAGTAGATCACCTCAATGGTGAGGCGGGGAGCAAGACTCCAGTGATCCTCTCTGTCACTCCTGTGCATTGACCTGTGATCCATTTTTCTGCCGCAACCATACCACACTAATGCAACGGGCCAGGACACTATCGATAGAGCTCCAGTAGGCAGCCGGTAGCCTTGCCCACTTTAGTCTTTTCAGGAAGTGCAGTAGGTGTTGCGCCTTCCTGACAAGTGAGGAGACATTGTGTGTCTATGAATTCAGCTGATACCAACTGAGGGAACAGATGCAGGTCATTTGGCCCATCACATCGATGCTGATGAGAAGAGCGGCTCAGAATAATCCCACCTCCAGCACTTGAATTTTCAACATACAACATGGTAACAGGCCCTTTTATCCCTTGAGCCTGTGCCGCCCAATTCATCCAACTTACCGACAACCACCGGTTTGAAAAATTGGAGGACACTCACGCAGACACGGGGAGAAAACTCCTGTTAAGCGGAGCCGGTTTCAAACCCAGGTCGCTAGCGCTGTAACAGTGTTGCGGTAACTGCTAGGCTAACCCTGCCATCCTGTTTAAGGTGAGAGGGGGAAAGTTTTAAGGAGGTGTGTGGGATTAATTTTTCTTTTGCACAGAGGTGTCTGGAATGGGGTGCTGAGAGACATAGTGGAAACAGATACAGTATTAATTTTTGTCCACCTTCTCAATAGATAAATAAATGTGCATGGGATAAAGGAGACAGATCATGTGTAAGTAGCAGAATTTTAGATGCATTTGGGCATCATGCTCTGTGCAGACACGTGAGCTCCTCTTGTTCTACAATCTCTGTTCTTGCTGTTCTTCTGACTTGCTGTTGATCTACCAGTTACCTCTGGATTTACTGGTGGAAAAGCCCAAGTATTGGTACTGATCTCCTACTCTCAGCGGCAACCAAGTGATAGTGCCTTACTCCGACACCAATAACAAACGAGAATTATTGCAGCAGTGCGAGATTGGGCAGTCATGAGGAGAATGAGACCGCAGATGCTGTAACCCGGAACAAAACTCCTCTGTGAACACTGGAAGAACTCTTGGAGGACAAAAGATGCATGTCAACATTCAGGATGAGACCCTGCTACAAGCTTGAGAGGGAAGAGGAAAGATTGCCAGGACATACCAGTGTGAAAAAGGGCTGGCGGGTGATACGTAGAACCAGGTGGCATTGTCATGAACTTGAGATGCCAGGGGTAGCAAAATAACTGGAAGTTTATTGTCTCATCTATTTTTAAGCAAATTTTAGAAGAATGAATTATGTTGGTTTATCTGCATGCAAATTTGAATATACTAGCTCCTGGCCTTTGTAAGGTAAAACATCATGAGATGGGAATGTGTAAGGAGTTACCCTGTACAGGGCTGTAACAAGATGTGAATGCATCCTTGTACTTACAAGATAAGAGAGACATTGATGGATTGAGAGGCAGGAAGCTAGCAGGGAAAGGATAGCAACAGTTTTAGTCATTGGACAAGTAATGATATGATGATGTTCTAAGCACGTATCCAAGGGTATAAAAAATCACCATTTTGCTGATAACGGCAGAATGCATTCTCCGACTAACATGGTTAGTTGCAAGTGTTACAATCCGGTAATAAAGAACAAAGAACCCTGATTTCGACTCAGTCTGGTGTTTGTCTCACTCATTCATGAACAAAGCAGACCTAACACCTTACACAATTTGCATACCAATCTTGTCCGTTCTTCTGGGAGGTCAAAAAGTACTTTGATTTAATCATTCAATGTTAGGCACATTGTTAGTGCAAGCGAAAGCTGTCCAATTATTTCCAAAAGTGAAACTGTGGAGATGCTAGAAATCTGAAATAAAACAGAAGGTGCCCAAAACACTCAGCAGTCAAGGAAGCAAATGGGTAGGAAGGAGCAAAGGTAATATTTCACATTGACGACTCTTCACCAGAAGCACTTTCAGCTCACTGACCAAAAATGTTCAATGTGCTCTCTCCACAGGTGCTGCATGCCAACGCTTTGGGTCAATACCCAGCGTTGAGCTTTCTGGCGTTTGCTGCTTTGTGCCCAGTTAGTCCTATTCCAGAATTAAGGAATTAACATAGTCTCAACACCCAGATTGGGGAATGAACTGGGTCACATCTGATGGAGCCAAGCCCCTTTACACAACCCTGCATTTCTTTCACATTGAGCCCGAGTGGGTGAAAGAGTTCAAAGACTCTTGTTTTTTTTTTAAACATGCTCACATTTTCCACCCAATTTTGTATTGATGTGGTCTGGATGATGTTCCGTGTCAAAAAGGTCACATTCTGTAACTATAATTCTGCTCTTGCCGGCATTATCTGGAGGCACTGTTTCTGAGATCTGGGGCAGTTATGATGCCAGAACCAATAAAATGTGGGTTGGCATTTTATTTATCTGTTACTTTCTTTATTGCTCAAGGGGAACAGAGGAGAACTGAATGCCTGGGCTTCGTCGTACACTTTAAGTGAACTCCCATGCCCTTCTTAACCTCTTCTCATGTGATGCAAGAGGCTTCAAAACAGCCAAAGGCTGCAGGAGGATACAGAGTCTGGGAAGGATAAAGGGAAGGACGACAACTTAAAAGATCTGATTATATCTGGTCTTTGATTATCTTAAATTTTTAACGTTTTGGAAGACTTAGAGCTTGTGTTAAATTTTTGGCATTTTTATCAAAATGCGGTTTCCTGTATTGAAGACATGGCATAAATTGCTATTTTAAAATCTCACCCTGGCACAACATGATTTTGTGTTGGAACTCAAAAGGTTTGTCCTGTTGATTTTCAGGAACAGATTTTCTGCCTGTTGGTTGCAGAGTAGTCAAAAGTCAAATGACATAAATTTGGTTTCATGTCGTTTTCTTTGCTGTTCATCATCTATAAATCAGTCTTAAAAGTATGACACGAAGTCCAGTGCTAATTTTCTATCAGGTAAGTCACATGAGGAGCTGCTGGAGACACTCAGCCGGTCAGGCAGTATTGATGGAGGAGAATGAAGAGTCAGCGTTTGGGGTCCCACTGCACCGGTGAATTTGTCCAGCGAGTTTGTTTGTTTGATGGAGATTCCAGCATCTGAAGCTTTAATCTCCATCTGAGGACTGGATAGACAATGTGAGATTCCTAGGGTGTTACCAGAGATGTAACCAGCCTCTTTTCACTGAGGGTAGGTGAGATACCAACCAGAGGACATAGTTTAAGGGTGAAAGAGGAAATGTTTAGGGGAAATTCCTCACACAGTGAGTGGTGGGAGTGTGAAACAAGCTAAAGTGGTGAATGTGGGCTCAATTTTACATTTAAGGAGGATTTGGACAGGGGTGTGGAGGGCTATGTAGATCAGTGGAACTAGGCAGAATATTTTCAGCACAGACTAGAAGGGGTGAATGGCCTGTTTTCTGTGCTGTAATGTTGTATGGTTCTATGGAAAGAACATAGCTTTTCTTTATTCATTTATAATAAGTCATCACCACAGGCAAGACATCTATTGCTGCCCACGAGAAGTTCATGGTGAGCTGTTATCGTGAATGACTGGACACTGTGTGAGCTCCCTCGTAGCGATCAGACTGGGAGTTCCATGAGTGAGACTCAGTGACAATGAAAGTACAATGATGGTTCCAAGTCAGGATTGTGGACATATGACAAAATCGCCAGTCAATCTCCTTTTCTAACGAGGATACTGAACCAGTTAAATTCAACCTTCAATGGTGTTTCCACCTTCGAGTTCTCCTCCATGAACATCCCAAGAGATGCCTTTGGTCATAAACATCCTGTGTGAGTGCAGTTCCAACTACGTTTAAGATGCTCATCCA
The DNA here is from genome assembly GCF_036971445.1 of Narcine bancroftii. Taxonomy (NCBI): domain Eukaryota; kingdom Metazoa; phylum Chordata; class Chondrichthyes; order Torpediniformes; family Narcinidae; genus Narcine; species Narcine bancroftii. Next base: position 146,043,082 of record NC_091470.1, on the reverse strand, counting down.
GGGCAAAGCAGCCTGTTTGAGTGGCACTCCATCCATTATGCTGAACATTTATTCCCTCCACCATGAGTGCACCATTGGTACAGCGGATACCATCCATGTCCATTTCATCACCCAGGCTACCTTGATAATGTCTATCAACCCTGATACATCAAACACTGAGATAAGGTACACAATGCATGAGAACACCACCAACTTCAGACATTCCAAGTCCTCAAGGGACTGGTCTTCATGGCAGTTAGCGCAATGCTGTGACTGCACCAGAGACCCATGTTTGAATCCCACTCTGTAAGGAGTATGTACGTTCTCCCCACGTCTGCATGGGTTTCTTCTGGGTGCTCCAGTTTCAAAAACATAGGGAGTTGCAAGTCAATTCGGTGTCAATGGGAGCCTGGGCTCATGGGCTGCAAGGGCCTGTTATGGTGCTGTATGTCTAAATTTAAATTAAAAACAAATGGCTAAAGGGATCAAGGGTATGGAGAGAAAGCAGGAACAGGGTACTGAAGTCACATGATCAGCAATGATCATATTCAATGGCAGAGTACAATTGAAAGGTTGAATGGTCTTTTGCACCTATTTTCTATGATCCTCTAAAGTAACACACCCTCCTGACTTGTAAATTTATCATCCTCCTTTCCTGACCACCAAATCCAAATCCTGGAACCCTCCACAACTGCACTTTGGGGACAACTTCACAAAACGTCTGCAGTTCACCCTCACCTTCTCAGAAACCTTCAGGAACGGGGAGTAAGTGCTGGCCTTGCCACGGAGGAAAACATTCCATGAGAGCAAAAGAAAGTTCAGTCAAAATCAGTGGTTCACAGAAAGCAAAATGAAGGGTGGCTTTGGAAAGTTCTCTGAGAAACACGGAGGTCTGCAGATGCTGTGATTGTAGCCATAACACACTGAAATTCTGGAAGAACTCAGCCGGTCTTTCAGCGTCCATAGGAGACTAAATAAAACGATATAAGGGGAGAGGTGAGAATTGATCACGTCTGTGGGAAGTCGTGAGGGGGAAGGGGGTTTATGAAAGCCAGAGATGTCAATATCAATGCCATCCAGTGGGAGGCTGCCCAGATGGAAGATGAGGCATTGTTTCTTTAATTTGCGGGTGGTCCCAGCCTGGCAGTGCATGAGACCAAGGACCGATATGTCAGCATGGGAATGGGACAGGGAATTGAAATGAATGGCCACTGGAAGATCCGCACTATGGTGGCAGACAGAGCTGAGGGGCTGAATGAAGCGATCTCCCAGTCTACACCCAGTCTCTCTGATGTAGAGACCACCACAAAGTTCTCTGCCTCTCACCATTATGGCTGGTTGTGTCTGCAGTGCCCAAGGATCCTGGGGAAGGTCTTCAATTCATTTCAAGATCTGCAGTGGAGTGACTGGCCATCAGCCGATGGAGAAGGACCTACAGTTCAGTGTCCCCACAGAAGCAAGCGGAGAGATCTGAGTATATTGGAAGCTTTAATTCTTCCACAAATATCGCAAAAAGACAAATCTCCACTTAAATCCATTTCTGCTTGAAACACCTTCTGAAACACCCAGGAATGATCAATAATCTTATCTTGTTCAGATACTCCAATTGACTGTGTTCTCACCTCTTCAGGGACATGGAGCTTGGCACAACAGTGGAATATTCTCTCAGTGGAATTCTTTCACAGAACAAAAGACTTGGGTGCAATCATGAATTCAGAGCATTTAATGATCAAGCAGAAGAGATTTTGGAATACTTTAAATTCCACGCATAAAATTTGAGATGGAAATTGCAATGGCTATATATTCATTTCTGTTAGAGCAGAATAAATTGCACTGAAGATGTTTTTTCAACAGTTAACACAGTAAGATCAAGAGAGCCTGATGCACTCCATCTGTAATGCCTCCACAATTTCAATAAGACAGGGTATATTAAAACATCAAGAGAAGCTGTGGTTTATTTGCAAGGCAAAAAAATGTAACCTATAAAGTCAGCAAGTCCTGCCTCCAAGCACCTGATACAGAGTTCCAGTCAGTGTCATTTTTACATCAAGACAAAGCACAACATATGCTTCCCCTGATCCAAAACTCAGAATATGCTCACATGTACAGATACCATACACACCATTGTACAGGACAACCCTGGAATTTCCACCAAAAATATTGTTTTGGAGCGATACCCTTTAAATAAGGTGACCCCAAAATCTGGCACTTACCGCTGACCAGTGGATACTGTTTAAAAGCAAATCACAAGTTTTCCAATTTTATTTGGATATTTTAAAATAAACCACTGTCGGCTCCTGTAACAGGCTGTTTAAAGTCCGGACAGAGCCGACAGCAGTCAGACTGGGTGGATGGACCCCGTGGAGGAGTGGTGAGACTTTGCAGATAACTAATGGGGGGGGATTGTGTCTAAAGCCAGTGAGAAGATGGCAGTGGTGACACTTGGCCGTCAAGGGCAGATTTGTAGACCCTGTGTATAGGACGACCCTTTCCAAATGAAATTTTTAAGCTTTGAGGATTGCCCGATACTCCGGCATATAAAGTACATGGCATCAGCCATTCTCAACCTTTGTTTTGGCAATGGTCCCTTAGGACTTTGCTCAAAGTTTATGGGTCCCCTTCCTGATGAAATTGACAACTTTTTCATTTCTTCCGTACTTCTCTCTGACCGACAACATAAAAAACATTAAAAATATTGATGTTAAGTGAGGTGAAAACAAGGCTTTTACCTAAATGTGCTTTGACCCACATGGGTTTTGTGGGGTCTCTGCTGAGAAGGGCTGAACGAGACCCCAAGAATCCAAAAGGTGTGGCGAATATTGGACAAAACATCTCACTTTTAGACCTTTCTCTATCCCTCCAACTCCTTCTCTGCTTCCAAGAATTTGATCATATCCAACTAAAGCCATCTTCACCTGCTTTTTCAATCTCTCTGCCTCTCAGACCCTCTTCCCTCCTTTGAGTCATTCCTGAAAGCCGACCTCTTCACCCTTGGTCAACAGCTCTGATGTGCACCTCAGCCTCAGAATGATCATTTTATGATTCTTCTGTTGAATGACCTTTTGGGGATGATTTGCCACAGAAAAGGTGTCCCATCAATAGTAGCTGCACATTCCCCAGTGGAGAAAGTCTCCACTTTACTTGAAGCTAAATATAAAGTGCTGAAGGGAATCAGCAGGTCGAGCAGTGTCGCTTCTCATTTACCCATTCAAGTCTTCACGAAGGGTTCTAGCCTGAAACGTCGACCATTCTTCCCCCCCCACTGATGCTGCTCAACCTGTTGAGTCCTTCCAGCAGATTGTGTTCAGCTTCAGAGTCCAGCGTCTGCAGTCTCTTGGGTCTCTCCATTGACTTGCTCTGCCAACATTGAGACTCACGATTATGACACATTTACTCAAAGCATCCATGTCACTGAAGGAAGTGACCTTCACCTTCGTGCATTTGTGGTAATACATTTCGGATTAAAATTTCTCTCCCACTATTCATGCTCAGTGTCAGCACAGCAGCGTGGCATAAGTAGTCACACATCTCGAACCTCACTACATTTACCATGTAGTCCTTGTTTTATTTTTAAATTCGCAAGCGTAATAGCCGACATAACTTTGCAATCAGAAGGGATTTTTAAAAATGCGAAGAAACTCTGAAACCTGAATGAAGCGCCTCAACCTTTGCGAGACTCCACCAACCCAGATACAAGACCTTGACAAACTTCCTCTATGACCTCATTATTCCCCAAACATAGGTTTGTCATGACACATACAGGTTCCCTTTCTTTTCTTGAGAGGACGTGAGATTGCTAAGACTTCCTGTTGACTCGAAGTGCAGATGAAACAACCCTATTGAGGGCCATGCTGTACCCCAGCAGACTCCCTCTCCTGCTCAGTGAACTTTTGTCTTTCGGGACTGTTTGTTGCTGTGGAGCTCAGTAAACACGTGAAGTCAAACGATATTACAGCATTATTGACAAGTGAGATTGCAGGTGGAATAATTCACATCAACTTCCTGATTGAAACAAATTCAGGAATCTGGCTGAGAAACAACCCCAAGGTCATCAGGAAAAACTGCTCAGTTCAACAACAATTAAATTGCGAACTTGCAACTCCAGTCTCAAAAAGCAAAGCAGTGCTTTTGTTAAATTGCCCAGTCGACAGATGCACATGCCTGGGTAAGAGAGATTAATTGGGGTCCAGTTCCTGGGAGCCTATTAATCCCCACCACCACCAACAAGAGGGAAAGCTAGCCTAATCACACTTTCCATCTCTTGTTCCACAGCCTTGTGGGCACAGCAGACATCCTGTAAACAGTGTGGGCTTCCATACCACCATCTCTCTTTGGGTGAAAATATTTTCCCAAACTACCTTCTAATTCTCACAAAAACCTGACGTGATGTTCCACCCACTGACTGCAAGCACGAGGAGACTAGCGAACTCATGAAAGGCTCAGGTTATTGGTGATACATCTATGATAGCTATAGGGAGATTTCTAGACACACAGCACGTGAGGGGCCCCTTTACCCCATTAAATCCGTGCCGACCAACAACCACGTATTCACTCGAATCCTACACAAACCCCATATTTTATTTTCCTCACAACTCCCAACACGTTCTACCGCTCATCGACACAGCAGGAGCAATTTATAGCAACCAATCAACCCGCCATCACATGCCTTTGGGACGGAGGAAGTACCTGGAGCAAGCAAAGCAAGTCCACAGCCAGCTCCTGAGGTCACTGTGCAACGAACTAAGGTTTTACCCCGAGTCAAAGGTTGAAGGCTACAAAATGATCTCCCTTTCAGTATTGGAGAGCTAATAAATTTTTACCCAAAAGTTTCAAAATTTTCTTATGTCAATTCTTTTAGGGAATATTTAATAGAAATCAATTTTTGCTTTGAATGCACCTTTGGGATGACAATAGCAAGGAGGTCATTCAGCCCATTAAGCTGTTGATAGACATTTTAATTGTTGCCATGGCCCATCTCTTTCCCCGCCACCCAGCTCTTTTGCCTCTGTCCAGCTCTTTTCCCTCTACCCAGCAACTTTCTTCCCCTGAAGTTCTCAACCAATTCGCTCCTGAAAGTCAGGATTGTTTGTTTATAATGACTCTTGCAGACTAATCATAAAGCCTTTGGGCATTAATTTCCACATCAAGACACAAGCTGCTCTATGTCTCAGGACAATGTAATTAAATTGACTAATGTAAGATATGGAATGGTTAATTATTTTTTTACATCAATTATATTTGACCCAGAAAAGCTAAAAAAAAGGGTTTAGTAATTCAGATTCTTGTTTTAGATATGGCTCGTGTATTGGAACTTTTCTATATGCTGTTTGGACTTGTGTTAAAGTTCAATCATTTTGGCAAGGAATTAAAGTAGTTTTGGAAAAATTATATAATTTTATATTACCATTAGATCCAACGATTTTTTTGTTGGGAAATTTGTATTCGTTAAGGGGAATGGGATTGGACAAAATTCAAATTGCTTTTGTACGTTTGATATTATCAGTAGCGCGTAAATGTGTTGCAAGTACTTGTAAAGATGATACTGAGATTAATATAGCTCATTGGCACAATGAATTGAAAGTATATGTTGTTATGGAAAAAATTACTTACAATTTACATGATAATTGTTCTTCTTTTGTTAGTAAGTGGTCACCGTATTTGAAATATATGATTTAGATATTCTTTGAAATGTTATTAACATTTATAATATTTTCTTTATATGTATATATAATTTTTTTTGTTGCTCCCCTTAAGGGAGGTGGCTGAATGGGTGGGAGGGTGGGATGGGTGTTAATGTAAAATCTTTTTTCTTGATTATTTCTATACTGTATGTTATTTTTATTTAACTATCTTTTAAATAAAGTTTGAAAAAAAAGACACAAGCTGCTCATAACATTGAAATACACACCATCTTTACTACATTTTTGGATCCAATTCTTGGAACTCCCTATCCAACTGTACTGTGGAAGTACCTTCAACATATCGAACACCACTTCTCCAAGAAAAATTAGGGATAAGAACATAAGAAGCCAGAGTGGACCAGCCGGCCCGTCGAGCCTGCACTGCCTTTCAATGTGGTAATTGGATCATCTCCACCTACCTGCTTTTCCCCATCTCCCTTAATTCCCTTATGATGTAAAAATCTATCTAACTTGGTCTTAAATATATTTACTCGTCACCTCCACTGCTTCAATGGGCAGCGAATTCCGCAGATTTATCACCCTCTGGGAAAAGCAATTCCTCCTCATCTCCATCCCAAATCTACTAGCCTGAATCTTGAGGCTATGTCCTCTAGTTCTAGTTTACCCCACCAATGGAAACAACTTGCCTACCTCTAACATTTCTATAAGATCCCCTTTCATTTTTCTAAATCACAGCTAGTACATTCTGAGACAACTCAATCTCTCTTCATCTCTGGAATCAACCTGGAGAACCTCCTCTGCACCATTTCCTTTCTTCTTTGGCTTGGCTTCGCGGACGAAGATTTATGGAGGGGGTAAAAAGTCCACGTCAGCTGCAGGCTCGTTTGTGGCTGACAAGTCCGATGCGGGACAGGCAGACACGATTGCAGCGGTTGCAGGGGAAAATTGGTTGGTTGGGGTTGGGTGTTGGGTTTTTCCTCCTTTGCCTTTTGTCAGTGAGGTGGGCTCTGCGGTCTTCTTCAAAGGAGGTTGCTGCCCGCCAAACTGTGAGGCGCCAAGATGCACGGTTTGAGGCGTTATCAGCCCACTGGCGGTGGTCAATGTGGCAGGCACCAAGAGATTTCTTTAGGCAGTCCTTGTACCTTTTCTTTGGTGCACCTCTGTCACGGTGGCCAGTGGAGAGCTCGCCATATAACACGATCTTGGGAAGGCGATGGTCCTCCATTCTGGAGACGTGACCCATCCAGCGCAGCTGAATCTTCAGCAGCGTGGACTCGATGCTGTCGACCTCTGCCATCTCGAGTACTTCGACGTTAGGGATGTAAGCGCTCCAATGGATGTTGAGGATGGAGCGGAGACAACGCTGGTGGAAGCGTTCTAGGAGCCGTAGGTGGTGCCGGTAGAGGACCCATGATTCGGAGCCGAACAGGAGTGTGGGTATGACAACGGCTCTGTATACGCTTATCTTTGTGAGGTTTTTCAGTTGGTTGTTTTTCCAGACTCTTTTGTGTAGTCTTCCAAAGGCGCTATTTGCCTTGGCGAGTCTGTTGTCTATCTCATTGTCGATGCACCATTTCTAATACATGAGTAAAACATGACAGTCTGCAGACACCATGACTGAAGTAAAAACACAACACTGGAGAAACTCAGCAGGTCAAACAGCGGTCCTTGTTGAAGGGCTCATGTCTGAAACACTGGTTATTGCTACATTGTTTGACCTGCTGAGTTTCTCTAGCATTGCTTTTTTTTATATAAGCAATTCATGCTGTGCCTAAATCTTTGAAACAAAATGAGTTAAACCCCTAACACCCTCATCCTGTGCGTCTTTCCCATCACCTTAAACCTTGCCTTGAACCACTCACTAATGGAACGAGGTGCTGCGTTGTAACATTAAACGGAACAACTCCAGATCTGAGTATATATTCTGAGCTAAACTGCACAGACCACATCTGATGGAGTGGTAATGCCACATTGGCTTACAACCCCCAAATCAACATGTAGGTGTTTTAAATGCATTTGCTGACCTTGAAAAAATAATTCACAATTTAATCAGAGTTTGCTTCATTCTGTAACCACCACTGCAGAAATCAACTTGTACACCCTTTGCAAGCCGAGAAGATCATCCTTGTAACATCCACATCGACTTCAGAAACGGCTTGCTTATATCCCCCTTGTCAAGGAATAGAGGGCAAAACTTCAGGATTGAAGGGCTTCCGCTTGAAACAGAGATGCGGACAAATTTGTTTAGCCAGAGGGCAGTAAATCTGTGGAATTTGTTACCACAGGTAGCTGTGGAGGCCAGGTCATTGGGTGTACTTAAGGCAGAGATTGATAGGCTCTCGATTAGCCAGGGCATCAAAGGTTATGGTGAGAAGGCCGAGCAGTGGGGAAATGGATCAGCTCATGTTTAAATGGCTGGGCAGACTCAATGGGCTGAATGGCCTATTTCTGCTCTGATATCTATGGTCTTATTCAATAATTGGGTCCATTCTAATGGATTGCAATGAGACGCGCTTTAAATTTAGTCACACTTGTAGTGTTCAAGTGTGTGATTAGCTCCCACAAGGAGAAACAAAAGCCACATGAACCCATTTCAGTGATTGTGGTTGAGTGCTGGATTGGTGACCAATCGTGCCTTGGGACCTTTTATTTAAGTGAGAAGAAGCCTCAATTTAATCACTCGCCTAAAACCCCAGTAATAACCCCACCACCGACAATGCAGCAATCTGCTCGAACATCAGCCTGGATGTTGATGCCCAAGTCTTTGTAGTTGAACCAGCCTTCCATTGACTGAGCAACAAGGATGGCGAAAAATTTGTGCAGGCAAACAAAGTCTCTTTGACAACTGGAATACATATTGGATTGAAGATGGAAATGAAACCTATCTCAAGCAAACGCAGTTGTGACTTCATCTTTCGCTGAGTTGTCGGTCATGTGCTAAAGAAAGAACATTTGTTGAAACATCAGCGTGCCAGTTATCATCGATGCTAGATTTTCCTTGGCAATCATAAACATTGAATCCAGCTTGACATTGTCTTATAGTAAGACCCTAATCAGCAAGATTAGAGTTCTGCTGAAGTCTCCCAACGCCATTGGTCCCAAACTTGCTTCACAACTGATGTCCAGTATTCACTGGATCACAAAACTGCATCTAAGGGATGTTCTAATCAAAAGACCCTCAAGGGAAGTCCACTTCACACGAAGGAGCATGCAATTGCACATGCGAGGCCCACAGCATACTTTCCTCATTTCATTTAGCCTCCAAGGAAGTTGAGAAATGCATTGCAACCTCTGGATATTGGCTACAGCCAAGCATTGGGAAGATAGCACCACTGCCAAAAGAGAATGGGGAATTTATTTTAATTAATTTGCAGTCCTAAAAATATTTCACAAACCCTGCACATCAGGAAGGAAATTTTCAGGAATGCCTTAATCTCATCAAATCTGGATTCATTGCACCATCCCGACTGTGTAATCACCCCCATTATTTTCCTGTTTACGGGAACTTGCTGAGCAATATGCATTGAGAAAGAATCTGGGTTCGTTGATAACACCACGGTGGTGGGTTGTATAAAGAGGGGCGATGAGGGAGATTGAAGACTTGGATGAATGGTGCACCAACCACGACTTTGCACTCAATGTCACCAAAAACAAGGAGCTGATTGTTGACTTCAGGAAGGGAAGATCAGTGGTGTACGATCCAGAGCATCAAGTCCTGCAAATAGTAGTGGGCATGACCCAGGACATCGTAGGAAAAACCCTCCCCACCATAGAGAACAACTACAGGGAACGCTGTCATTGGAGAGCAGCAGCAATCATCAAGGATCCACATCCACCCAGCCCACTCTCTGTCCCCACTGCTGCCATCAGGAAAGAGGTATGGGTGCCACAAGACTCGGACCACCAGGTTCAGGAACAGCTGCTCCCCCTCCACCATCAGACTCCTCAACAACAAACTCTGATGAAATTTAAGGACTCTTACTTTTGCACTTAATTATATATATATTTTCTCTGTATTGCACAGTTGGTTTACATTTCTTTATTTGTTTACATGTGTACGTTGTGTAAGGTTTTTTCCTGCATTGCCAATATGTGGTAATTCTGCCTCGCCAGCAGGGAAAAGAATCTCAGGGTTGTATGAGACGCCATGTACATATTCTGACAATAAATATGAAATCTGAAGTGATGAGACCTGTACTCACAATCTTGCGCACCTCTCTTCCATCCTATCCATTCTCCGCCAAGCAAGACAGCAGGTCTGGGCTGCAATGCTGTCACTCAAGGTGAGGGACACTGTCAGCTGCCACAGTGATCCATCGCTCAAAATCTCTGATTAAGGCATCTTACACCTGACTGAAACCAGAGCTAGCTTCTCCTGGTGGATATAATCATCTTAGGGAGAGTTTGGATGATATAAGACTTCTGTGTGAAGGGAAAAGAATTCCTTAATTCTACCAAGGCTCTGAACATCTGGGTGAAGGAATGATAAAAATTCTCAGTACCTCTGCTCGAGTTGGGAAGAATGCGCCAAGGATAAAATGGGAATCGTGTAATTAAAAACAAAATGCTGGAGAAACTTAGCAGGTTAAAGCAGTTTACTTTGTATAGCAAAGATAAAGACTATGTTTCGGGCTTAAGCCCTTCATCAAGGTGTGAGAAAAATGTGGGCTGGTGCCCGAAAAAATAGTGATGGGGAGGGGCAGGGGGAGGTAATAGGTGAATAAGGGAGGGAGGGCACACCAGCAAGCAGGGGGAGGGGGATTGGCTCTGTGAATGGAGAGGGAAGGGGGTGGAGAGCTGGAAGATCGAGGAATAGGGAAGAGAGGGAGAACAGGGAGCAGAGTCAATGTCAATGCCATCCAGTTGGGGAGTGCCCAGATGGAAAATAAGGAGTTGCTCCTCCAATTTACGGGTGGTCATGTAGTATTAGTTTAACTGGATTCTTGGGCTGGATGTCCTGAGCTGGATTATCTGAATGAGATGATGGGATTGAGCAGCCTGGATAGTGAAATTAGCAGGTCTTCCTGTGTGCTCTCTTAGCAATTACTGGAAAATGAAAAGGCAGAAAAGGCTTTAGTGTTTTGATGAACTGTCTCTGATGTTTATCTGTCTGCAAAGAACCCAGAATCCAGTGTAATGTACCAGACAGCAGCAATAAAAACGACACCAGATGGGGTTACATTTAAAATAGTATTTTTAATGAATAATCAACAATGAATATAACACCTACTCTAATTTAACTAACTTATCTAAACTTAACTAAATTTATCTATACTTAATCTAACTTAACCCCTAACTATGCGTGAATATACTGGCGTTCGTGGAATACTCCAAGCCACGATAGCTCAAGGCTCAATTCTCGAAAGATTGTTCCAAGTTCAGTTTTGGAATTTCAGTGATGTGGACATGTGGGTTTGAAACTGATGCGACACGCCTCCTGATGCATTAAGATGGGTGAGACACGCAGGCCTAAGATAAATGCAACACGGGGCCCTTAGATGAAATTAGTAGTTCATGAAGTAGGTGAAAGAATCCTGGGTGGGGGGGGGGTGGGGGGGGGGGAGGTGACAGAATGTTGATTAACTCATGAAATCCTTGTGGAGATACTTCCAGCAAAATGCCCTATTTAGACGAGTGCCAACCAAAACTCCCCTCTTCTTTGGCATTGGGGATGCAAGGCAAGTGATGCTCACAAAGCTTCCAGAACCCTTTCTATGGATCAGCTGAACTCAAGTGACTCTCACTCTGGTCACCACCCAAGCGCAGTACTTCTTCTGCAAGTAAAACTCTCTTCATGGGTTATCTGTACAAAAAGTGACCCTCAATCTTGTTGGTCACAAAGTGGTTTTCTCATTCCTCTATGTTATATAGTCAGGATAATGTGACCTACTTTGTAACCATGTAAGAAAACACCCTTCTTATTGTAGTAAATGTAGTGCTCCACTGTGGGGTGTATGTATACATATATGTGAGTGTGTGAACAATTTCCTGAGGTGGTGGAAGACATCAGTAAGTAAAATCTCTTCTGTATTTGAATTTTGCATCTCTAAGTTATTTAGGAAGCTTCCCAAATAACACAGAGGCATAACATTCTATATCTAACAGGAGGAAATCAGACAGGTTGCCAACATATTCATTCCTCTATAACTGCAGAAGGAAATCTGACAGTTTTTCTAAAACTACGCAATGAGGCCAAATAGGTTTCTCATTTCCACACGGAGGTCGAAGGCTCTTCACTCTTGTGCTGCCTTCTTAAAATTGCCTCCTGAGCAAACTGTGCACTGTCTTCTCAAATAAGATGGTCTCACTATCTCTGTACCTGGCTTCTCCAGGGCTGCTTCCATTCACTCTGCAAATATATAAAATTTAGGAACATGCTGTCTTCGAAGGCTGCTGCCAGTTTACTGTCACTTTCCAAAACCTGCAAGCTTTGTTAAATCTGTTCCCTTAAAGTGGCAGTCCTACACAAATAAAATGAACTGAAAAATAGGAGCACGTCACACCAGGTTTGCAAAGAACCCAGATTCCAGCTTTGCAAAGAAACCAGATTTCAGGTGGGAATTAAGGCATTGTGCTTTTCAATCACAATCAAAAATCATTAGGCCTCGCCAAAACACACAAGTAGGCCATCCTGTCCTTGGTCTTTTATTAAGGATTACATCTGTTCTGAATGTATTCTCCATTCCATGTTTCCATAAAAGCCACCTTTCATCTTCTTTATGAAGAATCTATCTATCTCTGCTTTAACAATCTTCACAGACTCCTCTTTCACCACTGTTTGTGGAAGATTTCAAAGAGTCAAGGAATCACAAACCCGTCAGTCAGAAAAATATCATTCCTCTGCCTCGAGCAATGTACTTCTTTATTGTCATATGCATAAGATGGAAAGGAAACCTTACATGCTGCCTCTTCCCAATTCCATAGCCCACGAGCAACAAGAATTATCACACAAGAGAAAAATAAAGAGAAAAGGAGGATAAATGATCAGAGTTAATCATAATGGAAAAACTGTATTATCTCAGTAGCAGAGATATATCTTTGGTGGTCTTGTGGTCGTGTTATGTGAAGGGTAGTTCAGGGACTTTCAAGAGTTGTTGGAAAAAATAAACTGTTCTCGAACCTAGAGGTCCCAGAGTTCAGGCTTCTCTACCTTCTGTTGTCCGACGAGCATCGCCATGCCAAGCTTGACAAAACTCCTCAATATTTTCCATCTTTTAGTCAATCTCTCTCTCTCTCTCTCTTCTCAGCTTCAGAAGCTACATGCCTAATCTTTCCCTGACCAAGATTCACTCCAGGTATTAATCTGGTAAGTCTTCCCTGAACCATTTCCAACACATCCCTCTTTAAATAAGGAGGTCATTGATTGGGTCTTAATTTCACTGAAGTCCAGTGACACAAGGGACAGAGAGGCTGGAACCAAGTGCAAAGAACCATCTGCTGGAGGAAGTCAGTGGGTCAAGCAGCATCTACAGAGGGAAAGGAAATGTTGACATTTCATTTCAAAACCTTTTATCAAAATTGAAGTCAAACCTCCTCACTTTTGTATACAATTCCCCTGGCATAGTACTACGCATGGATAGAATGACATCTCGGCCTAGAATGAGCCGGAGATTGCCTGACTCTTGTTTTGAGGGCTGTGAGCTACACACCAGGGGGTAGGCTTGGCTTAAAGAGACTGTCACCTCTCTGGATGCAGCAGAAGGTTCCGTGGATGTGGAAATACCAGCAATTTCTCTGGAAAAGGGTGTTCGTCAGCTCAGGAATGTGACGAAACATGTTGTTCATATGCTCAAAGACTTACTGGTAAAGAAATGAGAATGTTAGCAACTTGAAAATGAAACTAGTCTTTAACAATGATGACCACAATACTACCAGACTGTTGTAACAAGTCATGTGATTCACAAATCTCCTCCAGACCATGTCTCGCTTCTCTAGCCCATTGGTGACTCAGGACTCCAATATGGTTTCACATACACCCTCGAAAGTGGCCCTGTGAACTACCCAGTCAAATAATAGCCTGCCCTAGTAGATCTCAGAATCCTACTGCGTACAACTACACACACCTGACAAAGGGCCCAGGCTCAAAGCCTCCTATGGATGCTGCTTGATCTACTGAGTTTCTCCAGCATGTATTGTCTACTATAACCCAACACATATCGAGGGAAAAATGTCTCCCATGCGAGATACCGCATTCTACGTCGATCAAATGCCACCCAGGAAATACTTTGCTCTCGCTGCTAACATCAAGAACGAGGTATCGGTGCCACAAGACTCGTCCCACCAGGTTTAGGAACAGCTGCTACCCCTCCACCATCAGACTCCTCAATGACAAACTCAATCAGGGACTATTTTAAGGACTCTTTGCACATTATTTATTACTGAATATTTATTTTTTTTTGTGTTCCCCAGTAAACTGGTTAAATTTTTTTAAAATTTAGACTTACAGGATGCTAACAGGCCACTTCGGCCCACGAGTCCGTACTGCCTGATTAATCTACAACCTCCAGTGTGTTTTTGAACGGTGGGAGGAAATCAGAGACCCCGGGGAAAACCCACACAGACACGGGGAACGTACAAACTCCTTACAGACAGTGCGGGATTCGAACCCCAGTCTCAATCGCTGGCGCTGTAAAGGCGTTGCGCTAACCACTACAGCAACCGACTGCCTTCCGACAACCGAGCTTTGTTTATAGTTCTCTTTTTTGTATAAGTATCTTTTCTCTGAGTACAGTACAGTTGCCAATAAGTAGAAATTCTGCCTCGCCCGCTGGAAGAAGAATCTCAAAGTTCTCTGTGACGTCATGTTCGTACTCTGACAATAAATCTGAGTGTAAGCTCGAATAAAAGTACCTCGATTTTCATCTGGACATGTTGCAGTTGTTGAACTCAGGTATTTGTTCATTCCCCTCTCCACAAATACAACTGTATTTCCACTTCCAATTTGGTTTCTTTCTCCTCCCCCCTGCATTCCAACCGTAATTGTTACTTTGGTAATGTCTTAGCCTGGCACCTTGCTCACACCCTCAACAACCAGTTGGCAAACCGACCCGGATCACTGAGGAGTGCAGACTGTTACAAGAGAACCCTTTCCTACATATAACATTAGAATTGAGGAACATCCTGGCAGCCAGCCTTGAACCCAGAACGTTACCTCTTGTTTTTCATTCCACAGATTCTGTCTGACTTGCTGAATGTTTGCTTTTAAACAAGGGCAGTACCAGGCTCAGGGCTTTGAAACACAGGACCGCCCAAAGAAAAGAAGACAGTGATGCAACAGTTAGTGCTGCTGCCCATAACCTGGGTTTCATCCTGACCTCCAGTGCTGCGTGGGTATCTTCTACGGTGGGGTGAAGATGCCCAGATTGCCCCCATGTCCTAAAGATGGCGGCACAATTAGCAGAGCGGTTGGTGCATTGCTTTTACTGCACCAATGATCAGGACCAGGGCTTGAATCCCAGCCTGGTTGCAAGGTCAGGTCACTCGCCTGAGGGCTACTGAGTACTACTGGTCCCATGGAACGCAGTATGGGTTGCATGGTCGGGTGGTCAGCAACTAAACCGATTCCCCCACCAGGCTTTCCTGGTGTGGAGGGTGGCTAGACATGCTGCAGGATGAAAAACAAGACCTGTCAAAGAGCAGACGAACCCTCTTGTAGGGTTAACGGCCATCTAGCAAACACATGCCGTGAAGCACATAAAGATCATCCCTTGCATCAAAGATTGGTCTGGCCATTCACTGCAACGCAACTTCCCCCAGCCGTCTTGGATCTCACCATGGCACTGGATCAGGAAGGGGATGTCGAGAGGGTGGGGGCTGGATCTGTGCAACCCCCTACTCACCTAAATCCATTCACGCAAACGCTGTTCCTTTCTGAGGAGTGGGGTATCCTCATATCGGACCCCACAAACTGAAAGGAACCATCATCATCCAATGGGATGGATGGCCAGAAGAATCTGTAAGAAGCTTATACATTCTCCCCATGTCTGCGGGGGCTTTCAAAACGTACCCAGAAGAAACCCACATAGACATGGGGAGAATGTACAAACTTCTGACAGATTCTTTTGGCCATCCATCCCGAAGGGCCTGTCCTGTACTATTCCGTGTTCTGCATTCCAGGTTTCACGCTGCTCGATGTTTGAAATTCTGGATAACATATAGGCATGGGCTGATCAGTGGCAAGAGCTGCAGTATTCATGCCACAAAAGTCCCAGGTAACAATCAGCTCCAAAAGGAGAGAGTCTGGCCATCTAACCTGGTATCATCATCACTCAGTCACCTGTCATCAACATCCCGGGAGGTCAGCAATGACCAGATTCTCAACTAGACCAGTCATCGAAACACCACAGGCACAAGAACAGAGCAGCGATTCGCGTCACAACCCCACAGACCTTCCGATACCCACAAGGCGTGTCAAAAGCTCTCCACTTGCTTGGCTGAGCCTAGCTTCAACCATTCCTGAGAAGCTTGACACCATCCAAGCAAAGACAGGCTCCGCTTCCACCATCCTTGATGTTCACTCCCTCCACTACCTGAGCTCTGCACACCACCACGGAAACACACTGCACACACCACCCCGACACAATGGCTTCCACCTGAGCTCTGCACACCACCATGGAAATCCAAAGCACACACCTCACCGAGACAATGGTTTCTAGTGCAGGGAAACACCGCCATCTGCAGGTTGCCCCTCCAAATTACACACTGTCCTGATTTGTTCCTCCATCATCACTGGCCATTCTCAATGGGCGGCACGGTGAGCATACAGGTTATGTTGTTGGTAGACACCAACTAAACTTGACTGCTTCAGAGGGAAGGGGGCCATAAACTTTGAGCAGAGTCCTCAGTGGGCCACAGCCAAACAAAAAGGTTGAGCATGGCTGCTCGAGGTTACAGAAATGCCACGCATTCAGTTTCACCTGCTGTTTGAGAGGGGTGGCTCAATTTATGGTGGGCAAGCATTGATGTGCGTCAGTGTTTGGACACAGACTTATCGTTGAATGTCCAAGTTCAGGTTTTCTCAGAAGAGAGAAATGGAATTTAGCATCTTTGAAAATGGATAAATCACTATAATGTACTCAGGCTGTTGAAAAAGGACATTTATATGCTGCAAATACAATTTTTGAATTGTCTCTGCCTCCATTGTACTTGTTAGTTAAAAAGGTACAAAGGAATAAAATCACCAAACGCAAAACTGTTCACTGAAATTTGCTGGTGGATAGTTTATTGGAATCTATTTGAAGGGATGATACTTATTCAGAAAGGCACCATTCTTAGACGCAGGCAGCATAAAGGAAGGTGACATCTGAATAACAAAAGAATTTTTGGTGGTGATGAAAAGAAGGGTTAATGAGGGCAATGTGCTTGATTTCAGAAAGAGGTTTTCTCCTAGGTTTTCACAGTCCTAGCATCTCCCACAATCCCTCCTGGTCCAACCACATGGACATGATGGCAGATAAGTAGAAATTCTGCCTGGCCCACAGGAAAAGGAATCTCAGAGTTGTATGTGATGTCACGTGTGTACGCTTTCAACAAATCTGAAAGTTCACAAGTGCCTCTATTTCCTCGAAAGCCTGAGAAAGCCCATCAATTCACCTCTGTCCGTCAACACCTTCTCCAACATCCTGTCAGGGTGCATCACTGTGTGGGACAGGAACTGCTCCTGCCACCCAAGATCGCAAGAAACTGCAGACCGTGATGAAGGGCTCAAGCCCAAAATACTGGTTTTGTATCTTTAGCTTTGGTACATAAAATACACGGTTTGACCTGCTGACCTGGAGAGCCATGGCCTTTACTTCAACCACGGTGTGTGCAAACTTTTGGGTTTTGCTGGAAATGGCAGAGTTGCCAAGAAAAGCTCAGACCATCACACAAACCCCCGTCCTCTCCATGGATTTGTCAACATATCTCATCACCTCAGAAAGGCAGCCAATATATTAAATATCCCGTCCCATCCTGGCCACACCCTCTTTTTCCTCTCTTCATTGGAAGTGCATGCATTGAAGGGAATGTAGAGAAAGCAACAAGCACTGACAACAGAATGAGACAAGCCCCAAGAAATGTCTGAACTGGTTCCTCATTCACAGAACATTAAATTTGATTGCTTCTCATTCAAAAATATCCCAAATTGGCTCTTAGGGAGACAAGATGAATATCAGATAGAAGAGCACACACTCCCACAGCCATTTCAGGGAGCCAGCAGTGATCCTGTAGTAGGAACCAACAGAACAGCCAAATCCAAATTGAAGCTCTGGCCACAAGTACTCCAAAAAATGGACAGAAACTATCCTGAAAGGTCAAAACTTAGAAAGGGCCGAAGAAACTAACAAATGTTCTATGTTTTCTGCAGATTGGGCTCAAAATGCTCAGGCATTGGAAGCAAATGGTCCGTTTCAACACAGCTTTCACTTTGGGTTTTCAAGTCAAGTCGTCATCTTTATTTATCGTTCCTACCATGCTCGCACGGTAAAGACAAGATAGCGTTTCTCCAGCCGTGGAGCAGATTTACATAAATAGTTAAACACATAAAATATTAAATATTAAGACGTATATTGTAAGAGACCCGGTACCAAGGTTCTCGATACAAATATGTTCTGGGAATTCAGGAGCCTGATGGCCTGAGGGGGAAATAAACTTTTGCCAAATCTGGATGTATGGGCCCTAGTGCTGCAGTACCTTCTACCAGATGGCAGAACAGTTTACATGAGAGTCCTTCAAAATGTTTATTGCCTTTCGCCTGCATCGACTGTTGTAGATGTCCTTAATGGTAGGAAGAGAGGCCCCCAGTGATCTTTTCCGCTGACCACTATCTTCTGCAGGGAGATACAGCTTCCAAAACAGAAGGTCATGCAGTTGTACAGGATGCTCTCAATACATCCTCTGTAGAATGTGGTAAGGATGGAAGATGCTTTTAGAGAGCATTCAGAGAAGCATAAAATGCAGAGACAGTAAGAAAATTTAACAAAGTGCAGAATACCAGAACTAATTTATCGATCATTGTACTAGGTCTTATTGGCTGCTGGGGGAGGATCAGCCCAAATTCATACAAATTCGAGGAAGTTGAGAGAAGAGCAAGGAAGAGCAAGAGGTTTACGGGCAGAGTTTCCATGAGGAGACATTATGGTGGACAACCAAAGATCAAAGGATTGTGGGGGGTGCTCAAAGTGTGAATCGAGTGTGCCTGAAGTTCCTGGGACAGAATGTCCCTCTCCCAACCCAGGATCCTAAGAACACTACAGTGCAGGCCCTTTGGCCTTCGACACTATGCCGTCCTATACATTCTACCAAAAAAAACCTAAACCCTTCCCATCTTAGAACCCTCTAATTCTCCTCCATCCATGTGTCTGTCTCAGAGACTCCTAAATGGCCCTCATGTTTCAGCCTCCACCACCATCCCCAGCAATGCATTCCAGGCACCCACAACTCTCTGCGTAAAAGAACTTACCCCTGACATCTCGCCTAAACTTTCCTCCCAGACGTCCTCTGGAGTTTGCTATTCGTGCCCTGGGAAAAAATGGCACTGGTCATTTGCCTCATCTCTGCCTCTCAGAATCTTGTAGACTTCTGTTAAGTTACCTCTCATCCTTCTTCACTCCAAAGAGAAAAGCCCTTGCTCTGCTAACCTTGGCTTGTAAGACTTGTTTTCCAATCCACATTAAATCTTAGTAAATCTCCTCTGCATCCACTGTAATGAGGTGAGCAGAACTGAACACAATCTTTAAGTATGTTCTCACACTGATGAGTTTATCTGGTCTGTATGAATGATGGATGACTAAATGAACTCATAGCTGAAAAAGGACGTGGGTTTGGGAGGGCCTTTTTGAGCAGTGCATTTTCTAGATGGTGACCACTCCACCCATTGTGGTGGAGGAAGTAAAGGGTCAGAGAAGAGGATGGGGTGCAAACGAACTGTCCTTTTTGCTGTGTGGCTCGAGCTGCACTCAGCCAGGTGAAGGGAGAGCTTCCTTCTGCACTCCTGACTGTCTTGAAGCTGGTGAAGAGTTCCACAGAACAGAGGGCGGAAAACTATTTCCCAATGCCCAGATGCATCGCCCTCCCCCAACCCACGCTTACTGAAGTCAGTTAAAATCTGTCACATTCCAAGTATCTGGGAAGCAGGTGTGACAGGTTTTACAGAATGTTGCTTGATTTCAAGGGCAGGTGCTGAGATGTTCCTTCGATCAGACAACCATGATCAAGCACTGTAGCTCAGTGCTGCCACCAGGTGCCAGGGTCAGTTCAAGTGCCTGAAGCAGGCAGGGTCATCTCTCCCTGTTGACAGGACCATGCTGCTGAATGAAACATGAGTTGCTGCTGGGACAAAGGATAAAAGATAAGGATTCTCCAGGTTTGATAATTCCCAAGTCTTCGTTGCCCACCCATGGCTTTACAGTCAAAGAGTGATACAGCACAGAAATAGGCCCTTCAGCCCAACATGCCCATGCTAACCCTGTTGCCCCTCTGTCCACTCCCACTTGCCCATGTTAATTCTGTGTCCCTGCAATTCAAGGGTTGTCTAAATGTCTCTCGGATGTAATGACTCTCTAACTCCATCACCTCCACTGGCAGCATATTCCACATATCAACCGCTCTCTGTGGGTACAAAACTTTCCCCTCAGATCCCCTTTAAAGCTTCCTCTCACCTGAAGCCTATTTCCTCCTGTTTTTATCTTCCCCAATCTCCTCTGCAATCCTTCTGGTGCAACCACATCCGTCCAGCAGTTTGGTGACCAGAACTGCACACAATACTCAGTGCGGGCTTGCCAGTATTTTGTAAAGTTGCAACTTGATGTCCCGACTTTTATGCTTTCTGCCCCTACCTATGAAGACAAGTGTGCCAAACGTCTCGGTACGCGCTCCACCTGTGGACTTGAACCTCATCTACTTCCCTCAGCACCCTATCGTTTACAGTGCATGTCCTCCCCACATTTGAACTCCAAAGTCCATCACTTTGCATTGTCAGAATTAAATTCCACCTGTGCAATATTCCATTTGATCTGTATCCAGCTGTAGTTTGAGGCAACCTTCTTTGTTTTCCACAGCAACTCAAACTTTCATTCATCCACAAGCTTACAGATCATAACATAGAACAGAGAACATAAACATTACAGCACAGTACAAAATTCAGCCCTCAATGTTGTGCCTACCTTCAGATTTGTACCAAAAAAATACTAAACTCTTCCCACCTCATAACCCATTATTTTTCTTTCATCCATGTACCCGTCTCTTAAATACCCCTATTGTTCCAACCTCCACAACCACCCCTGGCAAGGCATTCCAGGCTTCCGTGTCTTTGTGTAAAAGAAATTTACTCCTGATGTCTCTCCTAAACTTTCTTCCCTTCATGTATGTACAATATATTCTCTGGTGTTTGCTATTCCTGACCTGGGACAAATCCGCTGGCTGTCCATCCTATCTGTGCCTCAGAATCTTGTCTCCTTTCATCCTTCATTCCAAAGAAAGAAGTCCTGGCTCTGCTAAATTTGCCTCATAAGATTTATTTTCAAATCCAGGCAACATCCTGGTAAATCTCTTTTGTACCCTCTCCAGAGGTTCCACGTCCTTCCTTTAATGAGGTGACCAGAACTCAATACTCTAAGTGTGGTCTCTTCATCTTCTTCATCTTCATTGGACAGAGAATTCCACAGATTCACTGCTCTCAGGGAGAAGCAGTTCATCCTCTTCTTGGTCTTTAATCTGCTCCCCTGAATCTTAGATATTGTCCCCTAGTTCCAGTTTCACCTGCCAGTGGAAACCACCTCCCTGTTTCTATTTGATCTGTTCCTTTAATACCTTTGTGTGTTTCTATGAGATCACCGGCATCCTTCGAAATTCCAATGTGCATAGCCTCAGGCTATCCAATCTCTCCTCAAAAGATAAAGTTCAAATTTATTGTCAGAGTACACACATTACATCACATGCAACGCTGAGATTCTCTTTTCTGCGGCCCATGCAGAATTTCTACGAAAGAAATGCAAACCTTCTCTGCACACCTCCAAAGCCAGTCTGTCCTTTCTCATGTCTTCTCTTCTTTCTTTGGCTTGGCTTCGCGGACGAAGATTTATGGAGGGGTAAATGTCCACGTCAGCTACAGACTCGTTTGTGGCTGACAA
Organism: Narcine bancroftii; assembly: GCF_036971445.1. Classification (NCBI taxonomy): domain Eukaryota; kingdom Metazoa; phylum Chordata; class Chondrichthyes; order Torpediniformes; family Narcinidae; genus Narcine; species Narcine bancroftii. The sequence continues at coordinate 146,021,352 of NC_091470.1, read as the reverse complement.
GTCCGAAGCGGGACAGGCAGACACGGTTGCAGCGGTTGCAGGGGAAAATTGGTGGGTTGGGGTTGGGTGTTGGGTTTTTCCTCCTTTGTCTTTTGTCAGTGAGGTGGGCTCTGCGGTCTTCTTCAAAGGAGGTTGCTGCCCGCCGAACTGTGAGGCGCCAAGATGCACGGTTTGAGGCGATATCAGCCAACTGGCGGTGGTCAATGTGGCAGGCACCAAGAGATTTCTTTAGGCAGTCCTTGTACCTCTTCTTTGGTGCACCTCTAACACAATGGCCAGTGGAGAGCTCGCCATATAAGGAGACCAGAACTACACAAAGGTGCAGCCTTACCAGAACCTTGTACAGTAGCAGCATAACCTTTCTGCTCCAAAACTCAATCCCTCTAGGAATGAAGGACAACACCTCCTTTGCCTTCTTGATTACCTGCTGCACCGGCAAACTATACTCAATAAGAGTAGCGTGGGCTGTCTCAATGACTATTGCCCAGTAGTACTGACTTCTACTGTGATGACATGCTTGGAGAGGCTGGTCATGGCCAGAATTAACACGTACCTAAGTAAAGATCTGGGCCCGCTGCAATTCTCCTATCGTCACAATTGCTCCACAGAAGACGCCATATCACTGGCTCTCCACTCAGCTCTGGATCACCAAAAAAACAGCAATTTGTACATATGGCCGCTCTTCATAGACTACAAGACCATTATTCCCTCAGTGTTGATCAAGAAGCTCCAAACTCTAGGCCTCTGCACCCTTCTCTGCAACTGGATCCTTGACTTCCTCATAGGAAGACACAGTCAGGACGAATCAGAAATAACGTATCCTCCTCACTGATCATCAACACAGGCGTACCCCAAGGATGTGTGCTTAGTCCACTGCTCTACTCATTATACACCCATGACTGTAGTCAGGCACAATTCCAATGCCGTCTACAAGTTTGCTGATGACACCACAGTTGTCAGCAGAATCACAAACGGCAATGAGGAAGCGTACAGGAGGGAGATAGATGAGATAGTTGAATGGTGTCACGACAACAACCTTGCGCTCAACGTCAGCACTAAGGAGATGATTGTGGACTTCAGGAGGAAGTCAGGGGAACACGACTCAGTCCTCATCAAGGGCTCAATTATGGAGAAGGTCAAAAACTTCAAATTCCAAGGTGTCAACATCTCCGAGGATCTGTCCTGGAGTCTCCATGTTGATGCAATCTCAAAGAAGGCTCACCAGCTTGTGGGGTGTCTGAGGAGATTCAGTACGTTACCAAAGACACATAAATTTCTACAGGAGAGCATTCCGTCTGGTTGCATCACTGTCTGGTATGGAGGGGCCAACTCCCAAGACAAATATAAACTCCAGAGGGTTGTTAACTTGACCTGCAACATCACAGGCACCAGACTTCACTCCATCGATGACACCTATATGAGGGGGTGTCAGAAAAGCAGCCTCTATCCTCAAAGACCCCCACCACTCTTCACTCTGCTACATCGGGGGAAAAGGTACAGAAGCCTAAAGACGAGCACTCAGCGGCACAAGGACAGTTTCTTGCCCACTGCCACCAGATTCCTGAATGATCAATTCCAAGACACTGCCTCACATTTTGTGCATTATTATTTTAATAATAATGTCGTAAGATGGTTATAAAATGAATGTTTGTTCTATGATTGCTGTTGTAAATTTCAGGACTTATTCATGACAATAATTTCTGATTCTATATTCTTGTGATTCATGTCCAAGCATTGCTGCAATCTTTCACCATCCAAATGTTCCATCCTAAGTTCCTGCCCATTCAACCTCCAGACCAACCCTGCCATTTCTGTGTGTCCTCCCTGGAAAATGCACGACAGTTACTCACCTCGGCTGCTCTGATACCACCTCCAAATCCATCACCTCTCCTATCAAGAAGGATGACACAAGCAGGGAGCACCACCATCTGCAGCTTCCCTTCCACATCCCAGACCATCCTGTACAGTAGATATCTCTAACGTCACCAACGTCAAGGGTATGAGAGCACAACTTCAGGATAGAAGGGCAACCATTTAAAACAGAGACGTGAAGGAATTCCTTCACCCAGAAGGTGGTGAACGTCTAGAATTTGCTCCCACGGGTGGCTGTGGAGGCCAAGTTGCTGGGTATATTTTAGGCAGAGATTGATATGTATCTGAATAGTCAGGGTATCAAAGGTTATGGATGAGGAGGGGTTGGAGGGAAATAACATTTTGTATGACTGATATGAGACAGATGTAGGATATTTTCTGTATCCAGATATTAATGCATGTATGAAATTTCAATAAAATATTTTTAAAAATGGTTATGGAGAGATGGCAGGAGAGTGGGCCTGAGTGGGAGAATAGATCAGCTCCTGATGGAATGGCAGAAGGACTTGATGGGATGAATAGCCTACTTTTGCTCCTCTATCTTATGGAACTCCCTTCCAATGACATAGCGGAGGCAAATGCAGAAGCCAGCACATCCATACCTTTTCTGGGGCAATTCTGCTCGTAGCACATTGCAGGGAGTAGTGCAACAGTGGTCAAAGAGTGCAAGGCACAGAGAGTTCTCCACACTCATGAGTTTGCCCCACTGTTGTAACTGGAGAATCTTTTAACACAAGGGTATTGAAAGGTTGTTCCGACAGTGTTGAGGGTGGGGTTTGGGCCGATCTGGGTTTGGCTGATAGGAACACCCGCATCCATTTCCCGACAAGAACTAAAAAGATGAAGCAAAGAGTCACAGGAACAGGAGCATGGTGGAATGGGCGACGAGGTTGCCATGGCTCCCATCAGAGCAAGCACAGAACATTGATAAATTGCAGCCGTTTATTCTGATCATGAAATAAAACTCAGTTGACAAATTTTTAAAAGCATTTCCTGGCAATAAAACATCCTTCTTACAGGTTAATCTGATAAACGGCAGGAGGGTCATCAGTGTGACTAGTTTTTGGAGGTTGTCATGATCTATTTGAAAGTGTGAGTGATTGGTAAACATTACCAGCAAGATCATAGCAGGAGCATCTGTACTTCCTTTTAAACAAGAACACATTTCAAGACTTGTTACCGCTCAGTAAACATTTCCCTTCGCTCAACTGCAATAATTCTGAAACTACTCAGCTGATTAACATCAAACGCACTGCGTGTGGCTTTGAGCCATTGAAAGCCTTCTTCACACACACAGCTATATAGATACCTAGAAACACAGATACACACACACCCACAGAGACAGACAGACACAGATATATAGATACCTAGAAACATAGACACACACACACACACACACAGACAGACACACAGCTATATAGAAACGTAGAAATACAGACACACACACACCCACAGAGATAGACAGACACACAGATATATAGATACCTAGAAACACAGATATATAGATACCTAGAAACAGACAGACACACACACTCCCCACAGAGATAGACAGATACACAGCTATATAGATACCTAGAAATACACACACACACACACACACACACACACACACACACACACACACACACACACACACACACACACACACACACACACACAGAGGGAAATGGAAACACACATGCAGTGAAATGGGGGGAGAGAGAGACATGCACACACCAAATGAGAGAGAGAGAGAGGTGGGGGGGGGGGGGGGGGGCGGGAGGAGAGCGAGACAGAGAGAGACTCTCTTAATCATAAACATACAGAGACTTCCAGAAAGAAGCAGGACAACTATTTTGCCAAACTACACAGTTTTTCAAACAAAACATTTGCTAAGCAGAAGACCAGTGCAGCATAAAGTACAATCCAGCTCCCTGAAGAAGTCATTCTTTTCCACTAACATTATCATTGCTTGCTTTGAAAGCTCCCACAATGAAAGGAAGCTACTAATCTAATTAGTCCTCAGCTCTCACTACTGAACAGCTTCTGTGGAAGGGTTGAATTGCATGGTGGGCGAGACAGATGCTTGTTCAGATTAAAGGCACAAGCAGGAGGTCAGGCCCCTTCATGGCAAGGCTCCAGAAGCCTCTGAGGAGCTGCAGCCATCTGTGAGCCAGAATGGTCTTTTGAACGCTGTCTGTGTTGGATGAGACAGGGCACTGCATTGCAACGAGGCAGACAGTTCAGCGACTGTTTGGAATGAAGCCAGCCGGGACAATCAATGCTTGCTGGGTACTTTCCAATGCGAGGAGCAGAGGTTCGAGAGAGTAGGATGGATGAGGAAAAATTGATCTTCTTTCCTCCTCAAGGAGCAATCTAACTGGACAAAGTTGGCTTCAGAAAAATAAATTCACTGTGAGATAAAACCTTCGATGTTTTTGACATTGACTTAAAAGTGAAAAACCCTCTGGTGCAAGACCTCCAATTTGAAATTCTTGGGAGTCAAAATATGAATCCAGTTCAATTCCTAACACTGTTCTTTATTGATCTTAAAAAGAAGCATCCCTTGTGCCAGAGATATTTTTAAATGATATTTGCATGTTATTTTGTTCAAGGAAATTGAAGCATCCTGGCCAGCTGCATCACCGTGTGGCACAGTTGCTGAAGAGAAATGGATCGGAGGTCAATCCACAGGACCATAAGAGTGGCAGAAAGGATCACTGGAGTCTCCCTCCCCTCCCATCGATGTGATCTGAAGAGGGTGTGCAAAATAATTGAGGACCCCTTTCACCCTACACACAGCATCTTTCAGTTGCTCCCGTCAGGGTTAAGATACAGGAGTATCAGAGTCATTACCACCAAGCTGAAGAACACGGGCAGTGAAAACGCTAAGCGAACAAATGAACTGCTCACAGTAACCATCCAAGATGCTCATTTTCATGAACAATATTTATTTATTCAGCTACAACACTTGTCCTGCATATATATTATTTGTCCACATGTGTGTTATGTCTGGTTGTGTGTCTGCATGTTTTGCAACGAGGACTGGAGAACGGTGTTTCATCTGTACTTGTACAATCAGATGACAATAAAGCTTTCTTGACATACCCCTCATCAAAACAGTTGATTATGGACCTAGAATGCCATCAAATTAAAATGGCAGAAAGAGGAAAATGGGGGGCAGGAATCTTGAGCAAGCAAAGAGAAACTGGAGGGATTCAGAGGGCCAGGCGTTCTCGTCGATTCCCTTCACAACTGGAACACAACCTCCCCGCTGGATGCTTGTGGCTGTCAACCTGGCTGCCTCACATCCGAAGGAACAGCACTGGCTCTAAGTCAGAAACCACTTGCAATAAAACAGTCCCAGCCACGTACAATTTACAAAAACCACCCTGGCTAAGGTTGCCCTTGATCTCTGTTTACCCAAATGTTACAATGTGTTTTTGGCTGGTACAGTTAGATAGAGAAGCACACTTCCTCAGAAGTAATCAATCAGAGTGAGTGCAGTTACCTGAAGTCAGAAAGAAAATAGCCTTGCTGAGTCATTCTCGGAGTATGTGGGAGGTTGTTTGTACTACCCATTCAAAACAACCTCTATGCAGGCTTGCATTGTGGTTCAATCTGCCCCAGCTTCGCTGATCTAAACTAAAAGCCTTCATCCAATGTGAATCACCCAGTTTCATCATCCAAACAGCAACATTCAATTCTCTCAAGATGATGTCTGCACTGCACTGCTAATAGATTAAATCCATTTGGCTTTGCATCACACCCATCAATTAGCTGAATCCCCAGCTCCCTGCTCTCTCACAGCTTCCTGACAACCAGAATTTTTTTTAAATTCATTCAAGGGATGTGGGCTTTGTTGGCTGAGCCAGCATTTAATCACCTATCCTTAGTTGTCCTTGTACTATCTTCATGAACCACTGCAGTCCTTAAGGTATGGGTGACCCCACAGTGGTGTCATGGAGGGAGTTCACTGGACTATTCACCGAGAAGGATATATCTTCATGGTGTAAAATGCAAAAGTCTGCAGACACCATGGTTGAAGTAAAAACGCAATGAATCAGAATTTATTGCCCTGAACAAAGTTCATTGTTTTGCAACACCATCACATTTATAAACCACCTGACAAAATAAGGTGGTCAAAGTGAGACAGTGTCTGTGGTTCATTGTTCATTCAGGAATCTGATGGCAGTGGGGAAGAAGTTGTCTTTGTGCCGCTGGGTGCTCATCTTCAGACTCCTGTACCTTTTCCCTGATGGTAGCAGAGTGAAGAGGACATGGCCTGGGTGGTGGGGGTCTTTGAGGATAGAGGCTGCTTTTTTAAGACCCCACCTCTTGTAGATGTCCTCGATGGAGTTAAGTCTGGTGCCCATGATGTCGCAGCCGAGTTAACAACCCTCTGGAGTTTTTTCTTGTCCTGAACATTGGCACCTCCATACCAGCCAGTGATGCAACCAGCCAGAATGCTCTCCATGGTACCTGTAGAAGTTTTCGAGAGTTTTCGGTGATGTACCGAATCTCCTCAAACACCTCACAAAGTATATAGCCGCTGGTGAGCCTTCTTCATGATTGCATTGACATGGAGGCTCCAGGACAGATCCTCGGAGATGTTGACACCCAGGAACTTGACCAGCTCAGGCACCTGCCCACATTTTGTCCAGATCTCGATGAAGGGCTCAAGCCGAAAATGTTGGATATGCATCTTTATCTTTGCTACAGTAAACTGTTTGGCCTGAGGAGTTTACCCAGCGTTGTGTTTTTATCTCCATGGTGTGTGACTTAGAGATGTGGTGAATCCAAAGGTGGCACAGTCTTGGGGAACTCTTTCTTTATTGAAAGATGTATCCGAAAAACTGAAATAAACATCTTTTGCTGAAAGTTTATTTTCTGTATCCACAGGCAAGTGCGTGCGAGTTGGAGAGTGTATAAAATGTACACGCGACTGCCTTTATGCTGGCTTTGCTACATGGCTAACACTCTCATCTCTGAGTCAGAGGTTTGTGGGTTGAAATCTCACTCATATCAAGCACAAAAGTGTGTCATCTCTGGAATTTGCTTTTGTCCAAACACCAACAGTGTGAGCTGCCTCAACAACTATCACCCAGTAGCACTAACTTCTACGGTGATGAAATGCTTTGAGAAGCTGATCATGGCCAGAATGAACACGTTCCTTAGCAAAGGTATGGACCCGCTGCAATTTGCCTATCGTCACAATTGCTCCACAGGAGACGCCATATCACTGGCTCTCCACTCAGCTCTGGATCACCAAAAAAACAGCAATTCATACATTTGGCCGCTCTTCATAGACTTCATTACCATTATTCCCTCAGTGCTAGTCAAGAAGCTACATACTCTAAGGCTCTGTACCCCTCTCTGTAACTGATTCCTTGACTTCCTCATCAGAAGACCACAGTCAGTACGAATCAGAAATAATGTCTCCTCCTCACTGATTATCAACACAGGCGCACCCCAAAGATGTGTGCTTAGTCCACTGCTCTACTCATTATACACCCATGACTGTGGTCAGGCACAATTCCAATGCCGTCTACAAGTTTGCTGATGACACCACAGATGTCGACAGAATCACAAACGGCAATGAGAAAGCATACGGGAGGGAGATAAATCAGCTCATTGAATGGTGTCACAACCTTGCACTCAATGTCAGCACCAAGGAGATGATTGTGGACTTCAGGAGGAAGTCTGGGAAACACAACCCAGTTCTCATCGAGGGCTCAGTAGTGGAGAAGGTCAAGAACTTCAAATTCTTAGGTGTCAACATCTCTGAGAATCTGTCCTGGAGTCTCCATGTTGATGAAATCACAAAGAAGGCTCGCCAGCGGCTATACTTTGTGAAGCGTCTAAGGAGGTTCAGTATGTCACCGAAGACTCTCATAAACTTCAGCAGGAATAGTGTGGAGAGCATTCTGGCTGGTTGCATCACTGCCTGTTATAGATGCACAAACTCTCAGGATAAGAGTTGTTAACTTGGCCTGCGATATCACAGGCACCAGTCTTCCCTCCATCGAGGACATCGACAAAAGAAAGCAGCTTCTATCTTCAAAGACCCCCACCACCCAGGCCATGGTCTCTTCACTCTGCTACCATCAAGAAAAAAGTACAGGAGCCTAAAGATGAACACTCAACGGCACAGGGACAACTTCTTCCCCTCCACCATCAGATTCCTGAATAATCAATGAACCAAAAAGACTGCCTTACTTTTTCATACATTTTTTAAAAACGTATTATTGTAAGGTGGTGTCTATGAATGTTTGCACTATGTCGCTGCTGTGTATAAGACCAAATTTTGTGACTTGTTCGTAACAATAAATTCTGATTCTTCTTCACTACTATAATTAACAACTCTTAGCTCTGACTAGTGAGCAAACTTTTGAAATTATGTTTTCCCGTCATATTGAATTCCAGAGAAATGGAATTCGCTGTAAAACGAGCAATCTTTTACCTAAACTACATGGAGGTTGAGTTCATCTTACTAATTTAAATCAAAACTTTCCATTTAAATATAGATGTTCAAGCCCTTCCTGCTCACGAGCCCATGCCGCTCAAATACCCCAATTAACTTACAATTCCTGTACTTTTTTGAAGGGTAGATGGAAATCCTCGCTGACATGGGGAGAATGCAGACAGCGCCGGGTTCAAACCTGCATTGCTGGCATTGCAAAAGCATTGGGGTAACTGTCCCGTAATTGGGTGGCATTGCACCAAAATGTAGTCTTTGGCCTCTCCAAGTGAATCTGGGATTCACCACATCCTGGATTCCCCACCACAATGTTCCCTCACCAACAGTCGAAGAACAGCAATGGTGGCAGATGTTTCACCTTACATTAATGATTGCAACGTGTACTCCTGCAGTCTCCCCATTCTACAAGCTGTTATAAAAACATCAGAATAAAATAAATAGTGGTCAGTTGGCCATCCAGCCCGGCGAGTCTGCTCCACCATTCAATGAGATCATGGCTGATCTGATGATAGGTCCCTGCTGCTTAATTCTAACAATGAGGGCCAACATTCCATTTGCCTTCTTCATAGCAACTAACCTTTTTTGTGATTCATGCACAAGTACTCCCAAGTCCTTCTGCATGGCAGTATGCTGTAATAACTTACCATTTTAAAAATAATCTGATCTTCTATTTTTCCTTCCAAAGTGGATAGTCTGACATTTTCCAACAATGTACTCCATCTGTCAGACCCTTGCCCACTCATTTCACCTATCTCTATCTCTCTGCAGACCCTCCATTGTGAAAATGTCCTAATTTGATATGCTGTAAAGAAGCAGCCTGAGATTTTTCCTCAAAATGTCGTCAATCCCCCATCAACCAATGCGACATAAAGAACTTTTAGAAGGTATTTTTAAAATTAAATTTCCATTGGATCCATCAGTATTTTTGTGAGGTAATATTAAAAAGTTGAGTTTGGAATTGAGATTAACTCGGTTTTTGAGACTAGCATTGGCTGTAGCCATAAAATGTTTAGCGATTACTTGGAAAAATGAGACTGATTTGAGTTTACATCGATGGCATATGGAATTGATATCTTGTATTCCATTGGAAAAAAATAATGTATAATTTATGTGATAATTATTATTTTTTTTAATTAGGAAATTTGGAGCCCTTATTTGGATTATAAGGGTTTAAAATTTTGAATTCTCCAGCCATGCTGCGGTGCTGTTGCTCTAATCCATGGTAATTAATTATGTTATTGTGGTTTACATCTCCTTGCTTGTCTGTGTGTGTGTGTTATGTCTGCTTGTGTGTCTACATGTTTTGCCTCCGAGGACTGGAGAACGCTGTTTTGTTGGGTTGTACAATCAGATGACAATAAAATCGACGACTTGAATTCTTGGTCCTGATTATCACCCCCCCCCACCACCACACCCCCTCCCAACACCCCTCAAATACCCACTGTCTGTATCCAATTTCACAGAAGCACTCAGTGACACAGTGATATTGCCCCTTGCTCCAGTGACCGGGGTTCAAAGCCAATCTCTGGATGCTGAGTTCCCTTCCACACCACCAAAGGTTCTCTGCAAGCAAGTAGATGCGTGCAGAGAAAGCAAGAATAAAATAGGGTCGGGTGAGTTCAAAATGGAAACAGAGCTGAGTGGGCCATAGGACCAACTTTACACTGCATGATTCAATGTTAATGGAAACAGTTATTTATTTCACAATTTGACACAGTGAAATGAAACTCATCTCGTTATTGAAGGACATTTCATGAAGCTGTACTGGTTTTACCTGGTTACCATCTCCGCTAAAAATCTATCATTCATCCTTCAATTGCTTATCCATTGACCTTTCAGGTAGAGAATTGCCAGACTTACAACCTGCTTTTTGAGAGCTGGTTCCGACCTCCAAGGGCTTCCAGCATTTTCATTTTCTGATCTTCGCTTTGACATTTCTCATTCTGACTTTCTTGGAATTGAGTGCTTTATTTGGATCTCAACCAAGTAACTCCAGGAAAGCAGAAGTCGAACACAGTCATCAGTCCTTGCAGCTGCTCTTATCTGGTTGATTTTTACCTCTGTGTAAATTTCCTGCATTAACCCCATATATCTTAGAACACAGAACATTATAACACAGAACAGGCCCTTCAGCCCTCGATGTGGTGCCAACCAATATATTCCTACCCAACAAAACTAACGCCTTCCTACCTTGTAACCCTCTCATTTTATTCTATCCATGTGCCCATCAAAGAGTCTCTTAAATCCCTTTAATGTTTCAGCCTCTACTTACCCCTGGCAAGGCATTCAGAGCCAGCCTGAGGAGCTGCAGGGCCCAATTGGAAACATTTTTTGCAAAGCCCCAGGTTCACAACCAAGGTCAATGGCTGTCATCACTCCCCATCGTCCCCCATGCAGTTGAAACCAGTGTACCAGCACCGGTGCAGGAGAACCAAAAAGGGGCTGTTCCCCTGGCACTGTTACACTGGTGGGAGGGTGGAGGGAGAGAGAGGGGGAGAGAGAGAGAGAGAGAGAGAGAGAGAGAGAGACGGCAGCACAACTCGGGTGGGCAGGGGAGAGGTGGCAGCGTGACGCAGGTGGACGGTGGGGAAAGCAGCCGTAAGACTCGGGCAGGTAGGCTAAAAGGAATCAAAATCAAAATGTGTTCTCGTTTTTAACACTACAGCAACTTATACTCATACTAGCTCATTCACAGGAATGTTGTTAAACAACGCACACATATCCAAGCTGGATCAAAATGGTGGAGTTGCATCGTGGAGGACAGGAGAGGCAGAGGGGGTTAGGGAGGGCATTCCAGAGCTCAAGGCTGAGATATCTCCTGATGCAAAAGGATGCAGGCTCAGCTGGGAAAACCAGCATTTGGAGCCCTTATTAATTAACTTTGAAAACATACCTTCACAAACAACTGTGCTTTTTCAGGGAATTAGACCCAGCAGTGATGGCCTGCCAGAATGGGCAGCCAACTGCAGGGCAACATTTTGGTGATTTGCTGGGAGGGCACAGTGACAAATTTCACTACCATGGGCAAGTTGTGGATGTCATGAAAGCTCTCTAAGATTGTAATTACGTCCAGTGAGTTCTGTAGCTTGAGATGCACACAGTACTGAGCAGTTTTTTCATCACAGCGGAGAATGCATATTGGTCAGAGAGCAATAAACAACATCGGGGCATCAAGGAGGCAAGACAAGCACTTGCTGAACAAACATAAATAGGCACAAACCTTTTTGCATCAGAAGAAAACTGGAGTTGTCGAATCCATGGTTCCATTGTATTCATTTGACTTTCAGTTGGCACATCCTCGTGACTGCACTGGACATTTCAGAGACTCTAAAATATAGAAAGTAAAAGATGGTTGACAAAATTACCACCAACGACTGAAAAGTAGGTGGGCTCCATTGTTGAATATTCTGCTCCATTTCACACACAGCGCTGGAGGTCCTCAGTGGGCCAGGCAGTATCTGTGGAGGCCAATAGGACAGTCGATATTCCAGGCAGAAACAGATTCCTGACAAAGGGTTTTCAGCCTGAAACATCGGCTGTCTGCTGCCTTCCATGGATGCTCCCCTGATCCACTGAGTTCTTCCAGTGCTAGGTGTGTGGCTCCAGTATCTGCAGTTTCCCTCGCTGACTTCCACTCTGCTCCATTCACCAGTTGACGGACTGAATGAACAAGGCTTATTCAGACATGATCAGAAACACAAGCACTGCAGAAACTGGAATCTTGAGCAAACAACGAGGCTCAGCAGGTCAGGGAGCATCCAATGGGAGAAGTGGACATTTTCTGGAAATGGTCCCAACCTGAAGCCCTGACTGGCTGTTTCTCTCCATGCAGACTTCTCCTCAGTTCCTCTAAACTCTCATTACCACATGCTATCTGTACGAGCCAATTAAAACAGTATCTCTACCTGAATGTATTTCTGTGGGACACACGAATGGAATAAAAAAGGATTTAAAAAAAAATTATGGAGGTATTTCTCTCTCTCTCGCTCTCTCTCTCTCTCTCTCTCTCTCCTTCACCCCCCCCCCACTTCCATTCCCCTTTTCTCTCTCAATTCAGTGGTTTGGCAGACTGCTGGTGTACTTTATCATTTGATTTGATTGAGGAGCATTGAAGAATTTTTGCAAAGGTTTAGAGGGCTCCAGGTCAACATTTCATTTTTTTTAACCTTGTGTTACTGGCAGGGCCAGAGTTTGCTGACCACACAATCATCGAACAATGCAGCACTGAAACAGGCCCTTCTGTGTCAAGGTAGTGTTGACCATCTCTGAAGCCTTGGAGATGGTGGTGGCCTTGAACCCCTGCCCCCTCCACTGGTAGAGGAACTCATACAGTGTTACTGGACAGAGAGTTCCTGGGCCTCGAGCCAGCAACACCTGTTGCCTCCGTGATGTGACACAACCTGGTTCCACTGCGAGCGATGTTGATTTTGATGGCACCTTCAGAGCTGGCTGTACATGCTAATAAACCCTCTCTATCGACACTCGATTAGAAAAACTAAGAATAAAAGACTCGTGATCATATCGGAAACTGAAGAGTGTGGATCATGTGCAAGCAGCAGAGTTTTAGTTTCATTTGGGCAAGCAAATGGCCAGAAGGAACTGTTCCGTGTTCCTGATCTAAGGTTCTCTATTCTACAAAAACACCAAGAAATGTGGCTTTATTTTTAAATAGGGAGTGGCTGTCACTGGGAAGTTTAATATTTTCCCAAGCTGAAGAATCATACAGCACATCGGTTTAACCAGAATAAAAAATGGCATGTCATGGAATATTGATTTCCCTTAAAAAAGTTGTACCATGATCACCATTAATAATCAGAGATATTTTATTCTCGATTTAGTTAATCAATAATTTAAGCTCCTCAGTTGCTCTGGAGGGTCTCATAACTCTGCCCTCTAAATCAATTGCTCAGCCCCTCAAGATATGCTTCACCATTATACTGCCAAGCCTTGCTACAATAAATTTGCTTTCTTCGCTGCCAACATGTACAGAGGAAGTAATGTGCTCGGCCAACTGCTAATCCATCAGTGCAACGAAAACAATCCACAGCATATCTTACATTTTAAAACATGAACGAGCAGAAGTAGAGTGAAGCCACGCCACAACAAACAAGTCTTCAGGCTCTGAAACCAGACCCGTCTCCAAAAGGGAGCGTCTGACGTCCAACACAGAATCAATCACACTGCAGGACGGCCAAGGTGAAATTAATGCAGTTTTAGTCCAGCAATAAACACTGAGCTTGTCAAATGATGACTTATTTTTAATTCATACAAGCAAATTGGGGTCTGCAGGGTGAGCCCAGATTTAATTGCCCTCCCTGAACTGCTCTCAAGAAGCTGGTGGTGAACTGCCTTCTTGAATCTCTGCAGTCCTTGAGTTGTGGGCGAGCCACAATGCTGTCAAGGAGGAAATTCCAGGATTCTTGCCCAGCAGCACTGAAGGAGCAACCACATATTTCCAAGTTGGGAAGGTGTGCGGTTTGGAGGGTCCCTGTGCTTTTGCTGCTGTGGGTTTGGAAGGTGCTGTCGAAGGAGTCTTGGGGATTGCATGGGTTCCTCAGGACCATGTTTTTAATGCAGTATGCATCGTCTTATAGCAAGGCCTAGACGAAGGTCAGGCATGGACTAATAAGTGGCTAGTAATATTCACACCTCCAAAGTGCCATGCCATAACAACCTCCTACGAGGGAGATTCCAACCACCTTCCTCTGAGTGCCCACCATCAACATCCCAGGAATCATTGTTAACCAGAAGTGCAACCGAGCCTGCTGCACAAACACACGATGACAACAGCAGGTCAGAGACTGGGTCTTCCAAAACGCAAGGTCAGCACCTTCCAAATACAGGACCCCTATCATCAAGAAGGACATGGGAAGTCAGTGCATGGTAAACCACTCCCTCCAGGTCACACACTATCCCAGCTTGATAATGTATGACTGGCCTTTCATCGTCATTCATGGAACTCCCATCCAACAGGCCTGTAAGGGCACCTTCACCAGAATAGTGGCGACACAAGATGCCGGCACACTACCACCTTCAAGGGCAATTAGGGATAGGCAATAAATGCTGGCAAAACCTGAACATTAACAAAACACCTAAAATGTATACTCAAAAGGAAAGAGCATCACAGTCTGGAACGGGGTTAAAGCCCTGCAAAAGGTACTGGACACAGCCCAGGACATCACGGGCAAAACCCTCCCCACTATCGAGAACATATACAGAGAACTCTGTTGTCGGAGAGCAGCAGCAATCATCAAGGATCCACATCACCCAGCGCATGCTCTGTTCTTACTGCTGCCATCTGGAAAGGGGTACAGGCACCACCAGGTTCAGCAACAACAGCTCCCCCTCCACCATCAGACTCCTCAACAACAAACTCAACCAGGGACTCATTTAAGGACGCTGGCATGCACTTCATTGATTTTGCACTGTTTGTTTACTCATCTGCTTACCTGTGTACATTGTGCGCAGTTTTTTTTGTACTACCAATAAGTGGTCATTCTGCCTCGCCTGCAGGATAAAGAATCTCAGGGTTGTATATGATGTCAAGTGTGTACTCTGACAATAAATCAAATTCAAAATCTAAATCTACAAAGTGCTCTACCTGCAAGGAACATTGGGTCGTCCCAAGATCTGTTCCTGAAGATGCTCCTTAAAGCCAACCTCTTTTCTTAAAGCCTCGGTCACCTGGGCCCGAGGTGTTCAGATCCAAATTTGTGGCTTTGGGAGATCTTGTTTGTTAAAAGGTGACATGTGAATGCAACTAGCTGCAGCTTTAGTGTGAACATATCTTAAACTTATCAGCCATGTGGTCGGTGGGGGGAAGGGGGAGGGGGTGCTGGTGGGGAAGGTTAGAAACCGATAACACACACAGTCAATTAATCCGTAGACTTACAAACACAATAACAGGAAATCCAACTGCGGAACAGAAACTACACATAACTGCACCAAAGAAAGAAACAGCCACACTCTTGGCCCAATAAGCAACCCTCCCATTTCTCACAACAGGTTCTATTTTAGTGACCGGGTTTGGAGGAAGTATCGCAAGTGACCATCGGTGCACTTAAGAGAATTAAGGACACTTCTGGGAAATTGCAAACAAATTGCTGCTTCAGATCTTGCTTCACATTTACTTTGTGGGGTCAGAGCTGTTGGCTGGTGCATGATTTATGCAACATTTATATTGCCGGCTCTTCCGAGAACTGCCTAATTAATCCCAGCACCTGCCGTTTTCCTTGCCTCCATCCTCCTTGCGTGTTTACAAAAGGGGAACTATCTGATGGACAGCTGCCAGCTACAGCTTGCTTGTTCTGTACAGCAATGTACAGGTGGTGGAGCTAACCCTCCAAAAGAGCAGGTAGCCTCTACTTCTCATCCCCACATCACCTTCAACCAGAGAAGGAAACGTTACACAAGTACGTCCCTGCTATTCTCTGGTGCCCTGGACATGGATTCAAAAGGCAGAAGGCAGCAACCAGTTTGCTTGCTTTATTAGTCCTGATGTTCCTGGGTGATGTTCAACCTGTGCTATGTGGATGGGTGGAGTGTCATGTGGAGCCGGCCAATTCTTTTCCCCACGGTTTTGCCCAAAGCCTTGAGTTGTTTATTGCAATCAACCTCAGCAAGTCAACTCCTTGCTGTTAACTTTGCTGAACTAAAAGCAAAAAACAAAAGCTGCCTCTGTGGCAACACCTCGAAAACCAACAACCTGCAAGGATCAGGGCAGGTGCACGGCATCCAAATTAGGAACTACATCGCCACCCACTTCATCTCAGCAATCTTCGATCAAATTCTTGGAACTATTTACAATAAAATAAATAAACCATTCAGAATGGAGTTAAATCTCAAACTTCTTAAGAAATTTTGGAGCCCAAGTCACTGGGTTTGATAGAAATACTGGATTAGGAAGGTATCAAGGGCTATGGGGAAAAGGCAGGACAAAAGGGTTTGAAAAGGATAGTAAATCAGTCATGGAGCACTAGGGCCGAATGGCCTAATCCTGCTCTTATGTTTGATGGTCTCACACTGTTGCTGGTTCACAGTGCACCAGAAATGGGCATTTGGATCCTCCTGAACTTCTTCATCTGAATCTGTCCATGTGATTCCCATTCCCTTGCCCAGTCTCCTCCGAAACACATCATCAGAATTCACCTCAACCATCCCCAAAGAAAAACCCACAACCTCACTACTCTTGAGAGAAAGTTTCTTTTGAACTATCCATTCAATTCTCGAGTGCCGTCATCAATTGATGGTCTCTGCAAATAACCCAGTGAATGATTTGTGCTTCCATTAAACTCACAAACAAAAGAAATGGTGTTTTACTTGCAAACTCGCTGATGCAAAGCAACATCAATGCAGCTGGCACAATATTGCAACAAGGATTTTTATCCATGTTGGTCACAGGGGAGAATGTACAAGCTCCTTACAGAGAGTGGCAGTTTTGAACCCAGATCACTGGTGCTGTATTGGCGTTGTACCTTCGAACTGGAGGATTTCGTGGATTATTCTGATTTATGTTCTGACAGGGGAGAGATGGGGAGATGACATGAAATGGCAAGTCTGGGAAATGAATTTCAATAAAAAAGTGTGAGTTCACAATGATCAGCAAACAACTAGATTTCCTTCCAATGAAGGGTGATTTACACATCATGAACTCGTACTGAGTCAGCGAAGGATCAATAACAATTTTAAAATAAAAAATGTGTATATTTTTAGTCTAAACCGAAATTGTATACAGTAAATCCTCTGGCATTGCCACCTCTGGAGATTGGTCGATGCCAGATAAGTGAATTTGCCGGTTGTTTGAGATTGCTGGCGTTGAAACAGTGTTGCGCTAACCATGCCGCCCAGTTTTAAGTGATGCACCCACCTCCACTGTCATCAAACTGAAAGACTGCAACATTAGCAGGCGTAACATGTCAGCATGAGGCTGTTTGCGAGAAAGTAGAAAAGAGGGTGAGAAATGCTGGAACTAGTGAGAGTTGGGTCTCCAGTTCCAGGAGCACAGCTGCTCAGATGCATTCAGAGCCATGCAAGCTTCATTGGAAGACAACTCCCAAACTAATAGCAGCTCCCAACAGCTCTTATTATGCAGGGGTCAACATTCAAATCTCAGAATGAAGAACAGGATTTTGAGAAGAAGCATTCTGAGAGGCTCCTTCTCAGTACACAAGGTTCAAGGCAGGGAGAACTCAGCTAACTTCCCTCTAAGAAACCAAATGGAAGTTCCTTTTGAGAAAAAAATATTGCTTGCTTGAAATAATGTGCACATGTGGCATCAGGGAACATCAAGCTGATCAAGAAAATTGCAATAATTTAGTGTACTTGCACTGGAAGTGACAGCCTGTGCAGTTTTTTTAATTTACAGAGACACTCCAAGGTATTTTTCACTTGCACAACAGCACACAACAATGATGGGTCTGGTGGTAACAAGTCAGTCGGTCAAGAACCCAAAATGTGGAGCATTAATCCAAATGCAAGAGTTTGAGTCCCATCACAGTATTCATTGGATATAATTTAAAGATTTAAATGTCATGTAAAAAAAACAGAAAATGTAATATCGCATAAAATTTCCTCAACTCTACTGTAATGCAGACGAAGATTCAGTATCAGCAGAAATTGCCTTGTGCCACTGACAGTCAGAGAAAGAGAAGCAAAAGAGAGTCCCTTCAGAGTCACTGAGTGTCCGTGGATTAGTCCTCCCGCAGACACACAGACTTCAGTCCAAACCAACAGCAGCACAAGCTCCAGATCAGGCAGCCTTTAGCACCCTCGGCATCCTCTCACGGTTTAGTTCTGACACGTTCAAGTAGAAAGCAAGAGTAACAATGTTGATAAATGGTGACCATGACACTTTCAAAGAGTCATCGGTTATTCCTATCAACCGAGTGCACATGATTGCAGATTTATCAGTCTGTCAGACACTTTGTGATTAATTCTCAGGACACTGCATTGCCCAGCTCAAATTGCTCCTGAACAAGATCGAGCTAACCACCCGATTGCTTCTGGAATCAGGCACAGGCTTGATGAAATGAGAAGGGCACGCTTCCTTCCGAACGAAGAACATTGATGATTTTTACAACAATGTCTGTTCCCTCCATTTCATTCATTTTTAATATATTAAAAAATTAAATTTCTTATCCCAAATTTAATTACTCGAGTTCAAATTCTTCAAATACTGTGGTAGGATTTATTGGCCTGCTTCTTTCCTTCACTGCTGCAGACTTGTTCGAAACTGCTCTAAATCAGATCAAGACCCATATCTCACAGCAAAACCGAGACTTTACTCTCAAACCTCAATTGACTTCCAATTACCATATGACTGCTAAGTCCTCCCTTTTTCCCTAAAAAGTTTCCCCAAAAACCCCCCAGATCTTGTATGCGAAGGTGACATTTTGGTGCTGCCATCTTGTGTTGTGCACCGAAATACAAGTGTAATGGAAGCTTTTATCAGCAAAATGGCTACAGGAGGAAAGCACAGCTTCAAGAAGCCCGCGGAGGTGCTGTGACCGTCCAGGAAGCAGGCCTGCACTTTCCGGAGCCACCACTGCCGCTCACTTCCCATGGTGAGAAGGCCGACCCACCAGCAGAGCAACAGCCGTGCTTGTAGTATATGCTGATGGTATGATCAATAGCTTGCTTTGAGGGGAGCACTGGGCCTCAGTGATCAGGCTCCACGCTGAGCCTTTGTTGGATGGCCCCTCCCCCCACTGATCAAATTGAATGAGGTGGGCGGGCAGGTGGCATTGAGCGAGCGCCCTGTCAACAGGATGCTTCGACGTCTTGGCTATGCAAGGCTGGAGGGTTTCCATCGAGGTGAGTGAAGGTGCACACATATTTTAACTTCAAGGGGCCTTGCAGGAGGAATCCATTCGCCGTAAATAGAAATTTTCCTAAAGTCTCCCGCTAAAATGGGGGTGGGGGGGTGGGGTGTCTTATATGCCTGTGGGCCTTTTCTGCTGTCAAATATGGTAAGTAACATAATTTTGGGCAATGTCCTCATTTCAGGAGATTACACCCTGGATGGCTGTCCAGCAGGAAACACTGTGACAAGGAATCACTGAGTAACATCTGGATTTCTGCCTTTCCTTATGCAACGGCATAATCCAGTTATTAGGTGTGATTATGCCAAATACCTGGGCTACTAAGTCCCTGCATTCAAAATTAATTGCTGCTTCCAAGAATTTGACACCAAATGCACATTTTAACACAGAGCTTCCTTGGGGTGCTTCAGAATGAGAGCTTACTTTAGAACACAAGCTTGGTTATAAATGAGAGTGCTTTCTTGGCAATCACTCTTATCATTTTGTTTCTGGGATGTCTCCCTTTTCAAAAGGGATTGCCTATATTTCCTTGTTACTCTGCAAGGTGTGGACTTTGAGACAGAGAGGGTGACGTGAGATGAAGCAAGCTCAAAGCCTAGTTTCTGCAAAGCTGTAAACAAACTTGTTCAAAAGCAACCACTTTCTTTTTGATTAGCTCACACACAGCCTGCGAATTGAAAGCAGCACCAACTCACTTTAAACTCAGTGATCAAATGTCGCATCTTGGCCAAGCATAAAGCGAAAAAGAGCAATATAGATGAGCAAACAATGAAGCATGCTAAAGGCAGAAAGTCCTGGAAATATACCCGTATGAAGAGTAAAGGAGTTTCGTGCCTATGACCTTTGATCAGGACGGGAAGAAAATTACAGCTGAACAGAAGGGTGGAATGTATTTACACATTCTTTTAATTTTGCAACTTGTTTCTCTCTTTAAATTCCTTTCATCTTAGATTGACAGGTTAGTTTGTTGAAAGTTCATCTCTTTAAAAACAAGATTGAAGTACATTAAATGGATAGAATACACTGAGAGTGCAATAAGAGACACCAGACAATTCAAAAGATTTCAGGCCACGGTTTGGTAGATTAATTACAAAACACAAGAGATGCTGGAGGAGCTTAGCCAGTCTCGCACTGTCCATAGGAGGTAAAGATGTAGAACTGATGTTTCGGGCTTGAGCTCTTCCTCAAGGTATGAGTGAAAAAAGACAGGTGCCTGAGATTAAAGACAGAGGAAAGAAGAGTGGGGGGGTGGGGGGGAGAATCCAGAGCAACAGACAAAAGGTCTTAATTGGAAATGATCAGAGGAAAGGTGAGAATTGATTTTGGCTCTGTGATTTGCATTGAGCAAGTTAGAGGGGCTGAATGATTTATTTCTATTCTTTTCTCTCATGATCTTTTACATTGTATTTAATATCCTTTGATGTATTGTCCCCATGGCAATGTCCCCAGCCAAATGATGCCCAGCAAGTTCCCACAAACTACCATGTGATAAATTTCCAGTAATCTATTTGAACAAGGTTGCTCAAAAGATAAATGTTGGCCAAGACATTGACGTTCTGCCAGCCAGAAATTTCACATCTCGTGCTTGGAATGATAATAATCGTGGTTGCAATACACGATGAAACAGTGCTCCTCCAAACATTTAGAAACAAACAACTTCCCAACATCTGTTCCATTGATTTTAGTCACAAAGTTACATGGAAGAGCAACTTATAGGAATTCCTTGAAGGAGTTTGTTCCATTTAACTTGTGGACAAATTGTACTGTATATTGAATGCAACATACACATTGACCTTGATCGGGACAAGGTTCAAAGGAATTCCAGACTGGTGGGATCAATGGTTTAGTTTTTGGAAAGATTTAGTTTACAAATATGGAATACCAAAGCAAAATACTGAAACCTAACTTATTCTCAGAAGTCTCAGAATCGCGTTAAAAATTAAATAACATTCAGATTCTCCGAACCTGAAGTAACAGAAGATGCTGGAAACTCTACAGGTCAAGCAACACCCATGGAGAGAGAGAGAGAGAGAGAAAGAGAGAGTTGACGTTTCACATCTGGGGTATTTCTATCATTTCTGATTGTTTCTAGCATTTTCTATTAGCATTGTCTCACAAGAACTGGGACAGAATGGTTAGCACAACATTTTGGCTCTGAGATTTGCATTGGTGCTGGGAGAAAGGAGTTTGTAAACTCTCCCTATGTCTGTGTGGGTTTCCTCTAGATGCTCCGCTTTCTCCCATTGACAAAACGTACTGGGGGTTATAGGTTAATTGGGTGTAATTTAAATTTAAATTTAACTTGGTTCAGAATCAAATGCTTGATTTCTGAGGTAAATAGGCGGGAAATTTGCATCTCTCTTCCAAGAACGTGACGGAGAAGGGAAAGGACATTGAGAGTGACAAAAATCGAAGCCACACTACTCCGAGCTGTCAGCTTTAGGTCGGAGCTTATCCTGATGGAACACACTTTTCTATGAATATTTTTATTCACTATTTTTATTTATTTTTGTCAGGTGGTTTATATGAATATTTTGTACTTTTGATGCTGCCGTAAAACAATGAATTTTGTCACTTGTTCCTAACAATAAATTCTGATTCACGTACAAATTAAAAGCAGCAGGTGGCTTCTCCAAGCATTTAATAAAATCTTGGACTTTAACTTCAGATCTATACTTTTATCTCACCCTCGGAACCTGTCACTCTCTTGATCTGAACAAAGTCAAAGTTAATATTTATTGTCAGGGTACATACATGACTTCACATACAACCCTGAGATTCTTTTTCCTGCAGGCCAGGCAGAATTTCTCATTAATGCTGTCAACTGAACTCAGGAAAGAAATGTAAACAAATTGACTGTGCAAAGATAGGAAAAAACAAACGTGCAGCATTAAATAATGATCAAGTCCTCCGATGTGTCTGTGAATGAGTCGAATGTTTAGGAGTCAGGCGATTGGGCAGCAGCAACTGTTCCTGAATCTGGTGGAATGAGCCTTGTGGCACCTATTCCTCTTTCCTGATGGCAGGAAAGAACAGGAGAGAACAGAGCATGTCCAGGATGGTGTGGATCCTTGATAATTGCTGCTGCTTGGTAGAACCACTGTACAGCTATTAGCACTGCAACATTGCTCTCCTATGACAGTGTTCCATGTCAATGTTCTCGATGGTGGAGAGAGTTTTTCCTGTGATGTCCTGGGTTATGTCCACGACATTTTGCAGGGCTTTACGGTCAGAGGTATTGGTGATCACATACCGTGATGCAGTTGATCAGCACTACACATCTGCAGAAGTTTGCCAAGGTTTTCAATGGCATACTTAACCTCCGCCAACTCCAGAGGAAGCAGAGGTGAGGACGTCCATTGGTCCAAGAAATCTATCACAGCCTGAACAAATATCAAAAACTCTTCTATCACTGTTTGAGTTCCAAAGACTCAGGACTCACTGAAGAAAAAGAAATTCATTTTTTCTCCATCCTAAATTGTCAGCCTCTTTATTTGAGTCCTAGAATTTCCCAAGAAATATGTCCTCCTTGGAACCCCCCATCCACATCCCTCCAATCAAGAGCTCTCAGGACCTCCATGCATTATCTTGAGATAATACACATTGTTATTCAATAACTGGTGACTGGCCCTGATGGCAGCTTCACTGAGGCAGCAGTGTTCCAATCTCAACTCTTCATGAAGATTGTCATCTTCAGAAAGCATGGCCCCTGTCTCTGCACAAGCTCTGCTGGTCCACAGTGCTCTCGGTGTCTCCAAAGTCTGGCCACGTTCAGCTGTGGGTTCGCTCAAAGCTGCCACCAGAAAACCCCTCTCCAGTGGAGACTCCTGCATCAGAACGAGGCCCAGCATAAAATCAAACTTAAACCATCAGCAACTTTGATTTTTATTTGCAAACAGGGACTGATGAGGTTGGAACTTCTGAGCAGAAGTTTCAAAGAGCAAGATCAGCTCATGTTTGAGGAAATCACCAATCAGGATAAAAACACATTCCTGGAGAAACTCGGCAGGTCAAACAATGTGCACTTTATAAACGGTGGCTTGCTGAGTTTCTCCATCATTGTGCTTTTTACTTCAATCATGGTGTCTTCAGGCTTGCGTGTTTGACTCCTCTCACTGATCAGGATGTTACCCATGGCTCCAGCAGGGACGGACTGCCGAATATTTTTGATCGTGATGCCAATCAGTTTTCTCACATTCCCTTGGAACTGCTGCAAATCCCATGGTCTTTTCTAATTTACAGATAATTAATTAACATGGCAAGCTGCGTATCTTTGGGAAGTGAGAGGAAGCCCTTGCGATGAAAAGGAGAGGGCACGAATTCCAGACAGACAGTGCAGGACGTCAGGATTGAACCTGCATTCCTGACGGCTCCGAAGGAGCCACACAACCTGCTACCGCGACACCTTCCTCCGCATTGCTCACATTGACGCATTGACGCGCCTGTTCCTTGCGATCTTCCTCAGGCCTGCTGCTTTCTCAGCCCCTCCAATTCCAGCCTTTCGAGCTTCGTTTTCATTTCCTTTTGTCGATCACGCCTGTGAGTTACCAAACGCTGGAACTTCCCTCCCTAAAGGAGTGCTTGGTCAAAACCGTAATACTGTGACACACCGTTCGGCATCACACCAACCACATTGCAGTGAACGACTTGGGATGCCACATAAATGCATTCCATGTGATGTCCCCACACCCCTTCCCACCCAACTAATTGGGTGTGGATACAGTGTCAACCTGCACGACCAAACGTCGACAAGTTTCTCATCATTCAGAATTCCAGTCCCTCACAAACTTTCACTCCCCAAAAATGTGGTGACTGTGCAGGCAAATGTTTCCTGGGGTAGCTCAGGGGTCAAGGAGAGTGAAATTACTCAAGCCCCATCCCTGGAAGCTGGCAGTTCATAGAGCTCAGTACACACTGGTACTTGGATTCAAAGGGAGGATGGAAGGTCAGGATGTTTGAGGAAACCCAATATTGCGCTGAGGAAGATTTCAGTTTTCAGTAACAGCTCCAGCTCACTACTGGAGGACTGATGGTCTCAGTATTGTCCAATCTAGGTCTCCTCCTCACAATCCCAGACCTCATCTGTTTGGGTCCCTCCACCCCCTCCCTCTGCTCAAGACTCCAGGATCACTTCTCTCACCACTCCCAATCCCTCACCAGTTTCCCCCTCTTCACTCCAAAGCTTTGTGTGTCAATTTTTATTCCAGGGATTGTCACTCCATGGGCTCATCTCCTGCATATATTATAGGTTAGCATAGGACTATGGGCCAAAGGTCCTGTCACTTGCTGCATTGTTCCATGAAATATATTCTATCCATTCTCCACCCTGGGCACTCCCAGGATCAGTTGGAGAACTCTCCATCGCCACCATTTTATGTCCAACATCCACACACCCCTCCTGATGCACCCAACCATCTCAGAATAAAGCCAGTCCACAAGACTCATCAACGTGGCCAGTGACCCCTCTCTCAGATTCCAGCATCACTCCTGTAGATGCAAACTAATCTTTTCAATTATTATTTGCCAGGAGACCCTTGTAACAGAATGCTCACTGTATCACCAGCAGAGAGATCCAGTGCTCACACACTCACTTTCACACAGACACATGTGCATGTAGACACACATGCACATCGACACATGCTCGCAGACACGCTCAAGCAGACAGAGGCTCACGTGGATACACATTCACACAGACGCAGGCCCATGCAGACATAAAATAACTGCAGATCGTATAAAAGAACACAAAATTGTTGGAGAAACTCAGCAGGTCACACAGCATCCATGAGAAGTAAAAGGGAACATGCAGATCACATGCTAATGGCCAAATACATGATATACATGCAACAGATATTACGGTTGTAAAGTCTCCAAGGCTGGACTTGCATATTCACAATAGCCTCGAGATTCCTCTTTCTCTCCTGATGCGACTGTTTCTATCACATAATTCCTCTTGATGGAATCATACAGCAAACAGCCCCTTTCGCTCTCGAATCATTGCACACCGTTTATACTAACTCCATTGCATTCTCCCATATTCCCACCAACTCCTCCACCATTCATCTTCATTTGAAGAGCAATTTACAGTGGACAATTTGGGATGATGAAACCAGAGCACCTGAGGGAAACCCACCGAGTCACAAGGAGAACGTGCAGACTCCACAAAGACAGCACCCGAGGTCAGGATTGAAGTGGGTCCCAGGAGCTGAAAGGCAGTGGCTCTAGCAGCTGAGCTACTGTGTCATCTCCCTGTAGGCGACCATGCTAATGTTTCTCATAATAGTGACAGGAGAATAACCTGAAGTATAACGAATATGAGGAGTGCATCTTCAGCTTTCACTTTCGACACGGAAAGTTTTATTCTCAGACACTGCTTCTGTTAAACACCAAACCGCGCAGTGTGATGACCCTGGAGCTTCAGGACAGTGAAGTAATGAGTGTTCAACAAGGTAGAACACAATCCCCTCCCAACAGTGTCTGAAGTACACTGCATTCTATTTGTTTATGGGACAAACATTTTGCTGCCATTTATTGTGCAATGCAGAGTGAGACATAGAGAGTCATACAGCATAAACCAGGCCCTTCATCCCAACTTGTCAATGCTGACCCATTTGCCTGCATTTTGGTCGATGTCCTTATCAGCCCCTCCTTTCCATAAATTCCCAAATATTTTTTGAATGTTGTGATTGTGACCACATCCACCACATCATTGTGGTGCAGATCCAGTTCACCCTCTGAGTGAACAGTGGCAGGACTAGAGTCCCACTTCTGCCTTTACTAACTCTCACTGCTTTACCACGTTGATGCCATTTTGATGAAAGACTTGCACATCCAGGTTCAAGAAAAGTTTTATTGCAACAACTTTTGAACCTCCTGTGCTGCAATCGTGACTCTTTTCTCAACCAAGGATCTGACTGTACTATTAATGCATCATATCTTTTGCCCTAATTGCAACTGTGAATATTTAATTATTTTTTGCATTTATTATCTTTTTTCCTAGTGTGGCATTTTGGTTTACACTTGCTTGTTAGTTTATTGTAGGTACTTAATTAGCTGCAACAAGTGAGAAACATTTCCTTAGTTCCACCCGTCCCTCCCCCACTTTCTCTCTTTCCCAGTTCAAACAAAGGGTCCAGACCTGAGCAATTAGCTCAGCTTCTCTCTCCACAGATGCTTGCCTGACCTGCTGATTGCTTCTACATTAATCAAATATTTAACCACGTCTCAACGTTGCTCTCTGAGAAAATAGGCAATATTTTGAATTAATAAAGTAAATGATTTGGTGCTGGAAATCTGAAATAAAAACAGAAATTGGAGAAAGCACACAGGTGATGATTCAACATCTCCAGAAGGAGAAACTAGATTAAATGTTTTGAGACAAAGGGAGGAGCTGGAAAAGAGCGATAGGTTTTGATTTATCGTTATTCTGAATGGTTTATTTTCCCACAGATAGTATTTTCTGCTTTCATTTCAGATTTACACCATCTGCAGTTCTGTTTGGCCACGTGGAACAGAAGAGTTATTGACTGTTCTGGGTCACCGCAGAACTACCTACAACCTTCCACTTTCTATAATCTTGCCCTCGGCATCAGCAAGACCATGGAGCAAATTGCTGGTTTCAGGAAGGAGAGGCCAATGATGGGTCAGAGGTAGCGAGGGTCAGAACTTTCAAGTTCCTGGGAGTCTTTACCTCATGACATGGGAGAGAATGGACGCAGACTGGGAGATCTCCAGCACCTTGACTCTGTCCGCTGCAATTGCCTGGATCTCCCAGTGGCCACACATTTCGATTCCCCATCCCATACCTTTGCCTCAAGTCTGTCAAGGTCTCATAGACTGCCAGACAGAGACCACCTGTAAAATGGAGGAACGAAGGCTCGTCTTCTGACTGGGCACCCTCCAACCGGATGGCATTAATATCGACTTCTCTGGCTTTCATTAAACTCTTCCCTCCGCAACCCCCTGCCCCCACTCCCTCACCTCGCCTTTTGTCTCTCCATTCCCCATCTCCTTTTCATAGATAAAATTCTACCTAGTCCCTTATCACATCCAATTAACACCTTTTGTGGGTCTGAATTCCTGCCGCATAGTTTGAATTCCGAGAATTTCTGAATCATCCTGCTTCTGACTTTTCCCTGAAGGGCTCAGGTCAATGATATATCTTTGTCTCCTCTAGATCACAATCAGAATCAGGATTTACTGTCATTACTAAAAAAAAATAATAACAATAAGAGAGCACAAAAATTCAGACAAAGTATTTGGCTCATTGATCATTCAGGAATCTGGTGGCAGCGGGGAAGAGGCTGCCCTTGTGCCGCTGAGTCCTCGTCTTTAGGCTCCTGTACCTTTGCCTTGATGGTAGCAGAGTGAAGAGGGCATGGCCTGGGTGGTGGGGGTCCTTGAGGATAGAGGAGTCCATGATGATAACATTGAAAAGGGCCAAGTACGTGGACAGGAAAGGGTTGGAGGGACATGGGCTAGACGCAGGCAAAGGAGATTAATGCAGCGGCATTCATTCTTCTCAAGCCAAATATTTCAATGACAATTGAATAATCTTGGACGGCATAGACAAGTTGGGTAAAATGGGCTGTTTACGTGCTCTCTGAATCTATTCTATTGAAGCTTGTTTTCACCCTACCAACATTTGGGCAACAGATGCAGCACTCACACAACCCAATACTGAAAGCCAATGTGTCACTTCTGAGAAAGATGACTAATCGCTGTAGTCGGCTCAGTGTTGGTGAACCAGTCAAAATCAATGATTGGCAAAACATCATTCGCCAGTCAGTAGCATGCTCGTCCCAGAGGCAGGGCGCCAACTTCAAGACCCTCTGCAGGGACTCAAATACCACATCCCATCTGATGCCTCAGGGTGGAAAGGACCCTGAGGTCAGTGCGCCCCTGCTCTGAGAAAACATGAAGAGTGGGGAGATCTAGTGAATACTTGGCATTGAGCTCGATCTGGATGGTTTCAGAGGATACAGTTGTTGTTCATCTATGCATATCTTTACCACTGAGAAAGGCAAGTTATCCAGACATCCTGTCCCATTTTCGATACTGGAACCTCTCATCTGCTCTCTATCAATCTGCTGCTCCTGAGAGCTAACAGTAGGCCGTTGGGCCTACTCTTCAAAAGATATATTAATTGGCCATGCAGGAAATATTTTGTGAAAAAGGCTATGTGAATACATTTCTTTCCTCAGTTACGGAGGGCGTCCAGTGGGGATCTTTGGCTTGGCTTCGCGGACGAAGATTTATGGAGGGGGTAAAAGTCCACGTCAGCTGCAGGCTCGTTTGTGGCTGACAAGTCCTTTGCCTTTTGTCAGTGAGGTGGGCTCTGCGGTCTTCTTCAAAGGAGGTTGCTGCCCGCCAAACTGTGAGGCGCCAAGATGCACGGTTTGAGGCGATATCAGCCCACTGGCGGTGGTCAATGTGGCAGGCACCAAGAGATTTCTTTAGGCAGTCCTTGTACCTTTTCTTTGGTGCACCTCTGTCACGGTGGCCAGTGGAGAGCTCGCCATATAACACGATCTTGGGAAGGCGATGGTCCTCCATTCTGGAGACGTGACCCATCCAGCGCAGCTGGATCTTCAGCAGCGTGGACTCGATGCTGTCGACCTCTGCCATCTCGAGTACTTCGACGTTAGGGATGAAAGCGCTCCAATGGATGTTGAGGATGGAGCGGAGACAACGCTGGTGGAAGCGTTCTAGGAGCCGTAGGTGATGCCGGTAGAGGACCCATGATTCAGAGCCGAACAGGAGTGTGGGTATGACAACGGCTCTGTTAGTACAGAAAGGTATAGTGTAAGTCTCCCACTGGCCCGCATCACCCAGGCCTTGTGCTATCTCTCCTTTCCTAACCTTTACACTGACTCATAATTATCAGGACCAACATCCATCCAGCACTGGATGAGTGAACATTTTCACCACCCAAATTCTGGGAACAATGAAGCAACCGTCTTCTCACAGACTCCAAAAGCAGAAAAATATTTGGTTTAAGATTTCATCCCCATCGAGGTGGTGTCTCAAGGAAGCAGCCACGATCAAGGAAGACCCTCATCAACTAGGCCTTGGCCTCTTCTCACTGCTACCGTCAGGAAGGAGGTACAGGAGCCTGAAGATGAACACCCAATGGTCCAGAAACAGCTTCCTCTCTGCCTCCCGATTTCTGAAAGGACAATGAACCCCAGACACTACCTCACTATTTTCTCTTTTTTGGCACTTTATTAAAAAAAAAATCGAATATTAGGAAATGCAATCTGCTGCAATTTTTGCACCTGTAGTGCACAATAATCCGGCCGCAAAATAATGAACTTCACGGGACACATTCCAAACAATAAATTCTGATTCTGATTCATGCAAACGTCAGTGCCTCAGACAGTACAACACCCCTTCAGGTTGGAACCTTGATTAAACTAAATTAGAGATTGAGCCAATAAGGGTTCCAGTCAATTACACCCCATGACTGCAGTTACAATTACCCTCAGAGTCAAACGCAGTGAAACAGTCCAACTCATCATTGCTGACCAGGTTTTCCAACTGAGCTTGTCCCACAAGCAGACATTTGGCCAATATTCTTCCAAACCAGTGGTTCTCAACCTTTTTCTTTCCACTCACATCGCACTTTAAGTAATCCCTAAGTCATCGGTGCTCTGTGATTAGGAAGGGATTGTTTAAGGTGGGATGTGGGTGGAAAGAAAAAGATTGAAAACCACTGTTTTAATCGTGCCTAATTGACTCGTTATGTGTACGGTTTCATAACTCCAAAGGAAATGGGCTAAAGACAAATTCTTCTCAAGCGAAATATTTCAGTGACAATTGAATATAGAGCAGTTATTCTCAACCTTACTAATCTCTTACTAATCACAGACCACTGATGGCATAGGGATTACTTAAAGTGGTACGTAGTGGAAAGAAAAAGGTTGAAAACCACTGATCTGAACTTTTCGTATCCATGTAACTATCGAAATGTTGCTTAGACATGACAATTCTATTTGTCTCTCCATCTTCCTCTGGCTCCTGATTTCATGTACATACCACCCTCTGTAAAAAATCCTGTCCCTCTGCCCTCTGCTCCCTTCTAATTTTTACCCTGCTCACATCAAGCATGTATTATCTAGTCCAGGACTTCCTTACCCTGGGAAAAAGACTGCGCCCACTCACTTTATCTGTTCCCTTCAAGGTTGTTGAGACCTCTCCAAGTTCATCCCTCAGCCTCCTACACTCCGGAGAAAACAGTCCCAGCCTATCCTTAAGCTCAGAGACATCCTTCTGAAGCTGTTCCACACCCTCTCCAACTTCACAACATCCTTCCTATTGCTAGGCATCCAGAAATGGTCCGATCGGCATAGCAGTTAGCGCAACGCCTTCACAGCACCAGCGATCAGGACCAGGGTTTGAATCCCTGTGTCAGGATTGGTTTTCCCCAGGGGGGGCTCCAGTTTCCTCCCACTGTTTGAATTGGGCCACACAGACTCGTGGGTCGAAATGGCCTGTTTCTGTGCTGTATTTGCAAAAATTAAACAAAATACACACAATGCAGTAAAATCCCTGGAATTCAAGGAACCGGCAAAAAAGAAATGGAGTAAATATTAATATAAATTTATTTAATATAAATAAATATTAAGATAGACGAGAATAAATAAAAATTTAAATACAAGTTTAAAAATTGTAGAAGTAAATGTTCTCCAAAGCAATGCACAACCCCTTAGTGAAGATGGGAGCAAACATTCAGTCAGTGGAGCGCCCTGGTTGTGCCTCACCCTCAGCTGGTGTCTGAATAAAGTTGGGTTTGAATAAAATGGCGGTGCCCAGGATGAAGAGCTGGCCGATGTCGCTCACCAAAGTGTCTCCCTATCCCTGCCCAGTAAAAGTCTTTATTAGTATTAAGTATATTCACAAGGCTTTATCTGGAAATTTGGGGGGGTGGGGGGGGATAATTATGATGGTGGCACGGTTAATGCAACCCCAGTGACTGGGGTTTAAATTCAAATTTTCTAAATTACAGGAATTACCTGATTAAAGTGAATGCTACATAATTAAGGACGACAATACTGATTTTTTTTCGAAATATTTTAAATTTTGAACTGTATTTTCTCTTTTCAATTGTTAGGCATTGTAAGAGTATGTCTCAGGCAACTGGAAAATTTCCATATCCCCGTAGGTGCCAGATCCTACGGGGATGTGGATTTTACTGCACTCTCAATATGATCTTATAATTATATTGTACAGTTGTAACCTCCCTGAAACAAGTCACTACATTTTAAAGCAATGCATCCAGTTGATATCAAACCACCTCGAGATTACAAGATTACAATCAGATCCAAGTGATAACAAAGTGCAAAATGGTGCACAAAGTGACATAACTGAATGGTTGAGTTCATAAATAATTTGCATTCCCAAAATCAAGCATAGATGATGAAATAATTGCTCAAATCACGGCAGGCATTTCGTTTTTTGGTACATGACAAGAATTATTCCCACTTCCTACACTTTTTCTTGGTGACTTATTGCTCATTAACCTGTGCCTTGAAATGGAACAGTCACAAATTCCATTTCTGAGGCAAGTTATTTCTTGGGGAGGTGGGTATACGTGTGTGACCTATTTGGGAAATTTTTCACAATGGTCACATCATGAACCCTGGTAAAATGTTAGCCCTGAAACGTGCTTCATACACCCAGTTGTGGCAGTGAACAGTGAATGTATTGAAGCAATCGGTCGGCAATCTTAAAATTATCTGACAGTGATAACTCATTCTCCTCTAATGCGTCTGAAAGCTCAAGAAACTCTTGTGACTGCAGCTCAGACCACCACACAAATTTTACTCATTTTTTCTTCTGTACTGTTCATTTCACTAAATTCTAATGTTAGCCATTCTTTTAATGCTTTCATTTGTTCTTGAAATTTTAAAAATCTATATACTGTCCTTTTTTTTACCTTCGATTCCTCTGTGTAGAGCTTGGTGTTCTTCTTCTTCTGTGTCTGCTCTTGGGTTTGTGTCTTCTACTTCTCTTCCTTGTATCTGTGTCTCTTCTGACTTTCTTGTTGAGCTACTTGCCTCAGTTTGTTGGGTGTTTTTTGTTGTTGGTCGTCTTCTTCCGGGCTAGTTATCTGTTGGGGTTCTTATTGCTGTTTTTCTTTCTCCTTTTCCCGTTGCTTTCCTCTTCTTCCAGCTGAAAGCCCTGCTGTCGGGCATCTCTCAGCTGGTCACACTGCATAGGTTCACTCCACAGCTGGGTCCCCCTCCCGTCGGTGTTTTCCTTTTCCTTGCTGTGCGCATTGCGCACTTCTGTTTGGCTCAGTGAGCTATTTTTGCAGTCCCGCGGTCGGGAAGACGCGACCCTGCGGGGTCTCCACTAACCTCGGGGAGCGGGCTCCTCTGTCCACGGCGGGTTCCTGCCTCTTCATGCAAGTAAGGCCT
The DNA here is from genome assembly GCF_036971445.1 of Narcine bancroftii. NCBI lineage: Eukaryota > Metazoa > Chordata > Chondrichthyes > Torpediniformes > Narcinidae > Narcine > Narcine bancroftii. Next base: position 145,988,782 of record NC_091470.1, on the reverse strand, counting down.
TCTCCTTTCTCGTCCAGCGTCTTTCCTTCTTTTTTTTCCTGTTTTTTGGTTTTTCCTTCTTGGGTGCCATTTTCTTTCTTTTCTCCACACCTTTATCTTTTATTTGTTGTGTTTTGTGTTTCTTGAGCTTTGCGTTTTCTTCACTTTATTTCTTGTTTTCTGGAGAGGGCTGGTATTCTCCTACCGGCCACTACTCCATCACGTGACTCCAGACCACCACACAAATGAAATTCCTTTCCATTGACTCTATCTGTGTTTCCTGCTTTCCAGAGAAAGCTGTCAACATATGGAAGGGCCCGTCCCATCCCGTTCTCTTCTCCCTCCCATTGAGCAGACGATGTACAAGTTTGAAAACATGAACCTCCAGATTCAAGGGCCGTTTCTTTCTGTTATCAGACTTTTAAATGAACCCCTCATTGGGAACAGATGATGCCTTTGTACTGTTTTAATTGTACTTTTTCTTTCCATTCTTTCATTTACTGAAACACAACAGCCTGCACTTTTGTTTTATGATTGCACAACCTGCTATTTTTAGGGATGGGCTGACTTGCCTGGATGACAGGCAAAACTAAGCTTCTCGCTGTATCTTGGTAGACAAGAGAGTGAACAATCCTATTGGCATCTCCAGCAATTTTCCATTCTTATTTCAGATTTACAGTACCTATTGTCTTTACTTTTCAAATTTTATCAAGTTACTGCATTATTCTTGTTGATGATAACTCCCTGACCTCCAGCTCCTTTACTTTGAGAATTTGGGAAGAGCCCCAAGTCTGCCTGATTGACCGGGTTCCTTGCAGCCTCTTGTCAAGCCCCACTGATAAAAATAACATTAAATCAGCCCAAGTTGTCCTGCATTCGTTGAGAAATTGAGTGAAACCATATATATATAAAAAAAAGGAATCCTCAGATCTCCTGTGTATAACATTGATGTCACATCTCTCAAAGAGAACACCTGAGCCAACAGGTATCATAAAACATCAAAAGCGTTATACCCCATTGCAGAAGCTCTGAACTGTGAGGCATAATACTCATATTGACACTCACTGAAGGACTTTATCATTAAGGGGCCAAAAGTACTTTGTTACCCTCATGATAAAATCTTCCTGTGACCACTGAAACCCAATGCCTCAAGACCTGCTACAACTTGTGATGCACACCCTGCTTGGCAGTGGCTAATTTTGGAATAAAAGTAATTGCTTTTATTTTATTAACTATATTACTGTAAAAGGATAAGCAAAGCAAAATGCATGCATAGATTTAAAACAGGCAAGGGATTAAATGGATTATGTTATATTTTATATTGTATATAGATATGTTTTAAAAGGAGATAAATTGTGGCAGGTAGTGTAGGTCACATAGAAATACTTCAAAACAGATCTCATTTAAAATGCCAGAGCTCTGCACAACCCAGACAGTCCAGGCTCCGGATGCCTTTGAAAAAAGCCTACAAGGACTTCACAAGTCGGTGTTCATTGGACATACTGTGGAGTAATGGATTATTGTTTTGGAAAGCAACAGATGAACGGACTTGAAAATTAGGTCCGGAGCCGCAGTCTGTCTGAGTGCAGTTGGTTTTCTCTGAGTGAGAGAGAAGATTTAGTTCTAGTTTTTTTACAGTTCAGCAGCAGCAGCTGGGACTGGAACAGGACAAGCTGGCAAGCTTGTGGAAAAACCCCATTTTGAATGGGTTGTGAGTTCCTAGTTCAGCCTGGTCAAAGCCCTTGTGGTCCATTCAAGAGGAGATGGCTGGCTGTATAATGTTTCACTTGAAATAAGGGAATCAAAAAGGAACTCTGTGGTGACCTGAAAGAAAGAGGTTATCATCTGGAAAATCCTGATGGGCAAGTTTCTTTGGCAAGATACTGAAGTGGCTGATCGGAAGGAATCAGTTTGTCAAACGAGCAACAAATCTCTCTCTGAAAACCGACAAGAACCTTCCTGAGCGGTAACCATTGACCTTTCAAGCATCGAAGCCTGGTGAAATTCATAAATGTTAAATTCTGTGCACAGTGTAAGAATTGCCTGATTGGAGAAGTGAGATTGGACTGTGAATCAAAGAACTTTTCTGAGCTTACACACACATTACATTCACAGGTGCTTAGAATTAGGAGGGGGTTAAGTTAGGTTGTTAATAGTAACAAGTTAAAGTTTGATCCTGGTACTTTTTTACATTCGTTCTAAGGTTAAGATGTTTTGGAATTATTTATTGGAGAAAGTATTAAAAGTGAGTCTTCTGTTTGATACAATGTTGTTTTTATTAGGGAATAAAAATGTAAATACAAGTTTAAAAATTGTAGAAGTAAATGTTCTCCAAAGCAATGCACAACCCCTTAGTGAAGATGGGAGCAAACATTCAGTCAGTGGAGCGCCCTGGTTGTGCCTCACCCTCAGCTGGTGTCTGAATAAAGTTGGGTTTGAATAAAATGGCGGTGCCCAGGATGAAGAGCTGGCCGATGTCGCTCACCAAAGTGTCTCCCTATCCCTGCCCAGTAAAAGTCTTTATTAGTATTAAGTATATTCACAAGGCTTTATCTGGAAATTTGGGGGGGTGGAGGGGGGGGGGGTAATTATGATGGTGGCACGGTTAATGCAACCCCAGTGACTGGGGTTTAAATTCAAATTTTCTAAATTACAGGAATTACCTGATTAAAGTGAATGCTACATAATTAAGGACTACAATACTGATTGTAATGCAAAATGTATACAAATAACCTTGAATTAATATTGACTATGTATCGAATTGAATTTCTACATTTGGCTGTTTCTAAAAAATGTTTGGCCATAACCTGAAATGAAATCCTGTATTCCTTTAGAAAGGATAACATATAATTTGAGGGATAAATATCATTTTTTTTTAAAAGTATGGAGCCCATATCTAAAAATGTTCGGTTTGAAGATTTAATCTCTCAATCTGCTCCGATATGGTGTCTTGGTTTCCACAGCTAAAAAGTTGAATATTGTTTTTAAGTGATGGTCTCCTTTCTTCTTCCTTAGTAGGTGGAAGGGGGAGGTGGGTGGGTGTTAGTGGGGTGGATGAGGGAGGTTGGGGGTGGTTTTATTCAATTATATACTTTCTGCATGAATATGTTATAATTGATGTCATATGATTAAAAAATTATAAATAAAATATTTTTTAAAACTCTTCAGGAGGGAGGTGTGGATGTGTCAGTGACCTACTGCCTGCTGAAGACTTCATGAACAGAAATACAGAGGCTACACTGCAGGATACAAACCACTAAATAGCCACAGAAACAGGACAGCCAGATGACAGTTTGCCAAGAAGTGTTTAAAAGAGCCTGCAGAATTCTGGAAAAAGATCTTGTGGACAGACGTGACTAAGATTACCCTGTATCAGAGAGAAGGCAAGAGCAAAATGTGAAGGTGTAAAGGAACTGCCCAAGATCCAAAGCATTCCACCTTTATTAATGGCAGTGAAACCTTTATATTTCTGTTCATGAAGGCTTGTGCTTCCTGAAGAGTGTTTTGGAATTTTTCTTCATTATGATAAGAATTCTTCTGCCATCAGCAGTGATGGTCTTCCTTGGAACACTAGCCCCTTAGTGATTACTGAGCTCACCAGCACTCTCTTTCTTCCTAATGATGGTCCAAACTGTTGACTTTGGAAATCCAAAGGCTTGGGCGATGTCTCTTACTGTTTTAGCCTCATAATGGCTTCTTTGCCTTTCATTGGCACAACTCTTGTCCTCATTGAAAAATGGTAATTGCAGACTCCAAAGGTTATCAAAAGTTTAGAAGCAATTAAATATACCTGAGTAATCACAAACACCTGTGATGCCAACTGTCCCAAACATGATGGTGCCCTGAAATGAGGGGACTATCAATAAAAAGTGCTGTAATTTCTACATGGTCGGTCCAAAATGTATACAAATAACCTTGAATAAAATCTGGGATTAATTTTATGTGAATTGTTTGATCACAAATTTAAAACTGTGGGACAAGGGGGAAAATAAAGGAAAAATGTGTCTTTGTCCCCAACATTATGGGGGGAACTGTATCTGGTTACAAATTTATTACCATTTCTTACTACGGAAAGTGACTGTCACAAGAACTTCTGCAAAAGTAGCTGGCGCAGAGATGAAAAATCACTCCAGAGAGTAAAAGGAAGTTCAGACAGGAACTCATAAGAGAAATGTTTTTTGTAATTTAACACATCTTTGCTGGATGTGCATTTTATTCCTGGAATTGGTCTTACAATTTACATGCAATTAAAGCAAAATGGCTGAAGAATTACAATTCCAAATGGTCCATGATGTTTGACGATGGAAAAAGGCAGTTCCTTGAAAGTAAATGTAGCATTTCAAGATACAGTGGGGAGAAAGTCGTTGCTGGATCAGTATCACATACGCAATGCATCAGAAATTCAACTCCAATGACTTCAACGGAATTGAATTTCGAAAGCAGAGGACAAAATGCATGACACATTGAGTACGGATGATCAGAGAGATTTCTCAGCCTGTTCTCCTGCTCCTCATGATTTCTGAGACCACAAACGTAAATTTATAAACAGCAGATGCTTGAAATTGGAAATTAAACACAGAAAATGCAGAAAACATTATGACTTGCTGAGACTCTTTGTTTAAACAAAAGTGAGGGGTGAAATTCAATCACAAGCAGATTTAATATCTGAAAAAAAATGCATGTGTAAACTCTTCTTAAACCACACCAAATATCTCTCAGATGGCCTCACACATCAATATAACACCTATCATATCCCTAAGGTATCCCAGAATGGAATAGGTTGAAGAGCTGCAGTACTGTTAAGTTAGTAGCAAATACATTCCGAAAAACAGCAACGAACCTAATCTGTTCGTACAGTTAATGATTGAAGGACATTCACTTAATAGATATTTAGACAGGTACTTCAGTGAAAAGGTTTGGAGGGGTGTGGGACTAATTCAGCTCAGCAACCTGGTCAACAAGGATGAGTTGGGTTGAAGTGTTTCTCTCTGTGCTGTACAGCTCAATGAGTCTCAGATTCAATGTAAACCCAGGGCAGCACAGTTGGTGTAGTGCGATGGTTTTCAAACTGCCCCCCTGAACTTACATTCCACCTTAAGCAATTCCCTATGCTGTAAGTGCTCTGTGATTAGGAAGGGATTGCTTGAGGTGGTTCGTGGTTGGAAAGAAAAAGTTTGAAAACCCCTGTTTTAATCACACCTAATTGACTCGTTATGTACAATTTCACAACTCCAAAGGAAATGGGCCAATGACAATATTTTTCAAGCAAAATATTTCAGTAACAATTGGGTCTAGAGCAGTGATTCTCAACTTTCCCTTCCCACTCACCTACTACTTGAAACAATCCTTTACTAACCACAGATCATTTATGGCTTGGGGATTACTTCAGGTGGAATGTGAGTTTAGAGGGCCAGTTTGAAAACCATTGGCATGCCCTTTACAGCGCCATTGATCGGGACCAGACTGGGGTTTGAATCCTGCGCAGTCTGAAAGGAGATTTTAATGTTTTCCCCGTGTCTGCATGGGTTTTCTCTGAAGGCTCTGGTTTCTTCCCACCATTAAAAGCATACTGGGGTGGAGATTAATGGGGTGTAAATTGGGAGGCACAGACTCATGGGCCAAAATGGCCTGTTATCATGCTGTATGCCTAAAATTACATTTTTTTTTTAATAAAAAACCAAGAGAACCTCCCATGTCGTCAAATAATGCCATGGGATTTTTATAACCATTGAATGGACCACATGGATATTCCATTTTACATTTGAATGTGCTAAGGAGCTGTTGATCGGTATTGAGGAAAGGCTGTAAACCAAATGTGTGGACAATTATTTGAGTAATCTGTGGCAGATTTCCTCCCATTTTCTGCATTTGTTTGAAAAAGATGCATTGCAATGTTTTGTCGGATTAACATAACTGAATGTTCTCCGCAGATAGGATTTCACTGGAGTTGCTCCAACGTCCTAGAAGAGTAGAATAACCAGAATGTGTTCTTTTTTCCTCTGAAGGATGGGGGCATCATTTGGCAATTCCTAATTTCTCTTCAATTATTCAGCAGGAAGCTAAGAGTAAATGAGAATGTGAAAGATCTGGACTGTTGTGTCGGCCAAATTAAACCAATTATCTTCTCTCAAAGATGTTTGTGAACCAGTTGGGCTTTTAGGAGACTGGCAGCATCCCAGGCCATTACCAGGTACATGGTCAGGCTGTTGCCTCACATTACCAGAGAACCCAGTTCAATCCAGATGTCAGGTGCTGTCGGAGAGGAGTTTGCACGTTCCCCTCTATGACAGCTTGGGCTTCCTCTGGGAGCTCTGGTTTCCTCTCGCGTCCCAAGAACATGTTTGGCTCTGTAAATCATGGCCAGCATGTGGCTGAGTGGTGCAATCTGAGGAAGTTGATGAGAAGGTGGGGAGAATAAAAATGGAATTAATTTAGGATTAGTAGTTGAAGGCCAGTCTAGAGTCAGTGAGATGAATGGCCCACTTCCATGATTCTATGACTCTATGATTCTACAGCTGCAAACTTCGGTCCATTGGAGTAAAACATGCAGGTGTGTAGACACTTTCCACCCCTTTCCCTTTCCATTCACAGAGCCATTTCTCCCCCCCCCACCCCCACCCCCACGTTTGCTGTTGTGCCCTCCTTCCTTTGTCCAACTATTACCTCCTAACTGTGGGCCTGAGATCCTCACCTTGCCCCCTCCCCCCATTATTTTGTCCAGTCGCCTGGCCACATTTTCCTCATACCTTGAAGAAGGGCTCAAACCCGAAACATTGGTGATGTATCTTTATCTTTGCTATACTAAGTCCACTATTTGATCTGCTGGGTTTCTCTGGCACTTGTTTTTACTTCAATCCATTGGTTTTCATGTCCATTTAGCAACACTGATCCAATTTCAATTTCCAGGCAACTAACGGTTCATCCCAGATACATTTACAGGTTTGAATTTTCCGGCTCCTTGATGGAAACACAAATCTTTCTGGGGTACTGGCCCAGACTATATGACTACTAACCGCTTATGTAATCGCAGTGGTATTCAATATCATTTTTTTTTAATTTAAACATACACACAGTTACAAGGCATTTCAGCTCACGAGTCCATGCCGCCCAATTGACCTACAACCCCAGTACATATCGAATGGTGGGAGGAAACCGGAGCCCCCGGGGAAAACCCATGCAGGGAGAACGTACTGGGGTACTCCTCACTGATAGCATGGGATTCAAACCCAATTGTGGGCCCTGTAACAGCATTGCACTAACCGCTACGCCAACCGCTCCACCCCTTTAGTAGAAATAAGTTGCAATCAAATAAGGAAGTAAATTAAAACATTGAGCTAAAATCTCCAAAGCAACATGGCTGCTGAACAATAATACTGTAATGTCAATCATTTCCACACTGGTTTGTATCACAGTGGGATTACTTTAGAATTTCTCTTTTCATTATTTCACGTGAGGGCAATGGCATCATCCCATTCCCTAATGATCTACATCTGATTAAAGATTCTTTATTGCCACATTATAAAATAGAAAACATTATCTTGCACGAAATTTCTCATCAACCAAAAGGCAGACAAAGATTTGGCATCAGCAGAAATTGCCCGCCTCCCCCTTACAGAGAGAAAGAGAAGCAAAAGAGAGGCAACCCCCCGCCCCCCACCCGGACCAGAGTCATAGAATGTCCATGGATTTGCCTCAAGGGCTCCTACAACCTCACAGCCTTCAGTCCAATCAGCTACACGATCTTTCATGATCAAGAAGCCCACAGTGCCCCCTTGCTCTCTCATCCCAGTTCCAATACCTGATACCCCTTAAACCAGACTTGAGCCAGTCCACAGCCTGGTGCAAGTCCCTTGACCGCAGTCACCAACAGCCTGCGTGGGTTCCTAGCCTCGAGTCGCCAACAGCCCATTGCCTGTGTGTTCTTCAGCCTCAAAGCCCCTCACTGGTCCACTGTCATGGTCTCCCCTCTGTGGGTCTTATCCTTTTCAAATGGGGGAGGGTGGTGGTCTCCCTATTTTCTGGTGTCCAGTTACGGAGGAGTGTGTACACCCTTCAAATCTTTCTTCTTTCTTTTTTCTTTGGCTTGATTTCACGGACGAAGATTTATGGAGGGGTAATGTCACGTCAGCTGCAAGCTCGCTTGTGGCTGACAAGTCCGAAGCAGGACAGGCAGACACGGTTGCAGCGGTTGCAAGGGAAAATTGGTTGGTTGGGGTTGGGTTTTTCCTCCTTTGTCTTTTGACAGTGAGGTGGGCTCTGCGGTCTTCTTCAAAGGAGCTTCTTCAAATCACAGCACATCTAAATTCCACACACATCCCAGTGAAATCTCATCTACTGCTGAAAGCATTTGAAATCCCAGCTTGAAAATTCAGGCTCAATCTTAAAACCTGAGGATAGTCAGATTTAGAAAAGAAATCACTGCCAACCAAATTGACAGTATCCTGCATTTTATAAAAGAATAAAACTTTAATTTATTTCCTGATTTCCAACTCTTCTGGCCAAACGTGAACACACAAGAAACAAGGAATCTAATTTAGTGACCTTTTAAGGAAAAATTCTCCAACTCATAATTTAATAACCTGCAGAATATGTTGAGTCACTATTTCCTGAATGTATTCTCCATATGTCAAGGCACTTGGCAGGAGATTCTTATTTTCGGGTAGCGTGTGGATGGATTGTTTTAGAGCACACTGTGAATGGGGGACTGTGCATTATTCATCAGCCATCTCAACTTTGACAGAGTACTGCAGGGAATAGGTAGACAGCCTTCTGAAAATGTTTTATTTGAATAATAGGGATCTTTATGATTAATAGTAAAGTTGGTTAAAATATTATCACTCTTTATTTTAATATTTTACATTGTAAATTGGACCAGAGAACAGAAAATTTTAAATTTTGGGAGAGAATGTTTGAAAGGAAAGGAGCTGGGTAGAAAGCTACAGGAAGAATTTTAAACCTTGTGATTTATTTCGCTTGCAGAGCCCACCTCAATGACAAAAGACAAAGGAGGAAAAACCCAACACCCAACTCCAACCAACCAATTTTCTCCTGCAGCCGCTGCAACCGTGTCTGCCTGTCCCGCATCGGACTTGTCAGCCACAAACGAGCCTGCAGCTGACGTGGACATTTACCCCTCCATAAATCTTCATCCGTGAAGCCAAGCCAAAGAAAGAAACAACGGGAGATACACCCCTCATCCCTTCCCACCAGAGACCCTAGTTCTTCGAGCTGAGGTTATCTTCCAAATTAGCTCTGGAGAGGGTGCAGAGGAGATTTACCAGGATATTATCTGGATTGAGAAATGTATCTGATGAAGCAAGGTGAGCAGAGCTGGGGCTTTCCTCTGAAGCGAAGATGGATGAGAGGAGACTTGATAGAGGTCTACAAGATTAGGAGAGGCATAGATAGGGTAGATGGCCAGCGCCTGTTTCCCAGGGCAGGAGCAGCAAACACCAGAGGACACATACAAAGTGAGGGGAGGAAGGTTTAGTAGAGATTATTAAGAATACCTTTTTTTAAAATATACAAAGAATTATGGGTGCTTGGAATGCATTGCCAAGGGTAGTGGTGGAGCTTGAAGCATTTGGGGCATTTCTCTTAGACAGGCACATGGGTGAAAGAAAAATAGAGGGTTATGAGGTAGATGTGGTCTTTTTTTTAGGTATAAAGAGGTCAGCACAACATCATGGGCTGAAGCGCCCGTACTGTAATATTCTATGTAATCTAGGGCATCACATTCTGTGCTCATGAAATGCAAGGAAGTAATGGGCAAGAATAAAACTGGTTCCTTTTTGTACCACAGGAATCAGGTTCATGAAATACCAAAGAAAGGAAATGGACCAAACAAAGTATAATAATCAAAATGAATTTTAAAAAAATCAGTTTAAACGTTTACCAGAAAACTACACCGAATATGACTAACAGGACTATGACTGCCATATTTGAAACCAAAAAATTAAAATAGTACATTAGTGGTAAACAGAATAAATGGGCAAAGCTCATTCAATTCATCTCATCATCTTATGACAAGTCACAGTCAGTGAGGCGACATCGTAATTTAGTTTCATCAACAACACATCTTCAATATGAATCCTTTTCAGTTGCCAGTAATTCTAGAAATGAAGTGACACACTGAGCTAACAGAACTTTAGTGGTCACCAAAATATTGATCTTTTTAGCCAGCACCAAGCACAATCAAATTTGCATAAGAATGCATAGAATATCTGTAATTAATCTTAAATTATACCGTCTAAATACTATGCCTCCAAATACAAAAATCGGATTTGACGATATTTATTCCTCTCAAAGAAAAAAAAATTTCTGTAAAAAAATTCAAATCAAACTAACTTTTAGCAAACAATTTAACAAAACCTGCATATTTTAAATGAGAAGTGAAATGTAGCAATTCAATTCCAGAAAAAAAGATACAATTTTTAGATTTCTCCCTCTCCCCAGTGTGCTGAATCCTTGGAAAAGAAAAGTTTAAAATGTCTTTTACCCAAAATTTACATTGTACAGTAAAACCCCTGTTATCTGGAATTTAAGTAACCAGCCTCAAGCATCAGGCAAAGAAATCACAGAAAATATATTGGTAAGTTTAAAATTGGCACGCCTTGCAGTTAGTTCAGCAATCAAGCAACACACAATCTCAAGCAACCAGAAAATTCATTTATCAGGCATTAACCAATCCCCATAGGTGTCAGATGCCAGGGGTTTTACTGTACTTATTTTTACATTTGCAATGAATGTTAGACAAAACATTAAAGATAAAATAATTTCTTTTCTCCCAAGTTTGTTTCTTATCCCCTCAAATTTTATAAACAGACCTTCATGTGATTCTTGCCAATAAGTGACTGTGATTTATTGAATGGGAGAAACATCTCTGAACCCCTCTCCATCATTACCACTGCTTTCATTGCAGTTCCATCAGGAACCAGTAGATCACAATATAAATTACACTTAATGTGAGAAACAGAAGCTAGCTGCACACCTTCCTTCAATCAGAAAATGATGGATGGTCCAGATTTTCTGCCTGAACTCCTGATCTCAATTCCTTTGGTGCCTAAAACCAACACCTCTCAGTCCTCAAACTACAAAGCATCCACAGTCCAACCCAAGAAAGCTAAAATAATCATCATCCCTACCCTCAGTCTCCACCCTCCTTGCACTTAAGGCTGATGTTCCACTTGAGTCCTTAATCATTTACTGTAAATGCATGTTTATTTTGTTTCATGCAGAAACAGATCAAATTGCCCTGTACATTCTGCCATCTCGATCCAGTGAGCAGCATTATGCATTCTAAATGGAGACATCAGTTAAACCCAGATTGTACTCCACTTGCCGAACCTCTACCCACATGCATAACTTCTCATAGTTTCCCATCTATCCCGTATCAGCAGTAAAACTGCCTAATAACTGACTATGTCACTTCTAAACACAAGCAAGAATCCCAAAAGAGGGAAATAGAAGACTGCAACCTTAATGACTTGATTGTTTTATTGTCATCAATAGAGGATGAGTAGGTTCTTGGGAGTCACTACCTCGGAAGATCTTTCCTGGAACCAACACACCAATGAATGGCATCATGAAGAAAGCCTCTACTTCCTCAGGAATTTGCGGAGGAGCTAGTGGAGTTGTTCAAGTGAACCGGTACGGACTTGAAGGGCCGACATGGCCTGTTTCCGTGCTGTAAACGGTTATACGTTTAACCCTGAAATGATATAATAAATACCAGCATGCCGAAACTGATCTTATTTCCAAAGGCAACAATTGATTGGGCGCATAACTCAAAATTAAAGCAGATTTTACAACTTCTTAGTGTTTCATTCCTATAGGGAATAGAGCACCCTTGGATGTCATAAAGTACCCCCAGGTCCCTTTGATTAAAAATAAAGCACAAATATAAAAATTAAGGTAATTCTGCACAGAATCATTTAAAGCATCAAAGGAATGAGCATGAACTGTGGAGAGAATAAATACAGATCCAAATGCAATAAAATCTCCAATGAGCTCTAATATTCCAAGTATCAAAAATGCAATGTCCCAGTCCAATACTTTGTGCCTATATCTCTACCCTGTCCCAATTAATCACACACTGACATTTGTGAGGCCAAATATAAAATCAAACCCCGGTTTATGAGTGGACTGAGTTAATATTTATCTTATTCTGATGAAGTAACTTTGTTTAACTTCTTTGCATGACGGTAACTTGATTGCTGTTTTGGCTACCAAGCTTGCAGGAATCTTGAAAGAGACTTCTGGATTTGTATGTCATTTATGTAAAAAACCTGCTACAATTTATCTCCTTTAAAACATATCTATATACAATATAAAATATAGTCTGCCACACCAGACATAGCTGAAGTGTCCTTCAATTTAATGCACAACAACTCTTGGGAGAGCTTTCTGACACAAAAACAGACCATTTTCAGGATGAACAACGTCACAGCTCTTCCCATTGATTTAAAAAAAAACAAGACTCCTCACCTCATGTGGCATCACCAAATGCAGTTCAGTTGTAAATAATCTGCAACAAATATCATTAAAAGTAGATGAATATGCAGACAAATTATGGTTTAAAATTTGACATTGGGTATAATTTGAAACGAGGTCCTCAATGTCAGTTTGCATTGTTTCCTGGTTAAAGTGATAATGTCAACATACACAGGACAAATCTATACTGGATATTTGACAAAGCAGGAGGATATTTCTCCAATAATACTTACTGGGTCAACACTGAGAGAAGGGGGAGATGTAACGCTGATTCAGTCACTCGCACCAATGGGTCACATCCATCCCGGAGGGAAGCAGCTCAGCCCTGGTGAATGAAAGGCAAGACTAACTGGGTCCGGGACGCTGACGGGGACCGGCACCGGGCTGCGCCGTGGGTACGGGGTCACCGCTTACCTTGACTGACACGGAGCCTTGCTGCCGATCAGAGGAGGATGCGCTCAGTGTCCGCACGGCCGGACATCACGGAGGGGGGTGGGGGGGGAGGGAGGAGGAGGAAGGCGGTGAGGAGCAGCCGGCGGCGCGGCTTCCCAGCGCTCACATCGCCCAGGACAGTGAGAAACCGGCGGTGCCCAGCCTCCGCTCCGCTCCTGCCCGGTCCCCGCTCTGCCGCTGCCCCCTCTCCGCTAGCAGCCGGACCAAGGCCGCTGCTCCAACCCGACCCGAGCACAAACAAACATGGAGGCAGCGGCTGGGAAGCGGAAGTGCAGCAATGTGCGGATTCGGAACCCGGCGGCGAGGAGGAGCTGCAGACCCGGGCACAGGGCGCAGTGTGGAGCCAGAGAGGCCGGGCGCTCTGCACTGACCCAGCGACAGGGTCATCTCGCCCAGTGTCTCAGACAGAGGGACAGTGCTCGCCCAGTGTCCCAGACAGAGGGACAGTGCTCGCCCAGTGTCCCAGACAGAGGGACAGTGCTCGCCCAGTGTCCCAGACAGAGGGACAGTGCTCGCCCAGTGTCCCAGGCAGGGGGACAGCGCTCGCCCAGTGTCCCAGGCAGGGGGACAGCGCTCGCCCAGTGTCCCAGGCAGGGGGACAGCGCTCGCCCAGTGTCCCAGGCAGGGGGACAGCGCTCGCCCAGTGTCCCAGGCAGGGGGACAGCGCTCGCCCAGTGTCCCAGGCAGGGGGACAGCGCTCGCCCAGTGTCCCAGGCAGGGGGACAGCGCTCGCCCAGTGTCCCAGGCAGGGGGACAGCGCTCGCCCAGTGTCCCAGGCAGGGGGACAGTGCTCGCCCAGTGTCCCAGGCAGGGGGACAGCGCTCGCCCAGTGTCCCAGGCAGGGGGACAGCGCTCGCCCAGTGTCCCAGGCAGGGGGACAGCGCTCGCCCAGTGTCCCAGGCAGGGGGACAGCGCTCGCCCAGTGTCCCAGGCAGGGGGACAGCGCTCGCCCAGTGTCCCAGGCAGGGGGACAGCGCTCGCCCAGTGTCCCAGGCAGGGGGACAGTGCTCGCCCAGTGTCCCAGGCAGGGGGACAGTGCTCGCCCAGTGTCTCAGGCAGGGGGACAGTGCGCGCCCAGTGTCCCAGACAGAGGGACAGTGCTCGCCCAGTGTCCCAGACAGAGGGGCATCACACACAGCGTCCAACAGAACCAACCCCTCACCCAATGTCCCAGAAAGATGACCCTCTGTCTGATACCCCCACCCAGTGTCACAGAATCAATACCCTCACCTTCTCTGAAATAATCAATAACCTAACATGATGTCCCATGTAATCAATACCCTCACCCACTGTCCTTATAATCAATAACCTAACACAATGTCCAATGTTCACACAATAAATGAACAGTTTCTGATATAATCACCACCCATCAATCAGTGTCTAATATAATCAATACCCTCCCTGTTCAATATAAACAATACTTTCACATAGTCTCTAATATAATCACCAACACTCACCCAATCCAATATAATCTACATAGGACTCCAATGTCAACAAAATCAGAATTTACTGTCATGAACAAGTCATGAAATTTGATGTTTTGTGGTAGCAGCATTGGGCAGTAGTGCAACAATTTGTATCCTGGCCAGTCTCTCAGACAGGATGAAATGATGGCCATGTTAGTTAAAGACAAATAAAAGCCAGAAGGAAGCTTGCTGAACTTCTACAGAAAAGTGTAACAAGTTTTCTGTGCTCATCCAACGTAGAGAAGACCTTCATATAAGCCTGTTTCAGAAACATGGAATATCATTCGCCCAAGGCCTTTAGTTGGAATGCTATCCATGTTTCAGAATATTGGACTCTGTTGCGATAATTCTTTACTTATTGTTTTGGTAAAACATCTCCGTTCATATTCAGATTTATTGCCAGAGTACATACATGACATCACATACAACCCTAAGATCCTTTCTCCTGTGAGCAAGGCAGCATTACCACTAATTAGAAGTTCAAAAAGCAACTGTGCACAATGTACATATGTAAACAAATAAAATAAATAGAAACAAACTGAACAATACAGAGGATAAAAAACCAATAAAGTATAAAAGTAAGAGACCTGATTGAGTTTGTTGCTGAGGAGTCTGATGGTGGAGGGGGAGCAGCTGTTCCAGAACCTGGTGGTGTGAGTCTTGTGGCATACCTCTTTCCTTATAGCAGCAGCGAGAACAGAGCGTGTGCTGGGTGGTATGGATTCATGATAGCGGCAGCAGCAGGAGAGACATCCTCCACTGGAACATTAACACAGGATTTGGTATTCAACTTCCTGCATTGAGACTTGAATCCCCAAACTTTGGACTTGTCGGCAAGAATGCAACCCACTGTGCCATGGCTTACGCCACTGATTAGGTTCTGATATCTAAACTTTGGAACATTAGCGCACTCGGCTTTTGCTAGCAGTTCAAGGCAGGCTTGCAGCAAACTGGCAGCCCATCAGAGCTGAGTTTTATTTTTAACTTTGGTTAAAAGCATTCAACACTTCAGGAGAACAATGAAATCAAAATGTTGAATTTTCACAATTTCACAGCCCATTAACTATGGATCCCCGTTAAATAGTCTGTAAATGTGCCAACAATCTTGCTGCAAAGCAGCTGTAACCATCACTGTATAAATTTACAACACTTCATTCTCAATTTAATTAAAATTTATGACATTTGATGTCTTGTTCATTCATTCCACTGTACATTCTAAAGATCATAAGGCCGTAAGACACAGGAGCAAAATAGGCCATTCAGCCCGTTGAGTCTGCCCTGCCATTTAATCATGAGCTGATCCACTTTCCCGCTCAGCCCCACTGCCTGGGCTTCTCCCCATAACCTTTGATGCCCTGGCTAATCAGTAACCTGCAAATCTCTGCCTTAAATACATCTAATTTCTTGGCCGCCATGGCTGCCTGTGGCAACAAATTCCAGAAATTTACCACCCTCTGACTCAAGAAAGTCCTCCACATCTCTGTCCTAAATGTACCTCATCCTGAAGTTGTGCTCCCTTGTCCTCGAGTAGACTCTCCCAACATGTGAAACAACCTTTCTACATCTACTCTGTCTATGCCTTTCAAACGCTCCTCATATGATAACCCTTTACTTCCTAGAATTATCTTGTGAACCTCCTCTGAACCCTCTCAAAAGTCAGCACATCCTTTCTTAAATGAGGAGCCCAAACTGCTCACAATTCTCCCAACTTGGTGTGATATATACACTATCTGAACTGCTGCAGAGTCGATGAGGAAATTGTGGGAAAAAGAACATTTGTTTAAAATTTTTAATTCAGTTACTCTTGCACCTCATACAACTTCTCAGTTAAATTTTGTCTCCACAGCTTTCAGTGGTTTTATTACAGTCACACCCACACTCCTGTTCGGTTCTGAATCATGGGTCCTCTACCGGCATCACCTACGGCTCCTAGAACGCTTCCACCAGCGTTGTCTCCGCTCCATCCTCAACATCCATTGGAGCGCTTTCATCCCTAACATTGAAGTACTCGAGATGGCAGAGGTCGACAGCATCGAGTCCACACTGCTGAAGATCCAGCTGCGCTGGATGGGTCACGTCTCCAGAATGGAGGACCATCGTCTTCCCAAGATCGTGTTATATGGCGAGCTCTCCATTGGCCACCGTGACAGAGGTGCACCAAAGAAGAGGTACAAGGACTGCCTAAAGAAATTTCTTGGTGCCTGCCACATTGACCACCGCCAGTGGGCTGATATCGCCTCAAACCGTGCATCTTGGCGCCTCACAGTTCGGCGGGCAGCAACCTCCTTTGAAGAAGACCGCAGAGCCCACCTCACTGACAAAAGAAAAAGGAGGAAAAACCCAACACCCAACTCCAACCAACCAATTTTCCCCTGCAACCGCTGCAACCATGTCTGCCTGTCCCGCATCGGACTTGTCAGCCACAAACGAGCCTGCAGCTGACGTGGACATTACCCCTCCATAAATCTTCATCCGCGAAGCCAAGCCAAAGAGAGAGAGAGAGAGAGAGAGAGAGAGAGAGAGAGTACAGAGAGTAAATAGAAGAAAGCATTCCCCATCAGTGGGTGGTGCAAGGATAGGAGACAAGATTTAAAGTTTCAGGACAAGTATCTACAGAGGATGTGAGGAGAAACCTTTACACCAAAAGTGGCTGCAAACTGGAACCTCTTGCCCTCAGAGGGTGGCCCCTGTCTGGAATGAGCTAACAGAGGGAATTCCTGTAGACATGGGCACAATTTCAGCATTCATAAGGCATTGGACACATATAAGGACAGGAAAGGAAGAAGGGTATCAAGTACAAGTTTATTGCCATCTGATTGCACAAGTACAACCCAATGAAACAGCATTCTCCGGGCCTTGGTGCAAAACACGCAGACATACAACCGGACATAACACATTCAGACAAACAATACATATGCAGGAAAATATACATATTTAAAAATAAATAAATATTGTTTAATAAATAGTATAGTTTCAGATTGTTAGTGGGAGCAGTTCATTTCATCGATCAGCATTCCCACTGCCCATGGGAAGAAGCTGTTCCTCAGCCTAGTGCTACTGGCTCTGATACTGCTGTATCTCAGATGAAAGATGCTGTGTGTGGGGTGGAAGGGGTCCTCAATGATTTGGCGTACCTTTTTAAGACAATGATCCCGGTAGATCACATCGATGGCAGGGGGTGGGAGATTCCAGTGATCCTCTTTGCCACTCTGATGGTCCTATGATCCAATTCTCTGTAGCATCGGTACCACACTGTGATGCAGCCGGCCAGGACACTCTCGATAGAGCTCCTGTAGAATCTCGACATGATTGTGGCTGGTCACCTCGCCCGCTTCAGTCTTCTCAGGAAGTGGTCGCTGTTGCATCTTCACGAAGACCAAGTGCAGGCAAATGGGGCTAGCCCAGAATGCTAACTTGGATAGCATGCATAAAATAGGCTGAAAGGCCTATACCTTGACTCGGTCTCTGTGACTGCCAATTGTGCAGAGACAACTCTCGTGCTCTGAGTGCTGTTGGTAGGCAATGTTTCAGAAGCATGCAAGACGGTTTTATGGAAGTTTGAGGTCTTGATCTTCAAAGCCAGATCTGGAGAACGGTCGGTGAGTTCAGAACGCAAGACCTGCCATTTCTGGGAAAAAATCTGCACATGGTGAGGTCAATGCAACACATTAAGTGTGTTGGAGAAACTCAGCAACCCATGCAGCATCCATGGGAAGTAAAGGGTAAGCAACGTTACTCCTCTCCCTGCTCCTTCCTCCCTCCTCTCCCCTCTTGATTCAGGTGCCTGCCTGCTTTTTGCTCATACCTTGACGAAGGGCACCCGAAACACCGGTTACTCTTCACTTTCTGTGTGACCTGCTGAGTTTCACCTGCAATTTGTGCACTGCACCGATGGTTCTAGTTCTGGACCCATCACTGAGTTTCTGCTGCCCTCCAGTGGGTCTGAGATTCACTTCATGCACAAAACCCGAAAAATAATTTTTGATAATTCCAATTGGGGACATTTAAATTTGTTTTCTAGCATGTGCAAGTCATAATGTCATTTTTCTTTTAAATTCTGTTATTAACTGAACAAATATATCAATGAAATTATTTGAAAATTCACTTCTGGAATCTGGGCACAGCATGCAAGCCCAACTCTTATTCCCCTTCCCCATTGCCCTTGAGAAGGTGGGAGTGAGCTGCCTTCTTGCACCACTGCTGTCCTCTAATGAAGGTGATCCCATGGTGTTATTGGCCAGGGAGTCCCAGAAATTCAACCCAGGAACGTTGATGCCTCCTTGCCCTTGTCCTTCTTGGATTTGGGAGATCCTATCCGAATGGCCAGAGCAGGCAATCCTACATATTGAAGCCATTGTGTGCTGTTGGTGGAGGGAGTAAAGGTATGAGGGTAAAAACAGACAGAAATATTGGGGAACTCAGCCAGTCTCACAGCGTCCATTGGAGGTAAAGATATATCACTGACATTTTGGGCCTGAGGCTTTCTTTAAAGTATAACCAAAGGACAGGAAGGTGTTAAAATAAAGACTTGTCTGGCTGGAGAAAAATCCAAACCAACAAAAGGAGTTAATTGGATTGATAAGAGGAAAGGTGAGAATTGATTTTGGCTCTGTGAAAGGAGACAGAGAGAAAAGGGGAGAGAGAGAGAGAGAGCTGGGGGAAGGTGATGGGGAAAGAAGTAGGGTGGGGGCTTTAACGGAAACCAGAGAAGTCGATGTTAGTGCCATCTGGTTGGAGGGTGCCCAGATAGAAGATGAGGTGTTGTTCCTCCAATTTGTTGGTGATCTCAGTCTGGCAGCGCATGAGACCATGGACAGACACGTCAGCAAGGGAATGGGATGGGGAATTGAAATGTGTGGCCACTGGGAGATCTACGCTATTGAGATGGACAGAGCCGAGGTGCTCAATAAAGCGATCTCTCAGTCTGTGCCTAGTCTCTCTGATGTCGAGGAGACTACACGGTATGTGGGTGTTGATGGGTGGCAATTGAGATGCATTTTGACTTAAACAAAAATATCTGCAGATGCTAGGGTCGAATGCAATACAAAACGTGCTGGAGAAACCCAGGAGATCACCCAGCATCCATTTGAAGTACATGTTGGACCTGGGCCCTTGGTCAGTGATAATCAAAACATACAGATGTCTGAATAAGACAGTGAGGGGAGGAAGGAGGAGGAGGAGAGGGAAGGAGGGGAAGGAGCAGAAGCTCATGGTAAGGGGTAATAGGTGGGAGGGTAGAAGACAAAAAAGCTGAGGTGATGGGGAGAGGGTGAGCTCTCTGAATGGAGAGGGAAGGGAAGGGGGTGGGAGTTGGAGGAAAGGAGAAAGAGAGGCAAGGAAAGGGAGAGACTCAGGGGAAGGGTTTAACGGAGTTTGGAGTGGTCTATATTAATGTCGTTAATGGAGAGTGCCCAGCTGGAAGGTAAGGTGTGTTTTGAGAGTTATTGACACTGCACTCATTCAGATAAGGGGTGATTATTCCTTTATGCTCCAGACATTGTAGGAGGTGTCAGAAGAATCGCTCACTGGAAGATATCCAGGATGTTGAGACCACACCACATGGCTAGAGTTTCTGGTACCAGAACCATTTCAAACCACTGCAAAGGAACAAATCTGCTGGAGGAACTCAGCAGGTCAAGTGGCATCACCGGGAGAGAAAGAATAGCCAATGTTTCAGGCCAAAACCTTTCAGCAAAACTCTGAGTCAGAAGGCTGCAAGGCCCAGGCCAAAGATGACATGCATTCACCAAACTTAGACTGGTCCTCAAAGCAGGAGAGAGAGGACGCAGCTCAGAGTGAGAGTGGGCTGTGGAGTTAGAGTGATGGGCTGTGGAGTTAGAGTGATGGGCCACAGGAAGCCTGGAGAATGCAGGCATCTTCCATGCTACCTGCCGCCTGTGGAGTTAACCCCTGGTTAACTACCTATTGCCCACTAGCAAGAGATGAGGCAATCCTTTCCTTCCTCACACAATTTTCCTTACCGCGATTCCAACGTCAACTGCAGAGAAATAAACTCGCCGTGCCCCCCACAGATTATTCCTGACAAAAGGCTCAGGTCCAAAACGTTGCTTACCCGTGGGGTAGCATGGGTTATAGTGCCAAAGTCTGTAAAGAGTTTGCACGTTCTCCCCGTGTCTGCATGGTTTCCTCCGTGCGCTCCAATTTCCACCCATCATTCAAAACATACCGGGGTGGAGGGGAGTGTAGGTTAATTAGGGTATTTGGGTGCCATGGGCCATAAAGGCCTGTTGTCTTGCTGCATGTCTAAATTTAATTTAATTTTCCCATTTAAATTTAATGTATTTCCTTTGGATGCTGCGTGTCCTGCCTGCTGAGTTTCTCCAGCACGTTAGAGCATTACACCTGCAATGCGCTGTACGACCACTAGCCGGCACTAAGTGATCGTGAAAGTTGAAGCAAACTTCATGGTGGAAGGGTATCAAACTTTGGCTGGGGTGCATTTGGAATGCTGTGGGCAATTCTGATCGCCCCATTGCAGGAAGGTTGAGGAAGCTTTGGGAAAAGGTACAGCAGAGGTTTACCAAGGCGTTGCCTGGTTTAGAGGGTACGAGTTATATAAATTTCAATTTTAAATTTAGACATACAACATGGTAACGGGCCCTTTTGGTCGTGCCACCCAATTAACCTACACCCAGTACATTTTAAATGGTGGGACGAAACCAGAGCCTCCGGAGAAAACCGACGCTGGAACAGGGTCAACAACAACTGTGCTTCCCTATGGTGCAGAATCAAATGTCGAAGACTAATGAGGCTAAATTTCCTTAGATATGGATAAGCATTTATGTAACCAATTGGATATGACCAAGAGCCACTCAGTAAGGAGTAGAGAAATGTTTGTGTTCTTTCCTCTTCCATCATCAAGCAACTTGCATTAGTGTGATTAACATCTTATGCAACGCCTCAGAACATACCCCACATCATATACATTCATGTTTTCGAGCTTTTAGGAGTTCAAGGGAAAACATAGATATTCAATTTTTCAATCGGGAACCTTGATATGTGATTCCATAATGATTTAGGCATATAAATAGTAAAAACACAAAATGCTGGTGAAGCCCAAAACATTAGTTCTGTATCTTTGCCTTTGCTACGTAAAGGGAGGGGCCTGTTTGACCTGCTGAGCTTCTTCAGCATTTTGTGTTTTTACTTCACCCACGGTGTCTACAGGATTTTGTGATTTACTTCGAGGCACGCATGTACTACATTTGCTAGCTGTGAGTTTTAATTCTACCTCCTGCTCTCAGACTCCCCACAAACAGCAGAAATAATTCCCCTCCATTGACTCAATCACTTCTGTTTCATACATTGAGAATTTAAATTACTCTTCGACTAGTCAAATTTCAGGGAATCCAACCCAACCTCCTCATAACCTCACCCTCAGAGAACCGCTGCCACAAAACCCTCCCAGACTCTACTATTTACTTCACAATGTTTATTTATTTTTATATATGCACTGCTTATAAATAGCTTATAAATATGTGCACCATGTCTAGAGATGTGTTTGCGTGTTTTTACACCGAGGACCTAAGAATACTGTTTCGCCCAGTTGTACTTTACAACTTGAACTTGATCGGTAAATCTGGTAAATCAACCCTCATGATCAGAATCAGAATTTATTGGCAAGAACCTGTCAGGAACTTTGTTGTTCTGCAGCAGCGTTATATGCAAACATTGCTGTAAAATTACCTTTAAAAGTAAATAAATTAGTGCAATAAATGAGGTTGTGTATGTGGTTGTCCATTCAGAAATTTAATAGCAGCAGGGAAGAAACTGTCTTTATGCCACTGAGTGCTCATCTTCAGGCTCCTGTACCTTTTCCTTGATGGTAGCAGAGTGAAGAGGACATGGCCTGCATGGTGGTGGTCCTTGAGACACCACCTCTTGTTGATGTCATTGATGGAGTGAAGACTGGTGCCCGTGATGGCACAGGCCGAGTTCACAACTCTCTGTAGTTTTTTCCTGTCCTTTGCATTGGCACGTCTGTACCAGACAGTGATGCAACCAGTCAGAATGCTCTCCACAGTTCACCAGTAAAAATTTGCAAAAAGCTATGGTGACATACTCAAACTCCTCATGGAAGTATACATGCTGGCGAGCCTTCTTTGTGGTTGCATCAACATGGAGGCCCTCGGACAGATCCTCAGAGATGTCGACACCAAGGAACATGAAGCTCTTCATCCTTTCCACTGCTGACCCCTCGATGAGGATTGGTTTGTGATCTCCTGATATCCCCTTCCTGGTCCACCTCTTCTTGGTTTTGCTAATGTTGAGTCCAAGATTGTTGTTATGGCACCACTGAACCAGCTGACCTCTTGTACACTTCCTCAATGTCGCCTGTGATTCTGCCGAAGACTTTGGAGTCATCAGCAAATTTGTAGTTGGCATTTGAATTGTGCCTAGCCAATCAGCCATGGGTTTATTCCAACTAGAGCAGTGCATCCTTGAAGTGTGCCTGTGTTGATCGCTACTGAGGAGGAGATGTTGTTACTGATCCATACTGACTATGGTCTTCTGACGAGGAGGTCGAGGATCCAGCTGCAGAGGAGGATGCAGAGCCCCAGGTTTTGGAGATTGTTGACCAGTTCTGAGGGTATCCAGTGCCCTCCTGGAATGTTGTGTCCTGAACTACTCACAATGCTCCAGGTGAGGTCTAAACCGGTGGCTTAACTTCTCCCACCTTGTATATCAGTGTAAAATTACTGGACTCCAATTGTGAGTTAAAGCCATCCGAAGACATCCAATTCCATTACCTTTGGTGGGAATTAACAATGGATAGAATCACATTGTGGAGTGGCATGGTTAAAGCAGCAGTTGGTACAATAGTATTGCAGTGCAGCAATCCGCTGGTCCTGTTCTCCCCGTGACCGTGCGAGTTTCCTCTGGGTGGTCAAATGGGTGTAATTGTGTGACGTGAGCTGGGGACCTGCTACCGTGCAGTATCTGTTCCAAAAAAAGACAACACTCACTAAACTACAGCTCGGGTAGTGATCACATTATGTTTTCCACTCAGCCCTGCATTATAGGCAATGAATTCAACATCATACACAGGTGCACTCTCTTAGTAGTTCTTCATCATTCATCTTTTAATGATCAACATCTCAAATCCCACCTGATACTAAATCCCCTACAGTGTCAGATCGTCCAACCCTTTCAACCTATTCTACCAAGTAATAACTGTTTTTGTCTGTTTCCCTTAATAGCTCTGCTTAACAGAATTCTATCAATTCCAATATTAGCTGTCATACAAACACCATTTGTTATTTTCTCAGGGTTACCCAAAAAGATTGGCAAAGATGAGCTGAGGACTTGCTAGGAGCAATGTGCTGGTTAGAATTTTTTGGTCACCTTTTAATGCTGGGAAGAGCAACGAGAGAGAGAGAGAGAGAGAGAGAGAGGAGAGAGAGAGAGAGAGAGAGAGAGAAAGGGAGAGAGAGAGAGCCATTCATTGGGTCTCCACAGACTAATCTCACTGGGCATGGTGCCTTTTGGATGATGCCCGTCTCTGAGAAACACCTCCTCATCTCCCCTTCACCCTTGTGAAGTCTAGAGTCTCTGGTACCTGCGTTAATTTGCACCTTGAAAGTAAATAATGTTTTGAAAGAAAAGAACAATCAAATGGGTTGTGAACTTGGTGCAACAAATCGAGGCTAAAAAAACAGCAGGATGTCATAGCCTTCCTGGAGGACACTTGGACCCTCACTGACTCCATCTTCGCCAAGACACTTAGCCATGAGGTCGCAAGTTTTATATTCATTTTGTTGAGGCTTCTTGACAACTTGAAGCCTCTGTTACTGCAGAATTCATTGAAACTAACGTTAGAGTAGACTTTCAGGACAATCGCTTGTTGCTCCTTGCATACAAACTACTCTGGGATTGAAAGTCTGAAATAAAAAACAGAAAAAAGTTCAAATAAAAAGGAATGGATCAGGCAATGATAGGAAGGAAAGGAGCAGTTAGTGCTTCAGGACATGGAAAGGTTTGGAGCTGGGAATGAACTACATTTTCATGGACAGACCATTGGGATTGAGGAGACTTCCATTCTGTCTCTGGGACTTCTGAGGAGCCAATGTAGAACCTAGAGACTCTTAAGGGATGTGGCTAGATTTGGTTGGCTTATGATCTAGCTGATTACACTGAGTGTCCATGGACACAATGGCCACTGACAATTCACCAAGATCTCCATAAGATCCTCAAGATGCCAGCACTCATTGGGGACTTGTCATACTGCTAAACATATGAACTGCTGCACTCTTTTTCTGAAACTTGCATCTTTTGGCTTCCTCTCTGAAGCAATGCATTGACACTGCCCTAACGTGCATTCAACAGCATGGTTTGAGGATAGCTTTCTAACCCCACTCTGATCAGGACAGTGTTTTCCAGTCAAACATCACAAGGATGATCTCATGCAATGTAAAGTGATGGGTGGTTTTACGGAGGAAAGTTGGAGAGATGGAGGAGAAAGGTTGCCTGAGCTGAGGGACTGGAGAACAGGGCACCCTGTCAGTGGTGGGTACTGGCAGGAGACCATGAAGTGCCAGATCAACCCTTTCACAGGTCACTGACACTGGTAGGGAATGTGACATCTCAGTTGTCATCTCACCGCTCGAGAGACCCAGATCCAATCCTTATCTCTGGAGCTCTTTGAGCAGAGCTTGCATGTTCTCCTTGTGACCAGTAACAGGTTTTTAAAGCCCTTCATTGACCACTGACAATCAAACAATGTGAACCACCAGTGAACCATGATTATAGTCATCAGAGAAATTAATATGGTGGCTGTACTGTGTCAATTTCAGATCCTTTGATCAACAGAAATAGATGAATCTGGGTGTGGAATTTTCTATTATTGTGGGGCCCAAAATGGGAGGCTGGGAAACAGAGCTGGAAACCATGTGGCACCAGATGGGAGTGGAGGCCAGTCGCCAGGTTGATCACTGACAACAGGAGCAGCGTTTATCATCATTTAAGGAAAAGAGCTTGACATTTCAACCATCAACTATTTCATTTCAAAGGAATCTGTAACTAGATTCTGGACATCTTAACGGAAAGACTGCAGTCTGTCTAGGTTGGTGGCAGAATGTCAAGCACCGCCACATTGAGCACTGGCATACCTAGGGGTTTTTATGCTCAGTCTGCCCCTGTTCACGCTGCTGACCACTGACTGCATCACCAGATCCAGCTCCAACAGTGTCATCAAGTTTGCAGATGACATGACAGTAGTCGGCCTCATCAGGAACAACGATGAGTTGCGCGTCAGAGAAGAGTTGGGAAATGGGAGGGGGGGAGGAAGAAAATGACACTGTATATATTTGAAAAGGAAAATGTATGTATCTTGGTCAATGTGGTTTGTGGTGTGAAAAATAAAACATTTAAAAAAAATAGAAGAGGTGGGAAATCTCGTGACATGGTGCGAGAGGAACGACTTGTGTCTCGAGGTGAACAAGACGAAGGAGATGATCATGGACTTAAGGAGGATCAGGAACAACCACCCTCCACTACACATCAATAGCTTGGTCATGGAGAGAGTAGAGAATACCAAGTTCCTCGGGGTCCACTTTAGAAGTGGCCTCTCCTTGACACACAACAGTGACTGCACCTCCTTAGAAAGCTGAGGCAGGCAAAGCCACCATTCTGTCAACCTTCTACAGGAGCTCTATCGAGAGTATCCTGGCCGGCTGCATCACAGTGTGGAACAGTTGCTGTAGAGCATCGAATCGGAAGTCAATCTGCAAGACCATAAAAGCAGCAGAGGGAATCACTGGGGTCTCCCTTAGCCCCACTGATGTCATTTACTGGGATTGTTGTTTCAAGAGAACCTGCAAAATCAGGGAGGACCCTGACCACCCCACACACAGCATCTTCCAGCTACTTGCGTTGGGAAAAAGATACAGGAGTATAGAGACAGCACCACCAGCTGAGAAACAGCTTCTTTCCACAGGCAGCGAGAATGTTGAATGACTGCTAAAACAACTCTCCATGACTCTTATTTTTATGTATTGTTTGTAGTGTGTTTTGCTCTGTTCTGCACTGTGGACTGGAGAACCCTGTTTCGTCAGGTTGTTTGGTATGATCAGATTACAGATAAAGTTGAACATACTGGATCAGTAGGTTAAATTGGTCACATGGGTGTATTTGGGTAGTGTGGGCTTGGCCTGGAAAGGCCTGTTACTGTGCTGTGCCTCCACATTAATTTTTTTAAAATATTTCCAACACATTCCTGCAAGGCCAGCCTTTAACTTATTGCCTCTGCTCCCTAATCCCTGACATCTCAACCAGCTCGCACAATCTTTCTCTGCATCCTCTTATTTCCTACTGATACCTTGAAAACATCAATCAAACGTCCCTTAAATTTCCTCATTATTTAACCCCAGGAGCTCAGGAACCATCTGATACCCTTAAGCCAAGCTGCCTCCAACATCCAACATTAAAATCAGCCAGGGGAGCCCTCCCTGTTGTACAATGCAGTACTCTATCTCTCTTACCTACAACACTAATGTTGTGCTCATCTGTGTAGTACAGCAGACAGCCAGGAACCCAACACATTTAAATGTATTTGAATGAACCCAACTCCAGTTGACTTAGAAGAGAACATTGCAGCACAGGATCTTCGGCTGTCAATGTTGTGCCAACCAAAATATTCCTACTAAAAAATACTAAACTCTTCCTACCTTCTCACCCTCTATTTTTCTTGCATCCATGAGCCTGTCTCCTTTAAAAAGATGGGGTTATGTTTCTTTCCTAATATAAAGGACACTATTTGACCTGCTGAGTTTCTCCAGCATTGTGTCTTTACTTCAATCTCCTCCTCTGCAGACTTTCATGTTTTCCTCCTTCTACTGTAAAACTCTTCAAGGGGTGGCCTACCCTGACAAAATTTTCCTTTGCTCTCCAAGGGGAGTTCTGTGAGAATCTCTCTTGCTCTCTCTGCTCCCCTTCTGTCATCCCTGTTTGCTCCCAATCTCGATGACCATGCACTCACCCAGAGTCGCTTCCACGGTCTTCCTCCAGACAAGGGCCTGAGCCCGAAATGTGGCTCGAGACTCTTGCAGAACTCCCTCCGGGGAGCGAAGGAGAACTTCTTCAGGGTAGGCATGCTTGGAAGAGATTTCACGGAGTTTTGCAGTAGACCGAAAAGTCTGCCAATATTTGGGATGTAAAACATGAAAGTGTGTCGACACTGTGGTTAAAGTAAAAGGACAACGCTGGAGAAACTCAGCAGGTCAACTTTATACAAGATACAAAACCTTCATCAAAGTATGAATAAGATGTAGTCAGGCTCCCGAACCCGAAGGGTTTAAGCCTGAAACGGTGGTGATGTATAAAGACACTGGTTGACCTGGTGAGTTTTGAATTGAATAAATTCAGACCCTGAATCAAAAAGGCTCAAACTGGTCCGATTTGATTGAAGTCGCCGTCGTTATTTCAATTGACTTTTTTTTAAAATCGCATTTTAACAATAAAACCTTGTAATATTCTTCTGCAAAATAGTTATTCATCTCCGTCCTACTGCTCCAATCTGCAATGTGATCGATCGATTAAAGTAACCCGACTTGATTTACTAATTCCAGTATTCTTGCTTCATGTGCGAATGCTGAGCCCATGGGCAATCACAATCCTACATGGTCCCTTGTGTAATGTTTCGATTTAAGGGACACATTTAGGACGAGAATGAAATCGGAATGATTATTTTTCCTAAAATTATACACATTCTGAAATGAACGATAGAATTTAGAACAAAAGGGCGGGAGGCCCGGGTGGCGGAACGACTTTCCAGCCCCAGTGATGGGGACCCGGATTCTAATCCCGTGCTGTCTGTCAGGAGTTTGCACGTTCTCCCCGTGTCTGCGTGGTTTTTTGTGGGTGGGGGGGGGGAGGGTTATAGGTTGATGGGGTGTAATTGGGCAGTCTGTAACCGTGCTGTATGTCTAACTTTCAGTGTTCTATCTTCCTTTGAAATATCCTTTGCATCAGGACTATTCACGGGCAGTTATTTAAATACACTGTCTGTCTGATCTGCTGATGAACAGAGCCGCATTCAAATCAGGAAAACAAACCTCGAACTTTTAGAGAACTTTTAGAGAACTTCCCGCATTATCTCGCTTAAAATGTTCGTTATTTAAAACGATTTGCCCAAGAGGGGGTACATTTTGTATTGGGAGTAAACGGTTCTATTCGTCACTAGACCAGACCCGCCGAAAGAATGGTTGCCGATGGTACGAATCGATTCTTGTGGTCCCGACATCCTTGCCACTTTCAAATGTCTCTAATAATATCGTTTTTAAATGTATTAACCCTGAACAAGCGTCTGATTTTGGACCAATGCGAGGGGGGAGGGAAAGGTGGGGGGGGTTTGACATTGCGCTCAAGTTCCACCGGTGTCAGAACCAAATCGGTAAGACAAAACCTGCTGAAACATTCATATTAAAGAATTGTAAACTGCTCCTTCAACAAATCCAACATACATCGAAAGAGAGAAAATGCGAGCCGGCCAATTCGAAGAGTTTCATAGTTGCGTCGCAAATTGACATGAAAACATCCAAACGCTTCAACGAAAACATCTTAAACTTTTTCTATCTGTGGCTAAGAAATTAATTAAAAGGAATTCCCCTGGCATTAATTGGTGGCTCCGTCCGTTATGAAGAATACCCACCAAACGTCACGACTTGGAAAGAGCAAAGCAAGCCTGCCCAATGTGTCAGGGAAACGAGAGCCCCCACGAAAGCATGGAGTAAATCTCAATTTTGAACCTTTCAAATCCAACCAAGACATTCCTCAAGATTTTTCTGAAATCCTCAGGTTTTTAGTCAGCTTGAAACTCCGATTTGATTTACAAATCGTCCACCTGGATCGACATCGAGACATTTATTACAACTGTGACGAGAGAGGGAAAAATAACACCGAGTTCAACTGCTAATGTCCAGAGAACAGCGACCAACTGAAACGCCCTTCATACTGCAATCACAATGAAATCTCATGCACTCAAATGGTCTTGGAATTTAATAACCTGCTTGACAATGAATGAATCTTGCATCTTAAAATCGCTCCCTCAGTCCCGCGAATATTGGAGCCAGTTAAATAGCAAACATCTGGGATTTAAAAACACAAAAATCTGCGGACACCATGAATGGAGAAAAAAAATGCTGGGGTAACTGAGCAGGTCAAATTTCGAAGATAGATACATAGCCAACGTTTTTGGCTTGAACCCTTCATCAATATTATGAGGACTGGGATTTGCTCCATTTACACCTGGATTTGGGATTGAAAAATTATTGTAAAAATCTGAAATCAAAGCACCTTGGTTGAACTTGAGAAGTTTAACAGTCGGGGTGGCTGGTTGGTTGTGTGTTGAGAATTGGAGGCCAGAAACGCCACCGTGCACGGGGAGGGGGGGGGGGGGTGCAGAATACTCAAACCGAAGCCAGGGACGTGGAAAAGTTTCATCGATTTTCGTCAATAGAGACAAGTAAAACACTGAAGTCTGCAAACACTGTGCTTGAAGTGAAAACACAACGCTGGAGAAACTCAGCAGGTCAAACAGCGTCCTTTATGGAGCAAAGATTTTTTTAAAAAAAACCTTGATGAAGGGCTCAAACCCGAAACGTTGGTGATGTACCTTGACCTATAAAGGACACTGACCTGCTGAGTTTCTCCAGCATTCATCGATAAATATGCATCGTCACAAATTCTGCCCTGTTGCTGAATTATAAAAAGGAGAAAGCGAAAGTGATTACCTCCCCAGAATGAATGCAAGATATTTTGGGCTACATTGTTCACAAAAACTGTACTTATTTATATGTCAATAAACTCTAACACTAATTGAACCGAAACACCTCAGTCCTGAGGCGGGTGAGCCTCAATGCAGATAATTTTAAATGTGGATAGGGATAAATGATCCAAAACGCTCAGTCATGCCAGGTCTGGACGCGGGCTTGAATGATGGCGTTCTCGGGTATATTTGGAAATGCACACTATTTTTTTTTGGAAAATCTTCGCTTTGCTCCCGAAGTTGGCAACTTCTTGAGACGAGTAGAGAAATTGGCGTGAAGAATTCAAGTTGTGTCATTTTGAGCTGGGACTTTTGAAAATCCTTGGCGTTGAACTGAAGCGTCAAAGCAAACAAACCACCCAGAACATTCACAAGGGCACCGATGTCGCCGCGTCTTTGGAGAAGGCAGCATTATCACCTCCAGCTATTACTAATAAAATTGCTTGCCTGAAATTAAGGATTACAATGTTTATTCTTTCATCCCAAAGTGAAATCATCCTTAATACCCTTCACATGTGGATATCGATTGATTTTGATATCATTTACACAAGGTTTAAACAATGTTAAATGTAAAAACAATTTGCATGGTGAAATTGTTTTACGAAGTTAAAGCAATAAATACGAACTCCACGTTTGTTTCTGGATCAAGTCACTGAGCCAAGGGATTGAACTGGCAGCGCACGTTGAGGAGTTGTTGACACAATCCAACGCACAGGTGCGAATAAAGTCAGCAGGACGGAATATCTGACAAAGGTCGCCCAGAAAAGTACTGCCGTCAAGATGGCTTGTTATGGTCGGCTGGCCCTTTCGCACCTGGCCAGTCAACAATTTGCAGACGAAACACACCCAGACAGAGCAGACGTGAGAATAGGAGGTCGCCAATCAATTCTTCCACGCCCTCCCTGACGTCCAGATTGACCTGGACCGAGCTCTTTGGAGAAATGAATCGTGGATGCAGCGTTAGGCACAACAATGGCATCGCGGTTCAAACCAAATCCAGGTCTTCCTCATACACTCAGAAAACCAATCGGGGTGTGAGAGCTCACCTTCGGAATGATACTGGATTATACTTTTGTTTGCTCGTGATAATTCTTTGACGAGACGTAAAGTATTTAATACAGGAGCTTCCGAATCTCAGTGAGACACCCTTTAATCTTTAAGCTAACGCGAGCACTGTAAAGCTATTTAAAGTCTTTTGAAGGGACATTTCGACTGCCGTGATCTCCGGTGTCGCCAGCAAAAAAAAGGGAGAGCAAAGGAAACGTTCCCCGGTGCCTCACAACAACCACCTCCTCATATCAAAATAGTTGAAATAAATAAGTCCTTGAACAGAAAAAAACAAACGCAGAATTAATCGTGACACCTTTTAACTTTTTCCCATGACATTCATTGAAAATACTAAAGTCAATACGCGTTCTCGCGTTTATAGTTCTGTTCCATTGGTGGTCTTGTCCCCACAAACAGCTTAACATATTCCCCCGATCAATCCAATTATTGACAGACTATCCATTGCTGAAAGTGACATTTTTGAAAATTTGATTTTTGTCCTTTTAAAAACGTCTTTGAACTCTTTACTGGTCTTCGTTACTGAACCGAAGAACAGAGAGGACTCAGACTCTGGCCATAAATTCTCACCACGGATCTTGCCAGATCCCTGAATGTTGGTGTTTTTTTTCCCCCTGTTTCATGAAATGTCTTCGTCCAAAACCAGCAATTCCCACGACAGATGCTGTTTGATTTCGATTCGTTGTACTTGTGCATAAACTCTCATACTCGTTCTGAATATGTTCAGCGTTTCCTTCAGTTACCTGTCCGTCAAACCCTTGCACGTTTCCACTGTCCCCGGGTGAATGAGTGTTAGAATTTCTCGCTCCCACCACCCATCCCGCTATGCGACATCTCTGTTAATAGTAAACAAGAGAAAACCGATTACAAATTCTTTCTGCTTGATTATTTTCGACCTGTGAACAAAATGGTTCACCCATTTTTAGTATTCACTGGAACAAAAACCTTAAATTGTCGATTTTTTTTGAGTGGAGAAATGGTTTAAATCCAATGAACTGAGTGCTTTCGGAAACGCAGGTTGTCTGTTCAATAAAGGAAGCAGCGACAAGTTCTCCAGTTCGCTGGCTGCTGCCTTCAACCGCAAAAAGATTCACACTCGGATTCTCAACAAAACATTTATTTTAACAAAAATATATACAAAAGTGCTCTCCTTGACGACACTTGATATTGGTCCAAAACCTTCATTCGTTAGAACTTCGATAACTATTTCAAACATTGGATCGTTTTCTTTCAAAAGAAAACTTCTTGTACAACATTTTGCTTTTCCAAAAGTAGAACGTCTTGACTCACATACGAAAGAACAAGAAAACAACCATTTTAAGCATTGTTTAGACAAATAAACCCTGTAACAATTTGAAATAACAAACGCCCGTGTTTTTTTTTTAAATAGTCCGCCTTTTGGCTGAAACACTTTGACTTTATATTGGTACTAAATCCTTTTATAATCCAGGCTCAGCCCCGGCCTTGGATTTGTCTTTGGTGGAGCGTCCAGTCCATTTAGTGCTTCCCCCCACCCCCCTCTCTCTCTCTCCAACAAATGTACCAAAGTTTGCAAACCAGAAAAACAATTCAAGTTTTTTTTTGGCACTTTCAAAGAAAATGTCTTACCACCGCCAGCATTTTTAATGTCTGGGAAGGTTATATATCCATTCTGCCGGACATTGGTCCATATTCCCAATAGGAACAGTGAACGACGGGCATCTCGGGTTGCCGGGCACATGACAGTTGATAACCGCTGCTCGCTGCGGGGCTCAGTTGTTGATTGTAGGTGCTGGCCGGAGCCGGCACTAAAGGTAGGCTTTGCATTCGGGGGTAGGCGCTGTAAGACGAGGTCAGTCCATTTATTGGCACGGGGCTGACGCTGCCATTGCCCGCTTGGCAGGACTGATGATAGGTGACGGACGAATTTGACCCACCTTGTCCCATGGGCCAGGAATTCGTGCCGAAGGGCGGCTGCAGATACTTAGGGGGCTGGTAATAAAATGGGTCCGAGTAATTCACGCAGGGTTTGCCGGGCAGGAACGGAGATGAAGATGGTCTGTAGGGCCGCTTCACCCTCCTCCTCCTCCTGTAGTTCCCTTTGTCAAACATATCTTCGAAAGCAGGATCCAAGGTCCAATAATTACCCTTCCTCTCTCCGCCACCTTCTCTGGGAACTTTCACAAAACACTCGTTCAGACTCAAGTTGTGCCTGATGCTGTTCTGCCAGCCTTTCTTGTTTTTTTCATAGTAAGGGAACTTGGTGACAATGTACTGATAGATGCCGTTGAGAGTGAGCCTCTTCCCTTGACTCTCCTTGATTGCCATCGCGATCAAAGCCACGTAGGAGTAGGGTGGCTTTTGCGAGGGGTCGCCTTTCTCCATGGACTCCGTGTCCCCAACCTTGACCAAGACCGACTCGTCCTGGACGCTCGACGCGTCGCTGGTGGCTTCCGTTTCGAAGGTCTCCTTCTCCTGAAACCTCTCCATGGCTTGGCTTGAAGGTAGAGGAATCCGGAGCAGTGGCCCTGCCTTGGCAATCCAGCCCCGTTCTGGCAACTCTGGATCCCGGGCGAAGTCTTCTCTCCTCCCACTCTTCTCTCAGTGGTGGAGCGCTGATTTAAATATGACCAATTGTGATATTCTCTCAGGGTAACTCCGGGGTCAGATTCACCCACAGTTGAGATCTCGTTGCTATCAACAGTAAAGGCCATGAGTATCGGACCAGTTTAAATGGATCGAGCTTCAGAGAAGTGATTTTTACTGTCAGCACCTGACTCGGGTGGACAAACTTCCCGGAGAGCCCATTCTTAAGACATCCAACAGCCTTGAGCCATTTCCATCGCCAAACACGGTGATTGCCGGGGATTCCAGTGAAGTTTTAAGGTTCACGTGTGGTCGGTTTCTTTCTCACCCCTCACCATTCGCAGAGCTTCGGGCTAAATGACCAGCGTGACTGTTCCCGGCAGGTCCGACCACAGAGCGTTCACCCCGGCGGAGCTCAGACGCCGGTCCAGGGAGCGGCACTGGAATAGTCCTGGGGTGAATGGTCGTCTTGATGCGACGGCTTAGAAAGGTTCTGGGTTAAGCCAGTGGGGGTGGGGAGAGTGGTCGGCGAGAAGGTGGGAAGAGTGAATGATCATTGAACCAAAAACTACGCTTTACTTTGACTTTTCGTACACTATTTTCATTTATTTTTGTCAGATGGTTTGCACTGTGATGCTGGGACTTGTTCAGGACAATAAATTCTGAATCTGATGCTGACAGGAGCGGGGAGAGAGGAGGTGAGGAGAATGGGGAAGGGGGCGTGAAGAGCGATTCAAAAGGAGGAAAAGCTTGGGGAGGAGATCTGGAGGGATGTGGCACATGAGTGCTGAACAGGGTGGAGAAAGCAAGGGAGGCAACTCCTTTCCTCCACCCCCGTTCCCCAACCATCCACAGAACTATCCCCCTCCCCCTGTTTGCTGTTGTGCCCACTCTCCCTCTCCCACCCATTACCTCCTGCTTTAGGAACCATGTTCCTCCCCGTTTCCCTTTTGTTTGGTGGCCTGCCACATTTTTCCATTCCTTGATGAAGGGTTCATGTCCAAAACATTGGTTATGGATCTGAACTATATAAAGTTTGACCTGCTGGATTTCTCCAGCACTGTTTTTTACTTTCTTTGAAGGCCTGATCTCATTGCATGGCAGAGCAGACTCAGAGGGCTGAATGGCTTTCTGCCCCCATTTTCTAGTACAGTCTGTGATTTCTCCATGCAACAGATCGAGGTCTTCATTTGCCTTGGACCACTGGGCTATCACTGGCTCAGTCAAATCCATTGTGTGGTTCATGTGCAATGGGTTAAAATAACTTGGACACCAGGATCTTTCAAAGAAGGCCATAAAGCTCCACGTACATTTTTGATCAGTTCCCTGCACGAAAGACATTGGTTTCAGTCTTCACTTGGGAGTTCCATCCTTGGCAATTATAAAATGAGATTTTATTGTCTGATCTAAAGTACAATGTACAGAATCACCAAAATTCTTTCTTGATGTAGCCACATAGGTAGGTAAGATAATTCATACTATTGTCCTTGGTAAAGTTCATTCAATGTGCCAAAAAAAGAGACAATAAATGTAAAAGGATAGACAATGCAATATTCACCTGGAGTGAAAACTTAATGCTGGAGAAACTCAGCAGATCAAACAGTGTTCTTTTCTATAGCAAAGGTAAAAATCCATAACTGACATTTGGGTGTCAGTCAAACTGAAGAGTGGGGAGGGGGGCAGGGGGAGGTGCAGTTGCAAAGGCAGGAGGTGATAGGTGGAGAAGGGAGGGAGGGGACTGCGGTGATCAAGAGGTGGAAAGATGGTTGGGTGAATAGGGAGGGAAGGGGGAGGAGAACTGGAAAGGGGAAGGGAAGGGGGGGAGGGTGAAGTTGGGGGGGGGAAAGAGGAGGAGGCAGGTTAGCAGAGACCGGAAAAGTAGATGTTCATGTCATCTGGCTGGAGAGTGCCCAGATGGAAAATCAGGTGTTGTTCCTCTGATTTGCAAGTGGTCTTGGTGGGATAGTGCACAAGGCCATGGACAGACATGAGTATGGGAGTACGACACAGAACTGAAATAATTAGCTCCTGGGAGATCTCCATCACTGGTGTGGATGGATCTCCCAATCTGTGCCCAATCTCTCTGATGTGGATAAGGCCACAAAGGGAGCATCACTTTGGGCATTCTCCAACCAGATGGCATGAACATCAACTATTCCATTTTCTGCTAACCTGCTCTCCTCTTTCCTCCCCTCTTCAGCTCTCCTCCACCAAGCCATCCCTCCTCCCCTTGATTGCTGCTGTCCCCTCCCTCCCTTCTCCATCTCTTATCTCATGCCTTTTCAACCACACCTTCCGCCCCCCCCCACCCCCAATTGTTTTGTTCGGACGCAAGCTAAATGAAGAACTCGAGCCCAAAAAGTTGGTTATGTATTTTTACTTTGCTATATAAAGAACCCAGTTTGACCTGCTGAGTTTCTCCAGCATTGTGTTTTTACTTCAACTATGATGTCTATAGATTTTTGTGTTTTAAATTTACCCACAGTGATGTTTCAAATATCAATGGCTCCAGGGCTGTATAATGGAGAGGAAATGAGAGGAGACATGAGATTTGCATATTTGGAAACATGTTTCTCTTGGTGGAAAATTAATAGAGGGTTGTCATGAACCTTGACCCTTAAAGAGGGAACATTATTTGCCCCAACTTCATCTTCAAGTGGTACTTCAAGGAACAACAGTGCGGTCAAGTTTGCTTGTAAATTCACAGCTATTTCTAATTTCAACAGAAGCAAGCTGACAAGTTCAAGCATTAAACCTTTAATTTTTGTGAGAGTCATAGTTGGCATTTCAAGAACTTCTTACCTGCAAAAAAAGGGCAAAAGGCATCCACACACACTCTGCCTCCTTCAGATCAACAGGGACAGAAGGACAAGAACTGTGGTCCATCCATCACTTTGTAAACTTTTGACAACCAGCACAGCTATTCCTACTTATGACTGAATGTTGAGTGTCTCCAGAAGGCGCGACTGCACCTGTTGTTAATTACAGTGTGATGGATAATAGGCATCTTCTCTCCACCTTCACAGTATCTTGATTTCAGTGCTTGCTATAACTTCCTGGAATCGCTGATGATTACATGAACATTGTTTTTAAATTCTCAAGCTGTCAACTATTGAATCAAGTTACTCAGTATACATAATTTATATGCACAGACATACACATATTATTCAGGTTGCAGCTGAAAGAACAAATAAATTTGGGGGAGGAGTCTGTTAATATCATTTGAAGCAATCAGTTTCCCATGGAGTTACTCGCAAAGGCTTCACTGTCAACTCAAAAAATTGCAAGGTGATAATACCACGTTCATAAGAACCTACCTGACATCACTCTGAAAAACAAACTTGAAGGCTTACAGATTCTGGGAAGCAGGATGTGTATCTGAATGTGCGGAATCTGGATCACGACCTGATACGGGTTTATGAATTCATGAGAGACCATGATGGGATGGACAGTCAGAATCTTTTCCTCAGGATAAAAGCATCACATAAGAGAGGTTATGTATTTCAGGGAGATGTTTGGGGCAAATTCTTTTTATTCAGAAAGTGGTGGGTGCCTGGAATGGGTCACCAGGTATAAAAGTATATTGAAGAGGCTTCTAGATGGAAACATTCATATGAAGGGGATGGGGGCTGGAGGAGGAATATCCATGACATGCATCAAGTGCAAGCAGCAGAGCTTGAGTTGTTTTGGCTTGTTCCTGTCCTGTCCTATGTTCTAAAATCCCTTCAATTTATTGCCTTGCCCCAAATTGATTGGAAGCCATTCCTCCCTAACTGTGTGAGGGACAACTTTGACCAGGATTCTCACAAGAACAATGTCAACAAACAGGAATTGCCAGTCAGACCCTTGAGGTTGCTTCAGCATTCAGTGAGATCATGCAAAATCCAGTCTTGGCCTCAACACCATTGCCCTGCTCTCTTCTCACATCCCTCATCTCCTTTGTCATTTTAAACCTTTCATTCTCTCCTCCAAGCTTCTCTGGGTACACAGAATACAAAAGATCCATGATGATCTGCAAGATAATTTCCTTGTGATGCACAATTGAAGTTTCAGGGAGATTCCTCATCCTGAAACTTGGTCAAAACTACCCCCTATCCTACTTGGGGACACAGCCTCTCAAAACTCACCTGATCAATATCCCTCAGAACCTGATCAGTTTCAATAAAATCACATCTCTTGCTTCTGTATGAGTGTAAGCACAGACTCAGCCTGCTCATCCATTCTTCAACCATCAACTCCTTCCTCCTCACAATCAATCCTGTGAACCTTCTTTGCCCAGCCTCCAATTAGGCCTTTTCTATTCACATGTAGGATGTGGACAGGACTGACAGACCTAGCACTTACCGTCCATCCCAAATTACCCTTGAGAAGGTGATGATGGTGAGTGGCTCTCTGAAACCATCTTTCTCATGAAGATTCTCCTCTGTAGATACTTCTGGGTAAGATTGAGAAGGAATGAAGGAGGAAATCGGATTTCTAAGAATGAATGAATGAGAGTTTATTGTCATATACATTAGTACAATGTAGTGATAGCTTTGCAGTTGCATAACATGCGCTAACACAAATTAAATGTAATTAAAACACGATAAAGAGAAAAATGATGAAATAAGAAAGGAAGAGAAAATAATCCATATTCACAGCTAGTTGGTAATGCAAAAAATTGTGTCGTGTCAGTAGTGGAGACAGATCTTTGGATCAATTTTAAATATGAACAGATCTCTTCAGTAAAAGCACACAGAAATGCTGGAGGAACTCAGCCAGTCTCAGCATCTAGAGGAGATAGATGTATTATCGACATTTCGGGTCTGAGCCCTTTAAGGGCTCATTGATAATATATCTTTACCTCCCATGGACGTTGTGCGAAGGGCACAATATCAGTAATATATATTTTTCTCCAATGGATGCTGTTCCTCCAGCATTTCTGTGTGTTTTTACTACAATCACCACATCTGCAACTTCTGTGTCTCACACAGATTTGTAAAGGTCTGGTCACACCAGTGAAGTTACATGAAAACTTCCTTTCCTGAACAGCTTGAACTGCTGAGTTTCTCCAGCACATTTGTGTATTACACTCGACCCCGGCCTTACAGATTTTCTTGTTTAACTTCCAAAACATTCATTCCCCTTACAAGAAAGGCCAGCATTACACTGACCTTTTTTAATTCCTTGCTGTATCTGCATGCTAACCATTTTTTTTCCAGATGCCTTTGGACTGAAACATGCTGCGGACTTATTCCTCTTGAAAATAATTTGCTTCTTTATATTTGCTTCCAAAATGGATGACCTCACATTTTCCCATCCCGTCCTCCATCCACCACCATCTTCCCCACTGATTGTTCACATCCCTTTGCAGGCTCTTTGTGACCTCCTCATGACTTGCCAAGCCACCAACCGCATTATCAACAAATATGACTGCAGGGCATTGGTCTCTCATCACAGTCATCGATACAGATGATGAACTGTGAAGACCCCAGCACTGATTGGACTGACCTCCCATTCATTTCTGATTGCCACTCCTAAAACCTCCTATCTTTGCAAAAAAGCCTTAATGGGCAATTCTGGAAATCCTTCCGCATTGTCCACCCCATGTTACGTCCTCGAGGAAACCTAGCACATTTTGTCTTTCATAAAACCACATCATCTCTGCTCCATTGTCTTCAGATTTTCCAAATGTCCTGCTTTAACCTTAATTTTTCCAATGACCATTAGAGATGCTACAGCACAGGAACGGCCTATCTGACCATGATGTCTGTGCCAAATGCAATGCCAAATTGATCCAAATCTCTTCTGCCTGCGCATGATCCATATCCTTCTACTCTCTGAATATTCATGTATCTACCTTCAAGCCACAACTATTATATCTGCTTCCACCATTCCTCAGCAACCTGTTCCAGGAAACCAGTGGGAAAAACCCACCCCACACATTGCTTTTACACTTTTCCCCTCTGCCCTTTATGTTCTGTAGCATATATTTTTACCCTGGGAATAAGATTCTACCCTTATCAAGAACCTATCAATCTCTCCCTTAAATACACCCGAGGACCTGGCCTCCACAAACACCTAAGCCAACAAATTCTACAGATTTTCTATCCTATCCACCTCTCATCATCTATCAGATCTCCCATTGGCCTCCATCACTCCAGAAAAAGAACACATGCTTGTCCAACCTCTCTGAAGACTGACGTTAGGTTATTTGCTTGATAGGTTCCTGCTTTTGACCTTCCTTCAACTCGCATCAGAGCAAAATAATTACTAGAATCACAGCAATTTTTGTACAGAAAGAATTCATCCAACCCATCATGTCCATATTGGCTGAAAATGGACAGGAGTTGAGTCTCCCAATGCTTGGTCCCCAGTCCTGCAAGCTAATGACGCCATGAGGTAGACAAAACAAGATGGACTGAATGACCTTATTTTGTGCTGTATCATTCAGCACAACTTTTGCTCATTCATGACACTCTACATTGAGATAATCTTTTAAGTCGAAGATTTATACATTGATTCAAAGTCAAATATATATTCGTTAAAAAAATCTTTGACTTGGCAAGATGAGGTGAAAAGGCATTTTACCTGCTAAGCATGTAAATTTGAAGAATAATTACAAAGGTGTGAATTGTTGTGATATACAATAGTGAAGCATGCATCATAATTAATGCTAAATTTATATGAAATGTTTCCGATGTAAATTAAAAATGCACCAGGAAACAGCAACAAAAGTTCGGTCCCTTATTGTTCACAAACTTGTGTTTGTGGATGTGCACATTTAATACTGAAATTTTTTGAATCAGTGATTGTAAAACAGAACAACTCAGCATTCTTAACTTACTCTGTGAACTCCATGTAGAAGGAAAACTATGTTCTAAATAATACATTTACTGGTACATGAATTATATATTCTACGAATGATACTGGAATATCGTTTGTGAATAGATGATTTGCAAATCATTTTGAAACAAAGAATGTAAGTGGCAGAAGTTGCGACTGAGAA
Source organism: Narcine bancroftii (assembly GCF_036971445.1). NCBI lineage: Eukaryota > Metazoa > Chordata > Chondrichthyes > Torpediniformes > Narcinidae > Narcine > Narcine bancroftii. The sequence goes on along the minus strand of NC_091470.1, from coordinate 145,947,990 downwards.
CTGATGTTCTGGGAAAAATGGTTAACTTGCACAATTGCGAGCAAAATAATAAATGGGAAAAGAGACACTAGATCAGGCCTTTTCTGGTAACATGTAGGATGTGGACAGGACTGACAGACCCAGCACTTACCGTCCATCCCGAATTACCCTTGAGAAGGTGATGATGGTGAGTGGCTCTCTGAAACCATCTTTCTCATGAAGATTCTCCTCTGTAGATACTTCTGGGTAAGATTGAGAAGGAATGAAGGAGGAAATCGGATTTCTAAGAATGAATGAATGAGAGTTTATTGTCATATACATTAGTACAATGTAGTGATAGCTTTGCAGTTGCATAACATGTGCTAACACAAATTAAATGTAATTAAAACACGATAAAGAGAAAAATGATGAAATAAGAAAGGAAGAGAAAATAATCAATATTCACAACTAGTTGGTAATGCAAAAAATTGTGTTGTGTCAGTAGTGGAGACAGATCTTTGGTGGTCTTGTGTGATGGCAAGGCTAGTATGGGGAGGTTCAAGAGCCTGAGAGGTTGGTAAAAGAAACTGCCCTTGGATAATTGTGGGACATCAGGCTTTTGTACCTTCAGCCCAAAGGTACTTCCCTGTTTAGGCAAGTCAAACTGTCCTTAAAACTGGAGGGACTTAACAGGTTAGGCAGCCTCCATGGAGAAAAAATGGTCAGTCAAGGTTTTGAATCGAGACCCTTCATCGAGATGGTTAATGATCCTGGTAAATCAGAAGTTTTGCACCTGGACAACAAGATTCATCTTTTGGGTTACGTGCACTTAGAAATTAGTTCCTCTGTCCAATTTCTGAGTTCCACCACCTCCTGTTTGGTACATGTCAAATTGGCCTAAAGATGAAGTCAGGCAATTGAGGAGTTAGAAACATAGAAACATAGAAGATAGGAGCAGGAGTAGGTCATTCGACCCTTCGAGCCTGCACCGCCATTCAACGAGATCATGGCTGATCTTAAAGTTCAGTACCCCGTCCCCGCCTTCTCTCCGTAACCTTTAATACCCTTATACTGAAGAAATATATCTAATTCCCTCTTAAATATATTTAATGAACCTGCCTCTACTGCCCTCTGTGGCAATGAATTCCACAGATTCACCACCCTCTGGGTAAAGAAATTCCTCCTCATCTCGGTCCTAAATGGTTTGCCTATTATCCTCAAACCATGGCCCCGGGTTCTGGATTTTCCCATCATTGGAAACATCCCATCTGCATCCATTCTGTCCAGTCCTGCCAGAATTTTATATGTCTCTATGAGATCCCCTCTCAATCTTCTAAACTCCAGGGAGTACAATCCCAATTTGCGCAATCTTTCCTCATAAGTCATTCCTGCCATTCCAGGTATCAGCCTGGTGAATCGCCTCTGCAGTCCCTCCATTGCAAGAACATCCTTCCTTAGATAAGGTGACCAAAACTGCACACAATACTCCAGGTGTGGTCTCACCAAGGCCCTGTACAGCTGCAGTAAGGTATCCTTGTTCCTATACTCAAACCCTCTTGATATGAAGGCCAACATACCATTTGCCTTTTTAACCGCCTGCTGTACCTGCATGCTCGCCTTCAGAGACTGATGTACAAGTACCCCTAGGTCTCTCTGCACTTCCGCATCTCTTAATCTATTGCCATTCAAATAGTAATCTGCCCACCGGTTTGTATTACCAAAGTGGATAACCTCACATTTATCCACATTGTAGTGCATTTGCCATGTATCTGCCCAGTCCCTCAATTTATCCAAATCACACTGGAGCTTCCTGACCCCCTCTTCCGTACACACAACCCCTCCTAGCTTAGTGTCATCTGCAAATTTGGAGATATTACATCCAATCCCCTCATCCAGATCATTAATGTAAATTGTGAACAGCTGGGGTCCCAGTACAGATCCCTGTGGTACCCCACTGGTCACCGCCTGCCACTCAGAAAACGAGCCATTTATCCCAACTCTCTGTCTTCTACCTGCCAGCCAGTTCTCAATCCACATCAATACTTTGCCCCCAATCCCATGAGCCTTGATTTTGGAAGCCAGTCATTTATGCGGGACCTTATCGAAGGCCTTTTGGAAGTCCAGGTACACCACATCCACTGGCTCTCCCCCATCTATTTTACCTGTCACCATCTCAAAGAATTCCAATAGATTTGTCAAGCACGATTTACCTTTTGTAAATCCATGTTGACTCCGTCCGATCCCTTCTCTGCTAGTCATATGCTCCGCTATTACATCCTTAATAATGGATTCCATCATTTTGCCCACTACTGATGTAAAGCTCACAGGCCGATAATTCCCTGCTTTTTCTCTACCCCCCTTTTTAAATAGTGGGGTAACATTAGCTTCCCTCCAATCCATGGGTACTGATCCTGAGTCTATTGAGTTCTGGAAAATAATTCTTAAAGCACCTGCTATCTGAATGGCCACTTCCTTGAGTACCCTAGGATGTAGATTATCAGGCCCTTGGGATTTATCTGCCTTCAATCCCATCAATTTCCCCAAGATCATGTCCTTAGGGATACTGATTTCTTTCAGTTCCTCCCTTGCATTAGTCTCTATGTTTCCCAACATCCTTGGGAGGTTATGTGTATCCTCTCTTGTAAAAACAGAACTAAAGTAAGAATTTAATTGATCTGCCATTTCCTTATTCCCCATTATATATTCCCCTGATTCCGACTGCAAAGGACCTACTCTGGATTTCACCAATCTTTTCCTCTTGACATATTTATAAAAGCTTTTGCAGTCGGTTTTTATATTTGCCGCAAGCTTACTTTCGTAATTTATTTTTGCTCTCTTGATTAATCCCTTTGTCCTCCTTTGCTGCATCTTGGACTGCTCCCAGTCTTCGGTTGCGGTACTTTTTTTGGCCAATTGATATGCTCTCTCTTTGGACCCAATGCTGTCTCTAATTTCCCTTGTTATCCACGGTTGAGTCACCTTTTTTGGTTTATTTTTAAGCCAAACCGGTATAAATGATTTTTGCAATTTCTCCATTAGATCTGTGAATGCTTTCCATTGTCTATCCACAGTCAACTCCCCCATAAACACCACCCAATCAATCTTACTCAACTCCCGTCTCATACCATCATAATTCCCTTTATTTAAATTCAGGACCTTAGTCTCGGTTTTAATTTCATCACTCTCCATGTCGAGTGAGAATTCGATCATATTGTGATCGCTCCTACCCAAAGGGCCTCACACAAGATTGCTGATTAGCCCCTTATCATTGCATAATACCCAATCTAAAATGGCCTGCTCCCGAGTTGGTTCCTCGACATATTGGTCTAGATAACCGTCCCGTGAACATTCAAGGAATTCCTCCTCCTCTGTATTTTTACCAATTTGACTAGTCCAATTAAAGTCTCCCATGATGACAGCTGTTCCCTTATTGTACGCTTTTCTAATTTCTCTTTTAATGCCTTCCCTCACCTCTACACTACTATTTGGGCAGTGGTAATGCATTTTCTGTCATCAAAGTGATGTGTAACATAGCCTCATGAATTTCAGTCCAAATGTTGCAAATATTTACTGCATGTCAGCTGCTTCCAAAATATTTTTTTCTGTTTACTCTATGATACAATTTTAGAGATGGAAGAAAGGTTTGGTTCTTTTTCCCCCACCCCCACCTTGTTTTAAACACCCTTAACTTTTTTTAATGCACAACCCAGCAATTAGACCAGACGATCAAAGAAATAAAAAGACCAAGCTGTTGCAGTGTGTGAGTTCTTCAGCAACCCACATCTAAAATCAAAATGAAATCATTTGAGTACACCTTCCAATATCCGTAATCACAAATTAAAAGCAGGTAAAGCCTTAATGCATGCATTCAAACCAGTAAATATTGCATCTCTCTTTGAACAAACTATCAGCAATAATGTTAAATTAAAGGGCATGGAATGCAATATAATCCTACACAAGACAGCCAGCTTCTTTAACAAGTCGGAGGTATCATAACTGGAGGATTTGAAACACATCCTGAATCCATAGTGCAGCATGTAGTTTCACCTATCCCTTTTGCAGGTTATTGGGAATAACATAGCTGGTAGATTAGTAAGTCAAGAAAATAGATCACTTTGTTATGCTCTGAGCAGCATTCACCACCTTCCATAACTTCTTCGATCTTGAGCAGAGCAGGTCCCATCCCAAGCTCTGGTGGACTGCTTTCAATGGTGGACTTGAGGAAGCTTTCGAGAGATGGGGAGACATGCTGAACTTCTTTAGTTTCTAATAGAAACGCTGTGCTTTCTTGACCTTTGTATCAACATGCTTGCCTCTTGTCAGCTCATTTAATTATTCTTAAAACTTGAAGTTTTCTCTTATGACTTCAGCGCCATTAATGTGGAAAGGGGTGTGGGCTCAGCCCCTTCTCTTGAAGTCAGTGATCATCTCCTTCATCTTATGGAAAGGTTGTTATTTTGGCAGCATGCCACTCAACTTTCAATCTCTTTCCTGTATTCTGTTTCAGTGTTATTTGATACCTGGCCCACTGCTGTGGTAAAAGGCAAATCTAAACAGAGTGGGAACAGTATTTATTTGTTCCTAATCATAGAAAAATTGGTACAAAAGACAGCCATTCAGCTTTGAGCCTGCACCACCATTCAACAGCATCATGGCTGATCATATGTCTTCAGCACCCATTCCTGCTTTCTCTACATTCTCCTTGATCCCTTTAACAATCAAGGTTCCATCCAATTCCTTTTTGAATATATATAATGAACTGGCTTTAACAACTTTTGGCAGGGTAGGGATTTCAACAAGTTCACAACTCTCTGAGTGAAGATGTTTCTCCTCATCTCAGTACAAAATGACTTCCCCCTTCTCCTGTTCCTGTGACCTTTCATTCAGGACTTCCCCATCATTGGGAACATTCATTCTGCATCAGTGTTCTTCCTGCATCTAATCACTGTATGCACCTGCATATTTTCTTTGAACATCAACATGACCCATTCTTTCACTACTTAAAAAATACTCTTGTTCAGTTTTGTGCACAGAAGTAAATAATTTCACTTTCTTCTACATCATATTGCATCAACTAAGATAGAACATTTCAGTTGTGTCCATATTATTCCAGGATGGCATTAATTTTTTATTTCACATGCATTTCAAGGGCAAAGTCTTAGAGGATCTTTATACAAGTTACATCCCGTCAATATGCTCTGATGACAGGCTGTTCAAATGCAACCTTTCTTCGTGCACTCTTGTAGACCAAGATGACCAATCCTGGACTGTGCCCATCTGCAACTTTTGGCCAAAGACAACTTTAGACCAGAAATATTTTCAAAAGACCAGTGGACATCTTTCACCAATTTAGAAATGCAATACAGGAACAGGCCCTTTTAGACCAAGGGCCCACACCACCCATGTGACCAATTAACCTACTATCTCTGTATATCTTTGGAATGTTGGACAAAACATGAACACCCAGAGAAAATTGATGACCTTCCCATTCAAAATACATTTTCAAAAAATTAAGACATCTTTATCTACAACCAACGTACATCAAATCCATAAATTCTCTTGCAATGCATCAACTCCATTCATGCTTCCTCCTTAAACAATACATCCATGAAGAGTTTGAGAGGCTGTTGCACAGGGATCAGACCCTCAGTGGCAAAACAAGACGACTGTCTTTGCCAATGAATATTTGCAGTGGCTGCACTGAGCTGTCATACTTCAGCACAGAAAAACAAAAGCTGCAGACCCAAATCACTGATGACCATTTCTTCCCATGTGAAGATGGCAGCTGGTCTCCACAAGAACCGGGCAGTGTTACTTCTACCTATGCTTTCAAGTTGGTTTATCCCTCATGCCAGTTCAATCACTACCTGCCGCAGTCCCAGGCCGTCAGGACTTCTCCAATTTGGTTAGTGCCAGATTTATCCGGTCATTCTTGACGATGAATATCAAAGACACACATCCAGACTAGCTTCTGTGCTGTTGTTACCTTCCGTGCTTCTTCCAAATGTTGTTCAACACAAAACACCATTGATTCCTCTACTGAGAGTGGATGGTAGGTGGATAAGAGGAAGCTTCCTTGCCCATGCTTGATCTTGCACCATTACAGTGTTAGGGTTCTGGAGTCAAAGTTGAAAACAACAATGGCTACTCCCTCCCACCTCTACCCTTCTCCCTGGTGGGTCTGTATTTGCAGGGAAAGATGTAACCAGGGATTATAACAGAACAGTCTGAGACATGATGGTATAACCAACTGTACAAGCATTGTCTCGTAAGCTCAGGGAGAAAATAAATCATATACAGAGAGTCTAAAATCTCTAACATCTCTCCACTACATATTTTGCTGGGAACCTTTCCAAGTTTTGCCATGAAGGTTTTGATAGGATCAGCTTCTACTGTGTCCCTTCATGATTTTTGACATACATTCCCCACTGTCTGCACAAAGTGGCTGAACCTAAATTTTCTTTTCTGTCAACTTCTGACTCCTATGGTTCCGTCTGTAATTGTATTGAATGTGGTCACCTGGAGGGCCCTGGATCTTGTGCTGCCACAAAGAGCCTTGCTCCACTGCCCAAACTCTGCCACTGAGGGCTGAATTGACACAGTTCACCGCTCCCCCACCTTAACTATGATTCTTCAAAAATATTTTTTTTAATTTGTTTCAAACTTCATACCAAGTAAATGCTTTTGCTTCTTCATAAATAAGTTCTAAATCAATATCTTAACTGCATGGCTGAAACAAAATTCATCCACAGTGAAAGTCTGTGCAAAAGAGGAACTTGAGAGCACACCAGAATGTCCAGGAAAGTTTATATGTAAAAAATGTCTGCAGGCAACACTGCACTCAAGTCCCTTGCAGATTTCATCTTATTTTCAATGTTGCTTATTTTTCTTAAGAAAAACTTTTATTTTTGTTGGAAACATATTCAGAGCAAATTCATGAGAATATTACTGGGACTGGTAGAACAGAATTATAAGGAGAGGCTGGGACTTTTCTCCATAGTGTGTCGGAGGCTGAGTGGGACCCCATTTATAAAATATTATGGGGTATGGATGAGGCAAATGGTCATTTTACAAAGGAGGTGAATCTAAACCAAGAGGGCAAAGATTTAAGGTGAAAGATTTAAAAGAGACCTGATGGGGTTCCTTCTTCACACAGAGAGTGGTGGGTATTCAGACAAGCTGCCAGAGGAAGTGATGGTGGTGGGGACAATTCTAACTGTTATTCAGCGAGTTACATGAACAGGAAAGGTTTAATTCAAAAACTACACAGCACCGTAGAAGGCCCTTCTTGCCCATGAACCACGTGCTGCCTAATTGCACACACTTAATCTATGTTTTGGAGGGTGAGAGGAAACTGGAGCACCCAGAGCAAACCCAAGCAGGACAGGTACAAACAGTTGACAGACAACAGTGGATTCGAACCTGGGTCGCTGCTGCTGCAATAATGGTACATTAACCATGACACTAAAGTGCATTGAGAGGAATGTGGACTGATGCAGACAAATGAGACGAGCTTGGTGGTGGCTGAAGGGCCTGGGTCCATGTTGTTGACCTCTCTGATGTGATGAATCTAACGAGGAGGTGAGAGTCATCATCACCGACACTAACCTGAATTGTAAGCAATGACATTACAGATACCCAGCTCAGTCCCTGTTCCAGCATACATACAGCACAGTAACAGGCCATTTCAGCCCAAGAGTCCATGCCGCCCAATTTGCACCCAATTAACCAACACCCCGGTACGTTTTGAACAGTGGGAGGAAATGGAGTCCCGGGGGAAAACCCACGCAGACACGGGGAGAATGTACAAACTCCTTTCAGGCCCTGGTTCCGACCACATTCACTGTAGAAGTATTGTGCTAACTGCTACACCAACCGTGTCAACCCCTCACTGAGGCTTCCAGAAGAGGTGATGATCGGGAGAAACTTAGAAACTAATTTTGCGAGAACATGAATTGCAGCCTGCAGTTTCACACATTTTGCCAGAAAGTTCATCACAAAACAGGGACTGGCTGGAAAATGATTAAAGTTTTGAAAGATAAAGGAAGAAATTGGGGTTTCAATAGCATTTGATAGTTTAAAAAAAAAGTTAAACATTTCTATCTCAGATGTCTTGTCATTACCCAAAGTTCACCACCCACATACTGGAGAAATCAAACCTTGGCAGCTACTCAAACTCAGATAATCATCAAAGTTTGGAGTCAGCCTGTCTCTCTTCAGGAGCTAAAAAAAATAACAAAGACCTGTTACAAGTAATTCATTACATTATCCCTGCCTTTTGTGAGCAAATTTATGACACATATTTAAGTGATTCAATTCTTGCATGGCTTGCCAAATATAATGAAAAAATTACTCCAAACTCTGGAGTTATTTTCATCTTGTTAATTACAGGAACTATTTCTTGAATGCTTCGAGCAAGTGAAGCTCAAAATTATAACCAATCAATTCACAGTTTCTGAAAAAGAATCTATTGGCCTGAGAGAGAAGGCGGTATGATTTACCACAATCGTACCTGAACCCAACTGACTGAAAAATAAGCTGCATTCCCTGGAATTTCAGTGGTTAACACAGCAATTGATTGAAACTTTTATATTATAGGTGTAGTGTAGATGGCTGCACTGGTCAGAGCCTTGTGGACAGGTAAGTGATTTAAAAGGTAGAGCCTTCCGTTGTTGGGCATTGAGGGGCTGAGACCAAGGGGAAGCCCTTCAAACAACAGATGGGTGAGTAACAAGGTGTCACAGTAATTGGAGAATGTATGGAACAAGGATGTTAAAATGACTTTGAACACGACTTTTATATACTGCAATTTATTATGATAAAGTTGATTTTGGGGAAAAAGCACGACAAAGGCTGGTCATAGTAGATTGTGGAGAATCACCAGAAATTGGGTCTGCAGGCATACGCTTCCTCTCAGTGAAGGAATAATCTGGTCATCAGGTGTGAGGTACCCTTGGTACTGTTGGACATGGCACAGGTGTGGCCCCCTCCTCTGCACCAATGCCCTAGTGGTCATCAGAGCAGTCTTCCAGTTCACCTGGGGATCCAAAATGGAAAGAGTCTGATGAGTGGTCATGTGGTGTCACCAGACAATGGGGGCAAGGTCATATGAAACGTGACTCTCATCCAGAAGACTACCTTCGTGTGTGGCTGCACCAGACGTGTGTGCAGCCAAAGTACGAGGGCACCAAGTGCCACAATGTGCTAAGGTTCTACTTATCCCAGGTGTGATGAAGGATGTGCCTGGCTCTGTTGCCACTCAATGTCCCAACCAGGAAAATGTTTTCCAGACAACACCTTCAACCATGCCGATCCTAGACAGTGGTCAGCATGGAACATCTTGGAGACCCTGAGAGACAAGAACTCAATGGATAGTCCAGTTTATTGTTATCTGATTGTACAAGTATAACCTGACAAAACAGCGTTCTCCAGTACTCAGTGCAAAAACATGCACAACCAGACATAGCACATATACAGAGAAATAATACATTTGCAGGACAAGTATAGTATTATATTGAGATGATAAATATTGTTTAGTTCAAATTATAATCTCGGATGGTTAGTGTGAGCAGTTCCTTTGGTTGTTCACCATTCTCACTGCCCATGGGAAGAAGCTGTTCCTCAGCCTGGTGGTGCTGGCTCTTGTACTCCTATATCTCTTCCCAACAGGAGCAGCTGAAAGATGCTGTGAGCAGGGTGGAAGGGTCTTCAATGATTTTGTATGCTCTCTTCAGACAATGATCTTGGTAGATCACTTCGATTGTTGGGGGAGGGGGGTGGTGGTGGGAGACTTCAGTGATCTTCTCTGCCACACTTATTGTCCTGTGGATTGATCTCTGATTCATTTCTATCCAGCATATGTACCACTCTGTGATACAGCCAGCCAGGATGATCTCGATGGAGTTCCTATATGATACTGTGAGGTACTTCCCTGAGCAGATTTCCAGGTCATCTGGTAGAATGCCTCATCACCAGAGCTCATTAACAATCACCAGGACATCGCCTGGCTGGTGGTAAGAGAGCCCTCCTGGTCAGATCCTTCCTATATGACCAGAATATTAGCCACAATGTATTTTGCCCTCAAGATAGTTGTGATGGGGAGGAGAAAGTTGCACTCCTCTCTGCAAGACTGGAGATTTGCTAAGTGTCATCCCCCACAGCAACAGACTCTTTATGAGCTGTTCCCGGGGGCACGCGTAGAGACAGACATCCAGATCTGTTGAAGATCATTAACTCAGTGGAAGACACCCTTTGGTCTGCTCAAAACCTGCTGATCTTCCAGCACAGTGTGCTGTTGGTGAGGGAATGCTGCCAATTGGTACATTCCAGGCTGCGGAAGTACATGCTGAGGGATGACCGAGGCTTGCTGCAGCCAATGTGATAAGGATCTTTCCACTATTGGGCATTAATGGTCTGAGACCAGAGAGAAATCCTCCAAACTATAGAGGGGGAGTAACTACAAGGGGCCACAGTAGTGGCAATAATGATAGATAGCAAATTAGAGGGTTAACAATACAATGTTCAGTAATGGAATGACTATGTGAAACTTAGGACGAGGTTAGATTTGCATGTTTTCCTTTGTGTATAATTTTATTGTGAATAAAGTTCATTTTAGCAGTGGGGGGAACAAATTAAATATTTTGTATATCTCATGAACAAAAATTTATTTTTGAATTGAGAAAAGACAAGAAATAGTTCTCCATAAATTGACTGTTAGCAATTTGGAATACAGTAACAATAAAACAAATGTTAATATGGCACAATTGGAAAAATAATAGTGGCAATGATGGAGCTGTGGTCCCGGGGAGAGCAGAGACACTGCACTCCCCTATAGGGTTCTACAGTTCAGTTCTACTACAGACTGCTCTATACAAGTCCTGTTAAAGGAGTGAACAGTGTTAAAATCCTGTAACGTCTGTGTTTGGTAGTGGCCTTGAGGCGTTGCAGACTCTGGGGGAGCAGTGGGCTGGCGCAGGGTACTAGTAACAGGGAGAACACTACACCACCCACACTCCCCCACTCGGACCCCATTCAAAAGGAGAAGCAGAGGAGATGACCCCAAGGACCCTGACGATTGTAGCAGTCCAGCAAGGGGCTCTGCGGCTGTTAATGACTTGAAGGTTGCAGGCTCCTGGCGACTGGATTCATACCAGGCTGAGGGCTGCTGGAGACTGGCTCATGGAACCAGGATTCCAGAGAATGCTGAGGTCCAGAAACGTTCCCAAATAGCTCTGGGTGCTGAAGGCTTCCTTGTCACGTTGGAGATTTGCATCTGGACTCGTGGTGCCGATGGCTTGAACTGGAGTCTTGCGCAACTGTGGTAGCACTGGAGGTGAATCCACAGCCACTCTGGGGAGGCTCTCTTTTGCTTCTCTGACAATGATGGGCACTGTTTAATCCTCATGGCGAACCCTTGTCTCCCTTATGGCAGATTAAAGGCAATTTTGTATAGTATTACTGTAGAGCTCGTCGAAAGAACCAAAGACTTGTTGATCCAAACCAAGGCTTTTATTAGCAAAAGACCGGAGCTCTTCACAGGTGGCCGACCAGTCCGGAATGATCCGACCTGGCTTGGGACACAACCCTTTAAGGCCCAGACAATAGGCGTGGCTTAGCTCTCAGCCAATCGCTGTAAGCACAGTCTAGATACAGTAACTATATACACTATGTACATTGGTGATAGATCTGTACTATCACAATTACATTTGTGTTTTATTACATGACAATAAATCATTTACCTAAATAGTTGGCTGAGATTAACAGATCCTGAATTGACTGGATCTCTGAAGAGTTGGCTGGCAGATTGTTGGGAGTTTGCTGCAGTTTGTTCAAAACAAAAGGGATTCTGAGTCAATGTTTTGTTGGATAGAATTTGTGTGATTTTACTGGTTTGAAGATTGTCAGAGGTTTCAGAATTGGTCGTCCACACGATTGACCAAAACTCTAAATCTCCGTTTCCTTACGTGAATTTCGACAGCATACTAGAAGTGCGGTAATAGAAGAGGTGGGACATCAATGTGCAACATTGATACGTGCTATTCATTAGCCCATTGTTCATGGAGTGTCTGCAGTTAACTTTAGACTGCAGGTATTCTGGGAAATTTACTAGGGGCCTAGGAGGTAAAATATTGTATCATAAATATTGGCACCCTCATTCCCGTTCCGACCTTTTTACACAGCATGCATTCCAGGAAAATGACAATAATTTTCCGGAACACAGCGGTTGTGTAAAAATCAAAAATTGAAGTGCACAGAGCTGGATAAAGTTAATCAGTCAAGGTCTCTTTAAAGAGTGGAACCTCTGAGCAGTTAATGGCTGAAGCTTGTCTCCCAGGTTTCAGTGAGTTCAAAGACACCATCTTAAAATGATGCCACTGAAAGTAACATTATTTATAATACCCAGCAGCAGATTGTACCTACCAAATGCCCTGAGTTCAAAATGCCCCAAGACAAGGAGGTAATATCCAAAACACTCAGCAGGTCAGGTCGCATCTGTAGAAAAAGAAAGGGGTCTTTGTCCTGAAACATTTTTGCTGTTCTCTGGATGGATGCTGGCTGACCTGCTGAGTGCTTCCATCTTTTGTTTTTATTCAAATTTATTTGCCAGGTAGGCAGTATTCCCTGCTTTGCCAGTCTGACATCAACTTTCACTTCCTAAGTACCAGCTAAAATTCCATCATTTCTTTTTGGAGACAGTAGTTACTGGACTTGTTTTCCAAGCTCTGGACATTTGATCCAGAGTTTGAACACCAATGGAAGAATTGCTGGGTGGCAATATTTTGCAGTACAAATTATATTGGTCCTCAATAAATTAATATAATTACAAACATTTGAATTAATTTGGAAAATTAAAATATATACCTCTTATCATCAATTGTGATCCCAAAACTGCAAGATTATCATGTCATCTAGCCCATGTGTTAGTCTAAACACCAGAGTGAGGTTATAAACTTCCTCCCCCATTCAGGGTCAGTTTGGAACAGTTTAATACACCACCCTGGTCTGTTCAGTGGGATTAGAACAGTACTTCATTTCTAGGAGTATCTTATCAGCCCAAAGTTCTTTAAATCCAGTTGTTGGCTCTGAAATTTAGTTGCTAATGTTAGGTGGTTAAAATTTACCTTTCAGTTCTTTCCATGGTATGGCCTTCACTGGCAAGGCCAAAATTTACTGCCTCCTCCGGAAACAATTGGCCCACCAGACCACTGTTGATGGCATGTTGTGGTTAAGGGTCACATGTTGTGCCAGAACTGGTCAATGCAGCAAGTTTCCTCTCTTGAAGAACATGAGTGACCCAGACTGTTTTTGACAATGATCTATTGATGCAGGCTGTTTTCTCCAGGTGGACTCAGTTCTCTTAAAAGTCTCCAGTTGCCATAGTGGGATTTGAATTTATTTTAAATCTCTGGATTATTACTCTAGCAACATAACCATTGTACAACTGTAATCAAGTGAGCTGGCATAGTAAGGTCCTGCAAACAGCAAATAGGATGAATGTCTGGATATCCGACAGAGGTTGAACAAAGATTGTAGACAGTTTAAAAAAAAACCTCTTCAACATGTAAGCATTAATGTTCCGATTAATTGGTGAGAAAGAATGATATTATTTTCTGGGCTTCCCCAATAAAAACAAATTTGTGTTTGAGCCAACTGGTTTAAATTCTGAGGGTGAACAGTCTCCCCGAGAATACTTTCCTTGCTCTGAATTAGTGCTCACAAAAGCCATGAGTCCACCTCTGAGCGAGAATGCTGCAATTCATTAGCAAAGGGACCACTGAGTGGGTCACCACCTTCTCTACTGTGTGGTTGAGAGCCAACGGGACTCCAGTGGTCCCAGTCCAGAGAGGACTATGCAGGCTGATCAAATGGGCTATGTTAAGAGCAATGAGATTTCTGATTCTCGACGAGTGGAGCTGAAGAACAATGTTGGCCATGCAATCAGCTCAACAGCACACATGGGAAAGCAGTTGGAGGGCTTGCAATGTGAATGTTCTTGTGGAAGAACTGAAATATTACATTCATACTAAGATCTTGGCAGGCAGTATAGAATATGAGATGATTCAGTAATTGCCAAATCTCAGCAAAGCTTCCACAAAGTTGTTTGTCTATAATTATGAATAATATAAGCTGCTTGATATATTCCTGGGACAAATACTCCAGTACAATATCAAAATAATATTTATTAGGCATTAATGGAATAACGATTATAGATTTCATAAGACTGATTTCCTGAGGGGGTTGCTATATAGCTGAATATTAATATTTGGGGAGCTTGGAAGCCTTTCACAAGAAATCAGGGAAATAAAAGGCTGATTTTTTTTAAAATCAACTTTTTGCCCCCTCAAAAGGGTAGATGTAGGCACACCATTTCACTTGTCTGAGGGCACCTAAAGTCAGGAATCAATGTCTTAAAACAAGGGGTTGTCCACTTGGAACTGATGACAAATCATTTCTACATTCTGAGTGTTACGAGTCTTAAAGTCTTTCACCCAGGAGAGCTGCGGTGATGGGTTCAATGAATGTATTTAGACTTTAATTGAAAGTGGAACGGAGTTGAAAGACCCACGGCTGATTGCCAGATCCAGCTCCAACTCCAATTTGCAAATGACACAACAGTAGTTGGCCTCATAAGCAACAAGCATTACAGAGATGTGGAAAATCTTGTGATATGTTGCGAGAGTAACAGCCCGAGTCTCAATGTGTATGACAAAGGAGATGATCGTGGACTTTAGGAGTAACAAGAATGACCAACCTCCACTTCACATCAATAACTCTGTATCAGAGTAGAGAGCACCAAGTTCCTTGGAATTCACTGAACCAGTGACCCATCATGGACTCACATCCCCTCACTTGTCAGGAAGGCACAACAGTGGCTGCACTTTCTAAGAAGACTGAAGTGGGCAAGGTTACTGGCCACCCTATGTCAAACTTCTAGAGGAGCTCTATTAAGAGTGTCCTGGCCAGCTGCATTACAATGTGGTTCCGTTGCTACAGAGAAATGGATTGGAAGATCCTAAGAGTGGCAGAGAGGATCACTGAAGTCCTCACTCCCACCCACCTTCCTATCCCCACCTCCCAATTGATGTGATCTACCGAGATCATGGTATGAAAAGTCACTGAGGACTCCTTCCACTATGCACACAGCATCATTCAGCTGGTCCCTTTTGGGAAAGAGATACAGGAGTATCAGAGCCATCACCACCAGGCTGATAAACTTCTTCCAACAGACAGTGAGAATGCCGAACAAGCCAAAGAAATGCTCACACTTTCCATCCGAGACTCTCATGAGCACTTGTCCTGCATTTATATTGTTTGTCTGGTTGTGTGTCTGCATGTTTTGGACCAAGGACTGGAGAACCCTGTTTCTTTGAGTTGCACTTGTGCAATCAGATGATAATAGATTTGAATTGATCAGTCATCGTCTTACTGAATGGTGGATCAGGACTAAGGGGACGACTCCTATTTCTTTAGCTTAGAGAACTACCAGACATCTGTGATACAACCTATGCACAATTGGGTCACCAATTCCCCAGCATCCACCCTGCAATTCATTACAAGCTGCTGGGTTGCCAGTGGTCAGTTATGAGAGAACTGGCAGTGCCTGATAAATTTTCCAGTATTAGTAGTGTCCCTCAAAAAACTAATGTGTTTCTGACAGCAACCCCACTGTCCAATGACTCTGACTGGAGAATTTCAGCTGTCAGTGTGACCCGACTGGTGTGTCGGACCAAAACGTAAAAGCCTTGGAATGAAATTTAAATTTATTTTCCATGGAAATTCCTTTTAGCCCTTATTCCCGAAAGTATAGTGGGATTATAACAAAATTTTCTAACATCAATTAGAATTATGTCAAATCTTAATCATTTGTCTCTCGTATTATTGCAAAACAATTAAATATTATGTGATCGTACTTGCACTACTGATCTGTAAGCTACCATTTACATTTTCTTTATCCCTCTGGGCCTTCAGACTGAGCAATTCCCTTTGTCCAGTGGTAATGGTGAAATACTCTACTTTTGTTGTTGAAAATGTGCCAAGTTGCCATGTTTTACATTTTATTATACAAAGCTTAAACTGTCAGCAAGAAGGGGAGGTGTTTAAATCACATGGAACATTGAAGCACAGTTCAGGCCCTTTGGCCCTCAATGTTGGGCAAACCTATATACAGTAAAATCCCTATTATCTGGCAGCTACAGGGAACGTGAATCCAGAAATGTAAATTTTCCGGTTGACTGAGATTCACTCTTCCAATGCCTAACTAACACACCTGCATTTAAGAATATTTTGTTTAAAAGGCAAAAAGCAGAGCAAAATGTAATTTTAAAAATCAGTATTGTACTCTTTAATTATGTAGAGTTTATTTCAATCAAGTAATTAATTTACATTTAAATTTGAACTCTAATTGCTGGAGCTGTAACAGTGTTGAACTAGCCACCACACTGTGCTGCTGTTATAATTAACCCCTCCCCCAAGTTTACAGATAAAGCCTTACTAATATACGTAATACTAATAAAAATAAAGTCTCTTACCAGGTAGTGATAGAGAGATACTTTGGTAGAGCTGCCCCAGCAGCATCGACCGTCTTTTCATTCTGGTGTCCCGATCAGACCTTCAGCACAACCCGACTCACCTCCATGCATGTGTCCCGGTTAGACCATCAGCGTACCTTCCCCACGCTGACAACTCAACTCATCTCCACACCAGTGTCCTGGTCAGACCCTTGGCACACCTTCCTTTAAATTCAAACCCTTGTCTCTGGCGCTCTAACAGTGTTGCACTAGCCACTACGCTAACCGTGGCGCGATCATAGTTAACACCCTTCCCTCAAATTTACAGATGAAGCCTTAAAGCCTTTCAGATTTATTATCGGAGTACATAAATTACATCACATACAACCCTGAGATTCTTTTTCCTGTGGACCAGGCAGAATTACCACTTATTGGTTGTGCAAAACAAAAACTGCACATAACATACACATGGAAACAAATAAAGAACTGTAAATAGAGAACAAATTTAAACAAACTGACTGTGCAATACAGAGAGAATATACTGATAAAGATAAAAGACTTACTAGGCAGGGATAGGGAGACACTTTGGTAGAGTCACCCCAACGGCGAGCGGCATCGACTAGCTCTTCATCCTGGGCAAAGCTATTTTATTCAAATGCAACTTTATTCAAACACCAGCCGAGTGTGAGGTACAACCGGGGTGTTTCAGCTATTATTATTTAATTTTAAAAATTCTTTGAGTTTTTTGTCTGTTGTTTGAGTTTCCTATTGATTGATAATGGGGATTTTACTGTATTCCTAGCAAATAAAAAGTATTAAACCCTTCCTACTCGTAACCCTCTACTTTTCTTCATCCATGTGCCTGTAAAAATGCTCCTCATGTTTCAGCCTCCACCACTACCACTGGCAAGGCATTCCAGGAACCCACATCTCTGTGCAAACAAACTTACCCCAGATATCTCCCCTTCGATTTGTAAAGATGTCACCTGGTGTCTGCTCTTCCTGCCCTGGGATAAAGGTAGTGGCTGACCACCTTATCTTATGCCTTTCCTATCAAGTCTCCTCTCATCTTACTGAACTCCAAAGAGAAAAGTCCCAACTCTGCTAACCTTGCCTCATACATACACTGTTTGCTTAAGAGCTCAATTTCATCAGCCAGAAAATGGTCAGATTTCAGATATATTGTCAGAGAACATGCATGGCATCACATACAACCCTGAGATTCTTTTTCCTGTGGGCAGAATTATTTGCAAACAAATACATGTAAATAAATAAAGAACTGTAAATAGATAATGAATTTAAACAAACTGACTGTGCAATACAGAGGGAATAAAAAAATCAATAAAGTGCAAATGTAAGAATCCTTGAATGAATCCCTGATTGAGTTTGTTGTTGAGGAGTCTGATGGTGGAGGGGGAGCAGCTGTTCCTGAACCTGCTGGTGTGAGTCTTGTGGCACTGATACCTCTTTCCTGATGGCAGCAGTGGGAACAGAGAGTTTGGAGGGTGGTGTGGATCCTTCATGATTGCTGCCGCTCTCCAAAGGCAGAGTTCTCTGTAGATGTTGTAAGTAGTTGGAAGGGTTTGTTTTTAATGTCCTGGGCAGTGTCCACTATCTTTTGGAGGGCTTTCTGTTCAGGGGCATTGGTATCCCCATACCAGACTGTGATTCAGTCAGTCAGCACACTTTCCACACACCTCTGAAGAAATCTGGCAGGGTTTCTGATGTCATACCAAACCCGAGGAAGTAGAAGCAGTGATGCGCTTTCTTCACAATGCTATTAGTGTGTTGGGTCCAGGAAAGATCCTCCAAGATGGTGACTCCCAAGAACTTAAATTTGCTCACCCTCTCCTTCTCTCATTCTCACAATGATCACTGGATTGTACACCACTGGTTTTCCCTTCCTGAAGTCAACCATCAGTTCCTTGGTTTTGGTGACACTGAGTGCAATGTTGTTATTGGTGCACCATTCATCCAAGTTTACAATCTTACTCTTATATGTTGACTCATCACCGCTTTTTTTAAATATAACCCAGGTCCCAAGTAGCAGGTATTTAAAAAACAATATACCAGCAAGACTCACTGCTGTTTTCACAATAATATTGGATGAATCTTTGCAATGAAATCCAACACAAAATGGCACAGACATGTTAAATGCTAATCAGTTTCAAAGTGACCCGACCAGACACATCATTTTGGAAACTCTCAATCCTCAAATCTGCAGGCAGGGAATGATGGTGTGCCAAAATTAGTCAAACCAATAGCAAAGGTGAACCCAGGAGGAACCTCGGCCAGCTTGCTGTGTCATTTGAGCCTCAATTAATTTGGCATTGAAATAAATGTGTTATTTGCTCTTGTGGAATTCTAGACTGTGAATGATTGAGGGTTAATTTCACCCTGTGAATTTCTTACCGAGGCTGAGACCAAATGTCTCCAAAATCCAAGGCTCGAATGCACTTGAATTGCGAATTGGTGGGTTTTACGCCAAGTATTGCTGCTCGCATTTTAGTCTCTTGTGTAGGATAAGAGTTTTAAAAGCCCCTGATTGTGCCCAGCCGGTTGTGGAGAAAGGATTAGGCGCCAGGAATCAACAATCAACTCTCAGTTCTGCCGTACAAAGCTTCTTACTGCCTTGTTCTGAAAAGCAAGAACCTAAAAGCTTTTTCTCCCAGAGAATTTATCTTCCTTACTTCAACCCAAAGGATCATTTTGCTGTTGTCCAATGGATACCTTTTGTGTGCAGCCGCAGTGTTCTGACATAGCCCTTGCAAAAGTGCCAAGGCAGCCAGAACTAAATCAACAGTCACCACCCTTACCTTCTTGCAAATACAGCTCCTGAGATCCTATCTCAAAGCTCTGGATATCTCAGTCATTTCCTGTTTTTATGGATACAGTCAAGATAATTGCTTCCAAACATGATACTCAGTCACTAAGCACAAGCGATTGTTAATTTTAAATCCTTTGTATGTTGATACTTCATCACAGAGGAATTAAATGTGCTTCTTGAGTTAGCTATCATGGGTTGAATGACCACGTGAGGAGTTACATGGTCTTCATTCTGTGTCTGCCTCCAGTTCATCTGACTGCAAATCTATTCGACAGACACCTGGCAGCGCAGGGCTCTCAGCTAGTGCTTGCCTTTCCCAAATAAAGGGAGAAAATGCTCGGCAGGTGAGGCATTATGGTGTGGGAAAGAGTTAACCATTCCCTCGATGGCCCAGGGCAATAGAGGCAAATGGATTTCAAGATGGAGAGACAGGGGAGTCAAAGTTTGCAGGCAAGTGCATCAAGTAATTAAAGGGTAAAATTATGTGTTGGCCTTTATTGCAAAGGGGTTGGAGTTTGGAAATAGGGATGTTTTGTTGCGCTTATTGAGAGTGTCGGTGAGGCCATACCTGGATCACTGCACTTAATTTTGATCCCCTTGCCGAAGAAAGGAGACCATGGCCTTGCAGACATTCACCAATAGCATTGTCCTATTGAAAGAGGCTTTTAACTTCACATTCCAGCATCAGCAGTTTTGTTTTCTTGGACTAGATTTAGATTTCAGATTTATTGTCAAAGAGTACATAAATAACATCACATACAAACCTGAGATTCTTTTTTCTACAGGTGAGGCAGAATTATTGGTAGTGCAGTAAAATAAACTGTAAATATATACATGTAAACAAATAAAGAACTGTAAACTGATAACAAATGTAAGCAAACTGACTGTGCAATATGAGAATTTTTAAAAAATTATTGAAGTGCACAAGGGTCCTTAAATGAGTCCCTGATTGAATTGGCTCTTGAGGAGTCTGATGGTGGACCTTGTTCCTGAACCTGATAGTGCACGTCTTGCTGAACTACAGGTGCTCCTCAACTTACAATGGGGTTGCATTCCGTAAGTTTAAAAAAATCAAGTCAATAATATAATTTATAATTTAATTTATAATTAAATCTGAATACCTTTATTCCACACTGAAAAAATGATTAACATGAGAGAGTAGATTGTACGATACTCTTGCATGATGTTGCCAATGCCTAGCATTGCAAGAGAGTAGTGTGCCACATATCACAAGTGCAGGAACAGATCGAAATTTGAAATTGACAGTACAGATTTGAACCATCGAAACTTTGAAAAATTGTAAGTTGGAGCACCTGAATATCTCTTTCCTGATGGCAGCAGGAGAACGGAGCATGTTGCCTGTAGATGTTCTTGATGGTGGGGAGGGTTATGCCTGTGATGTCCTGGGCTGTGTCCACGACCTTTTGGAGGGCTTTACGCTCAGGGATATTGGTGTCCCCATATCAGACCATGATGCAGCCGGTTAGCACACTTTCCAAGATAGGTTTTGAGGAAAGAATGGAAGGCAGAGGTCATTAAATGACAAAAAGTGAAGGAAATAAAATTTGCAGGTCAAAATAGAGCATAATTATCTGAAATTAAAAAATATAAAATGGTAGAAACACTCAGTAGGTCAGAGGGAACTGCATCAAAGATCCTTCCTCAGATCTGGAAGAGATTTTTGCACCAGTCCTGATGAAGGGCTTCCAACCTGATGTGTTAACTCTATTTATCCCTCCCCAGAAGCTACCCGATTTGCTGAGTGTTTCTAATAATTTCAGATTTTCACCATCTGCACTTTTTCCATTTTGGAATGATCTAAAAATCATTCAACCTGAAAGTTACAGAGTGACCATTGGAGATTTGAGATCAACACTCCAGGAATGTTGATGACTAGTTTGTTGAGCTCAGTGTTGGATCTGAAGGTCAGAAGGCAGATTGCAGGCATTCCTTGGGCTTGCCTTTGGGCTTTGTTGGAGGTTGAAGTGGGAATGAAACAGTCAGTGGAAGCTCAGGGGCAATGCCTGTGGACAGCTAAATTGAGTCACTCTGCATGGAAAAGGCCATTCTGTACACTATATCCATGCTAACCAGTGAATAGCCATCTGCATTAAACCATCTATGAGCCCTCAGCCCTCTTTTCCAAGGTGGTACAAAATCTCATCTGGACCCAACAGCCAGCAACTCTTCTTCCAGCATTCTCTCAAGATTTATTGTCATGTAATAAAGACAGCGTAATATTACACAAAATTTGTTTTTGTCATCGGCAGAAATTGTCTGAAGCACCTCTTAGAGTCAGAGAAGGAGAAGCAAAAGAGTCACTGAGTGTCCGTGGATTCACCTTCAAAGCTCCCACAGCCCCTGCAGACACAGCACAGTCCAGTCCAAATCATCAGCAGCCCAAGCTCCAGATCCAAACCTCCAACACTATCACTATAGCGCCCTTGGCACTAACTCGCATCCCAGTTCTGATACCTGGTACCCCCTTCAGCCAGTCTTGGGCCTGCCTCCAGCAGTCCACAGCCCGGTGTGAATCTCTTGACCACATTCGCCAGCACCCCACTGTCTGCATTGTGTTCCAAGTACTCACTACTCTCTGGGTCAAAAGGTCTCCAGTTGGACATGGAGACCAGATGCCAGTCACCCAATCTGCATGTAGATGAGATCACATTGTGAACAGTGAATTCAGTTTTTCCAAATTGAAAGCAAATAATTATTTCATTCAATAAAGTGTGTTTAGGTCCCTGGGTAGACAGGTAAAAAGACGCTGATCACATTGTTCAGAACAGGAAGCCATGTTAATGTTACTGTTCCTCTCTTCACAGATGCTGCCTGATCTACTGAATATTTCTAGCAATGCTTGCTTTTATTTCAAATTTTCTGGATCTATAGTATTTTGTTTTTAATTGGCTGGTATCACCAATTACGTCAAATTTTCCTTGACTATTGTATCTTGTTCATCTTTTACATATCAAGAAAGAATCAGTATACAAATGTTAAAATGACATAAACAGTTTTCATGATTGCAGACGTCAAAAGGCCACTGAATTTAAAAATACACAAACTGCATCAACAGAAAACACTAAAATTTACAAGTAAACTGTCTGGTTGTTTTATGTCATCTGTAATAATATTGTTGCCCCCCCCAGCACATTCTCATTTTACAGCTCAAGCAATATTCCAGCGCCTGTCGGTATTGTGCACGTATTTATCTCAGCTCTGCTTTTTCCATTGTAAAATTTTATTCCACTGTATGCGACTGTAAACCATTAGCTGAAATTAATGACCAATTTTAAAGACCCATCTGCTCTTAAATAGGGACATAAAATACAGGAATAACATAGCTGGATATTACTCTGGTCATTTGGTCCTTTGTCTGTTGGCAATTATTGCTGGCATCTGACAAGTTAAAACATTTTAACAAACTGCTTGGCTTTAAATGTGCTCATTATAACCATGCAGGTTACATGTGTAAGCTCCCACTCAACCATAATGTGGATTGGGCAGTCCACATTTTCCATTCACTTCATTGAATTATTTGAAAGGTGGCTGCAAATTCCACTTGTGTCAGTCAGTAGTGGCTCAGTTTATCGTTAAGCGCGCAGGGTTAGTGAAAAGCTTCACTCTGCGCACCATCCAGGCAGCTTGCAAAAATTTCCCACGTCGTTTTGGATCCACCAAAAGGCAATGAGATAAATTGTGACAATGCTGGCATTGATCTTCAATGGTAGCACTAACATTAATATCAAAGGCAAGTCAAATTTTAAATTTCAATCAAAACTTCGTGCTTTTCCGAGGGGAATCCAGCTCGACTATCACTCCTGTTATCATCTCAGAATGGTGCTGGCTCCAGTCTGCTCCACCACACCAACCCCCTCCTGCCACCCCCAAAACTTCCCCTTGCTGCATTTGAAAATTCCTTTACATAGATTTCAGTCTGATGATTATGGGCTCAGGCCCTACTTCAGAGATTATATAAATTGGATACCATGAAATCGTATTAAAGGAGCACTACTAAAACACAAAAGTCTGCAGACACAGTGGCTGATGGAAAAACACAATGCTGGAGAAACTCAGCTGGTCAAACAGTCTCCTTTGTATATGGTAACAAAGAAAGATACTACGGTACATAACTAATGACTGCCTTTTGAACAAGACATTAAATCAAACACTCGAAGGTGGATATCAAATTCCCATAGTGATCAAGGGAGTTCTCACTAGTGTCATGGCTGATAATTATCCCTCAATCAACACAAGATAAATAACTATATGCTTATTACCACGATGTTTGTTGCGTAGAAATTGTCTTTTGCATTTCCCGTGGTTATACTTCATACAACTCAAACTAATCATTCATTCCTTCACCGAAAGAACCATAACACTGAACCATAACACAGTCCTTTCTGATCTCTTTGTTCTTTCGTATATTCTGAACTTCACAAAATCAAGCCTGAACTTGCTGCCTCTCTCATATCACGCTGGCCCGATTTTGGAATTACCTCCACAGGCGTCATTGTGACCTATATTCGATGATACGGAAAGCACAGAAATACAAAATGTTACGTGATCCAGTCTCCAGAAACCACATTGCCAGTCTCTAACCCAACTATTCGGACTCCCAAGGGAACTGGAGGAAAGGGACTCGATAGTCTGCTGATCCAAAACATCGACAGACCATCTGTTTCTCTTCACAGGTGATGTCTGCTTGCAGGTTCCCTTCATTCATACGGGGTTCCAGCATCTGCACATTTTTCCCTTTCTGCAAGATAAACATATGAGTCCACAGTTCATTCAGGCTAAGTAGTTTGAAGCCTGGGTCTGATGGTAAATTCCACCATTTTAGTCATTATCTTTTCTATCAGCTAAATTCCTTTGCACAATCAAGCATTTAGATTAATCCAGGAGCATGTTCCTAACTCTGAGGAGCATCATTAATCTTGCTTATTGAGGGTGTTTATTCTACTTTGAAATTCCAATTGGCTCAATTTTAGAACCAGAAAACATTACAACACAGAAAACATGCTCCTCTGGCCTGTGCCAAACCATTATTCTGCCTCGTCTCACTGACCAGCACCCAGGCCGTCGCCTTCTATACCTCTCCTGCCCATGTTCCTGTCCAAATGTTTCTAAAATGTTAAAATTGAGGCCACTGGCAGTTCGTTCTGCACTCTCACTACTCTCTGTGTGAGTAAGTTCCCCCTAAACTGCTCCAATTTCACCCTTAATCCATGTCCTCTGGTTTGCATCTCACCTACCCTCAATGGAAAAAGCCAATTTCCCCCTCATAATTTTAAATATCTACAGCAAATCTCCCTCATTCTTCTAGGCCCCAGGGAATAAAGTCCTAACCTGCTTAACCTTTCCCTGCAACTCAGTTCCTGTAGTCCAGGCAACATCCAAGTAAATCTTGAAAGCATCCACTCAATCTCTTTCCCTGTGCCCACTTCAATTCATTATCTACTTCAGCAGATGAGCAGCATTAAAATAATACTTCTAATATTTGTGTTACAAACTGCACGTTGCAGTACCTCCTTTAATATAAGGTCATTTATCCCTCACTGAACTGTCCAATTAAACATGGAGATAAATTTGTCAGTGCCCTGTGAAAACCAAATGCAAGATTGCAGTGTTGTATCACAAGTACAGTATTAGAACATTTTTAAAGTCAATTACATTCCTATGCCTTTTAATCATTAGTTTCACGAATTCTATTTACTGGACAATCACTTACCTGTGCATGGAATGCAGCATTGTTGAGTTCACAATGCATCTGATGAGATGTTAAAGATACTCCTGTAGTCTCAGGAAAATAGAGAAGATTCCTTTACATTATTTTGACAGCAGGGCCATTCTTACCAGTTCACTGATCAATAATCACTAAAAAAAAATAATTATCTGATCATTGTCACGTTGCTCAGTGGGATAGCGCTGTGCACAATTAGCCTGAAGTGACTCCGTTTCTGAAATGCTTCAAAATACATTGTGATATCCTGAGATGATGAGATGCACGACAGAAAAGCAAATCTACCTTTAACAGACAAGCTACTCTGGATTACCAGGAAGTGCTAAATACACTGTTTTCAAAGATTTTTTAACAAATTCTCCACATCAACACTAATTTTATCTTACCTGTCACTTACTGCAATATTTTACATTTGCACCACTTTGCATTTCATCTGCAATTGATGTTTGGCGGTGCATTTTAAAACATGAACATATTGTCTCTACATCGTGTTTTTGTTGCATTCTGATTGTGTAGGCGAATCACATGTTGTGCTTCCTTCAGAAAAATGTAACAGTGCCACCACAGAGAGTGCTATCTTACATATACAAAGTTCACAATTAAACCATAACTTTGTAGTCTATATTCAGGGCCAGATTAAGGCCAACTGATGCCCTAAGCAAAACCCAACTCTTTCATTGTCTAACTGACCAGACATCAAGACGCAATAAGTGCTAAATATGAAATACTAGATTTAAAATTCATTTTTTCCAGGCCAAACCCTTCTTTCCTTGGCTTGGCTTCGCGGATGAAGATTTATGGAGGGGTATGTCCACGTCTGCTGCAGGCTCGTTGGTGACTGACAAGTCCAATGCGGGACAGGCAGGCACGGTTGCAAGGGAAAATTGGTTGGTTGGGGTTGGGTGTTGGGTTTTTCCTCCTTTGTCTTTTGTCAGTGAGGTGAGTTCTGCAGTCTTCTTCAAAGGTGGTTGCAGCCCGCCGAACTGTGAGGCGCCAAGATGCACGGTTGGAGGCGAGATCAGCCCACTGGCGGTGGTCAATGTGGCAGGCACCAAGAGATTTCTTTAAGCAGTCCCTGTACCTCTTCTTTGGTGCACCTCTGTCTCGGTGGCCAGCTCGCCATATAACACGATCTTGGGAAGGCGATGGTCCTCCATTCTGGAGACGTGACCCACCCAGCGCAGTAGGGTCTTCAGCAGCGTGGATGGCAGTCTCTTCAAACTGAGGCTCCTGCTACCTCACATCAAGACACAAGAGCAACTCGTCCGTGAACTACTACGCTTTAGGGCAAACCCTACAACTATATTAAATATAACCTGTATATTTGTTTTTATAATTTATTGTTGGAACCCCCTGTTTGTGGGCCCCAAGTTCAGTTGCACCATGGTAAAAACCCCGTGGTGCCCCCTTCCCTTGGTGCATCCACATGCGCGCTTATTTGGCTTAATGGTTAATCCATGCTTGTCTATATTCATCCTATCACAACCTCTTCTCACTGCTCTCTTCAGGCAGAAGGTACACAGCGCAAACACCAGCACCTTGAGCTTCAAGGTTTCTTTCCAACAGCTTGCTTGAACTTTCCCTTGTTAAACTGAGAGACTGCTCTGACCCCACAAAAGGACTGTCTGCACTACAGCAAAGTCATCATTTTTTTTTTTTGCACGAGAATAACTGTGAATATTGTTCACACACAAATGCTGGAGAAATTCAGCAAGTCACATAGCATTCTTCATGTAGATGCATAACCAAAGTTTCAGGCCCAAGTCCTTCATCAAGTAAGGTGTACATGCATATGTATTCTTTTTTAAAATTTATCGTCTTTTTAAACTTTGATTAAGTATACTATCAGGTTTGGGTTTTGTGCCTATTCCGCTGCAGCAAGAATTTTAACCCGCGTACCCGTGTCCTGTTATTTCCAGATTGCCTCCTGAAATTTCACTGTCCTTTCAAGATATGCATCAAATGCAAATCTGAACGTTTCTGTCATTGCCTGAAAAGAGAAGCAATGTTTCCCCAACACTGAGCTCTGGCACAATGAATGATTCATATACACAGTGTATCACCTTATTCAATTTGACAGGGTTCTACAATTGCTCAGCATTCCCAATGCCTGCATAAATATTATCATCTGCAGGAAGTGATGGGGTTGTGAAATGACAGGATGACACGGACCCGAAGGTGGGAGCAGGGCAAAAACTGGCAGAAAATTTACAAATTTGTTTTAATTCACTCTGAAAGCAGGAGGTGGTGCCGATACTATCAGTGTTCCAGATAAAGAGGCGTTCAGGGGACTGAAGTAGGAACAGAAGAAAGAACATTCCACATGAAAAGACAGCAGCTTGAAGAGAAACTGCATTGCAACACCTTTCATTTGCATTTCAGGTGACTCAGAGGTGAAATAATACACACTAAATATGCAAATTGTACTTTTATTCACAAATAACCATAACCGTTAACCGTTTACAGCACGGAAACAGGCCATGTCGGCCCTTCAAGTCCGTACCGGTTCACTTGAACAACTCCACCAGCTCCTCCGCAAACTCCTGAGGAAGTAGAGGCTTTCTTCATGATGCCATTGGTGCCTTGAACATCACTGCAGAAATCCCTCAGGGTAGTTACCCAAAACCTTTGGTACTTCTGGCTTTTTGACGGAAGGAATGTAAATGACAAAGATACAAAGTTTGTTGATGATCCCTGGTCAATTTGCAACGCTTGTGCGAATAAAGCAACCCATTTCTGCACATAACAAGACCCACATAAAGACAAAACATTTTGCCTTGCAACTACCACTTCAAGAATGTGCAATGCAATGGGTTTGCAATGCCTCCAGTTAAGCAGAAAAGAGGCAAAAGTGACAAAATGGGATTTTATCACCTGTTCGTTTTTTTTAAAAAAAGGTGAATTTACCTTTCAATGGAGAGGAACTCCATTGTTGTAGACAGTGTGGATGAAGTAAAAACACAATGCTGGAGAAATTCAGCAGGTCAGACAGTGTCCTTTATGTTGCAAAGATAAAAATACATAACCAACATTTCAGGCTTGTGCCCTTCATTATCTGTTTGACTTGCTGAATTTCTCCAGCATTGTTTTTACTTAAGTCCTGAAGCTTATGGTCAACTGCACTAACATCTCTTTGAATGGTAATGGGTCAAAAAGCACCCCATGAAATGCCCATGTGTGTTCTTGCTATGTTAAACATGCTGTTATTGGATACTGTTGTCACCCTTGACAATCCTCAAATTTTGGGTCAATGAATGCAGATATCAACTTTCTGAAGATTATTGCATTATTTTTGGGAACTGGGCAATAAATCTAAAGTTGGCACAGGAAAAATGACTTCAAAACCTTCTATTTATGGTCTGCGACCTCTGACACATTTGGAAGCCTTGTAACTGAAAGTTAGCGCTAATCAAACGAGGGAGGCAGTTTCATGTCCTGAATTTACTCTCCAATAACATCCATGCTCTCTGAAGCCGAGATACAGATAAGAAGAAAATGTCAGGCAAGTACAGGCAAGACTGAAGGATTCTGGTGAGCCACACCTTGTGGAGTAAAATAATGACATGTGTTGAGCCCAACAGGAAATTATATGGCTACAACGATAATTGGACCACCGAGTCATTATAGGAAAAGCTTTTGTGCTTCAGAATAAAATCCATGGTAAATGTCTAATGTTTTTAAAAATGTCTTTTCAATATTCTGAAGCACTTGCAAGGTGCAAGTTCCTGGGCTAAGCAAATGTTGCAATTAATCGAACAAAGCTGTATTTCATCACAAAGCTCTAAAGTCATGCAAAATCTTTGACCAGAGATGCTTGGAAATCTACAAAGCTGTTCTTACTTCCATTCACTTTCCACTTCCATGATTTAGCTGTGTGCTTCTTTTGCTCCACCCGTTTTTCACTTCGCTCTGCATGAGCCAGGAGAGAAAGTGGTGGACAGAGAGTGTGCAGGAGTCGATTAGTATCTGATAAGTTTCAGGCCCCAATGAAGTTCTGTCAGTCATTTTGCCAAAGGCAAAAGCTATTTAATGCCTTTCCGTGAAGTTCCTACATCTTGAGTGATTGTCAGAAATTACAGCAAGTTGTCAAAGAAGATCAGAGAATTGTCACTGGTATTGGTCTCTTTTATGTTCAAAATTTCAGGTCAGGTGCCTCAACCGCTCATGGAATGTGGATCAAAAGTACTCAAGTTCTTCCACTTCATACAACTTTTAAGGGCTGAATATTTGCTGGACATAGCACGATAATGCAAAGGATATTATTAGGGTTATACCACAATGAATCAAGCAGATTACAGTACGTCTGCATTTATTCAGCAATCTCAGGATGTCTCAAAAGATGACGGGTAACTTTGTGCTCAATAAGGTTTGGCAAACAGCTGTCAGCAGCCAGAAAACACAAGTTCAAGTTGATTGTCACATGTACCAAGATGCTGCAATTGGAGGTTGTTTTGCAAGCAGACGAGTTCGATATCTCATCAATTATACAAGTAAGACACAGTGCCAAAATGTTACAGAGTTACAGAATGATCAGTTGGTACGGAGCAAAGTCATCACAATTTTACTTTTTCCAAGTTCTGATAAAGGCGGGTGACGAACTACAGTAGAAGCCCAAAAAATCCAGACTGCTCGTGGATTCTCAGGCAGTACTTTGAAAATTCAAATGGAAGCAGGAATAAAGCTGATCCTTCTTGTGGATGGAACAGCTTCTGCTACACTGCTTCTTTAAATAATTTCATAGCTTCCCTCATTTAGGACTTTGTAATTTCTTTGTGTTAAGATTATTCTGCACCACATGTGCCGACGTGACGTCTTGAACCTCTGGTTCTGAAGAACAAATTTAATAGTAGCCGTTTCCATCGGCATTTCTGGAGGAGCCCTTTCTAAACCATGAATTGTACATACTCTATGTTGCCATTCGAAGAGTATTGCTCACATCACTTACTAATTTCTTAATCATTGCAGGTTTGTCACTCAATTTCAATGTGTTCTTTCCCTTCACACTGATGTTGATCCAATTTCGCATCCATTATTATGGGTTTGTCAATAAATATCCTTTAGACTGTGTTGCTGTGCATCTGTGGCACTTACACAGGCACACAAAAATCCGCTAAATTTAAAAAAGTCAGCACTTTCCAGTGGTCCAGATTTCTGGGCTTCCACTGTATTTAGTGGTTCACCATTTCGCACACATGGAATCCTCTTCCTGACGGGATAGGGGAGGAGATTAATTGGACGAAATCAGGGATATTTTCAAAAAGAAAAATTGTTGGGTGATGTTAGTGTCACCAACTGAAGTGTACAACAGCTGCACTAGATAATTGTCCCTGCTGGAGCCATGATCAAAATTGCATAATAAATGCATAATCAAGGGAACACCATAGTTTCAATGAGACATGAAAGTAGGCCTCAGTCCGCCCTATTGAGTGAACTATGAAAAACCTTTCGCTCAAGGAAGAATCAGAATTCTCCCTGGTGTTAATTGTTAACCAATGTCTGTAGAAGTGATTATCTGGTCAGGGTCTAAACGATGCCTGCAGGAACTTGCTACGCAAAATCTTGCCTCCTAAGTTTCCATGTACAGTGACTACTGTACATGGCAAAAGCTCGATCCTGCAACATTTTATTGTCTGCAAGCTTCAGTTACTGCATTCAGAAACTTCCCAACAGCGAGTCATCCTTGTAACTGTATTTTTCCTCATTTGAGCAGCAATGTGGTGTCAGCAAGTTGGCTTACAAAGCACGTCCCACACCCAACCTGTCGGAGGATGGCAATATATGCAGTAGCAATCCGGATGCAACGCAGCTCTCTTCTCATAGTCATGGTGTGTGCTTTTTAAAACAAACCTTAATAATCCAACACTTAAAATTGAACAAATGGAGTAAAGTTTCTTGCAGGTAAAAGTGTCTCCCATTTGGGTAAAGAAGCAGCTTTCCACCAAGTGTTAGAATTCTGCTCCCTGCTTTAATAATTTTGTATTCAAAACATTTATCATTTTAGCCATTTCCCCAATCTACGACACACTAACCAGTTGCAAGCCAAAATGTTTTGTCTTTATGTGGGTCTTGTTATGTGCAGAAATGGGTTGCTTTATTCGCACAAGCGTGGCAAATTGACCAGGGATCATCAACAAACTTTGCCTACTTCTGGCTTTTTGATGGAAGGAATGTAAATGACAAAGATACAAAGGTTTTGGGTACTACCCTGAGGGATTTCTGCAGTGATGTTCAAGGCACCAATGGCATCATGAAGAAAGCCTCTACTTCCTCAGGAGTTTGCGGAGGAACTGGTGGAGTTGTTCAAGTGAACCGGTACGGACTTGAAGGGCCGACATGGCCTGTTTCCGTGCTGTAAACGGTTATGGATATTTGAGTAACTTATTGCAAAGTTTTTCTGAATATAACACTGCAGTTATCTTGTTCACAGTGACCCAACTGGTGGTTTTTAGTTTCCACATGCCCATATATTCCACTGCTCTCACTTTCCATACAATTTTTATTTCCAATATAATGCACATTGGATAACACTACCCTTGACGAACTGGCAAGTTCTGTATATCAGAGCCTTCACTGTAACTTGCTTTTTTGCAGAGTACTTTGAGGTGAAAGGTGTGAAATTAACGCAAACCTTCCTTTATTCCTTCAATGCAACTATTGCTTCAAGTGCAAAAATATCGACCAACTGGATGAGTTCTCCACAATTATGATCAAGTATTTACATATTGGTTACACCAGAGACCTGATTAGCGCAGAATCTGGATTTGGACCCGTTGCACACTCGAGAGCAGTAAAACTGTATGGGCTTCAGCATCAAAACCATTCACATGGAACTTCCTGGAAGCTTGGCGCCTGCAATTGAAAGGAATGTACCCATGGGGCAGGTAAAGTGGGCAGAGGGAGGGACGCACACAAAAATTAATTCATGCTTTTAGTCCATTCCAAATTTGCTCAGTGCCTTGCAACTGTTTATTGCAGACACACCGGTAGTTAGACTTACAAAGCAACTTATGTCACAGCAGACCATTCAGCCCATCTTACCCAAGACAGTTGAAAAGAAACTACTCCCACCTTCCAGTCCTTCGTGTTCAGCCCTTCTGGTCTCAATGCTGTGAGTACTGGACATCCAAGTACTTTTTAAAAAAGACACTGAAGGTTTGTTCTTCTGCCACCTTTCCAAACATTGGTTGTCATGTCATATAACTCAACAGCATGGAAGCCGTCCCTTTGGCCCAACTCATCCATGCTGACCAAGTTGCTCATCTTAGCTGGTGCCATTTACTTGCATTTGGCCCATATCACTCTTCCAGAGGCTGCGGCAGCACTGGAGGTGAATCCACAGACACCGTGACTCTGTAGGAACTCTCTTTTACTTTGTTTTCTCTGACTGTAAAGGGCATTGGACATTGTCAATGGTGAACCTTCATCTGCCTAGGGGAGAGGAAAGGCAATTTTGTGTCATATTGTTTGATGATGGATTCTGCCTTTATTCCTTTTTTTCAGAGTAATCCTGATTACACCAAAGAGAAATTATTTCTCAAGATCTTCCCTGAGGTGACTTTGGAATTTGTGTCCTGTAACAATGTGCTTCACTGTGAAATAGATTTTCTCTGTTCACCCGCTGAAGAGCTCTGATTTTGAATAACACTGTTGATATCATATCTAACTTTGCTCTGATGAAAGTATTCTCCATTTGAGTGATATTGTTGTATTTAAAGACAATCTTGGTGACATTGAAACTTCTCTGTTAATTGGAGTCAGTCCCATTTCTATGGCAAAGTAACACAATGAAAATGGCTCTCTGCTGATCTCACATGGACCAATCTGGCTTTGGAGTGACTGATTATCTGTTCATTACACTTATCGTCAGGACTTTCCACATCCAAGTTTGATCCGTGGGTCCTTGGACATTCAATCTTACTTCCTGCGATGGCAACAAACAGTGATATAACACACAAAATGTAATGACAAAGGGTTAGCAAAAATAAATTCATGTAACAAGCAGCCAGGTGGGGCGAGGTCAGGACACTGAGAGGTGACATTTGTACAAGTGAAGCATCACCTTGAAGGAACCCATGGCCACATTCATGGAGGAGTGGCAGAATAAACATGGCAGAGAGAGGGAAATGATGGACACCTGAATGTCATCTGGACTGCTTGGAATTTCATTTACCATGCAAACCCCACAGGAGGGCCAGGATATGGACTGTTCTAATCCTTGCTGATGCTTCTGGGAACTTTTCTGTAATGGGAAATATTATTTCAATGATTCATGAAGACTTCACCAAGCAGAAAACAATAGCTTCATTTTCATTTCAACTTAAAAAAGGAGACTCATACTTTTAATTAAATTACAAATACAATCTGCACAACAATTGGGTCGATTTAATTTCAGAATCCAGTGCTCAGTCATGCTGAGGGCAGTGTTTTCATTTACCCATAAAAACAAGTGTTTTTTGTGGAATATGCTTCAACACCAAAAATAGCACCCATCACAGAGAGCGAAACAGTTCACAGACCTCTACAACTTTCATGAAACTGCATGAACAGATAAAGTGTTGATATGAAGCAGGCTGAAGTTTGGCCTGTTAGCCATGGCAAGTTTTAAAGCTTTTTGTGGATAGTGCTTCTCAACAAACCAGTTAATTTGACACTAAATTTTAAAGTTATAAATTTTGAAATGTAGCACAGTAACAGGCCCTTTCGGCTCACAAGCTCGTGCTGCCCAATTACACCCCTGTACGCTTTGAATGGTGGGAGGAAAGTGGGGAGCCCCTGGGGAAAACCCTTGCAGACACAGGGAGAACGTACAAATTTCTTACAGACAGTGCTGGATTTGAACCCTGGTCCAGATCCCAGTTGCCTTGGGAGAATCAGTTACACAAGGTAAATAAAACGGCAGAATTAACCTGCAAGTCAGAACGAGGCACTAGAAAAATGCTGGTTAATGAATTGTGTTGCATTCACACAACTAGTAATTTGCAGCTATCATGTGCATCTGTATCAAACAATATTCCTTCTTTCAACATCTTCCCCCATGAATCCTCACCGACATGCAAGTGAATAACTCAAGTTGTAACTTGAGACACACACACACTTTTTTTAAACATCCCCCTCCATCACCAACCTTTACTTCTTACCCCCTTCCTTTCCTTCTCAAATCTCTGCTCTCTCCAATTTAAAAAAAACCCTATTCCCTCTACCTTAACTTTCCCTCTCCTCGCTCTCCAAACTGGCACCTCACACCTGCAAACCACCTCATATCCCTGTGTCTGAATGCAGAAAGAGCGTTAGAATGTTATTGTGCCTGTTTAAGTTGGTGCCAGAGAACACGGTCTTCAATTGTTGGATTTCTTTGTCATTGAACTAAGACCTCAGCTGTCAGCACCATGAAGTAGTTTGTTTGCAACATGCGCCCCACATTAAAGAATGTTCCATGGGTCACATTAGTTGAAGCAGCTCATGCTCAATCCTGAGGGACGACAGAAGGACAATGTGTTGAGAATGACATGGTTGTATCCAATTGATCACTTTTTTGCGTAAATAACATTTTATTTTTGACTCGCCAGTCTGGACTCCGTCCAATTTTGACCATGCAGACAGTTCATTGGTTTACTCACTAGCATTCCCCAGGTATGAAAGCCTTCTCAATGAAAACAAGGATTGTCACCTCCCAGCTGGAGGGATATCAATAAATACTGAAATTTTGCTCTTTACATTCCAGCTTCTTCAAAGACAAACAGCAAACTGTGTTAATTGGCTAACCTCAATCTGCTGAAGGAACTCAGTGGGTCGAAAAGCATCAGAGGGGGTTAAAGAATGGTCAAGGTTTTGGGCTGGAGCCCTTGCTGAAGGGTTCAGGCCATAAACAACAACCATTCTTTTACTCCCACCAATGCTAATTGACTCACCGAGTTCCTCCAGCAGATTGGTTTTAACATCAAGTTCCAACATCTGCAGTCTCTGGTTTCCTCATCCAAATAAATTGGTCTTACTCACCAACACTGACTTAATCCTCTGTCTTCAAGCAGATATTAACTAATAACTTTTGACAGTATTAACTAATAACTTAGCAGCCTTTGAACATTTGTTTGATATAAATCTACCTCCATCAAACAGCCTACAATTAGATATCCTTCGGAAGGATTAATTTTTATCTGCAGCAGACAACAAAGCCATAAGTGGTGAACTAGAAGTGAATACAATGTTTCAGATGACAGGTACTCTCCCAGCTTCCAATCTGCCCCACCAGATAATAATTTTACATTTGTTTTTATTTCAAATGTTCCAGTGCATTAAGTCAACTGATTGAAGAGAAATGAGAGAGGATCGCTTGGAAACCATCAGTCCTGTTGCAGAGAATGTTGGTTGTCCTTGATTGATGTGACTTAACAGTTGAGCTGGAGGAGGCCGGTCTGAAAGTGCATTGTCGATCGTAACTTTAACCCTTGCCGGTTCAGATCCGAATTAAATTCATTACTCTATTTGAATGAGTAATGAGTGAAGAAATGTTAGATAATTGATGAAGTGTATCAGTCAACACTTGGTCAAGAATCAAGTGAAGGAAAACAATCCATTGGCTTGCAAATAAAATGTTCCCAATTCTTGCCATTACCCATTGGCAGAATTATCCAAGCTGTTACCACTCCAAGAGTAATATGAAGATTCATGTGACATGCAAAAAAAATCTTCTTATTGAGATTTTCTGCCCAGTGGTCCATAAAATGTTAAACTAATTCACGTTGGACTTCCTGTGACAGTCCATTGATAAACACAATCTCAGCATGTTAAATTACCTTAAGTTCTATCCAACACTACCACCACATAATCATCTCTTCCTCAGTTAGCAAACATTGAACAATGGTTTGATGTTAATACCATTTTGCTTACCAAGGCATGATGAAAACTGATTTAAAAAGAAACCTCCAAAAGATGTGATCCCCTGAGCAGTACCTGGCTGCTGCCGTCTGAAAGTACATACAATATATTTTTAAAAGATCAATTTTTCACGTCACAAGTTAGCAGTCGTATTTGCTTTTTTGTTGACTGCTGCAGTCGTAAGCTGCAATATATTGCCCATATACTGAGCACCAGCTTTCAACCTGTTTTGCAAAAACTAATGGGGTGCAGGAATGGAAAGCAGTTTCCCATCAACAGATTAACAGCCTGATTCCAACACCCTCATTCCTCACCCACCTTCCTCTATCCTGCCTGCACCAACAAGCGATGAGATGGAGGACACACAACACAAAGGCGGTGTT
This sequence comes from Narcine bancroftii, assembly GCF_036971445.1. NCBI lineage: Eukaryota > Metazoa > Chordata > Chondrichthyes > Torpediniformes > Narcinidae > Narcine > Narcine bancroftii. The sequence goes on along the minus strand of NC_091470.1, from coordinate 145,911,696 downwards.
CATCTGTGGTATGGAGTTTTGTCAGGGAGCAGTGGATGGGGTTGTGATATCTCTGATCATTTCTTCAGAATGCTTGCTTGAGTTTTACTTTTCTTATCAGTACAGACCTTGATAGATGTAGACCGATACAAAGACCAGATTTGCAGTCAGGCTCAATCCCAGAAGACTCTTCCACAGGAAATTTCCACAAACTCCTTGGTTAGAGATTGGATACAAAAAAATGTATCAATACATTAAGACTAAGAATAAGATTCACAGTTAATTAACCTTCACGGATAAAAATAAAATAGCAATTCAAAAATAATGATCCAGTATTAAAAAATACTTAGACAATTGGGCTAACTTTATTTACACAGTAATCATGCAATTCTCAGCTCAGAATTGAGATGATTGGGCAATTTCCATGTCAATCAAGCTGGTGATTGAGATGAACTTCAGGCACAGAGTTTGCACGGTAACTATTCTCCATTCAACGCAATTTTCCAGAGACATCATCTGCTTTTATTGGGAAAGGTTGCTATAAAATTTGTTCTTCCTCTACACTTTCAAAGTCAATCGATATGGCAAACTTGAACAAACAATGAGCTGCTGGAGGAACTCGGCATCCATGAGTGGAAATGGTCAATATTTCAGGTCAGGGTCCTTCATTGAGTGTTCCAGATCCCCGTTAACCTCTGGTGAAAATTATTTCTCTACAGTCCTCGAATGCTTATGACAATCTCTCTAAGCCTGCACCATTTATCCACCTCCTTGCCAAAGGAAAAGGCTCTCTCATTCTGCTCCTCATTACTGCACACTTCATAATCTCATTGACCCTCCTCTGCTCACAGTCACTGTGGAAATGTTACACAATTTATTCCATTAGAAAGCTGCGCAGGCTTAGATTTCAATTCAGATAATGAGGGACACTCTCTGACTCCCAACTTCTTTTTGGACTGAATTACTGATAAAAAGGACATGCTCTTTTGCCAATTTGATACATCACTATTCCTGGCAGAATGTCTGCTGAATACTTCTGCGGCAACAAAAGTGACCAAAAGTAACTGCCTCGAAAACACAAGCTGCACTACTGGTCCAGCAAGTTAACCTTTACCTGCCCCTAAATAGAATTGCTTTCAATTGAAAGTGGCCCGTTGTCCCACAGGGAAGACATCGTATGTAACCCAGATTGTTTGCAAACTGTCAGAAATTAACCACCTGGATGTCTCACCTGCATGTATTTGAGATATTCTGGGTGATTAAATGGATACTATGTCTTCAGAGAAGGCACCCCTCCCTGTACAAGTCAACAGTTTAAGCTGTGAGGTTAACCCTTTATTTTCCTCCTTTGATACCATCCTTATTTTAAAGAATGCTGTCTGCCAAAATAATCTATTCAATTTGTATCTTGGGAAGTGATCACATACAATCATGGCAGTGTAATCCTTTCTCGTAAGTGTTTCCTTAAAGGGCATCATTTATTTCAGGTGTTTAATTACATTTTAAAATCTCTGGTAAGTTGTAACAAAAAGAATCATTTAAGCATGAAATGATAATTTAATGTGAGTGATTAGAAAGTTCCTTACTCGTGTTTTTGAAGTGGAAATTGCCTATTTGTTAAAACATTACATTAACTAGCTTGCATTATTTCCCAACACCTGCCTGAGTACTATCAATGTTACTGGGAGAAAGGGGCTGAGTCTCATTTAAAATGGTTTAAGCATTAAGTATCAAAGGATATAACAACATGATTCAAATAGTTCTGTGGTTCCGCTGGGTTGGACAATGTTCAGATCACTGGTGGACAAGGCATCAACATGGGGCATTTCTGCCCCTGTTCTATTGACTGGATTCCTTCTCGTTGACAGGCCAGGTTTATACTTCTCCTGTATCTCTCCTTCAGTCAAGGATTTAGCAGGTGCACATTCAATGCTTTGTTCTCACCTCAACCTGCAACTGCTCCTTCTAACAACCCCCTCAGTTACCATCAGGTCCTTGGAGGTCTCGGCATTCTGCATTTCATTGATAACTCCAAGTCCTCTTCAATTACCCCACATCCCTCTCCCCCCCCCCCACCAACTCAAGAAGAATCTCGAGTGGAGTTCAATGCCTTTCCTTGAACTCCACTCACCACTGAACAAGCTTACTCAAAAGTGTCCCAGTTGCTTGCGCTGTAACAGCGCTGCACTAACCACTATGCCCAAGGTTAAAATTGTTCATAGTTTTGTTGAAAGACAAATGCAGAACGTGTACGTTTCAGTTATGCCTTTTGTGCTCATTAGCTTCACATCACCATCTTCCCATTCAATGGGAAAGCTGGACATCGTCATTTGGCTGACAGTCATGGATCTTTTAATGTTGCATTCACATTCCGTGAAACCAATATCCAACATTAAACAAAACCATATTCCTGGGGATCTCACATCAGAAATTCATTCTACAGGAGCTTTTGTTTGATGCAACTCAATTATTGGTTTTGTACCATCTTTGTGGGACCTTTCGCTTGGCAAGTAATGAAAAATGCAGTGTTCAGTTTGAATTCATTCCAAGGAGAACGTTGTATTTCATCGTTCCTATTCTTGCATATATATTTTCTTGGTATTTTATATTAGTGGTTCTCAACCTTTTTCTTTCCACTCACATATCACTTTCAGTAATCCAGATGCCATTGGTGCTCTGTGATTAGTACAGGATTGCATACGGCGGTATGCGAGTTGGAAGGGAAGATTGAGAACCACTGCTCTAGACCCAATTGTTACTGAAGTATTTTGCTTGAGAAAAATTGATATTGACCCATTTCCTTTGGAGTTATGAAACCGTATACTTAACAAGTCAACTAAGTATGATTAAAACGGTGGTTTCAAACATTTTCTTTCCACCTACATACCACCTTAAGCAATCCCTTACTAATCAGAGTACCGATAGCATAGGGAAAACAAAGTGGTATGTGAGTGGAAAGAAAAAGGTTGAGAACCACTGTTTTAGATCAAGTTCAGAATTATTGTCAGAATACATGCATGATATCACATACAACCCTGTGATTCTTTTTCCTGAGGGTGAGGCAGAATGACCACTTATTGGTAGCACAAAAAAACCTGTACACAATATGTACATGTAAACAAATATAGAAATGTAAGCAAACTGACTGTCCAACACAGAGAGGGAAAAAAATCAGTAAACTCCAAAAGTAAATGTCATTAAATGAGTCTCTGATTGAGTTTGTCATTGAGGGGTCTGATGGTGGAGGGGTAGCAGCTGTTCCTGAACCTGGTGGAGTGAGTCTTGTGGCATCAATTGAAAATGAGTTTGTCTCAAATTGTATAATCTTCAGCTCAATCAGAAATGAGTGCATTTGAGATTTTTTGTGATTGATTGAGGCAGATAATTCAGTCCATTACAAAGTGATACATGAGCAGACAAACTGCTAGCTCCATTTTCCTGTGTTTATCCAATATCTCCCTCAATCTCTTTGTCCCTCAGATCCTTGTTAAATATTTACCCTCTACAGGAACATATCAAATCAATAGTCGAGGTCAGTCTAGAAGAAAGAGAATCGCAGATAGAGAGAGAGAGGGAAGGATTTCCAGAGCTTTGGCAGCTGATGGCACTTTTCATATACCACTCAGAAAAAGATTGTTCAGACCACTCAGAGCCAGAGTATGGGGTTGTAATCTGTTGAAACCCTTTTTAAAAAAAAATTCTGTGCATTTTATTGACACAGTGAGAAGAAGTGGCTGTAATTTAGAGCCACAACCACACAACTGTTCGTCCAGGAACGGCTGCCATTGTAGTTTGTGACTCTCACCAGACAGCTTGTGTTTAACAAGCTGCAGAAAAGCCGAGACCTTCCCTGCAGCCAAACACGATCAGCCGGGGTGACTTTTTGACCTTCACCCTGCTCCTTGCTGAATGAGGCTGCACCTGTTCAGAGAGAAATACTTGGTTTGTAACAGTCCAGGGGTCAAAACTTCAGGGACCTTTTCATCTGTTTGGGGGTGGGGGCAGGAGATGGAAGTGTCCTGGTTGAGTGGTAAAAAGCATAACACTTATTAAGAAGTAATGATCAGCTTTCCAGTCTTTTCAAGAAATATTCTATAATTGACTTTAAAATATTGTGCAAAAATATATAAAATAATATCTGTTGATTAAAAATGTCATCTTGCAGGTTGAGCATTTGCAGGGGTTTTCATTTGTTGCATCACTTGAGCTCCCATTACCAAGCTGAACAATTTTTATTAAACCTCTGCATTTCGACAGACAAGAACCACCAGAGGACACGAATCGCTTGGAAGCAGCCACATGCATTGCACCATTTCCATTTCTGACTGAATCTTGTGTGCTAAATAAAAATGACCAAACTCTGCCTCAAGTTGCTTGCCAAAGCTTTCATGCTCGTCTTAGACAAGCTCCCTTTTGTGCAACATCATTGCAAAAGTTAAATTGCCACAATCATTTCAAAGTTGTACAGGTGGTCAACTAATTGCATTCTTGGAGACTTCATCACATGACTTTTCCACTCCCTTTCTCATAAATTTTGATCATAACTGGAACTCAGTGAAAATCATTGTTGTGTTTCTCAAGCTGTGTTGCTGAAACTAATGGTGATCTCCTGGCAAGAGATGGACCATGCTGCCAACCTTTCTGAGATACAAGCCACATCTCTGTGTTTGCAGAGTTGGTTCTAGGAGTTTCATCAGTGCCAGCACTCAAGCTGCTAAAATTAACGGAGGCGCTGGAATCAGGAGGCAAAAAAGCGGGTTGGAGAAAGATGTAATTGGCATTTCAGGTCAAGACACTGCATCAGGACTGCAAGTGTGAAGGGGAACTGGCCAGTTTAAAGAGGTAATGGGGAGGGACAAGGTAGGAGCCAGTAAGTGATAGGTGGATCCTTCCCTTACTTTCATCCACCCCTCCTCCAATGGTCCCACCCATCTCTCACCAGCTCTTGTCTCACCCTCTTCATATCCCCTCTCTCCAGTCTCTTTCCTCACGTTGGCTGTCCATTGACCTCCATGGATGCTGCCTTATCTGCTGAGTTCTTCCAGCAGTTTGCTCTGTGCTACGATTAAACTTGATTTTGAAGGAACCTGCTATTCATCCTATTCGTGAACCCTGTTGACCAGTGAGTGCCAAGATGTCAGGCATTTGTCGGTTAGAGTCTGCTTCTAAACTTCTGTCGTTGTTTGATACTCCTGAGGACTCTTCCATCTACTCTGTCAAACCCAAACATGTACACATCTGGATCTCTGACCAATTCCCTCCTCTCTGGCCCAACAATCATCAAGGCCATTGCCACACATCTTGGGACAGCATCAATTAAACCAGAATATGCCAGATCCTCCGTACTAAACAAGTTGTAGCCACTTGTCTGCTCCGCCATTTCATAAGATGACCGGTCACCCTCAACCTATTTTCCTTCTGATATCCCTTGATTCTCTTACAGTTCAAAACTCTCGTGATTTGCATTGCAGTTTTGAATGCACTCAACTGCCTAGTGATCTTGTGCTTGGGAACAATAAAGATTCTCACCCCTTTAAATATCAAGATTTCATGAAGGTACGATGATGTCTGGCATAATATTAGTTACTAGCTGTGAACAAACCCCAAGACTTGTAGTGAGACCAGTTCCTGGAGTATCTCACTCTGCATCTCCCCACAAAATTCCCACATGAACAAAATTAATCTGCCTTAATGCAATGATTAAATCTGCAGAGGTTTTGCAAGATGTTGCAGTAACTTCAAAGCAAGTGTTTTTAGATTTCCAACTCACACATGATGAGATTTCCTGAAGTGATTGCCTCCAGCAGCCAAAAGGTTAATGCAAGGAAATCAATCGGAAAAGATAAAAGGATATTTCATTGGAATAAAATGGCCACTCAAAAAATCTTTGGGTGATTAAGGAAAATTGTGCATCTTTGAACACTTCTGGTGATTGTTAAAACTGGAAAGGGCAAAAGGGGGAGGTCAGAGTGGGGGGGATAAACAGAGGTGGGCAACAGTGGGGGAAGGGTCTCAGAACAGTATACAGGAACCAGCCAATTTTGAAGTCATACATTTTGCCCATTCCTTTAACTGATATTTGATTTAATCTTGACTCTTCTCCCAATCTCACCACAAATTATTCCCTCAAACATATTGCAAAGAAAGTTGGTGGAACAACTTAACTTGTTCTTTTGTATAAAAGGAGTGTGTGACATGAATCAGTCTCTGCACATACATACATGGGACTGAACCACCAAACAACAGAAGTGCTGAAGTTTCTGTTGATAACCAGCAGAGAATAATTAATACACGAAAGACACTGGTTCAACTTGGATGCCATCCTGGTGATGGACAACATTTTGTCCATGATCCACACACACATTCCTGATAAAACAATTTAAACTCTGCCTTTCAGGAAGCATTCTGAGAAGGCTGCAATAATCCAAATTAATATTCCACAAATAGACCATCACTGGAAATATTCAATCCAATACAGCACATGATCAGAGAAACTCTGTTGCTCAACAATCATTCATGAAGAAAATCAATTACAAAACTCCTGATATCCACATTTATCAGACAAACGGTTGTCCAATGGACACCAAGAACTTTTACTTTAAACATCATACCTTTCCATCCTCCGTCACCATCTATTGGCTGGTGGCTGACCACATTGGTGGTGGTATCTACCATACACATGGTGGACCTTGAAGAACTGTCTTTCCTGTAGCCAGGAGCCTCACTGTACATACTCCCACCTTCAACAGACTTGGCATCTATAGAGAAAAAGAGAACAAGCCAATGTGTTATTCAGGCATTCTCAACACGGAGACATCACTTGCAAAACATTTCAAACCATGTGCTTGTGATCTTTTGTGAGAGAGGCAGCCAACCATTGGGCAAGGAGACACGAGGGACTTCAGATGCTATCATCTGGAGCAAATAAATAATCTGCTGGATGAACTTTGGGTCAAACGGCATCAGTGGGAAAAATGGTAATCTTAATGAAAAGCTCCAACCCGAACCATTCACCATTCTTTTTCTCTTACTCATGCTGCTCAACCTGTCTGTCTGGCCTGGGAACACTAGTCCAGATTAATTGGAAGTCTTAAAGAGTTCGAATAAAAGTTGAGAACCTAATCTTATAAAACAAAGATTAGAATATTAGTTAGAGCAATTAGGCGATTACTTGGAATAATAAAATCCCCATCCACACGAGTCAATAATTTGCTTAAATTCATCAGATCCACAGTTTACCAGATGTGAAAGAGAATATTGGTACATAAAATGTGGGAAACCTTCACTTTTTCTTCATGCAACGGTACATAACCAATTAAGACTACCAATATTCCCAGTGATCTTTTTCCAGTATTGTTGCGCTGACAACAATAATCACATGGTAATGTACATTTATTCGCTTGGAAGCCAACAAACTGCATCTGCCCACACAGCAGATCTTAGACAGGGCAGAACTGACTGGACAAACTGTGGACTGAAACAGACAAGATGGCTTGTGGATCTTTAATGGGGCAGACACTGCCCCACTGATCCCCCTAACCCACAGACTGGAATGTAATGTTCTATATTCCAACTAAAGCAACCCCTTGAGTAGAGTATACAAACCACTGCTCAAGGGGTTCCTGTTGTTGACAAGATGATCTGCAGCCTCTCCAATTAATTTTTGAAAATATAAAAATAAACAACAGTTAGTGTAACAGTTGGAGCAACACTGTTTCAACGCCGTTGGCAAGGAGTTCATACGTTCTCCCTGTGGCTGCATGGGTTTCCTTCAGGTGCTCTGGCCTCCTCCCACCCTTCAAAAACATAGAGAGTCGTAGGTCAATTGCATATAATTAGGCAGCATGGGCTCGTGGGTTGAAAGAACCTGCTACTGTGCTGTGTGTCTAAATTTTAATTTACCAAAACCTCAAGAGCCAAAAGATTTCTCTTGTTCCTGTGCTAGTGTGAAAACTCCAAGAGCCCCTACCTTCCACCCCACAAGCCTGTGAAATTAAAGGACTTGCGGAACTGAAGGCATTTATTAAAAGGAATGGAATCACTGAGGAAAAAGACAAAACACAAATCTGACAATCAGTGTTAAAAACCACCAGATTTTTTGTTTAATCCTGTTGTCTTTATGACTTTAAGCAAAAAAAAACAAATATTATCAGGATATTTTATGTCACGGAGCTGTTTTTGTTCAGGTTTACTGCAGTAAAGACTAAATTGGAAGAATATCTAACCTGGGGAACTTCATCACCATGCCCTCTCAGTTATTCATTAAACCCACCACCACCACTGACACACGACTTCACAGTAATCCATAACTACAGACCAGAAAGACAGACTGGCCTGATACAGTGCCGTATCTCTAAATAAAAGATGTTATGTGCCTGACATTTTTGCTCGGCAGCATTTTCAGATTTCCAGCTTCTGCAGTATTCTCTTTTGGGTTTCAAATCGTTACACCTCCCTTGCTGGAACTCCGTCCAACATGGCACAGTGGGAGCATTTCTACCAGGACTGCAGCAGTTCCAGAAGGTGGCTTACCACCACCATCTCAATGGCAATAATTGGCCTGGACACCACCCAGGTCTGGAAAATAAGGCAACAAAGGATTTTGATCCAAATTGTACCTTTGGAGAGATTTCAAGACTGTGAACAGCTTTGATTGGGTTGGGGGGGGGGGGGGGGGGGAGGTGGTGGTTGTGCGAGTCTGGAGCAGATTTACTGGGACGTTGCTGAGACTTGAGGAACTAAGCTAGGACTTTATTCCCTGTAGTGTAAAAGAATGAGAGTTGATTTGATGGAGGTATACAAAATTGTGATGGGTATAGATAGAGTAAATGCAGGTAGGCCTTTTGGTGAGAAACAAACGAGAGGACATAGGTTAAGAGTGAAAGGGGAGAGGTTTAGGGGGAACATGGGGGGAGTTTCTTCACATCGAGAGTGGTGGGACTATAGAATAAACTGAAGTGGTGAATGTGGGCTCAAATTTAAGAAACACTTGGATGTGCTGAAGATTCTTTTATACTCATGTAATAAAACTGATGTAATATTACATGAAACTGCATTTGGTCTGCCGCCATCAGCAGAAATTGCCCAGCACCCCTTAGAGTCAAGGAAAGAGAAGCAAGAGAGTCCCTTCTATGGTGAACTGCTGAACTGTTTCATTCCCGATGACCTGGCTCCACCCAGTACCTGTGACCCCTCCTTCTTTTGACCTTGTATAAAGCCTCCAACACCTTGAGCCTTCCCCATAAAGCCTGGGTCACGGCACAGGATGAGGTCCTTGTCCACTGTGAATAAAAGCCTGTAGATCAGTGACTCTGTCTCAGCCCCTCGAATTATCTATTGTGCGTCACCTTCAGAGTGACTGTGGATTTGCCTCCCGCTTCCTCTGCGGCCACACAGACCAGTCCAAACTATCAGCAACCCAAGCTCCAGATCCAAACCTGTACATGGATGGGGGAAGTATGGATGGAAATGGTTTGGGTGCAAGTTAATGGGACTAGGCAGAATGATAAGTTTAGCACAGATATGAAGGGCCTGTTTTCAGTGCTGTAATTCTCAATGGGGGAAAAAAGGAGTAAATTGATCAGACCAAACCACACAAATTTGTGTGCCTTGTTGAGTTAAAAATAAAAATGTTCATGCAGAAAGCTTCAACAATCTGGGGTTTGCTGCTAGAAGCTTTAATGGAAGCTTTAATAGTTAATATAACTATTAAAGGGGAATTGCTCATATATTTGAAGGGAAGAATTTTGTTGAGCTATGGGCATAGAGTGGTTTTTACACAACCTCTAACATGCAGATAAACACAAAAAACCAATAAATAGCAGACGAGGGCATTTGGCTTCTTGTACAAACTCCACCATTGAATAAGACAAAGGCTGGCCATTTCCCTCAGCGTCAAAGCTCATCCCATATCACTGCATTCCCTCATACACAAAGATCTCTCCAACTCTATCATAAATATACTCAGAGAATGAGCCTTCACTGTTTCCTGAGTATAGGATTCCAAAAATTCATCACTGCCACCCACTCAGTCCTGTGTGACTGATTGAACCCTGGAGCCTGTGACCCATGGCTCTAGATCCCCAGCAGGTGAAGCCCATAAGATTTGTAGACTTTTCCATGATTTTCTTTTGCAAAATTCCATCTGCAATCCTTCACATCTTATGCATTTGGATAAAACAATGAGACAAATGGGATTAATAACTGGCATTTATGCAAGAATGTAACATCTATTAACTAAATTGTAATGAGTAAACATAAAAGCCTTTGAAAAAAAAACCCTTGGTGTGCCATATCAAGTTTTTGGCACATGAAATAAATGACCCAATAATTCAAATATCTAATTGTTCAAAAAAGGAGGTAATTACTTGAAGAATTAATATTTGAAAAAAAGTAAAATTGAGAATTGGGTGAAATGTGCACAGAATATTTAACATTAATATCTTTAAAGGTTTTGCTGATTCAAGCACAAATGCTGCATTTCCATTTACTTCTGCAAGGATGTAACATACAAAATTTAAACTGGATCTCTCTTGAAGGAGAAGATGATTGGAAGATTGGCCTTTACTGAAGAGAGGTGAATTAGTCTGAAGCAGGACATGCATGAAGTAGCAGCCAACTAGGGAAAAGAGACAGAGACATCAATCAGAAATTGTTTATGACTCTATGGAACAGTTGTTGCCCACAGATAATATGCCAGTGAAATAATCTGCTTTACCTTACTGTAGAATTGATGGCATATTTTAAATGTAAACAGCATAAATGACAGAATCTGAGCTTTGCAATACATCCAGCTGTGCTTTGTGGTTTGAAAAAGTGCCTTGCATCATCTGGTAACTTTGGTTCAACAGAAGTACACATTCTAGCAGGCAATCAATTTGATTGGAAAGAGGTAGATTTCCATTTTTATGACACCATTCACTCAGGACATCTCAAAGCATTTTCTAGCCAGTCCCTCAGTGGTGGTGACACATTGCAATATAAGAAATACAACAGCATCTCATGTAAATATTATAATAGCGACCCAGTAAGCTTCGTAATGTGGATGGAGGGTTGACTGATGGCTCAGACACACAGAAAAATCCTTCTTACAAAAGAACACCACAGCAGCTTTTTAACACCTGCCTGAGTTTTAACTCTGGTTTTAACGTTATTTAAAGGAAGGCCAATGCAGCAGATCCTCAACACGACACTGCAGACTCTGCCGCAACTTTGTACCTCTGGTAAAGAACTTGAATTCTGTCATTAGCTTCAACCAAATGAATACTTTTTGCCGAATGGAGAGTTTTACTTCTAAGGAGCCACTGTAGGATCATATCTCTCTCTCACTCCAGATTGGTTAGCTGGAGGGATGGACAGTAATGGCAACTTGGGGACATGGGGGTGGGGGGGGGGGTGGGGAGAAGAATCACTGTCTAAAAGTCTCAAATGCTGAACAGCTGACCATTCCCAGTGGTATGCATCATTCCTGCCTAACTTTTTTTTACAAGTTGTAACATCCAATCATATTTCAAAATTATACTGTAATAAATGAAATACAATTAGAAACCAAGTTATTATGGTATTAAATGCTTCCTTCAAGAAAATTTTCAGCTTGTCCAACCAATGGTTTTGTACATTTCAGAGTATTCCTTACTTGGACAGGGGCTTCTTTCTCTGTCTCAAATAAAAGACAAAACATTTTGGCTTGCAACTGGTTAGTGTGTCGTAGATTGGGGAAATGGCTAAAATGATAAATGTTTTGAATACAAAATTATTAAAGCAGGGAGCAGAATTCTAACACTTGGTGGAAAGCTGCTTCTTTACCCAAGTGGGAGACACTTTTACCTGCAAGAAACTGTACTCCATTTGTTCAATTTTAAGTGTTGGATTATTAAGGTTTGTTTTAAAAAGCACACACCATGGCTATGAGAAGAGAGCTGCGTTGCATCCGGATTGCTACTGCATATATTGACATCCTCCGACAGGTTTGGTGTGGGACGTGCTTTGTAAGCCAACTTGATGGGACTGAGCTGGACTGCACTGTGCTCTGTGAACAGCTTGAGCCTTTGTCCGGTGAGGTTGAGCCGAGCTGGGCTGATGAGGGGACGCCTGAGGTGCAAGGAACCAGAACTAGATGTTACCGACCCTGCCACAGATGGAGTTGGCGACAATGAGGGAGACGAAGGTCGGCTTCCAGACTTCAAAGAGAAATAATCTGCAGAAAGCACAAGATAAAAGAACACAGTTCAGGCTCTCACCTCAGTAACCCATGGACCAACATAACAAAAGCCTGGCAGAACACTTAGAACCATGGAACACTAAAGATCTGAGGCAGGCCCTTCAACTCTTCCAAGTTGTGCCAAACTATTAATTCTGCCTCATCCCACTCTCCTGCACTATTGCTCACCATTCCTTTCCCAACCACGTATCTATTCAAATATTTCTTCAATGTTGAAATTGAGCTTAAAATCTCATTTGTTTTTAAATAAGAGATCATCTAACATTTTTGAAATTGGGGAATGGAAACCAAGTCTTTCTGTGTGTGACTTGTGACATTATTTGGCATTAGAGTCCTTTAGGAATGGTGGGAAAATGGTGCCAAATACTAGAGAACATGGGAGGAGGAGGAAATTTTGGAGAGATGGGCAGGGCAAGTTATTTTTTTAACTTTTTAACCCAGACAAGCGGTAGATGCCTGGAATGGCCTGCCATAAGTAGAGGTAGAAGCAATTACAATAGTGGTGTTGAAGAGACTTTTAGATGGACACACGAATAGATGTGCACAAAAAATAGAAGTTGGCCTGTTAAACCTGCTCATCCCACTGACCTGAATTTGTCAATTCTTCAAAAATCTATCTGCATCTTAAATGCATTTAATGAGGATGCCTCTGTTTCATTGGGCAGAGAATTCCACAAATTCATTACTCAGTGGGAGAGGCAGCTCATCTCTGGTCCCCTGAATATTGAGGCTTAATTCTAGTCTCACCTGGCAATGGACGCAACCTCTCTGCTTCTATTTTATCTATATTCCTTTAATTAAATTGTACAATAATCTCCAATTGAGAGGGGTGGGTAAGGTGGATGGAAATTTATTCATAAAATCTATATATGGTTTCCATCATTTGGCGACAATTATTCAATCTCCAGAAATTCTCTTTATGCACTTATTTAGTTACATAATTGACTGTAAATGAAAATAAAACCAAGAAATGAGAGATAATTTTCAGGCCAGGGTGTGTCCGGGAAAAAGAGACCAGAGCTAATATTTTTAAATCAATGTACTCTGTCTGATTAGAATGAGGAAATGTTAAAAATTGGGAATGTTTAAACTTGCAGAGATGAAAGAGGAATGGAGAGAACCAAAGAAATGTCTGCGTGGTCAACGAGGAGAGATTGAATGACAAACAGTGCTGGTGACGGCTGAGGAAGGGCTGTGAAGGTTTATTAATTGTGGTTGAATAGTCTGGAGCAGATTTAAATAAATTATGTCTGTTACAAGATCAAACCAGCAACCACAAAGGAGGCACGTCACACAGGGGTAAAGATGAACAATTACTTTGTTAACAAAAATTCACCTTCAAATTTTAATTCAAAATCCCCCCTTTTATAACAATGCCCACTGGTTACTATGCAAATTTCGACAACAGCGTAAAACTAATAAATTCCCCAGCCTAAATATAACATATGTAATTAAAGTCTAAGTTATATTTCCAACCAGCCCAGAGAAAAACTTAGACACAAAACAAACACAAAACACACAAAAACTTCGATCTCAACTGAAGCAAAGATCATAAACAAAATTCAGTTTGTTTGGTAAACTGAAGCCAAAAGATCTCTTAGAGAGAGATAGAGAGAGAAGAGAGAGAGAGAGAGAGAGAGAGAGAGAGAAGAGAGAGAGCACAAAATTCGAAGTTGTCTTCTTGTGTTGCTTGCAGAGAGAGGAACAATGGCTTGGTCCGGATCCTTCTGGCTGCCTTCGGAATGTTCATCCTTTTTGAAATCCCATCATTCTAAATTGTTCTCCAGACCATGACTCATGGCCTTCTTCCACTCCACAGCACCCCCAGTGGTGGTTTATCGTTCAAGTCCAGAAATTTTTCGATTATTTTCTGCACATGCTCAGTCCGTCTCCCACTCTCTCAGCAGTCCACCTTCACCTTGGCTCTCTAAGGTAAACTGTCACTTTTTAACATAAAACCACACAATGCATAGGCCAATACACAACACAGAACTCTAACATGTCTGATGTGAGAAAAAATGCTGGCACTTTGAGATACAAAACATTGCAACTTGTGGAAATCTGAAATTAAAAGAATGTTTTAGAAACTCAATGTGTAGCATCAAGGCAGAGAGAAAAAGAATTAAACATTTCAGATTGATGAGCTTCTATCAAAGCTGATCATGCGACAGTCCAACCACATGAACTTTGTAATTTCATCCTCCCTCACAAAAAAGCTGAACATGAACTTAAGATGAGGTCAGCTACATGCTGAGCCAGGACCAGATCCACTTCTTATACGAGGTGCTCTGGAGCTCCAACATGCTATGACCACCCCCTGTCCAGAATATTTATTACAAGATCTTGGTTAGGATTGCTGCAGCTGCTCCCTGACCTCCACAAAGTGGAAGGATACCCAAATGCTGCTCATTTGCCACTCATCTGCTTCTGGACAGAGACACACAACTTGGGCCAATACAAGAAAGTGGTGGAGGCAGTTCTCCACAGCCCCTCACCATGGCCTTGAGGGTCTCCCAAGCACTCTGCCTCATTTATATAATGAGGTGCTAACTATTTACAACTAGGAGAGAGAGAGAGAGAGAGAGAGAGAGAGCACAAAATTCGAAGTTGTCTTCTTGTGTTGCTTGCAGAGAGAGGAACAATGGCTTTCTGGGGAGCAGCTATAATACTTCGAACCAACTTCAATGCACCAACGAAATCAGGCATTTGCAGAAATTATATTCCAAGAATTCGGTGGTGACCTGGAGCACTTCGATGTCCATTGATTGAATAAATAGGTTATAATGAATTGAACAAACTTCCTGACACAATATGATGGTCCAGTCAATCTCTTCGTGCATTACCAAGTACTTTCTTGAATGCACCAAATTTCTCAACAACAAAGGAAATGTTGTCTTGTGGTTCCTGAAGTTCAAAGGTCAGATTGATTGTCAAGAGTACATACTTGACATCAGATACAACCTTGAGTCTTTTTTTTCCTGCAGGCCAGGCAGAATTTCACTTTCTATTTCTATTCTATTCCAACCTGTGGTGTAACTGGAGCTGTGAAGGCCTGCTTGCTTTGTTCCCAGTATTAGGGAAAAGCGCAGGAATTGCTTTTGTATCTCGCACATGATAACTATTTTGTGACACATTTTAAGACTATTGTTTGAAAATGAAGCACCTTTAGGATATGTGAACATTTTTAACCTTCCTCCCCAGGTCTAAGTTCTGACAATAGTGGATGAATGGTTTTAGTGACGGGGTTTGCAGGTGTGGGCCAATTAATAAAAGTTGAAGCCTGCGGGTTCCCTCTCCTGCACTTTTCAGGCCATGTGTTGCAAAACACTGAAGCGAATAACTAACATTATATTCCAATTAAAATTTGAATTTGAAATAACAATTTTAAAAAATACAGGGATCTTATGAATTTATTTTTCAGTTGAACAATCACAATCTCATCATGTTTTCCAAAGATATTTATACCATCTACAGCCAAGGTGCACATCAAATTGTGCATTGCTTTATCTTAAAGCTGCTAATGTTCCAAGAAAAAATGATTTGGATTGATAAATACTCTTTCATGAATTCAGAATATTTCATGTGTTAAGGAATTCATGAAAGATTTTTGAGGTGGGGTGACTGCTGGGTCACATGGGAAACAAAGGTAGCCAACTAATGTACAGCAAGCCCCCCCACAAACATTGAAGTGATTTGAGCGATGTTGATTGAGAGTTAATTGAAAGTTAAACACTGACAGGATACCAAAGATTATTCTTTGAAATGGTGCCGATCTGAAAAGATGCCAAGGTTTTACAACTTATCTGAAAGAAAGCACCACTGACCGCGTTGCATGTTTGGTGGGTGCTCAAGTCTCGGAAGTGGACGTGAACCTCCCCACTCTTTGAGTGAACCATGCTACCCATGATGCCACAGCTGACACATCCTGTCTGAGTCTGCAGCAGGAGATGAAACCGCTGAACAAATGGGCTGAGAGGCTGCAATCTCCTTGAGTTCTGCTCTACCCAATCCCAAGCAAAAAGATTGACACCATTTTTATTGTCTATATATTCTTGAGCTTGATTATTTTTGTGTCAACTTTGTGAGCTGAACATTCGCCTCCAAACAATAGTCTGTTTTTTTGGGCACGAAAGGCTGATCCAACCTTCGAAGTTGTCATTTCAGTTTGAAATGCTGAAAGTGAGGTGACGTGGTCTGGCGCTGACTGCATAACATTCAGCAACTGCCTTTGAAAGGAACCTTCGGACAACACCCCTGCTTTGATTTTTTAACTGTGTCCTACATACAGCTGTGTCCTTTGACAAACTTTCTCACTGTTCTACAACCTGTGTCAGCTGCTAACTTACAGACAGCCCATCGACATGTTCATTTAAATCATTAGTAACAAACATAAACAACAAATGTCCCAGAACAGGTCCTTGTGAAAGACAACGTAATATCGACTTCCCAATCGGAGAAACCAGTACCCACTGTCTTCTATGATCAAATCAATTTTGGATCCAATTTCCCAACTCACTCTGGATCCCATGTGACTTAACCTTACGGACCAAATTTCCCACAAACATTTTGTCATCTGCCCCTGATATTGGCATACTTTAATACTTCTTGATACTCCCAAGCACAGCTAACTTTATACCCAGCCAGATGCAGCTGCCCTGACATTGTTTATGCTCCAAATAAACCCACCTGAAGGGGGTGAATCCTTGAACACAGCTGCTTGCGACGGTGGTCGACTTCCGCTGAACAAGTAGCCCGAATCTGTTGGGGAATACAAAAATGAACTTTAGTCTCCAATCACAGAATGGTTAATACACAGGAGATAGCCATTAAAGGAGCCATCCATTCCCAAAAGACTGCGGCTCTTCACCAAAATTTCAAGTTCTTAACCTGAATTTACCTGTCCAAAGGAAATGGTCAATATGAATTGACCTTGAGGCCACCGATTATAACAGCTAGGCAAGCAAACAAAAGGGGCTGAATGGCCTCCTTTTGATTCCACAACGTGTGTTCTTAAAAACTAAGTAGCTTGCTCCATCATTTCAGAAGGCACCAAAGGCAACCCACATTCTTTTAAATCTTGAGATGCACACAGCCAGATCAAAATGGAAGATTTCTTCTCTTGAAGAATATGAGTGAAACCAATAGCTTATTCCTCTGGTTTCCTCATTCCCTCATTACTGATAATTGCATCTTATTGAGAGGCAATTTTTTTTCCACACAGGAGGGAAGCAGGTCATTGGAATGAGCTGTCAGAAGGAGGAGACGTGGGTGCAATTGCACCGTCTAAAAGACATTTCAACGGGTACATTGAAAAGCTTCGAGAGACATGCTTCACTCACAATTTGGGCAGGATGGATGAGTTGGGCCAAAAGATTGTATCTGTGCTGAATGATTCTGAGCACTGGGGCCACTTTGATGAAAGATAGTCAGATGGATCACAAACCCATATTCTCTCTCCCCTTCAGACATTGATGAGGAAGCTTTAAGTTGCCTTTCTGACTAAAAGAGGAACAGATTTTGGAGTTGCTGAAATAGCAAATACTTATTGATGAGTCCTTTTCCAGCATTACCAAAATGACTTCCTGATGTGTCAATGACTTTAAGAATCCTAGAATTGTGAAAGGGGTCTCAGAAATACAATGTTATATTTTAATTCAAGGTTAATGTCAAATTAAATTTTGAAACACAGCACGGTAACAGGCCCTTTTGACCCATGAACCCTTGCAAGTTCACCTCCAACCCAGGCAAGTTTTGAACGGTGGGAGAAAACCGGAGCACCCAGAGGAAACCCATGCAGACACGGAGAGAACATACAAACTCCTCACAGAGAGCATGGGATTTGAATCTCAGTCCTGATCGCTGGCAATGTAATGTTATTGTGCTAACTGCTACACCCACCCTGCTGCCTGATACAACAATAATTCAAATTATTGAAGGGATCATTTTATTTTTGAAATGGCAAAAAATTAACTGAATTATCAGTGAACCTTTGATGAGAACAAATTAAACAAAACTAGAAGCTCCCACCAATTGTCTGGTTTGAAAGTTCTCAAACATTACCAAGGGAACAGAACACTGCCAAGTAACTGCCTCCATAATAAAAATCTACTTTATGTCCCTTTGATCCACATTGTGCCTTGCCATTCCCTTCAAAGGTGAATAAACTACAGTAAAGTGATAAAAGCTGGCATTCCTTCTTACTCTCTTACAACTGCAGAATAAACTAGACAGAATTTCCAAAATAAAATGGCAGCAAACATTTGATACAAAAGAGCCTTTCACATTGTTCTGAACAACACACATTTCCCCTGGAATTAAAGCAAAGCATTTCTGACATGCCTTGCCTGATCACTTTGCTCAGGTTCCTTTCAGAAGTCAGGAGATGCTGGTGGAAAGCTGAATGCGGCTGGTAATCTCCAGGAATCTTCTTGCTGTCACCAAATGGGAGCGGGGGGAACAATCATCTCCAACACCTGTAGGTCAGGGGCCAAGGAGTCAATCTCTAAAGCATCCAGCATTGAATGTCAGCACTAACAAGAGAGCTGCATGTGTCAAGCTGTGCCAATTCCCTCGCTGTTTCTTCGTGTGCAGGTGGGAGCCAAGGCTCTCTGCTGAATTCATTGCTGGGACCTTTGGCCTCAGTTTTCCCAAAACTCTTGAAATAAACTAATCCCTTCCCTCAGTTGACAAACCCTGTTGTTTGAAACATTTAGGAAACAGTGCAAGGCAACAATTACATTCGCTAATTATGAAAAATTTAAACCAACGCAATAAAGGTGAAAGGACCTTTCAAAAGTTCAGATATCTAACATTAGTGCTGTTTCTAAAAGTTAGTTAAAATGTGCACTAGAACAAAATATCATCTCAATGTTTGATTCTGTTTTTAGAGGGGAAAGGTCATTGACAAAAATTTACACAATAACACATTTTAACAATGAATTAAACAATTCAGGTCTCTCAGAAATAAAGTGAAAAAAATCCGAATTCCTTTAATTTATGGTTGCTGTCAACAAAACCAGCATTAATTGCTACCCTGAATAATTAAATACTTAATGTATCTTAGATTTTGTACTTTAAATGGATGGGGGGGAGGTAGGAAGGGTGGGATGGGAGGAGGGAGGGGGGGAGAAAATGACACTATATATATTTGAAAAGGAAAATGTATGTATTATGGTCAATGTGGTTTATGGTGTGAAAAATAAATAATTAAATACTTCCACAGAATTACCTTTGAGGGGAACCAACCTCACTACCAATCAGTAACCAAAACAGCCTTTCACTCACATCATTTTTCCTTGAAAAGTAACTTACTGCCTTTTATTCTAGGTAGCCAACACATAACAGAATGCCAAATAGCCAACACTTTCACGAGACCCAGGTTTGATAGACTGAGCGGCAACTGGAGCAGGACAGGTGTTAACCAAGTGAAATTGTTCATAAAATATAATAAGCTATATTAAGCAAAGGGCAGGTAGCAGCAACCTCCTCACAATGTACCATATAAACACAAGCAATCTGATACCTAGGTATTCAACTAGATAATAATCTAGGCCATCTATACAAATTAAATTATCAGCCATTAATGAAGAAATTACAAGATGACTTAGAACAATGGAAAGATTTACCACTAACACTGATAGGAAGGGTAAATTGCATTAAAATGAATATCTTTCCAAGGTTACAATACCAATTTCAATCGTTACCAATTCACCTAACAGAGAAATTCTTCCAGGAGCTAAAGAAAATAATAAGCAAATTCTTATGGATGGGGGGGGGGGGGGAACCGAGGATAGCGTTAGATAAATTAATAGAATGGTACAAACAAGGGGGCTTACGGTTACCAAACTTTAAGAATTAAAGAGCAACTGAGCAACCTATCAGATTTTTATCAAACAAGGGAAAAACCAGATTGGACCAGATTAGAGCTAAATAAAATAGGGGAGAAGGTACCTGAACATATACTATATAAGTGGGATGAAAAGCTGGTGCAACATAGGAATTCACCAGTACTGCACCATCTGCTCAACATTTGGAAGAAGATTCACGTAGAAAGGAAAACAACAAATTATCAACTACCAAAATTAATATTGATGCAAAATCAACTAATCCCTTTCACAATAGATAACCTTTCCTTTAGAGAATGGGAGAGAAAAGGGATCAAAAGAATAGAAAATTGTTTTTCGGGAAATAAATTATTATCTTTTGAACAAATGGTACAATGTTTGCATACCACCAACTGAAAACCTACTTGAAGGACAAATTGGGAAGCAGGCTGAGGTTACCAGAAGGAAGCAGTTTTGAATAGGTGATTACAGACACAATGATAATTAAAAGGTTTATAACAAACATGCACATCAAACTGCAACAGAAATAGAACGAGGAAATAAGCTGTAAACCCAAACAAAAGTGGAAACAAGATCTAAACATAAAGAATGAAACATGGGAAAAGCAATGCTCCGGAACTATGAGAGATACAATAAACACGAGGTTACGCATGATACAATATAATTGGTTACACAGGCTATACATCACGCCCCAAAAGTTAAATAAATAGGACCCAACAGTATCAGATAGATGCTTTTGCTATAAGAAGGAAACGGGAACAACAGTACATGCAATTTGGGCATGTGAGAAAGTGGAAAAGTTTTGGGAAGATATAAATCAGGTATTAAATAAAATCACAAAAAGCAACATACCAAAAAAATCCAGAGATCTTTCTTCTAAGTAATATAAGAAGTAAAGAACTAGGCCTCAAATTGGATGAAGCACAAAAAAGATTTATTATGATAGTCTTAGCTGTAGCAAAAAAATGTATAATGTCAACCTGGAAATCAGAAGATAGACTGAGAGTACAGCAATGGTACATAGAAATGAATAAATGTATTCCATTGGAAAAAATAACATATAATTTAAAAAATAAAGTCACTGTATTCGAACAAATTTGGGAACCGTACATGGAACACAGCAGAGAAGTCCTACCGCGGTCCTCCACCACCCAAAATGACAGAATGAGAAGACGACGAAATGAACTGACCCAGTGTGTAAAAGTCGATGACACAATTTTCTTGTTTATTTTCATTGTGTGATGACATTATTTAATGGGTTTAATGTATCGTATATGTTGAACGTTTAGTGGGTGGGGACGGGGTTGGGAAGGAGGGAATAAAGGAAGGGAGGGAAAAGGGGGAGAAAATGACACTGTGTATATTCAAGAGGGAAATGTTTATGTGTATTTTGGTCAATGTGGTTCATAGTGTGAAAAATAAAAAAAATTTTAAAAATTAAAAAAAATGTACTGTATATACTCATGCTAAAGTTGAATTTTGTCAGCCATTTTTAATGTTAAATTTTTGGGATTGACTATTACATGGATACTACTTTTGAGGGGATGAAATTCACTTAAGAATACAAAATACCATATCAGCAGCCGAAGTCCAAATGACCAAATAAAGAAAAAACCCCACAATTAATTAAAGTAATAATTAAGTGTCTGTGCATCAAAATACACGGAAGAGGTCGGGACTGTGGTATCAGAGGTGTTGGGAATTCCGATGGGCAGGAGGCCAGGAGTTTGAGGTGTTGGGAGCTCCAATGGTCAAGTGACTAAGGCCAAGATGTGAATACACGACTAAGGCATCAGGATCTCGGCCTATAGGCAGATACAATTGAAGTGAGAGTTGAGTCTAAGGTTTTTTTTTTTTTTTTTTTTTTTTTTACACAAGATATATGGAAAATCAGATTTTTTTTGTGGTGGGGGTGTGTGTGAGTATGTGGGGGGTGTGAGTGTGTGGGTGTGTGTGATCTTAATACCACCTTCCAACAGTTGCTCTTCAATTCTGCGACTCAAACGTCTTCAATAACACATCTCTCACTTTGTAAAGGCTGGGGGAGGAATCTGTCTCAGCCACCCTTTCAAGCACTGACATCCACTCACCTCTCCCACGATTTAAAACAAAATCTTGAGTACGTTTCAAGTCTTTTATTTGGACATCCCGAAGAGTTTTACGGACAATGAAATGTTTTCAAATCATTGTTGTAATATGGGAACTGATGCAGTTAAAATGTACAGATCAGACTCCCACAGAAGAATAACACATACCAATAGCCAAGCCATCATATTAGCTGGACATTGGCTAT
The DNA here is from genome assembly GCF_036971445.1 of Narcine bancroftii. Classification (NCBI taxonomy): domain Eukaryota; kingdom Metazoa; phylum Chordata; class Chondrichthyes; order Torpediniformes; family Narcinidae; genus Narcine; species Narcine bancroftii. Next base: position 145,889,360 of record NC_091470.1, on the reverse strand, counting down.
AATCTCTCAGACCATTCATCAAAACAGTGCCGTAGAGATTTTCAGAATCAGATAAAGTCAAAGTAAGGCAGTGTCTGTGGTTCATTATTCATTCAAGAATCTGATGGGAGGGAAAGAAGCTGTCCTTGTGTCACTGAGTGCTCGCTTTCAGGCTCCTGTACCTTTTTCCCGATGGTAGCAGAGTTAAGAAGGCATGGGCTGGGTGATGGGGGTCCTTGAGGATAGAGGCTGCTTTCTTAAGATGTTGTCAATGGAGTGAAGACTGGGGCCTGTACATCGTAATAACCCTCTGGAGGTTTTTTTTCTTGTCCTGAGCGTTGGCATCTCCATACCAGACACTGATGCAACCAGCCAAAATGCTCTCCACAGTACACCTGCAGAAGTTTTCAAGAGTCTTCAGTGACATATTAAATCTCCTCAATCTACTCACAAAGTATAGCCTTCTTTGTGATCGCCTCAACATGGAGATTTTAACATTCACAACAGAGGGCTGCTGGGAAATAGCTTAATGTCACATCTACAAGATGGCACTAGCTCAGCACTACACTGAAGTGTTGTCTGGGATGTCTGGGCTGAATTCTTTGGAGTTAACCCGTGACATTCTGACTCAAGAGGTGAATGACAACATTTGCTGAAAAAGATTTTACAAAAAGGTTGATTGTCTAAGTTTAAATTTGGATAGGGGAAGAGCACAAAGGAAAGGAAGATTTATCGAAGCAAACACACTTGACTTATCCATGTGAAGCAGTGCCAGGTGTACATGCTGTTGGAGATGACGAGAATAATTTGCACTGTAGTTAACACATTTGGTGACCTCGAATTCCTGATTACAAAGCACACTAAAGTTGGACCACATAAGATGAGGCACTAGGGCAAGATTAAAAACCTTCCTTGTCAAATTCAACAGAAAAATTTGGCCCCAGCTTCCAAAAGGCACCAAGCACACCACCAAACACCTCCAGCTGCATGGTGGAAAGGAGACAAAAGGAACAAGCTATTTGGCAATTCCTTTTTCCGTGGCCATTGTTTCTCTTTCAACTGCGCGATGAGGGAAGATGAGCCAGTTTTGCTGACCCCTCTCTGAGAAACCCGTGCACGATTCACCTGCCCATGTCTGATACTGATCAGAGCCACGTCAATAGCTTTTGTTCTCCAGCTCTCTCCTCCATCTATCAACATCTGTCCTGACAGGACTTCAAGAAAATAGGGGCGACAACGGACAGAAATCTGCCAACCAGGCTTTAACTCATGCAAGGCCGGATGTCAGTCCCAATTTATAAATCTTTCCAAGGTCACCTGCGCATTTTCAACAGTAACCCTCTGTCAACATTCATCAGCAGAAATGACTTTGCTGCTGTCTGTGAACTCCTGGAATGGGCTTCTGCAGAACTGAAGTGTGGAAACCAGAGTACCTTCAATAACTGCACCTGTGCATTGCAAAAGTAAATTCCTACAAAGATGGAAAACTCAAAATTTAAATAACTTCAAGTTGGGTTCAGTGTCAATTTAAACAATTTCAAAAAAAGGTCTTTACTACAATAATTGTCTAGTCTTTCCTTTTAAAATAAACATTGTAAAATCAACACACCCCTCTATAGCATATGACAAGATTTAGTGCTTTGGTGCTTAGTTTAGTGGAGATGTACATTCTACTGTTTCATAGGGATACACCTTTCTGTTCTCATGGTCAACCAAGAAGATGGAGATGATTCAAACGGGGAGGTGGGAAGGTTCAAGGTGATGGGGTAGGGCAGCTTTGGGTGATGAGATATTGTCATAAGGTGGGCGGGCAGCTGGTAGGGAGGAAGGCCATACAAGGCAGAGATTAGATTGTGACAGACAAATGGGGCAGACTTCCCTACGTTGGGAAATCTGTGCTAGATCAGAATTGTCACAAGCACAGCGGTCCCATTCAAGCAAATGGGAGGGGTGTGTATCTGCTTGCGTGCGTGGGCCAAAGGAGGAGAGAGAGCTTGTCAAAAGATAAAAATAATGATTTTTTTTAAAGAAAAACTTTTCAAAAGTCCCAAGTAGTCTTGACAAATCAGAGGATCATCTGGTGAGCCTGGGGTGAGGCCTCAGCTGCTGTCAAAGCCATTCTGTGAGTGCAGTGAGCTGCGTACATTGAGACATCCCATACGCAGTACCCTGCCACACTAAATTCCTGGTAACTGCAGAAAGTATTGGTGGCTCTGGAAAACCACAGCAAGCCCATGGACAATAAATATAGTGGCACTGGTGAAGAACCCAGGGTTCTTCCCCAGGGTCCTACAATCTGGTCATTAGGCCAAATGCACTTACAAGTTTTAAATGGCCTGTAGATGGAGCCAGTATTTTTTCTTTAGCCTGTATCCAAGATGGCAGTGCCCATGCTTGGCAGCGAACCATAAGGATTGAGAGTTCCAAGAGAGCAGTGGAACATCCCTGCTGAGAATGAGAAGCCTGGGAGCAACCAGACTTGGAAAGTGACCACAGGCAGCAGCAGACCAGCGAGAGGCTCAGTGCCTGAAGGACTTACCCAGGGTAGCTGGAGACTAGTTCGTGGGAACCAGGTAATGGGGCAGGGATTTGAGAAGGTGCCGATGGCAGGCAGGAAACTCGAAGGGCCTTGGATGTTGGCAGCTTCCTCATTGAATTGGGGTTGGGTGCTCGGGCTCACTGCAAGTACTGACAGGAGCCAGTGCAGCTGCAGAGATTGTGGGAGGAGGCAAATCAAGATTCAAGATTCCCTTAATTAATACATAATAATACATAAAAATGTAATGCACATGATATAATTCAGCTTTTCCCGCCATAAGGAAAATAAAGAGTCACCATGATCATTGCCTGTCATCCCCAACGATAGGTTAAAAAGGTGAAGCAAAAGAGAATCCTTTCAGATTCACCTCCAGCGCTCCTGCAATCTCTGCAGACACACCACTGACACACCACACCATTGGCAGCCCAAGTTCCAGGTTCAAACCTCCGACAAGATCAGGAAGCCCTTTCCTGTCATCAGCACCCCCTCAAATCCTGGTTCTGATACCGATCTCCCATGAGCGACTCTCCAGCATCACATGACTTGTGAGAATCCTTTAACTGTAAGTCGCTAGTGGCCTATAGCTTGTGCGAGTTCTGTAGCCTCTCGCTGATCCACTGCCATGCTCACTTTCCATGTTCCCCCTTCTCAACCGGGCATGTTCTCCCCATATCTGGAGAACTGCAACAGGTTGCTGCTGCCCCTAAGTCTGCACCCGTTGTGCAACATGATGCAGCACATGCACTGCCATCTTGGGCATAGACCTCCATGGTGCCAGGGTTTTAAAATAAAACACCGTTGACTTCTTTAACTGGCCACTTAAAGCCTGTAGAGAGCCATTGACTACACTACCAGGCAGCCGGACCCTGAGGAGCAGTGCTGTGCCTCCACTCCCCACTCTCCTGGGTCTGCACCAGTAGCTCCAACATCACAGCCAGTTTTTTTTTTGGTGGGTTCCAAGCTCAAATCTCTGGCTCACATGCTGCTCCGAAGCTTCACAGACACTCGATGTCTCTGAAGACGCTCCCTTTTGCTTCACTTCCTCTTCTTGGTGGGGGCATGGGCTAGTGGCATCTCTGTGTGCCTTATGGCAAGCAAATGTCAACAAATACACTCTGTTTTTATGTACCTGAACCTTAAACAAGCGAACAAATCATGAGCAACAGGAGATGTGCCCCAAAATCATGTGCCAGCTGGGGAGAGGCAATTCTCCAACATCTGCCTACCTCTATAGAATGCTGTTCCTAAATCTTCCCAAAATCTTTGTTTTCTGACCAAACTTCTGTCTACCTGACCTATCATCTCCTGTGTGGCATTTTGGGGCATTTTGCTACATTAAAAGCATGATAGAAATGGAAGCTCCAGTTATCGCGCTGTGAAGTTTGAAACAGGAGGGATACTTTATTGAAACGCCTGCACTCGCTTCTTCACAATGTGGCAAATATTTGAGTTTGGAATTTGCTGCCATAAATAAATGACCAAGCATGCTGATTTAACATAAACCCCATCATATTGAGGTGATTTTGCTCAAATGCAGCCTTTTCACTCAACAACTGTAAAATAATTACCAAATTAAAGGAGAACTGTCTGTCCATTGCACACAAATTCAGACCTGATCTCTGAGAATAAAATCTGAGGAAATCGTTTGACTTAAAGATTTGCTTCACAAAAATATCGATGTGCTGTAGAAAATCTATTTTAGTAATTTGTTGATATTTAAACAACATTGAATGTTGAAAACAACATACTTGGAGAGTAATTCTGTTATTTTCTGATGGTAATTACAAGCCCCAAATAAAATGCATCATAATGCACAGTAATCACTGGACTACAGACAACAAATATTAATTAAAAGATTAACAAAAGTTTCAAGTGTAAAGAAAAATAACACGATGACATGTAACAATCCTGGAAGAACTAACACAAATGCATAATCACAGTTTGGTGTTCGAGGAAATAATGAACAATTAAATGACATACATGATCAATTCCAGGCTGATACCAGTGAACCAGATGTTACTAGTACAGCATCTATTTCAGTAATTTTTTGCCCCACCATATAAACATTTTTTTAAAATCCCTGCCTTCAACATCTCTGCCATTCACTTTCAAGGCGATCTCATTTTTGCCCCCACATAGAGTTATTTGCTGCTCTGTTGTTGAAATGCTGCAAGCTTAAACCAATTGCTTCACGTTGAGCGAATCCAGCCAGTGTGAACCACTGGGCGATTATCAAGTCCACATGTGGGGGCTTCTGGAAACCAGCACTGGGTTCAAAGATAGATACAAGAAAGTAAAATTAACTTGGGTTCACGTCACACATAATAGAGTTGGAATTTCTCACACAACCAAGTCCCATTTCAAAGTAGGAAAGGATCAACTATTTAATACACCATTTGCTCACACATAGCAATGCAAAAAGCACCTCCGAACGCTTGTGTAGTGCCAGGGTAGGGATCAACTCCCTGTTTCACCCATTTTCCCCATTGAGCAAGAACTTTACAGCATGAAAATCAGACCCAAGTTGTACATGGTAACCGTCGACTCTTTATGCTGGTCCCATTTATCTGCATTTGCCCATATCCTTCAAAACTTTTCTCATCCATGCACCTGTGTGTGTGTGTGTGTGTGTGTGTGTTTTTTATTTTTTTAATATGGTGAAATTGTACCTTACACTAATGCTCCTTCTGGCAGCTTCTTCTATAAAGCACCCCCCTCTTGTAGAAAAGTTGCCCCTCGCATCTCTCACTGTAAACCTGTAACCCTCTAATTTTAGATGACCCAGGAAATTTAAATTTTAAGTTTAGAAGTACAGCATGGTTACAGGCCCTTTCAGCCCACAAGCCCTTGCTGCCCAAATACATTCAATTGACCTGCAACCCCAGTACATTGTGAATGGTGGGAGGAAACCTATGCAAACACGGAGAGAATGTACAAACTCCTCACAGCGCGTGATTTGAACCCTGGTCCCGATCAGTGGTCCTATAACAGCATTGCTATCTGTGCTATCCTTTGATTGCAACTATTCACCTCATCTACGCCCCTCACATTTACTTATACCTGTATACATCTCGCATGCTCTAGGGGAAAAAGTCCCAGCCTGTCTTTTCTCCCATTACAACTCAAAACTTCCAGTCCTGGCAACATCCCTACAAATCTTATTTGCACCCCTTGCATACAAGAGCACTGTCAGCATCACAGGTTTTCATCTGGAAGATTGCACCCCAAACCAGGCACTCACTCACAACAGACAAGATCTTTGATCGAGTGCTAAGATCGAGTCCCAAGAGTGAAGAAGCCTGTTATTTCTTTCTATCTGTCCCAACTCCAGTAAAGAACAGTTAATCCAAATTGGTCATAATCCAGCCCTCAAACAGGGCAAGACTTCTCAACATTTAAATTGGTTTGTTCAATCAGTGTTGAGCAAGTGTGGACAAAAATCTCCAGACAGGGAAAAAAAGCCTCAATCAGTACCTATAAGAGATTCTCTGCAGTCAGTTTATCCATGATGTTTGGCCATTGGCAGAGGGAATGGAAGCCATAAGCTTTCAGAAGAGGTTTCAACCTGTATGGTCTTGTTTCAGTTGAACTTGTATCATTAGAAATGTGGAGAACAGACGAACAATCAACAAACAACACCCAGAGATGCTAATCTTTTTCAGAGTTAAGCTGGAAATTAAAGTAATATTTAGATATAAATATAGTGTCATCGGAGAAGACTGCCTGTCCTGGAACATTTAATTTGGTTCTCAACAATTGGCACCAAAAATAAAGCAGAGAATTGCAGGAAATTGACTGCCAAGCTCTGAAGGATTAACAATTCGAGTTTATCTGGTCATTTGTGTGAAGATTCCGGCTGTGTTTGTCGACATAACAGTGATCAAACTTCCCGAGGAATCCACAGATTGCAGAGTACTCCAGGACATCCTGAGAATAAGATAATACGAAAAAAGTACAAGCTTGTTCCTCCTTTCTAATGATATATTACAATAAAATCACCCTTTGATGAGATACTACTCCCAGGTCCCCACTTTGTTCTGAACAGAGGCGGAGGGTGACTTCCAAGAATCTGCCAGAAGATCCATCACGCACTGCTGCAGGCCACTTTAGAGGAGAATGTGAAGAACTTTTACACAATGCACACTTGACTCGAGGAATTATGAGGGCGAATATATAAAATGCACAAATTAGAGTGTTGTGCTGTGACTTGGTTTTCAACAAAATGTTGGCTCAGTGACAGATGCCACCATTCAGCTGGATGGGATCACTTGATTTTGGGCTGACAGAGATGCGGCTCTGTGTGGTAGAGTCCATGGCAATGGCTTGTGTGTTTACCTCAACAAAGAATGGTTTAAGGTCTCCAGTCACTGCTCAGCACTGGTGGAATTTCTGACTCCTGGATGTAGACCATTTTATCTACCGCAGGAATTTACCATGGTCCTCGTAGCTGAAGTGTACATTCCCCACCCCCAGCACCAACCCAAAGGAGGCGATCTGGGAATTGTATGGGGCTATTAGCAAACTGCAGACCGTACAACCTGACAGACTGATTATTATCACTGGAGATTTCAACCAGGTGAACCTCAGGCCAGGACGACCTAAATTCCATCAGTATGTGGATTTTGCGACAAGAGGCCGAACGCATTGGACCTTGTGTTTATGAACATTGTCAACGTGTATTGGGCTGAGCCCTGCCCCCACCTCAGATACTCAGACCATATCCCTGTAATGCTAATCCCAACATACAGACCGCTTGCCAGACAGTCCAGACCAGTTCTGAAGCAGGTTAAAGCCTGGCCAGCAGGAGCCATTCATGCAGTTCAAGACTACTTTGAGCGCACTGACTGGTACATGTTCAATGAAGCAGCAACTGATGGCGACTGCATCAATCTGGAGAAGTATACAGCATCAATGACCAACTACATCAGTAAGTGTACTGATGACATCACTATGCCCAAGACCATCATTACTCACTCTAATCAGAAGCTATGGATAACTGCAGAGGCGTGTGTCTGCTGAGGAACTAAGACTCTGCCTTCAGAGCAGGCAACAAGTTAGCCCAAGCTATTCCAAGAGCCAAGCTGTCCAAGGCCATCAGAAAAGGAAAGCGGGGGTATGCCCAGCACATTCATAGTCACTTCCTGGACAGCAAGGACATGCGACGCACGTGGAAGGGCCTCCAAGACATCACCAACCACAAGACAACACCATCTGCTTCTGCTGGTAATGCCTCTTTCCCAGATGCACTGAACAACTTCTACGTGTGTCTTGAAGCCAAAAACGACTGCAGCAAAGATCACCTCTCCTCCAAATGATCAGGTGCTGTGTCTGACAGTGGCCGAATGTATTAGGTATAGTGAATCCACATAAAGCTGCTGGACCAGATTACATTCCCGGCAGAATGCTAAGAGGATGTGTGGCTCAGCTGGCAGATGTTCTCAGCAACATCTTTAACATCTCCGAGAAGCAACATCTTCCCAAGATGCTTCAAAGCTGCCACCATTGCCCGCCCCCGTTCTGTGTCCTGTCTCAATGACTTCTGTCCCGTTGCACTAACATCTACCGCCAAGACGTGTTTCAAGAGGCTCGTCATGGGGCACATCAAGCTCCTGCTGCTCCCATCACTGGACCCCCTGCAGTTCTCATATAGATACAACTGCTCTACGGACTATGCCATCTAACCCTCACCCACTTAGAAAATAAGGACACGGATGTTTGAATGCTGTTTATCGACCAGCTCAGCATTCAACACAATCAATCTTCAGTACTTGATAGGGAAGTTGGGCCTGCTGGGTGAAAACACCTCCCTCTGCAATTGAATTCTTGATTTCCTGTCGGGGAGACCTCAGGCAGTCCGTATGGAAACAGCACTTCCACCACCATCACACTGAGCGTGGGGGCTGCGTGGTTTGAGTGTTTCCAAGTTCACTGTTCATGAATAAGCAGCAAAACTACATCAAGTTCACTGATGACACGAGCCTGGTGGGCCTTATTAGTAATAATACTGAGTCAGCATATAGAGATGAGGTGTATCTAAACATTAATAAAACAAAAGAGATGGACGTTGACTTCAGGAAGGCCCAGGAGGATCACTCTTTGCTGACCATTGACTGAACTACAGTTGAGCTCGTCAGGAGTATTAAGTTCCTTGGGGTGCACTTGGAGGAGAATCTCACCAAGTTTCTGAATACCAGCTCCATAGCCCAGGAGCACTTCTACTTCCTGTGAAGGCTGAGGAAAGTCCATCTCCCACCCTTCATCCTCACAACATTCTGCAGAGGATGTATTGAGAGCACCCTGTGCACCTGCATCACTGTCTGCACCTCCTCAGACTGCAAGACCCGCAGAGTTTAATGAAATCAGCGGAAAGATCATTGGGGTCTCTCTTCTTACTACGACAGACATCTCCAACACACGATGCACACAGAAAACAATAAACATTGTGAAGGACCTTCATGTCAACTCTCTCTTCTGCCACTTGATAGAAGGTACTGTAGCGCAAGGTGACTTGACATTAATATTGATATTGGGTGTATTTAAGATAGATTGTGATATCCAGGGCATCAGTTATGGGGAGTAGGCCAGGCAGTGGGGCCGAGTGTGAAAATTGATCAGCTGATGATTAAGTGGTGAGGCAGACTCAACAGGCTGAATAGCCCATTTCTGCTCCTATATCTATGATATCTCCATATCTATATTCTCTGCCAATAGAGAAAGTTTGCCACAATTACACAAGTAGATTTTAATATCATGAAATAAAACAACTTATTCAAAAGCTCAGCTCCATAATCTGAAGCAACTTTACTCAACATTAGCTACCAACATGCAAGGCTACTTGTTAGCCCCACATAACTTGAAAAAAACTAATAGCTCTGGGACTGAGCATAAAATTTCAACTGTGGGATGGGGACTGCATTGATTCAGTAGTTGGCTGGCAGCCTGGATGGAGTGCGCCGAGTACTCATGCTGGGATATAGATCTGAATCCAAGCTTTAGTTGACACTTGAACTCAAGTTATGATCGGCAGTGAATTTTCTAAGTTCACGATTGAGCTGCTCAATTAAATACTCCATCCTGGGGTTTGGGAGGTGGGGTAGGAACTCAGGAAAAGGGGTACTGACAGGAGAGATCCATGCCAACAATTTTGTGCTGATTTAACGCTCCCAAGGAGGGAGGGGGTATGTTTGGATGCAAGGAGGGAAGCACAATCAGAAGCAGATTGGGAGATTGCTTTGCTGACCACCTTCACTCTGTCCGCACCAGGGACAGTGATTGCCCAGTGGCCAACCATTTCAATTCTGCACTCCATTCCCATACCCACATGTCAGTCTTTGGCCCCATGTACTATCCCACCAGGATCACTTAAATTGGAGGATGGGATTCACATCGACTTCTCTGATTTCTGTGAGCGAACTCTCCATTCTCCCTCCCTTTTCTGTCCACCTCATTCCCTCTATTCACTCACCCATGCCCCCTCCCCCTGCTTGCTGCTGTGTTCTCCCTCCCTTAACCACCTATTCCCTCCTGCCTTTGGTACAGTGCTCCTACCCCTCCCTCTCCCCCAAACATCTCGTTCGGGCGCCTGCTGACATTTTTCCATTCCTCGATGAAGGGCTCAAGCTCACAATTTTGGTAATGTATCTTTACCGTTGCTATGTAAAGTTTGACCTGCTGTGTTTCTCCAGCATTGTGTTTTTACCAGGACTCCATGTAAAGGCAGAGCATCTGATATGTGGTGACAATGTGAAGTAAAAGACATTCAATGCTGCTAACAAGAAAGAGGGATCAGCCAGGAAACTGGTCAGTGAACTGCCAAAACCTCATGCCCTAACATTGAAGAACAAAGTCTCAAATTGTCGTACAATTTGCTCAAGCATCTAAAAGATTTACCTCCAAATGTGACATTAATTAAAAGCCAATGCTTCAAAATGAAATAAATTTTACCATGGGACAGAGCCAACATTTTAATTTTATTCTTTGATTTTGACAGCAATCAAAGTTTTTTTGAAACAGTCTGTGAGCAGCTCTGGGTAATTCACAGATACCATAACAAGAGAAACAGTCGGTGTCGATTGTCTGCACCTGTGGGACAAGTCTGGAATGGTAGAAATGTAATCCCCAGCAAGCCCAAATCTGTCTCAGGCCTCTCTCTACCCACTTACAACAATCTGCAGTGATGACAGATTAAACCAGGATGCTTTTACTCTGAAGTGGGTTTCTCTTATTTACCTCTAGGATTTAGGCAAAATACTAGCCCCCTCTTGGGATTGTTAAAACCAATGAGAAGCATCACAAGTGTGAAGAATATTAGTCCCAGTGCAGAAATTTGAATGTGGAGAGTCTACAACAGACATGGAAAGTTCGACTTAATTACTTAACTGTTCAGAAAATACTCAGGCAGTGTGGTTTTATTCCTGAGAAATACCTCCACCACCAGCTTTCACCAAGTCCCCCCAAGTCAACAGCTTACTGACTGCCACATCCAGCCTGTTCCCCAAAACCACAACTCAAATCTGCCATCATTCTGGTGAGATTTCTCTCCGCCTCTTTCCATACTATCCTCAAGCATGACCCTACAATGTTAAACCCTGATATTCACCTCTGAATAATCTGACTCTTCTCCCTCCCCCGCACATGCACCTTGCCCCACCACTCCTCACAATTCTTCCACCTTCCTTCCTGGCATTTAAAAAAGCCCTCTTGTCGTGGCTAAAATCTTCGGCTACCATTTAACAAAATTACCTCTTGGTGTTGCAGAGTTCCAATTTCTTTCAAGGGGACAAATTTTAATCTGCGGAAGTCAGATTCACACCAAGTTACGACCACGTCACAAATGTTCATGAAAGAATACATAGCCATGGGTGAATCCAAAGCAATTTACCAGATGAGACAATTCATGATTTGATTTAATGGAAATATTGAAAGGATTGTGCCTGAATGCTGTCCAAAGTTCATGTGCAGTGTTCTAAACTTGTAGTCTCGGCACCAGAAATCGACTTCCTTTGAACATTGATGCAACAAAGCTCTTGTTCGACCAATAATTGCAATGAATAGCAGGTCTACAGCACCTTTTGCAACACAGGGTATCCAAAGCACTTAAAAGTCAATAAATGACAGGACTTTGAAAATGCAGTCAGCCTGTGGTGTGGACCTCCTGCAATGAGCTGGAAGTCTCCTGTTTAGTGATGCTCTCTTGGGCATAAGTACCTGCCTTGGCACCAGGATGGATGGGGTGATGCTCCTCTGCTTTTCTCAGAAACAATTTCCACTTAAGAAAGGAAAAGGATCCTTCTGTTTAGCACCTGGGCGGCATGGTTAACACGACGCAGGTTCACTTCAGGCACTGCCTGTCAGGAGTTTGCATATTCTCTCCCTTTGAAAATGTATGGGGTTTGTCAATGAATTGAGGCCTGAAAAGGACAGTTATTGTGCTGAAGGTCCCTTGAGAGACACGGAGTGCCTGTGGATTTGCCTCCAGCTCTCCTGCATCTGCACAGACTCCTGTTTATACCATTTGCAGTTCCAAATCTCCGATATGATCAGGAAGCCTTCATTGCCAAGGCCCTCTGGGAGGCCTTCTTACCCTCATTACCCTCTTGAATCCTGGTTCCAATACCTGGTTCCCATGAGCCAGTGTCCAACAGCCCACAGTCTGTGTGAGTTCTTCATCTGCAAATCGCCAGTAGCACACAGCCCGTGTGGGTCCTTCAGCTGCTGAACCCTTCACAGGTCTTCTGCCATAATCACTTTCCTATACATCAGAACAGGGTGTGTTCTCCATGCTTCTAGTGCCCTGCACCAATTCGCTTCCTGCCCAGCATAAACACCGCCATCTTGGGCACATACCTCCGGTTCAGGATTTATAAAAAAAACACCATCTGCTCCTTTAACAGGCTACTTAAAGCTTGTACACAGCTGTTGTCATTAGGACCAGGCAGTAGGACCCTGCGGAGTAGCGCTGGGTCTCCACTCTCCAGGGTCCACGTCAGTGGCAGTGTTGTCATTTCAGCAGTGCTGCTATTTTTCCCCTCAACCTTGAAGAAAATCAATCGGTTTTTTTTCTTCTTTGTACATTGTGTTGTGGGTTTTACATGGAAGGCAAAGTGCAGTTGGGAGCACTTTACAAATTTAATTTCTCTGTTTCAGCAGAGCCTTTAATTAATGAATAATAGTTCACTACAAGAAAGATTTATATCTCAACACATTCCAAAACTTAACCTCCCTGCTCATTTTCATGATTCTGTGTCTTTTTGGACCATCGAATCAGTTGTATTAACTTTTATTCTTTTCCAATTACTGGTGATTCAATCTGGGATCTAATTCAAATGGATGCCATAAATAATTCTGCTACTCCTCTTTGAGCAAATGCTGTGGGTTTTTTTCAACCCAAGAGACCAAGTTTCATTAACAATAGCAAGACAACCTCCATCTGTGCAACCTTTCCTTAATCACTGCACTGACACATCACTCTATAATTTTGATGCTTCAATCTGAGTTGGACTGAGAAGACGACCTTGAACAGATGCACCGTTGAAAGTGTCTGAGCTGGATGCATCTCAGCATCGTGGGGTAACTGCTCTGCTCAAGATCAGAAGCTGCAAAAAGGAGAATGAATCTCAGAACATTACGCAAACTTCTCTTCCTACCATCAACTCCATCGGTAACTTCCACTGCCTTGGAAAGGCGGCCAACACACTGGAGGACTCATCTCAGCCCGAGCACGCTCTCTCCTTTCATCGGGGAGAAGGCTCAAGAGTGTGAAGACCTGTGGTGACATTCATCGGGCTCCTGAAGAAACCCTCCCTTGCAATGTACTCATTGGTCTCTTCACTGAAACACTACTGTCTGCAATTGTGTTATTGCTGTTCTACTTTGTATACCTTCATGCACATTAGGGTCGATTTGGTGGAATGTTAGCTGATGAACCCTTCTCAGTGCGCAGGCACAATGTGACAATAAATTTGAACTTCTAACTTAGCCAGTGAGCAATTCAAATGGATGCTCTAAATAATTCTTCTGCTTCTCTTTGAACAAATGCTGTGCACTTTGTTTCCACCAGAGATACCAAGTTTCAAATTAACGTCAGGGGACACAACCTCCAACTGTGCGACTTTTCCTCAATCACTGCACTGAAACATTATTTTACAAATCTCTGAGTTGGACTGAGGAGAGTTATTCCTCAGACAACAAAATTTTCTCAAGCCTGAAATGTTGGTGACCTGTTAACCCTGTGGATTCTGTGTGACCTGGTGAGTTTCTCCAGCACATCTGCAGATATTTTTGTTTAATGTCAGTTCAACCCATAATACCTGTTCTCAGTCGACATTGGTTCATGACCAGCAAATCAGTTGGCACACAGATCAAAGTTTAAAAGGCATTGTACAGTACTCCATTATTTCCTGTGCATTCAAAAAGCACCGTTATAGAAACAAACAGAAATGTTGGAAAAATTCCGCCAGTCAAGTAGCATCTGTGGAAAGAGAAACTGGTTAATGTTACAAGTTGAAGACCCTTCTTCAGAAAATGAAACAGATAGAAGGCAAGATACCTCCTTCCCATCATCGCCTCCACTTACACCTCCTGCTACCCGGAAAGGCAGCCGACAAGCCGGACAACCCATCCCAGCTCTTTTGCCCATTCTTCATTTGGGAAGATAGTTCAAGAGCGTGGAATGGATTGGAAGTCAATCCACAGGACCTTTAGAGCAGCAGAGTCCCCCTTTCTTTTCCCCCCACCTGCCCCCAATCAACATGATCTACCTGGATTGTTGTCTCAAGAGGGTGCACCAAATCAATGAGGATCCCTTCCACCCTGAGATACAGGAGTATCAAAGCCAGCACCATCAAGCTTCTTCCCTTGGCCAATGAGAATGCTGAATGACCAAAGGAACTGCTCACACAAACCATCCAAGACTCTCATAGTCATGAAACAATATCTATTTATTTATTTGTATCGATGAAATACTTGTCCTGCATAAGTATAATTTGTCTGCGTGTTTTTGTATCCGAGGACCGGAGAACGCTGTATTCGTCGGGTTGTACTTGTACAATCAGAACAATAAACTTCTCTTAATAAATTTGATATAATGAATCTGTTAGAATTGCTAAAGTTGACTGCTCATTGTACCAGGTGACAATGATCTGAACTAGAGAAAGCAGTGGAGAGCAATGTGTGAGGCACATGGACCATCAGTAACAGGGTGAAGTGATGGACAGCCACTCCATGAACAGTTATGTTAGTGTAATGTGCTGTGAATGTTGTGAAGCCTCAACGTATCATCCGACTGACAAGGATGTACTACGCAGGCCGGTGTATATATAAATGAAAGATCTGATTACAGATCCTGGGGCGATCCCATAAAACACAAAGATTTGCCTGATTGACAAATGAATAAAAAGAAAAAAAATCAAACTTCTGTGGAGAAGACAGTTAACTTGCTAGTTACCAAAACTAAAGCCTTTAACATATCAAATACATAGATATTTCATTTGTTTCATTCATCAATGCCACTGGCTATGCTCACATTTATTGCTTATTCCCCAACTGCAGTTAAGAGTAAGAGGGATGGATTTCCACATGGCAGAGCAGATTCCCTTCCCCGAAGGGCATGAACCAGGGGGCATTTTATGACAATCCAGTCGTTTTCCTGCCAACCAGTAGTTTAGTGCTCACCAGTCGACTCTTCAAACAATAACATTGGCACTGGATAAATGTAACAAGCTGCACGAGGAGGTGAGAGAGTTGATCAAATGTTTAAAATACATTTGGGCAGGGTCATAGATAGGTAAGGTTTGAGCGGATATGGGGTGAATGCAGGCAAATGGGGCAGGTTTATTTTGACAACTTGGTTGGTACAGACAATGTGGACAAAGGGCCTGTTTCTGAAATGTAAATTCCATGGGTCTAGATTATAATACTAACAGATCAAAGTATTTTTTATCAACATAGGATGAAAGTGCAACATAAACTGGATCACTCATGAATTTGGAATGTTCAAAATTGATTTATCTCCTACACTTTGCTCACTTCATGACGGTATTTCAAGACTATCAAACAAGGACCACTTTGGCGGATACTACAAAAGCAATACATCCACAGAGTTCACTTTTGAATTCTAAAATTCTCAGAATCTGAACCAGTCATTGTCTGGGTTTCAGATCTCAAAGCAAAGGTTTTTTGCCGATTTCAGGGTATTACATTAACAGCTAATTCCTGATGATAAAACTCAGCTGTAACAGAAATGGAGAATAAATTGATGGCGGAGGGGGGGGGGGAGTGGAAGGAAAAAAAACAAAGCCTTCATCTGCTTCAGGCTTAATCCCAAGATATTTCTAAATAATAGACCATTAGCGCCTTGATGATAAAAAACTTCAGCTGCCACTTGTTAATTATGGTTGTGTTAGATTTCTCGGGGCTTATTAGAAGGAAGCAGAGCAGTGGTGACAGTTCATCACCAGCCATGAACCTTCTTTAAAGGTCTTGATTTGAGTTCGAGTGACGAATGTCGGTCTGTTGCAGGTGTCACCTGTGAAACAGCAGGCAGCACTCTCGTATCTGAACAAGGAGTTTGCAGATTTCTCCGTCCCACTCCAGAAACATGAGAACAAAATTGTTGACAATTTTATGATGTTAAATTCTAGGCAGGAAAAAAAACTAGGCAGTGATTATTTAGATCTGAAGGATTTTACAACGTGCGAGCAGTCCAGGGAAGGAGTGCTGTTCAGTCAAAAGGGTCATCCTTTGTCAGAGTTGTACTCCACAGAATCATGCCCTTCATTCAGCCTAAAAATATCTATGCTGATCTTTTGGCCCTTTGTCTGCATTAGAACCAGACCCTTCTCGGCCTTGCCTATGCCAGTGTCTGCCCAAATGCCTTCAACATCGTCACATCTGATTTCACCATCTCCTCAAGCAGCAAGCTCCAGTTATCAACCACTGATCAACCTCAGATCCCCTTCAAAACTCTGTTCAAAAATTCAAAAATCCCATGCTAATAATATAAGGAAGACCTGGAAGAATTAAGAGCAATGTGTTACCCTTCAACCAGTCCTCAAAATTGTTATTACAATATTATAAGTAAATTCTTTGCCTGAACGCTTGGATGATTAAGATGGGTGTTGAAACACAGATCTAAATTTGGTTAACCATTGCTACAGAGAAACACAAGTGGCAATTGTAGTGGTGGAGAGTGGGAAGCAATTACAGGAGTTTGAAATGTGAAATCATCTCCCTTCACAAGTGTTGGTTCAGAGTCCAAGACTGAGTCTTCCTGGGCTCTGACTGCCATAGTACTTTGAATCCGAAAATCGATCTCTCGCTCTGTACCTGGTTTGCACAATATCATCTTTGTGAACTTGGCTGATGATTGGAAGAGGTCCAGAATCATGGGGTTCAATGCCCCAAAACATTCAAAAAAATTTCTGGAAACAGTAAAATAAAAGCAGAATTTGACATTCATCCACCATGAACTCGTGAGGCAAATTGTAAATGAGTGAAACGTGATCCACTCATACTCTGGTATAAAACCATGCAACAAAAATTGAATGTGACTTTTTTTGTGCAATGAATTAAAGCCGTCAGGGAATGCATGCCCGGGGATGGGGTGGAAACAGAGTTCTGATCCTTTGTCATCTCCTCATCTTGATTTCAATTATGCTGTTAATAGACAAGCTCCAGTCTGTGTGGCTGGGAAGTTTAGGTTTTATTTGGTTATTGACGTTCAGATCCACAACCTACATTACCTCAACACAGTTTACAGACAAGCAAAAATCTCCAGAAATGGTCTGTACCTTGTTTTAGATATTATTTTTATTCAAGGCCACTACCATTAAAGGTCTGGTTACAATTTACTCAAATCTCATCCTTAAAGCTCCTGCTAAGCCTTTCATATCCACAGATTACCAATTCCATCCTCAATCATTGCACCTTTTCAATCAAGTGACCTGAACTGCCAAAGCCCTGAGCTCTGGCATTCTCATGTCTATCTCACAAAGAAATGGACTGTTCAGCCCATTAAGTTTGTGCCAGCTTTGACCTTTCTCAATTCCTTATAACCTATCCCCTCTCATTTAGCTCTAACTCACCCATTCCACCCCCTATTCTCCCGCCATTCACCATGTCAGGTCATGTAGAGTAGCCAATTACAATATTATATGTAAATTCTTTGCCTGAATGCTTGGGATGATTAAAGTGGGTGTTGAAACACAGATCTAAATTTGGTTAACCATTGCTACGGAGAAACACAAGTGGCAAATGTAGTGGTGGACAGTGGGAAGTAATTAGAGGAGTCTGAAATGTGAAATCATCTCCCTTCACAAGTGTTGGTTCAGAGTCCAAGACCGAGTCTTCCTGGGGAGACTGCTGGGGAGAGAAACCTGTAGTACCTGAAAGAAACCCAGTAAATCCTTGGGATAGCACGCCAACTCTACAAAGCTGCACAGCAGCACTGCTATTGGCTGATGCGCTGTGGTGTGTTAACATATGCTCCCTTCCAATGCCTCTGCTTTGAGGACATCCTTCCCATTCACATAATAACGCTGCCCCAATGCAAGAACAATTGGACAAGGCCTCAAGATTTAGGGTTGATTAATTGTTTCCCCAAAATGAATGAATCTGTGGATCAAACAGGATACTTTATGTAGCAAAGATAAAGATACATAACCAATGTATCTTTACTAAAGTGGCTGCACAGTTGGTGTGGCGGCCAGCACAATGGCTTTATAGCACCAGTGATCGGGACAGGGGTTCAAATCCCATGCTGTCTGCAAGGAGTTGGTACGTTCTGCATGGGTTTTCTCCAGGGGCTCTGGTTTCCTCTCACTGTTCGAAATGTACAAGGGGTGTAGGTTAATTGGGTGTAAATTGGGCAGCATGGACTCATGGGCCAAAATGGCCTGTTACCATGTTGCACGTCTAAATTTTTTTTTAATTAAATAATTTAAATTTAAAGTATATCAATTTGACCTGTTGAATTTCTCCAGCATTGCTTTTTTCTTCAATCGTGGCGAGTGCAGACTTTCGTGTTTTCTTCTAATGAATCTAAGGAATTCTCTGTCCAAGGAAGCAACAGGAGGCTGTCTCATTGAATGTGTTTATCTCACAGATTTTTGAAGAATAGGGTAATTAAGGGTTATGCGGAGTTGAGTCCATGGATAGATCAGCCATGATCTTGTTGATATGATGGCCCACATGGTCTTTGCCAGCAGCTTTTGATCCTCTCCCTTCAGTGGCTCAGTTAGGGAGAAAAAAAACACCTCTGTGGAGTTCCTTGAAATGCTTTCATGGAAGCTGTCACATCACCACGAGAAACTCCTCTATTGACTTGTTCAACACAAATAATTCTCTTCCCAACCCAACAAGCTCTCTGGAAGCAGCAAGTTCCACTGAAGACCACATCCAAAATCTGCAAATACTTGTTGTTTTCAGTTTCTTTGTTTCTAAATCATTAAATTTACATTTTTCTGCTTTGCTTTCATAAAATGAAAATTAAGATTTACTCCTGCTATAACAGATGTGTTAATGTTAAACTATATTTTTTTGATAAAAATGTCTTAGTAAAGTAAATTATAGAGTTAAAATATTGTATCTATATTTGTAAGTTAGCTGTGGGTTGGCACAGGGTCACACAGAGGTCACAGCACATTTTTAGAGAGCCATTCTTTTCAGGGAAGAAAGTACATTCTCAGAGTGGATGTGTGGGAAGGACAGAACTAATAGATTTTTTTAACTCAATAATACTAAGGAAGCCATCTGTTTTTAAACTGAAACCACTTAAGCCTCTTGAACAGAGATGAGGTCAGAGGTTGTTATTGATATGGAGTGGTTTTGAAAAAGGAACAGAATTTTGGTAGAAATAAAACTGTTAGTCCTGTGGATTCCAAGAATTAAGAATGACCTTGTTCATGATGTAATTGTCACATAATTTGGAGAAATATATTATCGAAATGAGAGACAGAGAGTTCAGTTTGGAGAGGACAGAAGTCAAAACCTTGTGACATACAAGGGTTGAAATCTAATGAAAGACAGGGTTACAGTTACAAGTAACAAGAATTAGTGCCGTTGTGTGTTACTCCTGGGAAAAGGGGAACACAAAATCAGTGGCTTTTGAAATAAGGAAGACCATTTCACTGTTTCTTTAGTGGAGGGCTATTTCATTCCACCCTTGTCTGGTTTCTGACTTCATCATAGAAGTAGATATCCACATTTGTTTTACCCTTGTCTGGGCTTGTGAATTCATAATGGAACAAAATAGTCACATTGTGAGTAAAGATGCCTGAAGATATAATGTTTAAAAGTGTTTCATAATTATTTCTGAACTGAAAATTTAAGACCTTCAAGCAAGACTAAAATGATGCTGAACTTTTAAAGGCTGACTTTTCAGAGTGAGACTTTAGTGATATATATATACACACATTGACATTTGAGGTTAAATTTAGAGTTAAATTTATGTTGTTGATGGTTTAATAAAAACTATTATTTTGAGTTCACCATTGTCTGGTGAATTTTCCATTGCTTTTCTTATGTTAGTGCTAACCAAGTCCCTTTTGTCCAAAAAAATAGTTAAAAGGGTGTTAGTTTGTAACACTACGTATCATCGATACAAAGACAAGCAAGGTGTCAAACTTAGAAACCAAAATAAATTTAAAAACATTTAAACCTATTAAAAAATAACTAAATAGTTTTCAAGTTGGGTGTGTGTGCTTCATAATGTATAATTAAACCATGTTCAGACACAGAATAGATGTTGATTATGGGAAGCAACACAATATGAAAGACAAAAAATTCTACATCTCCTGGCTATCAAATGATCTTTCAAAACTGATCATTCGTCCCTCTGGGATATTAGATACACAATGTGGTATTGTGTCATACACAAAAATAAAGCTTCCTGAAGCTGTGGGCCCTGGACTCAGTGCAAATCAGCCAACACCGGGGACTTAAGAGAACTCCACTCTAGTCACAACCAGCGCTACCTCCATACACCCAAGAGTTGAATTGCACTCTGCACAGTCAGTGCTGTCCATCCAAAGAATGTGAAATAACCTGACGGATATGACATTGACTTGAGGATACAAATCAAGGCATTTTGCTCTTGTGAAACTCAAAAACTGTACTTTGAAAAGCATGCACATAGCATTATTCTTTCAGAACTCTTGTTTCTGCAGTACTCAGAACCTTTTGAGCAAGTTCAAGATTCCTTTATTGCTATGTAATAGTTCAAAACATGTAACATAGGTGCTCCTCAACTGATGATGGGGTTGCGTTACAGCAAACCCATTTTAAGTCAAAAAATCTAGAGTCGAAAATGAACACGGGTATACCTGTCTTAACAGCAACATCACTGTACAAGTCCCAACACTGATCCCATTGTCCCGCTCTCTCCTGACAGCGCTATGTCAGTCCCCACACTGATTCTGCTGCCCTGCCTTCTCCTAACAGCACTGTTTCAGTCCCCATACTGATCCCACTGTCCCGCTCTCTCCTGACAGTGCTGTATCAGTCCCTGCAAGCTTTCCAACTGAACTAAAAGAAGTGATTGACCAATGAAGTTACAAAGAATTCACCTTAGAGGAATTATCAACATTTATTGGAAAAATCAATGATGCTTGCGATTTCCTTACTTTAACGTCTTACACAAAAGTAAATAATGACAGTCGTACAATTGGTAATTTTGAGAAATTCTAAGTCAAACCATCATTATTTGGGGAGCACCTGTCTTACAAATTGCCTTCTCCCTGCCATAAGGCAGACAAAGAGTTGCCATGAGTGTGCCCAACAGTAAGGGACATTGGAACCATTGTACCAAAACCATTTTTATGTTCCATGCAAGATCAACCTCTCTTCTACTCTTTTCTTTCTTGTACCTGTAAAAACAAGGTCCACATTCCAGGTTGCCTCTTATTTCCCCGTTTTTTTTTTGAGTTTTTAAACTTTAATTTTTTAAATTTATTTACAACACAGTAAAGCTGACTCTGGCCATTAAAACATGTGCCCCCAATTACACCCAATCAACCCCGACCGTTTCAGAGGGTGGGAGCAAACTGGAGCAGGTCTCGGGGAGAACATACAGACTCCTGACAGACAGTCCCAGATGTGAACTTGTACTGTACCAGGGCTGGACAAACCATGCCGTCCTTTTTTTGAATAAAGGTCCCTTTTTTTATTCCCTCCAATTGAATCATCGCATGCCTACCATCCTGAACTTTATTACAACCTTAAGTTTTCTACCAGTCTTTCCTTTCTCAGTCCAATTTATCCTGAAGGCTGTAATCTCTTTGCCCTTGAAAGTATCTTATTTATCTTTAGAAGTGCTGTGACATTGTTATAAAAGATCAAAACTGTACATCAATGTGAAAGTGTTTATATATATTTATTTTTAAAATTTTATTTACAGTTTTATTATATATATATGAAAATTTAAAAAAAAAAATAGATATATAAGCTGATTCCAGCCTTTTCAACCCATGCCAAGAGAACGACTCAGGCCCAACATTGGTTATATAGCTTTACCGCCTGTGGATGCTACAAGACCCACTGAGTTCCTGCAGTATTTCTTCGCTGCCCAATTACTTCCAAATTAACCTTACAACCCCCGTTTTGAAGGATGGGAGAAAAATGAAGCACCCGAGGAATACCCATACAGACGCAGGGAGAATGTTCAAACTCCTCATGGATTTGAACATGAACTGTTCAGCCCATGTCTGACACCAGTGGCCAAGACTAATATTTGTTTGGTCAACATGTTACTGCTGGAGACGGGGACCCTCTGCTTTGCACATGCAGGTACAAACAAAACCCACTGAGCTCACTGAGTCCTTGCCAACTCCCAGCAGAGCAATCAGCCGTATTATCCTTTCCTTTTCCCTTGCAGTCATGTACCTTATTCTTTCTCATACGTCCATCAACTCACTTTCTGGTTCCTTTTGCCACCCACCTGCACTTGGAGCAATTTGCAGGAGTCAATGAACCAAGTCTTTTTAAACCTTGTTTCTTGTTTTGAAGGGGTTTGAGAAATGTCAAAGCAAGTTGGCAAAGTTGGGTTGAGCTGGAAAAGATAGTCAGTCTTTCTCCACATTGGGCTAGGCTGGAGGGCCCAAACAGCCCACTCCCTCCACGTTCTCACATGACCACACTGGCTGTCCAAACAATGTTGTCAAGACAAATAATGTAGATTTACGCCTGTGTTCAGGGTCAATGGAGCAAAAGAATTACCTGCAGCCAGGAGGAGTTGGAAGGATGGTCTCCAGCCCCTTGGTTCACTCTAGAAATGAAAACCACTAAAAGCCACTAAGTGCCAACCTTGTTAATCCTGGGATCACACTGAGCAATTTGCCAAGATGGGAAGGTACTGACGCAATGCATCAGCAGATGTACCACAAATCTTTAATCACCTTCTGCAAGAATTCAGCTTGGGAATGTGGCTCAGTATTGCAGAAAACCTGCTTTCCAAATAAATGCTTTGGTTCAATTCACATCAGCAAAGGGGGAAAAAATGACATATTTTTCAGATTTGCCTGAGTGCACCCTGTTCCACAGTGAAATTCTTCATTTAACGAGTGCTGAGCCCACACTGCATTATTCATTGCCAATGAGTTGTGACAATGACTGAAAACCTGACCCACATCATGCGTCTGCCTCAGCATGTACCATCATCTATCAATCTCAATCTGTCAGTTTGGCTTGGATCCCAGGGAGAGTGAAAACTTAAAAATAAAAACGGCTTAGAAAAATCTGCCAGAACATTAACGTCTTGAACAGCGACTCCACTAAAGAGACGACCTTTTCAGCTTTTCACAAGAATGAAACATTAACACAGAGTAGGATTAACGAACCAGTTTGGCTCCTGTGCACACACACTTCCACCCTCAAATACTGCATCTTGTCACGTTAACGACTGACTCAACAAAAGGGTTTAAGTAAAAAGCTGAATGATTTGTCAAACATTTCCAGTTGAAACCCTGTCCACTTCTCCCCTCCCTCTCCTTCAGATGCTGCTCGACCTGCTGAGTTCTTCCAGCAGATTGATTTTTGCTCCAGGTTCCAGCACCTGAGACCTCACAACTCTGCCAGAAAACAACGGTGCTCTTTAACAGCTCATTTACTCTCCCTGTCTGCCCAGCCCACACTCTTCTAATGACCCTCACCACTCAGTTCAGTGAATAATTGCACATCATTTATCTTTCAGTCCAAGAACGCAAGAAACAGCAGGAAGCAAAGCAGTCAACTCTGGAACTTCTCTGGTCAGGCAGCATCCATGCAGAGGGGATCCAACACAATTGACAGCATTTTGTTTTTATTTCAGATTTCCAGCACCTGCTATTTTTCCAAAAGTCATGGCACCTTCGGACTGCATGACCATTGAAGAATGTGGTTGTTCGGATTTAGCCTCAACCCCACTTTCCTGACAGTAACCCTCAATTCACTGACAGTTCAAAGATCTCAAGCTTCAATAAATCAACAAATATCTCCATGGCTCCTTCGAGCTGAGAATTCCAATGATTCATCTTCTCAGTAAAAATTCCCCCTCATCTATCAATCGTTCACCCCCAATTCTGAAACAATGCTCACCTCTGTGTACCCACAGGTGTTCTGTCCAAAATCTGGCTCCCCACAGTAATCATGAGAATTAGTGCCCAAGTAATCTTTTGCTTTAAGCTCAAGGCAAAAAAAGAACATGACAGGAAGACTCTGGATGATTTTCTGCACAACACCCACGAATCAGATACTGACTCGCAGAGTTCGAACAGTTGTGAAATTTGATACAGACAATGGCAGGTATTAACAAATAGTTAGCTCTCTTTAAATTTAATCTTTGCTGTAATGTAGAGGCACTAGCCCAAGCTGATCACAGCCATCCTGGCTGAATCTCAACTCTGCCCCTCAGTGGTGGAAAGTTGTAATAACCAACACTGCAAATTCGCAGGTGGCTCCAGATGGTTTTTTTTTCGCTCTGAAATCTCTGGACAAAAACGACAAAAGAAAGACATTTGAAAAAGACTTTCATTTTCAATTAATTCTCAAGTTGATGCCATAGTAAACACAGAATCAAAATGGGCTGGGCTGAGAAGCTGCAAGAGTAAGTGCCATCAAAATTTCACGAGGCGCAGAACTTCCCATCAAGTTCAATTAAAAAGTGTGGTTATTACTGTAACACAAGAACCAACTATGCTGCAATCTTCACATTTAATTTTAAATTCAAACATACAGTCCATTCTGACCCATGATTTATCAGTGATGCGCTAACCACTACACAAACTGTGCTGCCCTAAACAACTTGAAAGCATGCTAAACATTATGGTCTTGCAATTTTTTTTAAACCAAGTGACAATTGATATTCATTTCCACAATGGAGTGAACGTGGGACACAACAGCACATACAGACCCTTCTGCCTACGAAGTTGTGTCGACCTACATATGTAAACCAACTCCACGACAATCTAATATTTCCCTCTATTTTTCTTACATCCATGTTCTAATTTCAAAGATATTTGAAGCTGCCCATTGCCCCAGCTTCCACCACCCACCTCACCCCTGGCAATGCATTAAAGGGACTCTCTGTGTAAAAAAAAAACTTACCTCAGACATCTCCCTCACCTTTCCTCCACTCACCTTAAACAGGCGTCTTCTGGTATTCGGGTGCTTCAGATTTTTCTATTATTATGATAAAGAATTCATCTTAAAGCTTGTAGTTGCACTACAAGGAGGGTTTAAGCTAGTTTGGCAGTGGGGTGGGCACCAAAATGTGAGTGCAGAGAATAGGATAGAAGGTCAAAAGCATGATGCTATGTGTTCTGGGTTTGTGAGGAAGACAGGCAGGGGACAAAACATAAATGTAGCTAGTTAGAGGGTTTGAAATGTGTCTATTTCAATGCTAGGTGTACACGGAATAAAGGGGATGAACTTAGAGCATGGATCAGTATGTGGAACTACGAAGTTGTGGTCGTTACAGAGTGGAAGGGTAGGATTGGCTGATGCAGGTACTTGTGTTTTAAAAGGAAAAGGATGGAGGTAAGGGGGACGGGGGGGGGGCGGAGTAGCATTACTGGTCAAGGATAGTATCGTGGCTTTAGAAAGGGAGGAGACTGTCGAGGGAGTGCTGATTTAGTCGGTGTGGGTAGAGCAATTACTGTGCTGTGAGTAGCCCTTAGGCCCCAAAAAGCCCTCTGGACACCGAGGAGCAAATAAGCACTTTTGGAATGCTGCAGGAAATACAGGGTTGTAGTTATGGATGACTTCAAATTCCCTAATATTTAACAACAGATGGCCAACCCAGAGGAAGAAGAAGAGGAAGAGTACAGTGAAATAGAAGAAGAAGGGAAAGGCAAGATAAAGGATATACTTTCTCTTGTTAGAGGATACATGGAGTCATTTAAAGAATGGCAAACACAGGAATTTAATGATTTAAGAAGAAGAATAAACAACACAGAAGAGAAAATGAATAAAATAGATATGACCTTAACAGAAATGGGAAAGAAAATCGACAAGATGGAAGAGCGGGCAGTAGCAGCAGAAATGGAGGTAGAAGACTTAAAAAAGAAATTGGAGGAATCTAATAAAAAAGCTATAGAGACACAAGAGCTACTAGCTCAAAAAATAGATATAATGGAAAATTAGAACAGAAGAAATAACATAAAGATAGTGGGCCTTAAGGAAGATGAAGAAGGCAAGAATATGAGGGAGTTTATAAAGGATTGGATCCCTAAGACCATAGGATGTCCAGAACTACAGCAAGAAATGGAAATAGAAAGGGCACATAGAGCATTGGCCTCTAAACCACAACCACAACAAAAACCAAGATCTATTTTAGTAAAATTCCTAAGATATACTACAAGAGAAAAGATACTGGAGAAGACAATGGAAAAAGTAAGAGAGGGCAACAAACCACTGGAGTATTAAGGGCAAAAAATCTTCATTTATCCAGATATAAGTTTTGAACTCCTAAAGAAGAGAAAAGAGTTCAATACAGCAAAGGCGATTTTATGGAAGAAAGGGTATAAATTTATACTAAAGCATCCAGCGGTATTGAAAATATTTATTCCAGGACAACAAAACAGACTATTCTCGGATCCAGAAGAAGCACGAAAATTTGCAGAACAATTACAAAAATAGACGAAGGGATGAAGACGGGTAATGAGAGTAAAAATGATCACGATTGATATGTATGTGGGTAAAGAGGTATAAGAGTGAATAGATACAATGTGCATACGTGAATGTATCTGTACTTAGAGGAAAATATAGATAGTATAGACAAGAATTAATAAGGGAAGGTAATGGAATAGAGAGAATAAGGAGGGAATTAAAAGAGTGACCTTTGTTACATATGAAAAGCGAAATCTTTTCTGGGGGGGGCTGGGTGGGGAGGAATAGCGGTCACTGCAAAATCAGTTGACGCTTGCGAGTGAATTCGCAAACCCAAATGGAGAGGGGAGATGTGGTTGTCCGACAAGGGATAAAGGACAACTCAGGAGGGGAAGGGGAGATTGGGGATAAAGAAGATATAAATAGGAGAATAAGGAAAATGTTTGATGTTGTAGGAATGTTGTCTTATAAAGAGTTTAAAATAAGAAAACAGAAATGGAAAAGGAGGAAAGATAATGATGGAAAAACGGAAAGAGAAGATAAACAAACTATAAAATGGCTACGCTGAACTATATGACTTTAAATATTAATGGAATACATAACCAAATTAAAAGGAAGAAACTACTAAATTTACTGAAAAAGGAAAAAATTGATATAGCATTTATCCAAGAAACACACTTAACTGAATTGGAGCACAAGAAATTAAAGAGAGATTGGGTAGAACATGTAACAGCAGCATCGTATAATTCAAAAGCAAGAGGAGTGGCTATATTAATTAGTAAAAATGTGCCATTTAAAATAGAAGAGGAAATAATAGATCCAGCAGGGAGATATGTTATGATAAAATGTCAGATATATTCAGAGTTTTGGAATATACTTAATGTATATTCACCTAACGAAGAAGATCAAAAGTTTATGCAAGATATCTTTTTGAAGGTAGCTACTATGCAAGGGAACATACTAATAGGAGGGGATTTCAACCTGAATATGGATTCAAATATGGATAAAACGGGGAAAAAAATTAACAGAAAGAACAAAGTAACCAAATTTATAATTAAATCAATGCAAGAAATGAAACTTTTGGATATATGGAGGAAACAAAACCCAAAAGAAAAGGAATACTCATACTACTCGGCTAGACATAAAACATACTCAAGAATAAACCTATTTTTGTTATCAGCTAGTATGCAGGATAGAGTAAGAAAAACAGAATATAAAGCTAGAATAGTATCGGACCATTCACCCTTAATATTGACAGTAAAGCTAGAGGACATCCCTCCAAGAATGTATAGATGGAGATTAAACCCCATGCTACTTAAAAGACAGGATTTTAGAGAATTTATTGAAAAACAATTAAAAATGTATTTTGAAGTAAATACGGAATCAGTGGAAGATAAGTTTATACTATGGGATGCAATGAAAGCATTCATTAGAGGGCAAATAATAAGTTATGTAACCAAGATGAAGAAGGACTAAAATCAGGAAACAGAGCAGTTGGAAAGGGAAATAGTAAATATAGAAAAAAAATTAGCAATGAAGGAAGATACAACTAAAAGAAGAGAATTGGCGGATAAAAAAATAAAATATGAAACATTACAAACATATAAGGTAGAGAAGAATATAATGAAGACAAAACAGAAATATTATGAACTAGGTGAAAAAACACACAAAATCCTAGCATGGCAGCTTAAGACAGAACAAGCTAAGAAAATGGTATTGACATCAAGGAAAAAAGACAAACAAATTACATATAATCCAAAAGAAATTAAGGAAAACTTTAGAGAATTCTATGAACAATTATACTGAACTGAAAACGAAGGGAAAATAGATGAATTTTTGACTAAAATTGAACTACCAAAACTACAAATAGAGGAACAAAATAAATTAACAGAACCATTTGGAACAGTAGAAATACAAGAGATAATAAAAAAATTACCAAATAATAAGACACCAGGGGAGGATGGATTTCCAATAGAATTCTACAAAACATTTAAAGACTTATTAATTCCGCCCCTCCTGGATGTAATCAACCAGATTGATGAAACACAAAGCTTACCAGATTCATGTAAAACAGCAATAATTACAGTAATACTAAAACAAGGGAAAGATCCACTCTCACCAGCGTCATATAGACCAATATCTTTGCTAAACACAGATTATAAGATAATAGCTAAACTATTAGCAAACAGATTAGCAGAACAGGTACCGAAAATGGTAAATTTAGACCAAACTGGATTTATCAAAAAAAGACGCACAACAGACAATATTTGTAAATTTATTAACTTAATTCATGCAGTACAAGGAAATAAAGCACCTGCAGTAGCAGTTGCTTTAGACGCAGAGAAGGCCTTCGACAGAGTAGAATGGAATTATTTGTTCAAAGTATTGCAAAAATTCAGTTTACCGGAGAAGTATATTAATTGGATTAAAGCATTATATAAGGGACCGTTAGCGAAAGTGACAGTAAATGGACATGTATCAAAGCAATTTAACTTAAGCAGGTCAACGCGGCAGGGATGCCCACTATCACCTTTATTTTTTGCGCTAGCTATAGAATCTCTAGCAGAATTGATAAGAATAGATAATAATATAAAAGGAATAAAAATAAAAGACAAGGAATATAAAATCAGTCTATTTGCGGATGATGTTACAGTGTACTTAACAGAACCAGAACTATCAATAAAAGAATTATATAAGAAATTGAAGGAATATGGAGAAGTGTCGGGTTACAAGATAAACGTAAATAAAAGTGAAGCAATGCCTATGAATAATGCGGATTTCTCAAAATTTAAGAAGGAATCTCCATTCAGATGGCAAATGCAGGCAATAAGATACCTAGGTGTACAAATAAACAAAAATCTAGGCCAATTATATAAACTCAATTATAATCCACTAATGAAAAAATTACAGGACGATTGAGAGCATTGGAAAGATCTACCACTAACACTGATAGGAAGGATAAACTGTATTAAAATGAACATTTTTCCAAGGATATTATACTTATTTCAGGCATTGCCAATACAACTGACAGAAAAATTCTTCAAAGAGTTAAAGAAAATAATAAGGAAATTTTTATGGAGAGGGGGGAAACCGAGGATAGCACTAGATAAATTAACAGAATGGTATAAACAAGGAGGCTTACAATTGCCAAACTTTAAAAATTATTATAGAGCCGCACAATTAAGATACCTATCAGATTTTTATCAAACAAGGGAAAAACCAGACTGGACGAGATTAGAATTAGATAAAATAGGGGAAAAGATACCTGAACACATATTATATAAATGGGACGAAAAATTGGTACAACATAGAACTTCTCCAGTATTACATCATCTCCTCAATATTTGGAAGAAGATTCATGTAGAAAGAAATAAAACAAATTACCAATTACCAAAACTAATATTGACGCAAAATAAGCTACTCCCTTTTACAATAGATAACCTTTCCTTTAGAGAATGGGAAAAAAAGGGGATTAAAAGAATAGAAAATTGTTTTTCAGGAAGTAGATTCTTATCCTTTGAACAAATGAGAGATAAGTACAATATAACTGGAGATACAGCGCTGGCATATTACCAACTGAGATCCCACTTGAAGGATAAATTAGGAAGCAATTTGAGTTTGCCAGAGGGAAGTAACCTTGAATATGTGATTACAGATACAATGTTAATCAAAAGATTTATAACAAATATGTATATTAAACTGAAAGAAAAGGAGAACGAGGAAACAAATGGTAAAACTAAACAAAAATGGGAACAAGATTTAAATATAAAGATAAAAAAGGAAACATGGGAGAATTTATGTTCTGGAACGATGAGAAATACAATAAATACGAGGCTACGTATGATACAATATAATTGGTTACACAGACTATACATTACACCTCAAAAGTTAAATAAATGGGACCCAACAGTATCTGATAGATGTTTTCGATGTAAAAAAGAAATGGGAACAACAATTCATGCAATCTGGACATGTGAGAGAGTAGAAAAATTTTGGGAAGATCTCAATCAGATATTAAATAAAATAACAGAAAACAATATACCAAAGAATCCAGAGATCTTTCTCCTAAGTAACATAAAAAACAAAGAATTTGGAATTGATTTGGAGGATGCACAAAAAATATTTGTTAAGATAGCCCTAGCCGTAGCAAAAAAATGTATTATGTCAACCTGGAAATTGGAAGATAATTTGAAAATACAACAATGGTATATAGAAATGAATAAATGTATTCCATTAGAAAAAATAACATATAGTTTAAGAAATAATATTGAAATATTCGAACAAATATGGGAGCCTTACATTAAATACAATAGCGAAAACCAACCGGGGACAAACATTACCTAAGTTGATGGAAGGAGAAGGAAAGAAAAGAATGGACTCAGTAGAATTTCTGGTGTAGTTTTGTTGAATGACAACATTGTCTGACGGGTTTAATGCAACCTAGATTGTATACCTAAAATGGATGAGAGGGGGGGGGGGTGGCTTGGGAGGAGGGGGGGGGGGGAGAAAAAGTCACTGTATATGTGTGAAAAAGAAAAAGTGTATATCATGGCTAATGTGATTTATGGTGTGAAAAATAAAAAATTTAAAAAAAAAAAAATTCCCTAATATTTACTGGCATCTCCTTACTGCAAGGAGGATAGATTGGGTTGAATTTGTCAGGTGTGTCCAAGGATTCCTGACACAGTATGTGGTCCAGTCATCAAGAGATCTAATTCAGCAGAATGAACCTGATCAGGTGGCAGACCACTCGATGTGGAAATATTTGGGTGAGGGTGACCACAACTCCCTGAGCTTTAGCACAACTATGGTAAAGGACAAAAGCAGACAAAAATGGAAAGTGATCAATTGGGGAAGGGCTAATTATGATGAGATGAGGCAGGAACTTGCAAGAGTACACTGGAAACAGATGACCAAGGGAAAAGCACAGAACGGTTCGGGATAGGTTTGTCCCACTGAGACAAGGAAAAGACAGAAGGAAAAGGGATCCATGGTTGATGAAGCAGGTGAGACAAGTTAGTCAAGAGGAAGGAAACATATATTAGATAATAGGAAGCAGGAAAGGCTCATGAGAAGTATATGATAAACAGGAAGGAGGTTAAGAAAGGACTTAGGATTGATTAGACCACCCCACTCTTTGATATAGAGGTACTGTAGCAATCCATCCCAGCAGAGAAATGAATGTGATCAAGTTGGAGATGGGGCAGGTGATGTGTTCTTTTCAGTTTTGTTTTGATTTTTAAAAGTTCTTTTTAAGATCTTTTTAACTTTTTATCCTTTGTTTCTTACCCTTTCTGGGTTTTTTCCCCCCTAGGTTTCTGTAGAGATTTTTGACACCACTGGAATTTGTATTGAAGTAATTTTAATTGCACAAGACTATGAGGTCCTCAAAAATAAATTTAAAAATGCAGTCTGGAAATGTGAAAAAGTAGATAAGTTTTGGAAAGATACAAGTATTTTATTGGGACGAGTTTTGAAGATGCAAATTTTGAAGGATCCCAGAGTATTTTTATTGGGAGTTATTTCCCAATTAAAGTTAGATATTTATCAAAAAAGTTTTTAATTGTAACAATAGCAATAGCTGTAACATGGAAATCTGGTGATATTGTAGGGTTGAATAGATGGTAAGTGGAATTATTAAATTGTATACCATTAGAGAGAATAACATATAATTTAAGAAATCAATGAGAAAAATTTGATGAGATTTGGAAATCCTACATGAATTTTATTGCTACGACTTTACCTGCAGCGTCCACCATACCCCCCCATCCAACCCGCCCTAATTAGTTATGGTTTAAGATTGTTATGTAAACTGTAATTAATTAATTAAAATATATAGTTTTATTAGACAGGACTTTTCTTTCCCCTACTTTTTTGGGGAGGGAGGGGAATGAAAATATATAAAAATTGTATTACTTTTGTGTCATAGTGGAAATGGAAAATAATTTTTAAAATAAAATAAATTAAAAGGATTATTAAATGAACACTTCTCCATGCTTAATGACTCATGAACGTAGTTGCTTAAATGTTGATATTAAAATATAATTACAGCAATTCTTGGCAAACCCTGTGAGGTTAATTCATTAATTGACAAAGTGCAGATATGCTGTTACAAAAATGTGCGGTACATTGGTGAATCTAAAATCCATCATGATGGATCTGGTCCCATTCACCATGCTATTGCTTTTTAAAAATATTGTATCAACATCATTTCGCACTTAAAAGGTGCTGAAGGAGGCTCACGAGAAGTCTGTGGCAAACTTGGTTGCTTGTTAAAGCATGCCTTCTTTTAAAGATTTGCTCTGCATTCTGACAGGCACAGCTGGGTGCAAGCACAAAAGTGGACTAATTTTACAGTCATGTATCGACAGGAGTTTTTAAAAATTAAAATGAAAGCCTAGTAACCACTCAACTGTGTGCATGCCAAAAAGAATTTCCCCCAAAAATTAAGCATTGTTATGGAAGACGATCAAGAAATTGTTCTGTTAATTTACTTTCACTCCAGTTCTGTGGGCTCGGAGATGAGTGATGAGGACAAGGTAGAAATCACAGACCCCTCCACAAAGAACATAAATAGGGGCATGAATTGGTCATCTGGCTTGTTAAGCCTGCTCTGCCATTCAACATGCTGATCTCCATTCCACTTGCCTGCCCACTTCCCATAATCCCCAATTCCCCTCTTTTTCAAATATCTGTCACTTAAATATACAGTATTTACTGAGGCAGCTGCTGCTGTTTCATTGGGCAGGCAAGTCCACAGGTTCTGGGAGTTCTTCCTCCTCATCTCAGACCTGATTTGACTTCCCTGAACCTTGAGCCTCTTTCCCCTGGTTCTAGTCTCACCTGCCAGTGGAAACAACCTCTCTGCTTATCCTGAGCTGGCAAGTGATTCATGAGGCAACTGAAAGGATTATGATTTGTTACACATTGCTGATGCACGACGTGCAATACGTGCCCTCTCAGTGCCAATTTGCAAGTTCCTTGTCGAGTGTGAGCACGTGGCCTGGTTGGCGTAGCTGTTAGCCCAACACCTTTATAGTGGACTGGGGTTCGAATCCTGCGCTGTCTGTAAGGAATTTGTATGTGTAAATTGGGCAGCACGGACTTGTGCGCCAAAAATGGCCTATTACCGTGCTGAACATCTAATTTTTTTTAAAATTAAAAATAATTTATGCCAAGGTCAGAGCCGGAGTGGGCCACATCCCTCAGCTGTTCAACTAACTTCAGCTCCACAGATTAAAGGGCAAAAGGAGACTCCAGCAAGAGGATTTGCGGGAGGGAAGCTGGTAACAAAGAGAGAGCTGGGAGGAAGGCTGGACACAAGGGGCATAAAATGGGAGCAGATGAGGGTGCAGGGGTCATTATGCTGAAGACAAAAGCAGCTTGGTATTTGTACCTACAACCTATCTTCCATTATTCCTAATTTTTTTTTAATTCTCCCATTCTCATCAACTCTCTCCAGATTCTGCCATTCACTGACACGGTGGTTCCAATTTACTGATGAACTATTAAATAGTTAGTAAATCAAGTGAGTGTGATTGATTTAACACCAGTGAATAAATACACCCATTTCAGGTCTCTCATATGTTAGCACATGCTTCGTGTAATATTGCCACATCTTCGGTGTGGAGGTCCACTTCACCTGGCTGTGTACAAGGGTGAGATCCTTCTGGGAAGACTTGGGGTAAACGCTGGAAAAAAAATTAAAAAGGTGCATTTTCCACAGGATCCAGAGTTTTACCTTCTAAGGGACATTGAGGATGTACAGTTTAGACTGTCCAAACACCAAATTCAATTTGCGACGGTCGCGCTGTCAGTAGTCAGGAAATATATAGTGGTTGAGTGGCGGTTAAATATCGCACGATGGAATATGGAAATTATAGTGTTGTATTCCCCTGGAGAAAAATCACCTACAATTTACGGAAGAGATAGGACACATTCATTCAAGTGTGGCAATTGTATGTGAGGCACATAGGGGTACAGATATAATTCACACCTCACCACTACCCCCGCCCCCCAAAAAAATAAGAGAAAAAAAACAATCTGTCCCAGCAGGTAAAGGATTAAGAGTATGAATTGGGGAATGTGGTGCAGACGATGTGTGCTTTTACCCCTCCCTGTTTTTATTTAACATCCAAGGTCCTCTAGCCTCCAGGATAATGGTTGTCTTTGTCAGTATTAAGGTGGCTTTTGTATGTTTGTATTTATATATTTTGGCATTTGTATTTAATTATACAATAGGGAGGGGAGGAAGTAAGGAGGGGGAAATAAGGACTCTTTTCGTGGAAAGAGAATGTCTTATTTTGTTTATTGGATTTGCATGAGTCTTGAAAATCAAAAATAAAATATTAAATAAAGAACTGGCTCCTCAGAGCCAGTTCTATAATTAAGGATTATATTCACAAAATTCACATCTCAGCCTCAAGAACAGGAGAAATTATTGGTTGTGGAAGCATAGATTATCATGTATTTCTGAAAACTAATTTTCAATTCAATACCCCAGTAACTCACATGAAAATAGAAAGGTAAATGCAAAAATATTTCAGATTATTTATTCGTAGCAAGGTCTGCACACTCAGAGCATCTGATTATATTTCTTTTAAGAATGCTTACGCTGGGAATATTGAAGCTATTGCCTTCTCTCCCCAAGCTGCCATTTCCATCTTTCTGTCTCCAACTAAACCTGACCAAGGTGTCTCTGATCACATCTCAAGCAAGATGAGCTGGTTCTGCCTCTAGAACATTGTTCAAATCTGTCCCAGCTCCAGCTGTTTGTGGCTGAAACCAGCGGTCTGTTGCCAGAATCTTGCAATCCGATTTACTCCCAGCTGATCTCCCTCAATGGACCCTCCAAATCCAGTGATTTGAAACTCTGATCCCACCTCCCAATGCTTACCAATTTGGAAGAGCTTTTTGATTAACCAATGCTCAATCAACATTTCACAAAAATAAAAGCAGTAATAGATTCTCTTGTTGCTGGGATCTGATGATGTGTTGAGTCTGAAGAATCCATGGTGCACCTGCAAGTCTTTGGAAAACTTCAATGAATAAAGAGAAGCTCAGTGGGGGAGGCAGCATCAAGAGAGAAATGGTCAATAATGCTTTGGGTCGGGACCCCTTCAGTGAGACTGAAGTAGGAAAGGGAGATGTTAAGTGTAAAGTCAAGAGAAAAACTAGAAAGGGTGGTGGGGGGGAGAGAAAATGGAGATGGTGATAATGTATTGGACATAATGTTACAGAGATGAAGGGACAGGTAGAGGAATAGGCAACTGAAGGAAGCAGAAAAGGGGAGTGAGATATGCAAGAACAGGAGCACAAGAAGACACCAACATGATGGGCTTCGGTTCCAGGAATTGTAAGTCGAAACAATACCGCACTCTACTGTTTATTAATTTTTTTTTATTTAAATGCTGAAAACTCAGACGAGCGGGCAGCTGGGGAGAAGACCCATGCTTGGATGGATTGGAGGCCAGCTTGGGCGGCCAGTCCAGGAAAGGACCTGCTGTTGAGAGCTTGGACAGCAGGGGAAAATGTCACTGCATTGGAACTCTAAATCAAAGTCACAGATTCTGACCATTATAACTTTGAAATATTGTAAGTCGAAACACAAGTAGGGAGTTTATCTGCAGGTAAAGAAACGGGAACACTGAAAGAAGAAGGAAAAAAATATTATTGGCAGGTATCATGGTCCACATCCGTCCTTGCACACCCTTGTCAATCAAGATCACCTGCCACATGCAGGGTGGGCACGGAGCAAAAGAAATATGCTACCCTCTTGTTGATTCACGATGCAATGATCTTGAAAAATAATTAGGTCAAACAGCACAAAAAGTGGCTATTTAGTCTGTGTCAGCTCTGAAAGAGTCAGTATTTGGACAACAAATCGTTAATTCCACCATAGCCCTGCGATGATTTCCAGTTTAAAGCTGAAAATTCCATTAAACGGAAGAAAAACTAGTACCAGCATAGGAGGACCATGAGGAACCACTGATTTCTGAAGAAGCTGATAGGTTCTTGATAAGCCTCTGCATCAAAGGTTATGGGGAGAAGATTGGGAAGTGGGGTGGAGTGTGGAAGTGGGTCAGCTCATGATTAAGTGATGGGACAAACTTAATGGGCTGAATGGCCTATTTCTGCTCCTTTGTCTTATGGTCTGAACACTGCTTACAAACATACCACATATTTTAAATTTGAAGAGGTAATTTTAGAACATTAACATGTTTTGAGTTAACATACCCAATTACGGGTGTCAAATTGTGATTCTGTGTGGATGATTCCTTCGAGGTCGATCACCATCACAAATAGAGAATCAAACACCACTCCTGGTGTTGACAATGTGTTAAGTCCAAAGCAGTTACGTATTTGTACAACAGCATGATCATTTGCATTGACATTCATTGCTATTTATTGGAATGAACAGAGTAATCACATAAATTGGCTATAAATAAACAAGGAACAAAGTTGCTGCCAGCAAAGGAATATCTCACAATTTACTGCCTTGCACTTTCACAGCACCATTCTCAACCTCAGAGCATCAATTAATAAGGGCCTCCCCAAACTTTTAAAAAACATTCAAATTATGCCATTAAGCCAAGCCTGTAAATTGTTTTACCTTCTTAACAAAAACATATTGCTGGAGAAAGTCACCAGGTCAAATAGTGTACTTAATATAACAAAGATACATAGCCAAGATTTTGGGCTTGAGCCCTTCATCAAGGTCTGAGCAAAATGTAGGTAGGTGCCCAAGTGTGTCAGGCATTCGGTTTTTACTTCAATCTTTCGCGTTTTAATCTTTCCTTAATTACTACCTTGTGTCTTAAAAATATTTTTCCAAAGCTGGGATCAGACTGGGTGAATCTGAGGTCTGGGATTGGACAGGCAGACAATAGGTGCTTTTAAGCTGCAGCACTCGGGCAGCCCTCCTGGGACCCAGGTCCAGCACCTTTTAAGCTGAGGCCGGATAGCCCCAGTAAATCACCAACCCAGCAATTTAAGGGGGATCCTGCCCCCATGATGATGCGATAAGTGACTCGTCACGCAAACTAGTCTCCCTCCCACCATCAATCACGCTCCCCTCCCTCGCAGCCAACCCCTCTGCCCCCCCCCCCCAACCCCCCACCCTGCTGACGTCACAGGAGTAACTGTGTCAGCCATTTTCACTTTCAAGCCACTGGAGGACATGACCTAGACAAGTTTTAATGGATTTCCTGACTGCCTGAGGTAGGGCAGGGGCCCAGTTGATTTCTGATGGGCCAAACCATGTCAGACCCTTTCAAACTGCCCTATGAATGGGGCGCTAACCCCATTTTACAGGGCTGTTTAAAAAACACCAACTGTGTCCAAGGAGCCACTGAGGGGTCAGACTCCAAAAGCAGAAGAGCTGTGGATCTGGTATTACAGCATCTGCAATTTCCATAACATCGGAATTTAGGTCTGGCCTTCTCTGTCACGCATGCTCCACTTTCCCAAAAGAACGTTCCTGACTCACCAGATTTTATGCTTCAAATGCACTTGGCAGGCAAACATCAAAAAGGAACCCCATCAGCCTAGTAACAATCTCTGCTCACTGATACCTTTGGGCAGAAGATACAGAAGCCCGAAGACCAACACCTCAATTTCAGAACCATTTCTTTCCAGCTATCAAGCTCTTGAACCTCCCCAAGAACACCCAATTTTCCCAAACAAGTTTCCAAAAGCAACTGTACCTGTCCGAGTCAGAGGTGGAATCGTGCCCAGAGACAGAGCTCTGTTCAGACGACCAGGAAGCGAGCCCCGGGAATTGCGTCTGGCTGTTTTATAGAGTTGCTGCCTTGCCAGTTGAGGAATACTGGGAGGTACAGGGATGAACAGTGACACAGGCGTTGAACCACGTGATGAAAGAGCACCATCGCTGCAGAAGGAATTGATCGATTCACCAGACATGTATCTGTAAAACACAAATAGATCTTTGAAGGCAATTACGACCCTCTACCATCATCAAATACGCTATCAAACTTCTTCATGTGCACTGTATGCTGACTGGCTGCAACACATGTGCCCAGGAACACACAAGACTGCAGAAGGAAGCAAACATAACCAGGTTCATCATAGGCTCCCAATGAAGACCTCTATGTGCGACGCAGTCAATATCATTAAGGGACCCCATCATCCTGGTCACAACCGTTTCTCACTTCTACCTTTGGATAGAAGGTACAGAAGCCTGAAGACCAGCACCTCTGGGTTCAAGATCAATTCCTTTCCAACAGGTATCAGGCTCTTAAACCTCCCCTTGTTACATTGACCAGACTGTTCGACATCACCAAAGGACCGTCTGAATGATTGTAATGCCACTTTTTTTTCTTGCACTATGGGAACTGTGAATATTAATCTCTTCAATTTAATTTAATGTATGTCATTGCAGTTTCTCCCTCTTAACTAAACACCCGTTCAACTGCAGCAAGAATTTTGGTGCTTGTGAACATTGTGCAATGTACATTACAAACTTATTATTGAAATGAACAATAATAGTAATATTACACAGTTACTTGAACAAGTCGCCTTCCTTTTTTAATAAACATAAGCAATATTTCTTGTACAAGGCGACATTATTTTGGAAACACGAGTTGGTCTGCAGAATTACATCACTGAGTGGTCAGCAATGTTTTAATTTGGAAACTAATGAAGCACATGGAAAGTTGTTTTGCTGACAGTTACCCTACATTCAAAAATAGTGAAGTTCACTGCTCCAGAGAACAAGAGCTTGCAGTTCCACCTTTGTCAGACCCACCTTTGATAGACCCACCTTTGCAGGACCAAGTCTTGCAAAACATCACTGCAACCCCTCTGAAGAATATCTTTTAAGTTCAAAAACAAAAATAATACACATTACTTCAGGTGTGGTCTCACCAAGGCCCTACATAATAGTACCTACATAATAGTAGACACATCATTTCTTTTATTTTTACTCAAATCTTCTACTTTAGACCATCAGAGCATTTACTTTACTAATTACCTGTTGCACTGCATGGCAGCTTTTAGACTTCAGAACAAGGACATCCAGGTCCCTTTGAACATCAAGATTTAATCATCATTAAAAAAAAAACCAACTTTTTCAGTATAAAACCTGCAACCTGGACCTCCCACCCAACAGCACTGTGGGAGTGTCTTCGTCAGGAGGACTCAAGCAGTTGAAGACAGCAGATCATCACCAACGCAAGGGTGATTAGGGAAATAGAATGAATTCTGGACTGGCCAGCCATGCACAGATCCTGAGAAACGAACAAATTAAAAATATTTGGTTTATACTGATGAAAATCAAGTCAAGTTTATTGTTATCTGATTGCACAAGTACAACCTGATGAAACAGCATTGTCAGAATATAATGCTTGCCTTTATCTTAAAAATTCATAACAGTGTCAAGCTCCAGCAAGAGATAAAATAACAAATGTACAATTAGCAATGCACGAGTCCCTTGGAGGAGAGGTTCAGGGGAGGAATCCCCAAGGTTGCCTTGACAGCTGAATGTATGGTTTTACAAGTCGAATTGTCCAATCTGATCTTTTCATTGCAATTGGAGACCAACTTCAAAGACATTTATAAAGGGTCCTTCAATTTATTTTTCTCTCTTAGTAGCATAACTTACACCAAAAGGAACAAATTAAAGACTCATCAGCCTGTGTATAACCACTCAGCAAGCACCAACTCCTTCAGCATCCTTAAGAGTTGAGAAGGTTACTCTGACCAACACAAATAATCTAAATGCAAAATGACGACTGGGAATTTCCATTTTTTCAGTAACTCCATTCACACAAACAGCTCAGTCAGC
Source organism: Narcine bancroftii (assembly GCF_036971445.1). Lineage (NCBI taxonomy): Eukaryota > Metazoa > Chordata > Chondrichthyes > Torpediniformes > Narcinidae > Narcine > Narcine bancroftii. Next base: position 145,848,960 of record NC_091470.1, on the reverse strand, counting down.
CAGAATTAAATGCATTTATTTTGCAAGATCTTTCAGTTTCATTTCCCTACTCCTTGACCCTATTTTCCTTCAAGGTCAGAGGTGTACATTGAAGCAAATATTGTGCAAATCCAATTTGGTCACCTATCATGGGCTTCACTCTTCTCTAACAAAGTTGCTCACTCCAACAGCATCTTGTGGGGATAGGCTGATGTTTTTCTGCCACTAATCATCTTTCTCAAAGCTTCATCCATTCTCCCTACTACCAAACACCCACACCTCCCATAAACATCTGACTAAAGAGTCTGAAATCTTGCTGCTTTTTCACCTCGCCTCTCTCGACTGAGTCTGTCTCCTGAGAGAATACAAGGCAAAAAAAAAATACATTTATGGTCTCCACCATCTCTTTTGGTTTCATGTATTGATGACCACTCTGATTTTCAACAGGACTGATTTTGTTCCTTGTTCTCCATCTGTGGAAACTTTTGATGTTTTCCTTCAACTTGCCACCCAGTCATCTCCTCATGATTTTCTTCTTGTGTTTTGCTGTATTTCTAACACCCATCAAGAACATGGCTCCCTGCTGCCTGTTCCTGCTGTGCATCTCCTTCTTAACCAGGGCTTCAACCAGTGTCTGCAGACTTTTGTGCTTTTTTTTTTAAATCTAAAATAAACTTGATAATGAGGGGCCACCCACTGATAGTGGCAAAAAAAATGGAAGGAATAATTAATTTGGTGGCAATTTACTGTTTACACTCCATTCTGGCTCACATTTAGGTTCTGATGGGGCCCACCCACAAATCTCTTCAATTATAGCTCTTTTCTGATAGGAGCTATTAAACAAAGGCTGCAAATGCTTGCATATGCACTCCCTCTCTGTACAAGATGTAAACAAACAGGAAGCAAAATATTAAATCAAAAGGCTTGTCTACATCAAATCCAATCTTTGAAGGATGTAAAAAATACATCAGAATACTTAATTATATATATGTGATACAAAATATGACATGCGTAGTATATCAAGGTTACTCAAATGACAGAGTAGGAGCCATATATCCACCGTCTCATCAATTGCTTCTGTATGAACTCGTCTTAAAGTTTACCAGCATTTTCAAATACTTGCCTATTGTATCCACTTAAAAGAAAAAGGAAATGTGGAATTATGTTTATGGCATTTTAAGATACTTTAAGAGCCTAAATTACATTTTATTGGTTAGATCTCTGTTCATTAATGTGCACTCTGCTAAAGAGGTAACGATGGTATTAAGTGTCAAAATCACTAAGAAGGTTTAAAGAATTCTTCTGTCAAATTATCCAATTTAATGATTCCAAGTACTAAATTACCATTTATGCCATTAAATTGAAAGTAGAATCAAACTGTAACACAGCAAACAGAATCCTTGGAAACAAACGGCAACAAAATGTTGTGTATGATTAGATCACAAGAATTTTTACATTTTGAAATTGGAGAATCTTTTGGCAGGTTAATTAAAACTTTTTGTAGCTTTCATAGCTAAGCAGACATCGATCTGCCCTTGGACATTCATGAGACAGCAGGAATTACAGCTGCAATATGAAGTTTCTGCCTCTCTCTCTCTCAATTTCCCTCTGTGTGACACATCCTGCAAAACTTAAGGGCGCAACAACACATACAACTAGCTGCAATGGCAATCTGTTGCAGACTGGACAAGTTGATGGCAGAATTGAACAAACAAGTGTGATTAGTTTAAAGCAAGGATGAAAATTATGAAATGCAAAGCAAGGCTCTTCAATCATGTTTACATCAATAATAATTTTCCAGACAATATGTAACAGAATGTTCTGAAGCAGGTATCACATTTGGGATAAATCAGATCTCACCTCACACCACAGCTCATGAAACTCAACTCCTCGCATGTTCTGCAGTCACCTTCCTCTCCCATTTAATTCTTGATGGTTCAATTGCATGGGTACCAAAGTCCCTGTCAGTTCATACAAGTTTGTGATGTTGCTTGAAAACCAAAGCCTATGTGTTAATTAATTGCTGTGGACATCATAGTTAAGCTCAGCACAGGAGTCATCAGATGTCTTGACCTACGTCTTCTTGAAGTCACAGGGTAACAGTCAGAGGCAAATGCCCAGGTTAATTTGCAGCACGGTTAGGGCAATGCTCCAAGCTTCGAATCCAGCTTCATAAGGAGTTTGCATGTTCTCTTCATGTCTGCTTTGAATTTCCTCCAGGTGTTCCTGTTTCCTCCCACACTTCAAAAGGTAGGGGCTGTAGGTTAATGAAGCAGCATGGGCTGGAAGGACCTGTTACTATGTCGTACATATAAATGTTTTTTTTCCAATTAGAATTTTTAAATTTTATCTCATTCTGTGGCACTGCAGCTACTCTTGGTTTGAAATAAGCACAAGGGCCATCACTTATGGATGGGTACTTTGTGAAATACCAGTGTTCAGACTGAAAGCTATTCTAATGTTTTCAGTTAATCATCAATTCTTCCTCTCACTCTGACACAAGATAATCACGATGAAGGTTTAAAGAATTCTTCTTTCAAAGTATCCAATTTAATGATTCCAAGTACTAAATTACCATTTATGCCATTAAATTGAAATTTGAATCAAACTGTAACACAGCAAACAGGATCTTTGGAAACAAACTGCACCAAAATGGTGTGGATGATTAGATCAAGAATTTTTACATGTTTGAAATTGGAGCATCTTTTGGCAGGTTAATTAAATTAATTTTGTAGCTTTCATATCTAAGTAGACATCGATCTGTCCTTGGACATTCATGAGACAGCAGGAATTACAACTTTGTCCTACATCTGAAAAATGACCATGTTCTCTGGTAGCTCATCACCAATTATTAAGTTCAGGGCCACCAAGAAATGTGCTATTGAACATTCATAACTCACTTGTGTTGAATCACTGGTTCATCCCAATTACTGAGGTTTCTCTGCCACCTGCACACACACACACACTAAAAAAAAGTGAAGCTATTTTTCTTGACAACATACATTTGTGGCCTCAGTAAATGCACTGCAATAGGTGAGGAGAGCTACAGATAACATTGTCCATGTAATAAGTGTAATGAACATTGACCCTGGATGTAAAAAAGACAAAGCTGGGGAATGATAGCAGGTCAGTGTACTTTAGATAACAAAGATGAAGATACGTAGCAACATTTCAGACTTGAGCCCTTCATCAAGGTATGAGCAAAAGGTCAGCAGGTCCCCAAACAGAATAGGGGGAGGGGATGCGCACGCTGGAACAAAGGCCCACAGGCAGGAAGTAATAGGTGGACGAGGGAGGGAGGGCACACCAACAAACAGGGGGAGGGGGCAGCTCTGTGAATGGAGAGGAGGAAAGAAGACAGAAAGAGGGGAAAGAGGGGAAAGAGAGGGAGAACAGCGTGTGGGTCAACAGAAACTGGAGTAGTCAATGGAAAGGCCATCGAGTTAGAGGGTACCCAGACAGAATATTAAGTGCTGCTCCTCCAATTGATAGGTGGCCTTGGTTTGGCAATGCACGAGGCCATGGACAGACTTACCAGTGAGGGAATGGGGCACAGAAATGAAATGGTTGGCTGCTGGGAAATTACTATTGTTGAGAATATAATTTTTTGGTATTTTTACTTCAGTGTCTGCAGACTTTAGTGATACGATTGATTTTGAAAGTGCAAATGCAAAGGGATATTGCAATAACTTGAATAAAATTTTGATTCATAAAACAAGGTAAAAACCACATTAGATTGTAAAGCATTGCCACAATTTCATTTTACATTAACATGAAGCTATGCTTATGTTATATATTGCAGTAACATTTCTATATTGCACAAACTGTACCCTTTTAATGCAGAAAACATTTAGCAGTTCATAATGCTGTAACAAAGTGTACTCCAGTAATATTTGCATTTGATGTTGGTCTGCAACCATTTTCTGCATCATTAATATACTGCAGTTGACTGACAAAGCAGATATTTTTCTGCAATTATATTAGACTACATCTTTACACTGTAATGATTACAAAATGTTTTATTACAAGCAAACAGTGCTGACATGTTATCTGACAAAACAAATGATAGACAGCAGATTAAATGCTTTAACAAATATGCAAGAGGAAAATTTTAGGCTGCAACTAAATCAAGACAACACTAATATAGATGTACCAAATAATTCAACTCCTCTTAAAGGCATACTTAAAGTATTCTGTCATTGAAATTCTAAAAGTTTAATTTTTAAAAGTCTGCTTTCAGAGAAGACATTGACAGCTTCAGATTAGATCAGTAATTCATTCTGTGAATTATTTCTCAGAGAATTGGGTTTTTCCACTGTTTCAATTCCAAAGCTACCTCTCAAATCTTGAAGGTCTCACCTGAAATAGACACCCTCAGAGAATCTTTAAATTTGAAAGACAATGGAGAAAGTGCCTTTAACTATCAAGCCTCCATCATCTCCCCAAATGAACAAGCATTGTAATGTGAATGGTTGTGAAATATAACTTGGAAATATATGGTAAAAGTACATAAGCAAGGAGTATATTCATTGAGTGAATAGATGGTTTATTAAAAGCAGACAACATAAAACCTAAAGCTTTACTTCAACTGCACATTAGGTAAACTACTTGCCAGCAAGCTAAATTTTGACCAATTAAAACAGTACAAAATATCTGCTTTTCAAAGTTGATAAAGGTTCAAGGCAGTAGAATATGGTTTGAAGCAACAAAAAAAAAAGGCTGCAGGGCTTCCAAATTTCAGCAAACAAGAACATTTTAAAATGCACAAAGGTAATGATGGACAGGGTTGAAGTAAAACAGCCGCACACCCTTTTGAATGCTGAGACATTTCAAATAAAATACAATTCAGAATTATAGAATATAGGTATGCTCCGCTTAACATCCGTTCAGGCATCGCCCAACTGCAGATACATCTGTGGTCCCATAATTATTCAATTACAGTGAACAAGTCCACAGCAATTTAGAAAAAGCGATTGCTAGCTTTAGGAAATTATATACTGTATAACCACACTGATCCCACTGCCCCGTTCTCTCCCCACAGCCCTGTGTCAGTCCCCACACTAGGGATCCCTTCTTACAAATAAAAAGTTTACAGGTACACAACAGTATCCCATATTGTTTTGCTAAGTGTATAATATGGTGTTCACACACGTCCACATCGCATAACGCCCAATTTCACAGAACTTACTGTGGATGTTAAGGACTGCATACCTGTAAATACAATTCAAAATAAGAATCCCTCAACAGTGAAATCGATATTTTAGTGCATAAGCACAAATGTCATAGAAATTTTTAATTCATGCGATGTACTCCTATATACTGCACAAAACACAAAATATGTGCACATTTTTTGATACATCTTGATTAAATATTGAATTACACATAAAATCCCAAAAGCTAGTGATACTAAAATTAAGTGAAACCCAAATTGTATCTGCTGGGTTGCATCAAATATACATGAGGTACAACCCATGTTACTGGCTATTTAAGTATCACCAACTCAGCATTCAAATAAGGTAAGGAAACCAGGAAAAAGAAATTGGAACTAGTGATGGGCAATATGAGGACACTTTAAAGCAGTGAATTCAAGAAATATGCTTTTTAGGATTGATTTAATTGTACTTTTAATCACTGGAAAGACAATCAGCTCAAAACAGTCCATTTCTTCGACAACAGTATGGATTTTAAACAAAGCCATCAGATCACCCATTCACTCGTCTGAAGCCAAGAATGCAAAGATTTTATTTTAAAGAAACAGTAATCATTTTTTCTGGACCTAAAATGGGCTGTTTACACCTTTAAGAAAATCAAACATCCACTTTTTTCCATGTTCATTATATTTACCAACCTCAATATGCCATTTACTTTCAATATATTTTCTTTTTGTACGAGACTGGCTAAGGGAATTGTTTGAATTCTGGAAAGATCAGTGCCATCAAATCATTTGTCAGGAAGGTTTTGGTGCTCCTGGTTAGATCAATAACAGATAGGTAGGACTTGAGGGAATATCATGAAACTGAACAGTCAAGCAAAAAGAAGCACAAGAGTTTAAAACCAGGATTTGTTGCTATTTGTAGAAGATAATACAACATCGAATAGGTTCAATGAGAACTTTAGTGTTCCTAGCCTTTGAAAAAGGAGGTCCGCCATTATTGTGAGATTCTATAGGGGAGAAAGCACATAAAAAACAGCACATTTTCATTTGGATAAACAGATGCAGATAGTACTAAATTAGCATTATAACTGTTAATTTTGAATTGCTGGAATTCCTCCAATTTCTGGTGAGGTTAGAAATTCGTCAAGTAAAACAAATTCAAAAGTGATGTTTTTGCACATTGCAGCCACAAGATGTCACTGCTCTTATTTGGGCAAAGCCACCGGTGACCAATTCACAGTCGATCATTTTGCAGCCTAACTTTAAATTATCACAGCTGATCAATTAAAAACTATTTGACAGTTCGCTGCAGTCTTAATAGCTGTTTAAAAATGGCATTTTGGAATGGTTCAAAAGAAATATTGCTTCATGACCAGTTGAAAATTTTCATTATGAGAGATGCCCAGAGTGGTCATTCCCCACCACTGTATCCTCTTCCTGGACTACAACTTGCATAGCTCAGCAGTCTTCACATTCTGGCCTCTCGCATTCTGATTTCCTTCATCTCACCATTGGTAATGGTGTGGCACATTATTTTTACTTTTTTCTTTACATTCACCAACGCGTTTTGGAAGACTTTCCATGTTCCAATGGCAACTCCTGACAACCTACACAGAATTCCCAAAAGTGATGATAGCAGGAAGGTTCAATTTAACTGCTTGCCACAATAGCCATATTACAGCATATGTGAGCAGCTCTCCACAGGGCTTGGCATACCAATTGGTACTACAGTACTGTCAGGCCCAGAGAGAGGGCAAAATTCCCCAACAAACTCTGATATGAGCAGCTGAACTGTTTAGTTTCAAGAAAATGTTAAGAATTTTACATTTTTATTTCATATTTCTGATTTAATACCAATCTACCAACCTGATTAGTTTTAATTCAATAAATTGGCCTCTTAACATACTGGAGTTCAGGGACACAAAGAAGCTGATGTTTTAAATGAATGGTCTTTAGGATTGCAGGAAGTCCTTGGAAAGATCAGAGTTCACTACCAATGGGGGGGGGGGGGGGGGGGGGGAGAACTGTCCTAACCAATGTTTTACAAGATTTTATTTTAAAATCACACCTTTGTGCCATATCTGCACACGATTAAAAAGTTAACTAAACATTGTTAATTTGCACAGGTGAGTTGTGCATGCCAAAAGATCAATTGACAGCCCTGAAATAAATTGAAAACTGGCACCTGGCCTAAATAAAATCTTCTAAGAAATGTTTATTCAACTTTAATTAATGCTCAATGAATTAAATCCTTTGTGTATTAAATTCTTTGATGCTCAGCTCATTAAGTTTACCCCAAATTACATGGAAAAGAGAACATTGGTGTGTTGGTTTGATTTTGTAGGATTATCAAGTCCAGCTCGTACATATAGGTCAACAAAAAATGCTGCTGCGACTTTAATTTTCGGATAAGACACAAAATGCTGAGAAAAAAGAGACAAGAAATAGCATTCCACTCTTCAAGGACAGAACCATTCACACAAGAGTTCATATGCTGCCACCGCTCATTGTTCAGTTTCTGACCTTCGTGCTCGGTATTGCCGATGGCCAGTTGACTTCCGAGTAGCGATAGCTGCAGTGAATCCGACTAAACAACACAGGGAGGTGGTGCTGAATTTCAGAGTTTCAAGCCAGCCAGGAACATCAGTGTTCAGGTAACTCTCCACCAAGTACAAACTCATTACCACCAGCCAGAGAAGGGAAGCCACGGCATCAATTCTTCGCAACCTAGATGGATTTGATTGGGGAAGAAATCAAATACGTTAAAATAATATTCCTGACAAAATGGGCATGAGAAATTACTTCTGTTTTTAAAACTGAATGAACCCGATTGCTTCTTATTAGTGTCAAATTGGCATCATGAAAAAGGAAGCATGCGAGTTGACTAGCATTAAAATTTTTGATGCATGGTCACCAGGCGAATGGATCATTCAGTCAAATCAAATGGGCTGCACAAGGCTTCTTCAGGCGCATTCTTCACTAAGAATGCGCTTGAAGAAGCAGAAGCGGCCCTTTAAATTGCCTTTCAGGTGGCAGCGTTTAAAGCGCAACACTGGCCACCTGAAGGACACAGCTGCACAGGATGCGGCTCTGAGCACACTCCGGCTCCTGCTGTGATCAGCAGCCTGACCCTTTAACATCCGCTTTCAGCCCGCTGCATTCAGGTGGCCGGGGGAGCCACTGAGCTGATAATCCCTCTCAGAGGAGGGTTACATATTTTGCCTCAAGAGCGCCTCCTGCACATTCAGGTGGACTCAAAACAGCCGCATATTGCCTAAATATGTGGCTTTACATACGGGGCGATTGGCCACCTGAAAGTGCTTACAGACAAGCAACCGATTCCTCTTACTCCACTTCTGACAATAGAGTCCATGATTAGATGTCAAGATTTGCAAGGCTTGGGCACTGATTTATTCTCAGATCAGAGCTGTCCTGCTGTCTCAACATGCAATTTAGCCAAGAGCTGCAAAGTGAAACACAACAGCTAAAGGTGGCAATGAAACAATTGTACAATAAACTTCAATATTTTCTTCTGTGTTCTAGATTGTACAGTAGCCAGCAAAGTATTATTTTAGTCTCAGCAGGTCCAGATTTTCCCTTTGTACTACATTAAATGTAGTTTATGGTGATGACTCAGCACCTCAAAAAAATGGACGAGCAGTAAACATTGCCCATTTCACCAATGGTACATCTTGATAAAAACATCCATAACATCCTCCTGCTTGTGTCAAGGGAACAGAATAAAATTCATTGAACATAATTTATTAATCAAGCATTCAATATGAGAATACCTACTATTTAATATGCCATCTCTTTATATTCCCCAACCCATTTCATTATTTATAGTTTCTCTAATAATCTGTTTTGTGTAAATATGTTCTTAGGTAACAATATTTTCTCAACCATTCTCTGCCAAAACCAGCTTCGCCTTGTCAAGTGGGGCATGGCTCAAAACACCTGCATGTTGATCAAACAGGCACTTCGCAATAGCCCAAGGGAATTCAGGATGCAGTACCCTCAACTTCTTACAAGTTTCGGCACATCACAGCACAGATTTTATGCGTGCACCCACATCCTCTCACAGAACAATACAAGTGGGATAAGATGTAAATAAAACAGTGCACCAACATGATATAAGCTCCAATGAACACAATAACCTAACAGTATCTGAGTGGGGGTGAGGTGGGGGGAGAAAGAGAAAAATGGGATTCCAGAACCGACTCGCGTGTTGTTCATTCTCTTCCTTCCTATTAAACCATACACTTTCATAGGCGTTCACCCAAGGTTTGAGCAGCAGGACAAGCAGGTACCCAGAATTAAACCACTCCTGAGAGGGGAAGAGATCCATTGGATCTTTTCTCCAGGGCCATGTTGTAGATTGAATGTTGTCTCAGGTGATGTTACAACCCTTAATGTAGTGAAGTTGACACATGTTGCCAGATTTCTGACCCTTGCAAATATTCCCAGAAAATTTACCAGATTCTATAATATACTAACTGCTCTTGGAACTAGCTCAGCAAGTTACTCACTTCAAAATAAATGTCATCCTGGTCTGAGATAATTAAAATAAACCACAAAATGGTCAACTCACCTTATACGTCCGGCCAGAAATACAGCCAATAAGCAAGTGAAGAATCCAAAGGTAACAACAGCCATTTGGTGGTTCTTCCCATAGTCCCATGCAGCTTGCAAGTTGATCAACATTTCCTCTGGCACCAGCTCCAGCAGATCTTGCCAGCCAGTGGCATTCAGGTCAACACTGTGGTCAGATGGAGAAATGGGGTCGTTGCTGTTGTTGGACGGAAGTGGGAGCCGATCAGATGCCGGCATTTCAGACGTGGTCTTTTGGAATCCGTGGAAACCACTTGAACCATAAATTGCCATGGCAACTAAGATAGCACAACATGCAAAGGCCGCAAATCGAAGGAATAATACTCTGAATGGAGTAGAAAGGCTGGAATAATGGGAACTCTGCAAAACAGAAAAAATCTTTGAACATGAAATATTAAGCAAGATTATTCACATTCACATTTCAGTTCATATGGCAAAAAAAAAATTGTTATGCCAAATCTTTGAGAGTGTTAATTCCATCCTTTCTCACAGCTCTGGTATTTACGTAATTCCCATCTGAAACAGAATTTGTTTTCACAGTTTCATGACTGGGTCTTAATACACATCTTTCCCAGAAGATTTGTATTTGAAATTCCTACCATTAGGAATATTCTATTTTTTTAAAATTCGAACAATAACTTCCATTGGTTCAGCCATGGTCAGGTGTTGGTAATTTTGTCTTCAAGTAAATAGGCTACAGGCACAAACACCTCTCCCAAAACTTGGACGTGAACTGTGCCAATATCTTGCCAGTGTAGATACCTTTTAACTGCCTCAGTCGAGTGTACTTCCAGATGGACAATTCCCTGTATTGGCTTTAGTGATGTCAACATCTCATAAATTGATTATCCAGTTATTTCTCTCATTACTATAGAGGGGTTTCTCAAATTAGATGCTGTGCTTTCCTCTAATTTGAAATACACGATAACAAGTTAAATAAAACAATTTGTAACATCCTAACATAAACAAATGTATTTCTGGTATCATTTTCGATTTAACAATTCAGAGAAAACAAATGGATAGTGGTCAAACTGGATTGAGCAGTTTAACAGGAAAATCAAATTCATTCACAGCATCTTGCCATTCCAGGAAAAGATCACTGGTGGGAGGAAGAGAATGCAGCATAGTATTAAAGTGCAGAAAAAAAAATCAGGAAGATTTTAGGGTCTTGAACCGAGGTGACAATGAAAAACCCAACTGCAGCTCCTAAATGTTCATTTTAATTGATGAAAAGGACTATGTCCTTTCACAATGGAGGTGAAGTTGCATCAAACTTTGAAATGCACATTAAAAAGTAGCTGCTGACAGAGGAATACTTTCCGCCCAATGAACGAACTCAAAAATTGAACAAGGAAAGTGTCCACAGATTTCTATCGGTTAAGATTTTCCATGGTCACATGCTGCAGATCAAAGTTGGAAAAGCAGACTTGCTCAGTTACAGCTGTTCTCAAATTAAACAGACTGAGATTAAGTCACATTTTCAAGTTGTAAAAGTAAAGTGGAAAGTTCTCCCATGAGGCATTTTTCAAAGCAATTTGTATAAATACTAGATAACTGAAAATAAGTAAAGCCTCAATTTTAATTTATCACAATATCAAAAATAAAAAGATTAATTACTACCCTCATTTATCAACTTTCATGACTTCAAACATGTTAATTTTTTTTCAACTTTTGATATGAGAATCTCAGCAGCCAATAATGTATACAGCCAGCTTCTAAATACAGTGATGGTTAATGCCAGAAAATCTACTTGATGATGTTGACTGATGAGAAAGAAACACTTAGGATGAAGGCCAACTACCCTGTTCTTCAAAATAGGGCCTTGAAATTATTTACATCAATTCAAGTATCTCATTGTAGCAACTGTCATTTTCCTCATTTTGCAAAAAACCTCATGCTTTTCAAGATCTTCTTGCATCATTCTAACTTTCAATAATTCAAATTCCAAATGCTAAATTATGTAGAATCTGGTTTATGTCGAGGACATTTCCGCGAATGGACCAAACATCAGTGGTTATGTCAAATTGACCAGGTTCAAGATGATTTCCAATGGAAGAAATTGGTCAAATTTCCCGACAATAAGGAAAATTAAGACACAAAATACAATCAATCTGACTGTATCGTTCTCACACCACAACTTAACCAAGGGAATAATTGTTTTCTAATCATCAACTTTATACAAGTTGTGTGTTCAAGTCCCACTTCAAAGATTTGAGCATAAAAATCTGAATGACATTTTGAGTATTAATGATGAGGGAGTGTTATCAGAAATTCCATCATTTCGGTGAGGCCTCACCTGTTTCCAGTTAAAAGGCAGAAGACACACAAGTTTCCATGACACCATTACAAAGAATAGAAAATTATTCTAATATTTTACCCTCAGTCAACAATTAAACTATTATAATCTCAGGTAAACAAGAAAATCTGCAGTTGTTGGGATCTAGTGCAATATACAAAAGGTTTTGGAGAAACTCAACAGGTGACGCAGCATTTCTGGGAAGTAACAGGCAGCCAACATTTTGCGCTTCAGGCCTGAGCCGCGTGTCGGAAAGGAGGAAAAATAGGTAGAGGCCTGAATAAAAAGGTGGGGCATGAATGAGAGGGGACGGGAAGGGAGAGGAGTGCAGGCCAAAAGATGAGAATAGGTGAATACAGGTGAAAGAGTGAAAGAGAAAGAAGCTGAAGAGTGATGGGGCGAGAGGAAAGGGCTAAGATCACTGACAGAAAGGAGGTGGGGAGCTGGAGGAAGGGAGGCAGAGGAATTCGGAAAGTCCGGGGAGAGGATGAACAGGAATTGGAGAAGTCGAGATCAAACTGTCTAGTTGGAGATTAAAGAAAGAACTTGGAAGCAAAGTGCACCATTATGGTAAAATCTAAGTTCAACTGGTTTTTAAAAAGATGAACACATTCAGACTGTGATTTCACATCCAACCCATACCTGCACAAAGGTTTTGTCTGCCTCTCGTCGACGATGTTGATGGTCAAAAAGAATTGCTCGAATCTGGCGGTCTTGGTGTTTAATGTAATATTCCACTGCTGCCTGACAGGGACGGCACAGCTTATACGTCTGCTCAAGATGATGCTTGTACACCTCTATTTCCTCTTCATACTTATCCTAAGGACACAACAAAGATTATTTTCACCAAACTTATGTTTTTTACCTAAGTGCAAGTACTTCTTCCTCACATATACATTTGCTGCTTAAAACTCTTTGACTTAAGAATATTTACTATTAGGATACAAAGTATAATCAACGAAATCAGTACGATGTCATGTTTATACAATTTATTGATCTCTGTATTTACAACATTAATTCTAATTTCAAGCAATTCTTATAAATTCAGTAATGCTGACTCACTAATCTGGTTATTGTTAACAAACTGTTCACCCAAATGTCTGGGAGTTGAGACTGTCTAAGTTTTGTTCTTTTTATTCAGTGACAGAAAAATTTTGAAATAAGCCCTTCATATCCAAGTCAGACAGGAAGGTGGATAGACTCTACAAAGGACAGTGCTGAATCCCTGAGCCAAGGTCCATCAAGGAATGGTCATTTGAGGAGTCACGTGATGGAGTAGTGGCCGGACGGTGAACTCCAGCCCTCTCCAGAAAAGTCGGGAAAAACAAGAGAAAATACAAAGGTACAGAAATAAAAGTTACAGAAACGTGAGTATAAAGGTGGAAATAAGATGGAGACAAAAGGAGAAAAATCAAAATCAACGGAAAGAAGAGAGGAAGAGAAGACAACGGAGGAAAAAGGTGAAGGCCTTACCTGTCCGAAGAGGCCCGCTGTGGAGAGAAGACCCCACTACCTCAGGTCGGTAGAAAGAGAACTACAACAATGGCTCACAGAACCGAGTAAAAGTGCGCAACCGCGCATGCGCATACAAAAAAAACACACCGACGGGAGGGGGGACCAGCTGGGGAGTCGATCTCTACAGCCGGCAACGACAGCTGCAGAACACCTGCAGCAAGAAGAGACCACAGAAGACAATAGAAACAAGAAAGAAGAGGAGGAAAGGGCAGCAAAGAAACAACAGATGGTCAACCTAGAGGAAGAAGAAGAGGAAGAGGAAGAGTACAGGGAAATAGAAGAAGAAAAGATAGGCAAGGTAAAGGAGGTACTTGCTCTTGTTAGAGGATACATGGAGTCATTTAAAGAATGGCAAACACAGGAATTCAATGATTTAAGAAGAAGAATAAACAACACAGAAAAGAAAATAAATAAAATGGATATGACCTTAACAGAAATGGGGAAAAAAATGGACAAGATGGAAGAACGGGCAATAGCAGCAGAAATGGAGGTAGAAGACTTAAAAAAGAAATTGGAGGAATCTAATAAAAAAACTAAAGAGACACAAGAATTACTAGCCCAAAAAATAGATATAATGGAAAATTATAACAGAAGAAATAACATAAAGATAGTGGGCCTTAAGGAAGATGTAGAAGGCAAGAATATGAGGGAGTTTATAAAAGAATGGATCCCTAAGGCCCTAGGATGTCCAGAACTACAGCAAGAAATGGAAATAGAAAGGGCACATAGAGCATTGGCCCCTAAACCACAACCACAACAAAAACCAAGATCTATTGTAGTAAAATTCCTAAGATATACTACAAGAGAAAAGGTACTGGAGAAGACAATGGAAAAAGTAAGAGAGGGCAACAAACCACTGGAGTATAAAGGGCAAAAAATCTTCATTTATCCAGATATAAGCTTTGAACTCCTAAAGAAGAGAAAAGAGTTCAATGCAGCAAAAGCGATTTTATGGAAGAAAGGATATAAATTTACACTGAAGCATCCTGCGGTATTGAAAATATTTATTCCAGGACAACAAAACAGACTATTCTCGGATCCAGAAGAAGCACGAAAATTTGCAGAACAATTACAAAAATAGACTGAGGGATGAAGACGGGTAATGAGAGCAAAAATTATCACGATTGATATGTATGTGGGTAAAGACAAAAATAGACTGAGGGATGAAGACGGGTAAGGAGGGTAAAAATGACCACGATTGATATGTATGCGGGTAAAGAGGTATAAGAGTGAATAGAGACAATGGGCATATGTGAAAGTATCTGTAATTAGAGGAAAACATAGAAAGTATAGACAAGAATTAATAAGGGAAGGTAATGGAATAGAGAGAATAAGGAGGGAACTAAAAGAGTGACCTTTGTGACATATAAAAAACAAAATCTTTTCTGGGGGGGCTGGGTGGGGGGAAAAGAGCGGTCACTGCAAAATCAGTTGACGCTTGCGAGTGGATTCGCAAATCCAAATGGAGAGGGGAGATGTGGTTGTCCGACAAGGGATAAAGGGCAACTCAGGAGGGGAAGGGGAGATTGGGGATAAAGAAGATAGAAATAGGAGAATAAGGAAAATGTTGGATGTTGTAGGAATGTTGTCTGGTAAAGAGTTGAAAATAAGAAAACAGAAATGGAAAAGGAGGAAAGGTAATGATGGAAAAACGGAAAGAGAAGATAAACAAAATATAAAATGGCTACGCTGAACTATATGACTCTAAATATTAATGGAATACATAACCAAATTAAAAGGAAGAAACTACTAAATTTACTGAAAAAGGAAAAAATAGATATAGCATTTGTCCAAGAAACACATTTAACTGAATTGGAGCACAAGAAATTAAAGAGAGATTGGGTAGGACATGTAACAGCAGCATCGTATAATTCAAAAGCAAGAGGAGTGGCTATATTAATTAGCAAAAATGTGCCATTTAAAATAGAAGAGGAAATAATAGATCCAGCAGGGAGATATGTTATGATAAAATGTCAGATATATTCAGAGCTTTGGAATCTACTTAATATATATTCACCTAACGAAGAAGATCAAAAGTTTATGCAAGATATCTTTTTGAAGGTAGCTAATACGCAAGGGAACATACTAATAGGAGGGGATTTCAATCTGAATTTGGATCCAAACATGGATAAAACGGGGAAAAAAATTAACAGGAAGAACAAAGTAACCAAATTTATAATTAAATCAATGCAAGAAATGAAACTTGTGGACATATGGAGGAAACAAAACCCAAAAGAAAAGGAATACTCATACTACTCGACTAGACATAAAACATACTCAAGGATAGACCTATTCCTGTTATCAGCCCACATACAAGGGAGAGTTAGGAAAACGGAATATAAAGCTAGACTATTATCGGACCACTCACCCCTGTTATTGGCAATAGAGCTAGAAGACATCCCTCCAAGAATGTATAGATGGAGATTAAACCCCATGCTACTTAAAAGACAGGATTTTAGAGAATTTATTGAAAAACAATTAAAAATGTACTTTGAAGTAAATACGGAATCAGTGGAAGATAAGTTTATACTATGGGACGCAATGAAAGCATTCATTAGAGGGCAAATAATAAGTTATGCAACCAAGATGAAGAAGGACTATAATCAGGAAACAGAGCAGTTGGAAAGGGAAATAATAAACATAGAAAAAAAATTAGCAATAAAGGAAGATACAACCAAAAGAAGAGAATTGGCGGATAAAAAAATAAAATATGAAACATTACAAACATATAAGGTGGAGAAGAATATAATGAAGACAAAACAGAAATATTATGAACTAGGGGAAAAAACACACAAAATCCTAGCATGGCAGCTTAAGACAGAGCAAACTAAGAAAATGGTATTGGCAACAAGGAAAAAAGACAAACAAATTACATATAATCCAAAAGAAATTAAGGAAAACTTCAGAGAATTCTATGAACAATTATACCGAACCGAAAACGAAGGGAAAGAAGGGAATATAGATGAATTTTTGACTAAAATTGAACTACCAAAACTACAAATAGAGGAACAAAATAAATTAACAGAACCATTTGGAACAGTAGAAATACAAGAGATAATAAAAAATTTACCAAATAATAAGACACCAGGAGAGGATGGACTCCCAATAGAATTCTACAAAACATTTAAAGACCTAATAATACCGCCCCTCCTGGATGTAATCAACCAGATTGATGAGACACAAAACTTACCAGATTCATGTAAAACAGCAATAATTACAGTGATACTAAAACAAGGGAAAGATCCACTCTCACCAGCGTCATATAGACCAATATCTTTGCTAAACACAGATTATAAGATAATAGCTAAACTATTAGCGAACAGATTAGCAGAACAGGTACCGAAAATGGTAAATTTAGACCAAACTGGATTTATCAAAAAAAGACGCACAACAGACAATATTTGTAAATTTATTAACTTAATTCATGCAGTAGAAGGAAATAAAGCACCGGCAGTAGCAGTTGCTTTAGACGCAGAGAAGGCCTTCGACAGAGTAGAATGGAATTACTTGTTCAAAGTATTGCAAAAATTCAGTTTACCGGAGAAGTATATTAATTGGATTAAAACATTATATAAGGGACCGTTAGCGAAAGTGACAGTAAATGGACATGTATCAAAGCAATTTAACTTAAGCAGGTCAACGCGGCAGGGATGCCCACTATCACCATTATTGTTTGCGCTAGCTATAGAACCACTAGCAGAATCGATAAGAAGAGATAATAATATAAAAGGAATAAAAATAAAAGACAGGGAATATAAAATCAGTCTGTTTGCGGATGATGTGATAGTGTACTTAACAGAACCAGAACTATCAATAAAAGAACTATATAAGAAATTGAAGGAATATGGAGAAGTGTCGGGATACAAGATAAACGTAAATAAAAGTGAAGCAATGCCTATGAATAACGCGGATTTCTCAAAATTTAAGGAGGAATCCCCATTCAGATGGCAAACGCAGGCAATAAGATACCTAGGTGTGCAAATAAACAAAAATCTAGGCCAATTATATAAACTCAATTACAATCCACTAATGAAAAAATTACAGGACGATTTAGAGCATTGGAAAGAGCTACCACTAACACTGATAGGAAGGATAAACTGTATTAAAATGAACATTTTTCCAAGGATACTATACTTATTTCAGGCATTGCCAATACAACTGACAGAAAAATTCTTCAAAGAGTTAAAGAAAATAATAAGGAGATTTTTATGGAGAGGGGGGAAACCGAGGATAGCACTAGACAAATTAACAGAATGGTATAAACAAGGAGGCTTACAATTGCCAAACTTCAAAAATTATTATAGAGCCGCACAATTAAGGTACCTATCAGATTTTTATCAAACAAGGGAAAAACCAGACTGGACGAGACTAGAATTAGATAAAATAGGGGAAAAGATACCTGAACACATATTATATAAATGGGACAAAAAATTGGTACAACATAGAACTTCTCCAGTATTACACCATCTCCTCAATATATGGAAGAAGATTCATGTAGAAAGAAATAAAATAAATTACCAAATACCAAAACGAATATTGACGCAAAATAAGCTACTCCCTTTTACAATAGACAACCTTGCCTTTAGAAAATGGGAAAAAAAAGGGATTAAAAGAATAGAAAATTGTTTTTCAGGAAGTAGATTCTTATCCTTTGAACAAATGAGAGATAAGTACAATATAACGGGAGATACAGCGCTGGCATATTACCAACCGAGATCCTACTTGAAAGATAAATTAGGAAGCAACTTGAGTTTACCAGAGGGAAGTAACCTTGAATATGTGATTACAGATACAATGTTAATCAAAAGATTTATAAAAAATATGTATATTAAACTGCAAGAAAAGGAAAATGAGGAAACAAATGGTAAAACTAAACAAAAATGGGAACAAGATTTAAATATAAAGATAAAAAAGGAAACATGGGAGAAGTTATGCTCTGGAACGATGAGAAATACAATAAATACGAGGCTACGTATGATACAATATAATTGGTTACACAGACTATACATTACACCGGAAAAGTTAAATAAATGGGACCCAACAGTATCTGATAGATGTTTTCGATGTAAAAAAGAAAGGGGAACAACAATTCATGCAATCTGGACATGTGAGAGAGTAGAAAAATTTTGGGATGATCTCAATCAGATATTAAATAAAATAACAGAAAACAATATACCAAAGAATCCAGAGATCTTTCTCCTAAGTAACATAAAAAATAAAGAATTTGGAATTGACTTGGAGGATGCACAAAAAAGATTTGTTAAGATAGCCCGAGCTGTAGCAAAAAAATGTATTATGTCAACCTGGAAATTGGAAGATAATTTGAAAATACAACAATGGTATATAGAAATGAATAAATGTATTCCATTAGAAAAAATAACATATAGTTTAAGAAATAATATTGAAATATTCGAACAAGTATGGGAGCCTTACATTAAATACAATAGCGAAAACCTACCGGGAACAAACATTACCTAAGTTGATGGAAGGAGAAGAGAAGAAAAGAATGGACTCAGTAGAATTTCTGGTGTATTTTTGTTGAATGACAACATTGTCTAACTGAATTAATGCAACCTAGATTGTATAACTAAAATGGATGAGAGGGGGGGGGGATGGGGGGGTGGCTTGGGAGGAGGGAGGGGGGAGGGAGAAAAAGTCACTGTAAATGTGTGGAAAAGAAAAAGTGTATATCATGGCTATTGTGATTTATGGTGTGAAAAATAAAAAATTTAAAAAAAAAAAAAAGGAATGGTCATTTATGGCAAAGCAATAGAAATTAGGTCTGAATGAATGGCAACAAAGTGAGGGGAGAGATCTTGGAGACAGAGAATGAAAGTGACAGAGGGTAGGGCTGGAGAATAGCAAAACCTTGCAGGTACTTCAATGCACAAATGTGCAATATTATGAAATGTAATTAACCTGGGTCGATAAGCATGACACAAGTTTCGATAAAAGCAGCTAAAGAATCTTGTTAAAGTTAGATGCTGCCCAGGGATAACTCCGTGCTTGGCAACACATGCCAATTATCCCAGAATTTGGATGCAGACTACATCCCTCCTCTTCCCTCAGATCAAGTCATAAGCAGGTCCTAGATTTTTCATATGGATTCGGCAAAGCTCCATGCCACGAACAGCAGTTTAGACACTAACTGCACACAAATAAATGACTGGACAACACTTCTCTTATCCATCACTGACATCTCCATCTACATCAGCAATGAGCCACTTTGGAAATATTCAAAGCTTGCAAGGTCTAATACCACATTGTTAATTTGACAGAGAGTTATGAAATTTTATCTTCTGTTGCATTCTTGGTAAGACCTTATTATTGCATACCTGTGGAAACATCGTCTCTTCAAAAATCACACCACCTTTTGAGGCAAAAGCCAAAAAACATTTGGCTTGTAGCCACACAATCCAGCACATGAAAACCTTTGCATAACCATAGTTTGCCTCAATTTTGGAGACTCAAAAATCACCTCAGCTTCAGAAACAATATATTTTTGGTTTACAGCCTCTGAAATTACTTTATCTTAATTACTGCAAACAAAAATACTGACAAACATTACAATGATTCCAGGATCTTGGTAAAGCAATGCCACCAGAAATCTTTTGGCAGGTTTTTGGTCTATTTTTAAATGTGCTAGATTTTATGATTAATGGCTCACTTTTAAGGCTCCACTCTATGAATTCAACCTGCAATGTTATCATGCATGTCTGGAGTGCAAGTCAAGCAATTTCTTTCATGTACTATTTTGCCAATAGCATTGGTGTTGAGTTATAGGTCAAAACCAACTCTTTATCCCCATTCATCTTTATCAAGGAATAGGACCAGACTCTCCAGCAGGCAAGGACATCAGAAGCATAACCCATTCACAGCCTTCATCTTTACTCACAATTGATCACAATAGAAAGGAAGCTGGAAAATATTAGCTATGGAAAGAGCCATCCACAAATACACATAACTCTCCCAAACTTCCTTGTTAAATGATCTACTGTGGAGATCTGTGCACGAGGGACTCCATGTCATAGGTGCAAGCACCACTCCAGAGATCTGGGAAACACAACACACGTAAGTGAATGTTAAAGTAATTCTGTTATTCAAACAACTATTGTTAACAATAAGATGTTTAAACAAGGCCCCTCTTGCACAGTTGCATGGGACTCTTTCAAAGAGCAAGTTTTTCCAAATCAATATTGCTGATCCACGTCACTCAAGTATTAATCGCTATCACACTGTGATAGCTCTTCTGTGTGTAAAACAGATATCATACTTCTGACATTACAATTGTGACAGCATTGCATCAGGAGATCCTGGGGACCACAAGATGCTATATAAATTCCAGATGTAAGACTGTTCGAATCATATATTTTAAGGAGCTTTTGAAGACAACAGCCCAGAAGAGTAGTGGCCTGCCTGTCGGGAAAAGCAGCCCTCTCCAGAAAAACAGGAAAAAAGTTGGAAAAAGACAAAGCACAACAAAAATAAATTAAAAGAAATAGAAGATTAAGTTACAGAAAAGAGAAAGAGGATGGCATCCAAGAAGGAGAAAATAAAAACAACTGGAATAAAAGTAGAAAAATCGCCGAAGAAGAAGAAGGCCTTGCCTGCACGAAGGAACAAGACGCTGTGGTGGCGAAGAGCGCCCGACCCCCAAGGTCAGTGCCTGCCCTGCGGAGTTGGGACTCACCTGCCAGTGGACTTCAAAAATGGCTCTCGGAGCCAAACAAAAGTGCGCAACCAACGGAAATAAGGGAAAAAGAGGACACCGGTGGGAGGGGGGCTCAGCAGAGGAGCAGGCAGCCGCAGCGCGAACAGCTGAGGGACGCCCGACACCAGGGCTTTCAGCTGGAGGATGAGAAAGGCAGCAGAGAAGGGAGCGACATGGGAGAAACGACCGGCAAGAAGAGCAACGGCAGGAGGCTCAATAGAGGAGAGTAGCCCTAGAGCGGAGGACCAGCAACAAGAGGCCCAGCAAGAAGAGGCCCGACAAAGAGATGCAAGCAGATTCACAGGAAAAACAGAAGAGACACAGACACAAAGAGAAGAAGACACAAACATAGGTACAGACACAGAAGAAGAGGAAGAAGAAGACAAAATCTTCACAGAGAAATAGAAGGTAAAACTGATGGACAAAGAGAAACAGAAGGAAAAACTGTTCTTTTTGAAGAACAAATAAGGTCATTAAAAGAATGGTTAACATTAGAATTTAATGCAATTAAAAGGAAAAAAGAAGATAAAATGCAACGGTTAGAACTGGTAATGATAGAAATAGGGAAAAGAGTAGAGAATGTGAAAGAGCAGGAAACAGCTGTAGAAATGGAAGTAAATAACAAGAGAAAAATTGGAAAAAAATTAAAGAGGCGCAAGAGTTGTTATCTCAGAAAATTGATATGTTGGAAAATTATAGTAGACGATACAACATAAAAATGGTGGGCCTGAAGGAAGATGAAGAAGGCATAGACATGAAGGAATTTAAAAAAGGATAGATCCCAAAGGTTCTAGGAATGATAGAAATACAGGAAGAAATGCAAATAGAAAGGGCTCACAGAGCTCTAGCTCCGAAACCAAAGGTACATCAAAAACCAAGATCCATCTTAGTAAAATTTTTGAGATATACAACAAGAGAAAACATACTGGAATGGGCAAGGAATAAAGTTAGAGAAGATAATAAACCATTGGAATACAAGGGTCAAAAAATATTTTTTTTACCAAGACATAAGTTTTGAACTCTTAAAGAGGAGGAAGGAGTTTAATACAGTGAAAACGATTTTATGGGGAAAAAGGTTACAAATTTAGGTAAAGACATTCAGCTGTGCTTAAAATATTTATAACCGGGGAGCAAAACAAACTGTTCTCGGATCCAGAGGAAGCGCTAGAATTCACAAAACGTTTGCAGGATAGAAGAGATGAAGAGGTGTAATAAGAATGAAGAACGGCAATAAAGTATATATAAAGATGTAAAAACAATGTATAAGAAAATAACTAAAGAGGGAAAATAGAAGGAAAGGAAGGAAGTAAGGGTGGAAAAAAAGAGAGCTTTGTTATATGTGTTTTTTAAAAAAAGTGTTTTCTGTATAGGGCAGTGGGGGGGAAAGGGAAGAACCGTCACTGCAAACTCAGTTGACGCTGCGAGTAAGATCGCAATCCAAATGAAAAGGAGAGTTGTGGTTGCCGGCAAGGGATAAGGGGCAACTCAGAGAGGGAGAGAACTTTTGGGGTTAAGGTAATAGTGGGTGTGGGAACTGCGGGGGTACTTTGTCTTAAATGTGTTGTCGTACATTAAGTTTAATAAGAGAAAACTAAGAGATGAAAATGGGGAAAAGGGGGATGGAGGTGGTGAAGAGGTAGAAAAGAGGTGTATGAAAGATTTAAGATGGCCATGTTGAACTATATGACTATAAACATTAATGGGATACATAACCAAATTAAAAGGAAGAGCCTACTAAATTTATTGAAGAAGGAAAAAATAGATATAGCATTTGTGCAGAAAACACATCTAACTGAAACGGAACATAACAAATTTAAGAGACACTGGGTAGTACATGTAGCGGAAGCATCTTTTAATTAAAGCTAGAGGTGTTGCCATACTATTTAATAAAAATGTAACAATTAAAATAGAGGAAAAAATACTAGATCCGGCAGGGAGGTATGCAATGATAAAGTGTCAGATATACTCAGAATTTTGGAATTTGCTCAATATATACATGCCTAACAAGGAGGATCAAAAGTTTTTTGCAGGATATTTTTTTTGAAGATTTCAGACACACAAGGAAATATATTGATAGGAGGAGATTTTAACCTTAATTTGGACCCAATGGTGGATAAAACTGGAAAAAAGACAAGTAATAAGAATAAAGTAGCCAAATTTATGGTTAAATCAATGCAGGAAATGAAACTTATGGATATATGGAGGAGGCAGCACCCAAGAGAGAAGGAATTTTCATATTATTCAAGTAGGCACAAAACTTACTCAAGGATTGATATGTTTTTATTGTCAGCCCATATGCAAGGGAGAGTCAGGAAAACTGAATATAAAGCTAGACTATTATCAGATCATTCACCCCATTATTACCAATAGAACTAGAGGACATCCCAACAAGAACATATAGATGGAGATTAAAGTCCATGCTAAGGCAGGAATTTAGGGAGTTTATTGAATGCCAAATTAAAACATATTTTGAAATAAACACAGGATCAGTGAAAGATAAATTTATGTTATGGGACGCAATTAAAGCCTTCATTTGAGGGCAGATAATAAGTTATGTGACTAAGATGAAAGAGGATTACAATCGGGAAACAGAGCAGTTGGAAAGGGAGATAGTAAGTACAGAAAAGGAATTAGTAAAAAGGGATGATATAATGAAAAGGAGAGAATTAGCGGACAAAAAAATAAAATACGAAACATTACAAACGTATAAGGTGGAGAAGAACATAATGAAAACAAAGCAAAAGTATTACGAACTGGGAGAAAAAAAACACACAAAATATTAGCCTGGCAACTTAAAACAGAACAAGCTAAAAGAATAGTATTGGCATCAAGGAAAAAGGACAAACAAATTACATATAACCCAACAGAGATTAATGAAAATTTTAAGGAATTTTGAAATAGAGGAAGTATAGGATATATTAAAAAAGCTGCTGAACAATAAAACACCAGGAGAGGATGGATTCCTAATAGAATTTGATAAAACATTTAAAGTGTTATTAATTCCTCCTCTCCTGGAAGTAATGAACCAAGTAGAAGAAACAAAAAATTACCAGATTCATGTAAGACAGCAATAATTACAGTAGTACCAAAGATGGGGAAGGATTCATTAACAACATCATATAGACCAATATCTCTACTTAACCCAGATTATAAGATAATAGCGAAATTTTTAGCAAACAGATTGGCCGATTGTGTACCAAAAATAGCAAAACAAGATCAAACTGGATTTATTAAGAAAAGACTAAGAGCGGACAATGTCTGTAAATTTATTAATCTAATTCATGCAGTTCAAGGAAATAAGAAACCAACAGTGGCTGTTGCTTTAGATGCAGAAAAAGCTTTTGACAGAGTAGAGTGGAACTACTTATTTAAAGTATTACAGAAGTTCAGTCTACCAGAAACATATATAAATTGGATTAAAGCATTGTATAATGGACTGTTGGCGAAAGTAGCAGTAAATGGATACGTATCGAATCAATTTAAATTAAGTAGGTCAACTAGACAGGGATGTCCACCAGCCCCCTCATTGTTTGCCTTAGCAATAGAACCTTTGGCAGAACTGATAAGAATAAAAACTAAAATAAAAGGGACAAAAATAAAGGAGAAGGAATATAATATTAGCTTATATGCAGACGACGCTATAGTTTACTTAACAGAACCAGAGATATCAATAAAAGAATTACAATTGAAGAATATGGAGAAATATCGGGGTACAAGATCAATGCAAATAAAAGTGAAGTGATGCCAATGAGTAACGCAGATTATACAGAATTTAAAAAAGAATCACCATTTAAATGGCAAGCATAAGCAATCCAATACCTAGGAATCAGGTTAGATAATAACTTAAGCCGTTTGTACAAACTAAATTATCAGCCACTAATAAAGAAATTGCAGGAAGACTTCGAACATTGGAAAGAACTGCCGTTAATGTTGATAGGGAGGGTGAACTGCATTAAAATGAACATGTTCCCAAGTATACAATACTTATTTCAAACGTTACCAATTCCCTTAACAGAAATTTTTTTTAATGAACTAAAGAGAATAAGGAGATTCTTGTGGAAAGAGAAGAAACCAAGGGTAGCATTAGATATATTAGCAGAGAGGTATAATCAAGGTGGTTTGCAGTCACCAAAGTTTAGAAATTATTATAGATCCGCACAATTAAGGTATTTATCAGATTTTTAACTAGAAAAGGGAAAAACCAGACTGGACTAAGATAGAACTCGATAAAATAGGCGAGAAGGTACCAGAACATATACTTTATAAGCGGGATGATAAACTGGTGCAATATAAAAACTCGCCAGTATTACATCATTTACTTAATACATGGAAGATCCATTTAGAAAGAAAAAAAACTAATTACCAAGTACCAAAATTATTATTGACGCAAAATCCGCTAATTCCTTTTACAATAGATAATCTTTCCTTTAGAGAATGGGAGAGAAAAGAAATCAAAAGAATAGAAAATTGTTTTTTTGGGTAATAATTTATTAACATTTGAACAGTTGAAGTACAAATATGGAATAACTCATGGTACAATGTTTGCATATTATCAATTGAAAGCTTACTTAAAGGATAAATTGGGAAACAACTTGAGATTATGTGATTACAGACACAATGATTATTAAAAGATTTATAATGAACATGTACATTAAGCTGCAAGATAAGGAGAATGATGAAATAAACTATAAACCTAAGCTGAAGTGGGAAAAAGATTTAAACATAGATAAAAAATGAAGTATGGGAAAAGTTAGGTTCTGGCACTATGAAGAATACAATAAACACAAGGTTATGTATGATACAGTATAATTGGTTACACAGGGTATATATCACTCCTCAAAAATTAAAAAAAAAATGGGATGCAACATTATCAGATAGATGTTTTCGCTGTGAGAAGGAAATGGGAACCACATTACATGCAACTTGGACATGTGCAAAAGTTTGAGAAGAACTAAATCAGATACTAAATAAAATTATAAAAAATAGCATACCAAAAGAACCAGAGATATTTCTTTTAAATAACATAAGTAGTAAAGAATTAGGCTTTACATTGGACAAAGCACAAAAAAAATTAATTATGATAGCCTTAGCAGTAGCAAAAAAATGTATAATGTCAACTTGGAAAATGGAAGAGAGCATGAGTATACAGCATTCCATTGGAAAAAATAACATAATTTAAAAAACAAAGTCACATTATTTGAACAAATTTGGGAATCGTACATGGAACATATCAGAGAGAGCTTGCCTACGACTCTATCCCCTAAAATGAGAATGAAGATGATAAGAAGACAAAAGGACTAGATTCAGTGTGTAATAAATAGATGACACATTTTTCTTGTTTTTTTTTTCTTGTGTGAAGATATTGTTTGATAGTTTTATTGTATTTATATGTTGAATACTAATGGGTTTTTGGGGGGTGGGTAGAGGGAAGGGAGAGAAAGGGGGAAAAACGGGGAAAAAAGGTCACTGTGTAAATTTAATGAGAAACGTTTGTACATATTTTGGTTGACATGATTCACAATGTGAAAAATAAAAAATAACATTTAAAAAAAACAGCCCACACATTTGATGAGTGACTAATATACAGTACCTTCATGACTGGTCCCATAACTCTCAAGCAACTGTAATTCTCTGGCTGATTTATTCAGTCTCCTCTCTAAAGCCCTGCTGTAAAATCTCAATTATTTTAAAATGATTGAAATGCTGATGGATACATACCACACACAATATGGGTTTCCACTGTGCCACCAATAAAATAGCAGGCTGATTACGAGAAGATATGCAAAGCCAAAAAATAATTGCCCTTCAGAGGGCTGGAATCAAATCATGGTACTGCCACGTTTTATTTAATTAGCTAGTCATACACTCCTTCCCCAAGACACAGCACGCGTCTCCCCTTTCAAATATTTTTTCCATTTTAAAGAGAGCTTTTTCTTAAATTTCTTTTTCTTGCCTTTCAGAGATGGTAGAAGAGATATCAAAATATTTCACTTCACTCTCCTATTTCAATTTATTCTGTTACAACAACTAGTTTATGAAATTCAAATACCTTATATTTTAGCAAAAACTGTTTGACGCCGATTCAGCATACAAGTCGACCTTGAAATGACCAAGTTGGCCTATTAGTCGACCCTGGAAGCAACTCCCCACAGCCGGTGCTGCCATTCCCCGACACCTCCTCACTGCCAGGCACTGGCATAACCCACCCAGACATTCTCAATTATGGAGTCCGAGGTCCCCGCTCCTACCCAGGAGCCTGAGGTCACTGCTCTTACTGTTAATCCAGAGTTCCCACTCCTGCCATGAGAGTGAGGTCATCACTCCTGCCAAATAAGCCACGGTCACAGTTTCTGCGACCTAGGCAGAGGTTGCCATACAAGCCAGGAGAACAACGTCGCCATGTGTCAGAAGCTGTGACCTCATTCTCTGGAGCAGGAACTGTGAACTCATTCATCTGGCAGGAGGTTCCCACTCCCATCTAAAGAACGAGGTCACCACTCCTGCCGCGTTGGCAGAGGTTCCCGCTCCTGCCCGGTAGGCAGAAATACTTTTTTTTAACAATTTCTTTTTACTTACTTGCTGTAATTTACAGCTTTGTTACTTGGTTGCTGGCTGGGAGGCGTTGTCAGCCAGAAAATTTGGGGGGGGGGGGGGGGGGAGGTGGTGGGGGTGGTCAACTTGTACATCAGATATACCATAAGACCATTCTTTTTTCTTTGGCTTGGCTTCGCGGACGAAGATTTATGGAGGGGGTAAAAAAGTCCACGTCAGCTGCAGGCTCGTTTGTGGCTGACCAGTCCGATGCGGGACAGGCAGACACGATTGCAGCGGTTGCAAGGGAAAATTGGTTGGTTGGGGTTGGGTGTTGGGTTTTTCCTCCTTTGCCTTTTGTCAGTGAGGTGGGCTCTGCGGTCTTCTTCAAAGGAGGCTGCTGCCCGCCAAACTGTGAGGCGCCAAGATGCACGGTTTGAGGCGTTATCAGCCCACTGGCGGTGGTCAATGTGGCAGGCACCAAGAGATTTCTTTAGGCAGTCCTTGTACCTTTTCTTTGGTGCACCTCTGTCACGGTGGCCAGTGGAGAGCTCGCCATATAATACGATCTTGGGAAGGCGATGGTCCTCCATTCTGGAGACGTGACCCATCCAGCGCAGCTGGATCTTCAGCAGCGTGGACTCGATGCTGTCGACCTCTGCCATCTCGAGTACCTCGAGATAAGACCATTAAAATGAAGCCAAAGGGACGACCTATCTGCCAGTCGACCTGTACACCAAAATATAGAGTAATTCAAAATGGAACACTGTGTACTTAAAGACTGATATAGGAGAATGTACAAACTCCTTACAGACAGTGCGGGACTCAAACCCTGGTCCAGTGCTGATCACTGGCTCTGTAAAGGTGTTGAGCTAATTCTGCTGCTCCTATTTGATGGTGTCATGTAATTTAAATATTCCAGAGAATTCCCTCCTGCTATCTGGTGTAAAATATTCTGATCATATGTAGATCCATCCTCCATGTCCTCATACTCCTTTACTCAGGGACATCTTGTGAATCTGTTCCAGAAATGCTGTAAAATTTCATTTTTATTTTGCCCTGGTAAATGATTTATTTATCCTGGCACATTTACAGAGACTAGTGTCAAAGCATAGGAGTATACATGTTTCTAATTAAATCTACTGTAGAGGATGAAAATGCATCCCAGCTTTTAAACAGTGGGAGGAAACCAGAGCAACCGGAGGAAACCCACATCAAGTCACAATATAGAATGCAATGGAGTTTCTGATTAGTTGTGCAAAAGTGCAAATTCCTATACTGTGAAGTGGATTAAAAGGAGAAAACACAAGACTCAGCAGCTTCTATTTTATTCCACATTTTTTCTTCGATTACTATAAAATGGATTTTTATTTTTTTTTCATTCTATACTGACCAAAATACATACAGACATTTTTCTCTTGAATATACACCATGTCATTTTCTCCCCTTTCCCCCCCTCCCTTCCCTCCCTCTCCATTCATTCAACGTTCAATCTATATGACACATAAAACCTGTTAAACAACGTCGTCACAATAAAAATAAACCAGAAATTTGTGTCTTCTACTTTTACATACTGGGTCAGTTCATTTCGTTGTCTTCTCCTTCTGTCATTTTAGGTGGTGGAGGTCTGTAGTAGGATTTCTCTATTGTGTTCCATGTATGGCTCCCATATTTGTTCAAATACTGTTATGTTATTTCTTAAATTATATGTCATTTTTTCCAATGGAATACATTTATTCATTTCTATGTGCCATTACTGTATTCTCAGGCTATCTTCTGATTTCCAGGTTGACATAATATATTTTTTTGCTACAGCTAAGGCTATCATAATAAATCTTTTTTGTGCTCCATCCAAATCGAGTCCAAGTTCTTTATTTTTTATATTACTTAGAAGAAAGATCTCTGGATTTTTTGTTATGTTGCTTTTTGTGGTTTTGTTTAATACTTGGTTTAGATCTTCCCAAAATTTTTCTACTTTCTCACATGCCCAAATTGCATGTATTGTTGTTCCCGTTTCCTTCTTACAGCGAAAACATCTGTCTGATACTGTTGGGTCCCATTTATTTAACTTTTGGTGTGTGATGTATAGCCTGTGTAACCAATTATATTGTATCATGCGTAACCTCATGTTTATTTTATTTCTCATAGTTCCGGATCATAGCTTTTCCCATGTTTCATTCTTTATCTTTATGTTTAGATCTTATTCCCATTTTTGTTTGGGTTTACAGCTTGTTTCCGCATTCTCCTTTTCTTGCAGTTTGATGTACATGTTTGTTATAAATTTTTTAATTATCATTGTGTCTGTAATCACATATTCAAAATTGCTTCCTTCTGGTAACAGACTGTTTCCCAATTTGTCCTTCAAGTAGGTTTTCAGTTGGTGGTATGCAAACATTGTATCGTGAGTTATACTATATTTGTCATTCATTTGTTCAAAAGATAATAATTTATTTCCCGAAAAACAATTTTCCATTCTTTTGATCCCTTTTCTCTCCCATTCTCTAAAGAAAAGGTAAAATGGATTTTCAAAACTAAAATTTTAACTTGGACCTTTCTTCAGAGTTGAGCTTGTAATTAAAGCACAAAATCACTTCTAAATTCAGTGAGTAGTGAGCAAAGAAAGGTGATTTGCAACAGAGCACAAAACTGATTTGTTTTAGCATGACAGCTACTTGTCACAACAGGAACTTCTCCAAAAAATGGGCAATATCTTAGATTCACTTCAAAAGTCAAATATTGCACATACAAGAAATCAAATTATAAAGTTGCTCATATGAATGACTTTTTTAAAATTTCTATTTTTCAACTCCAAAGAGGTTTTGCAATAAATATTGCAAGTTGGCTCAAGCAACTAATGGAAAGAGAACATTCTCTTCCCCAAGAATCCATTAACTTCTATTTACACGAATGTGCAGTTTGTTTCCTGGCTCAATTTCACATTAGAAAGAGATAACCTGGCTTTCAGATGAGGTATTAACCCAAGACCTGATAACAATATTTCAAAGAACAGGAGGAATAATATCCCAGAATCCGATCATCTCAACCAAAAGAACTTGTTCATTGCATGGGTGTTTACATGCAGTTCAGCGACCCATTTCAACACAGTAACTAGACCTTGGAAGTACTTAAATTACTACAAAACATTCTGAATGGCTCATAACATTAATGGTGCTGGAGAATAGCAAGTGAGCCTTTCATGTTTTAATTCTGAATATTAAACACTTTAGGGAAAGGTCCGTTTGCAACGTTATATGACCAAAAAAACTACGAAAAAAAACTCTACCAATGCCCATCTGAACTCTGCAAACTGCATCCTCATGCTCAACAAGTACTTGTCATATCCGTGCTCTTGCTCCATGCGTTATGAGGAGGGTCAGGTGACCTCTCTGGCAGGAAACAGGTCAAAAGTAATTCCAGCTGCCAATCAAGTTAGTCCTACGCACAGGTGAGGCTGCATCACAATTGATTGTCGACCCGTTAGGTCCAGGACCTGAGCCAGTCCCTGCAATCTGCTATAATACAAAACCCACCACATGGACCAACTCGGTTTCTTTTCCCTTTGGGACGAACCCAGAGCTCCACTCCAAGTAGCGACCCATGGGAGACAGTGGAGAACCAATTACAAGGTGAGTGATGCTCTTGTGGCACAGACCAAAAGAGAATGTCACGTCTCAGATTTCAAATTTGTCAGAGTATATATATGACATCACATACAACCCTGAGATTCTTTTTAATGTGGTTGAGACAGAATTACCACTTACTGATATTGCAAAATAAACTGTGCACAACATATATATGTCGACAAATAAAGAAATCTAAACAAATTAACTGTGGTATTCAGAGAGAAAGAAAAAAAATCAATAAAGTGAAAAAAACCTGAAATTAATCCCTGATAGCATTTTGTTGTTGAAGAGTGATAGTGGAGGGGTTGTTGTTAATAATTTGTACTTTTCATTTATTCCATGTGTCGCGACTGCAAGTGAGAAAGGAACTGAGGGGATCATTTGTTTAACCCTTGCATTGTACTCAGGAGTTGCGATTATCAGCGATTTATCGGGAGTTGCGTTTATCGATGATTAACCAGTGTTTCGTTGCTTGTCTGCATGCGCAAGTGTTTCCTGTTGCGCATGCTCCCGTGTGTAAATAAAGATGATTATTTAAATAACTGTGTCGAAGACTTTTCTGAGACGCTCTGAATTTGTTCTCACCATCACATCATGTCCTATACTTGCATATCTACAATCATGAAAGGTTAAGCAACAGCAATTTCTTTGCACTTCTGCCACATTTAACAGCCACAAGCAATCACCTTCAAATTCGTATTACAGGTACTCAAGATATTCATGCCCCTCTAATTACGGCATTTCCTTTGTCCGCACTAATTTCTGAAACTCCCCACCTTTCATTCCTACTTCAAAATTGACCACTTTCACAAAGACTTTGGGGAACTGCCCCAAATGATAGCTTGCTTTTAAATCCACTGGTAAAGATCCCATAGAATACTTTGACCAAGTTACAGGAAGTTTCATTAACATCCATCTTTAATTAAAACAACACATTTCAAGAGATAGGTTTGTTACGTTTTTAGAAAATTTTCTGAAAAAAAGTTGAAAAGGGTATTTTCTAAAAATCAAATGTTTATGGACATTGATAATACTTGCTCAGAATTGAAAAAGTAATTTGCAGAAAGCATGGCGATCCACATCTCCAACAAGTCAGGCAACAAAAGTCTGCAATCCAACCAACTTTCCCAATAATCAGTGAACCAGAGAAAGCTTCAAACAGTTAAAAAGTAGACATTAACTAAAACTGCAAAGATGTTTAGTGCATATTTCTTGCAACAGCAATACCAAACTTCAAATAAAATCACTTCTAGAGCACCTTCTGCTGCAATGTAAATGTCATCTTCTACTCAACAAAAGGTGAGAAATATAGACACTCAGTATTTTGTTTTGAGTGATATGTAATTCATATATTGTTTCCAGCAACAGCTATGATCCTAACAGCAAAAAATTAACACTGGTCAGTAGCATAAGGACACATTAAAGTACAGACATGATGTACCTTTATAAATCATGAAGATGAAAATCTTCCTGTCTATACACGTCCTTGATAACGTCTATATACAGGTCTGTCCATATATGTCCTCGTCTACGTCTATATACAGTTCTATCTCCATATATGTCCATATACAAGTATATGTCTATATATGTCCTTGTCTATGTCTATTTACAGGTATATGTCTATATATGTCCTTGTCTATGTCTATATACAGGTATGTCTATATATGTCCTTGTCTATGTCTATATATATATACAGGCATATGTTTACATCTATATACAGGTCTATGTCTATATATGTCCTCGTCTATATACAGGTCTATTTCCATATATGTCTACGTCTATATACAGGTCTATGTCCTTGTCTACGTCTATATACAGGTCTATGTCCTTGTCTACGTCTATATTCAGGTCTATGTCCTCGTCTAGGTCTATATACAGGTCTATCTCTATATACGTCCTCGTCTACGTCTATATACAGGTATATGTCTATATATGTCCTCGTCTATGTCTATATACATGTATATGTCTATATATGTCCTCATCTATGTCTATATACAGGTATATGTCTATATATGTCCTCGTCTATGTCTATATACAGGCATATGTCTATATATGTCCTCGTCTATGTCTATATACAGGCATATGTCTATATATGTCCTTGTCTATGTCTATATACAGGCATATGTCTATATATGTCCTTGTCTACGTCTATATACAGGTATATGTCTATATATGTCTACGTCAATATACAGGTATATGTCTATATATGTCTACGTCAATATACAGGTATATGTCTATATATGTCCTTGTCTACGTCAATATACAGGTATATGTCTATATATGTCCTCGTCTATGTCTATATACAGGTATGTCTATATATGTCCTTGTCTATGTCTATATACAGGCATATCTACGTCTATATACAGGTCTATGTCTATATATGTCCTCGTCTATATACATATACCTGTATATAGACGTAGATGAGGACGTATATAGAGATAGACCTGTACATAGACGTAGACAAGGACATAGACCTGAATATAGACGTAGACAAGGACGTAGACCTGTATATAGACGTAGACAAGGACATAGACCTGTATATAGACGTAGACAAGGACATGTATGGACATAGACCTGTATATAGATGTAGACAAGTACATATATGGACATAGACCTGTACATAGACGTAGACAAGGACATCACCTGTATATAGATGTAGACGACGACATATATGGAAATATACCTGTATATAGACGTAGACAAGGACATATATAGACATATACCTGTATATAGACATAGACGAGGACATATATAGACATATACCTGTATATAGACATAGACAAGGATATGTATAGACATATACTTGTATATAGACATATACCTGTATATTGACTTAGACGACATATATAGACATATGCCTGTATATAGACATAGTCAAGGACATATATAGACATATACCTGTATATAGACATAGATGAGGACATATACCTGTATATAGACTTAGACGAGGACATATATAGACATATACCTGTATATAGACATAGGCGAGGATATATATAGACATATACCTGTATATGGACGTAGACGAGGACATAGACCTGAATATAGACGTAGACAAGGACGTAGACCTGTATATAGACGTAGACAAGGACATAGACCTGTATATAGACGTAGACAAGGACATAGACTTGTATATAGACGTAGACAAGGACATGTATGGACATAGACCTGTATATAGATGTAGACAAGGACATATATGGACATAGACCTGTACATAGACGTAGACAAGGACATACACGTGTATATAGACGTAGACGAGGACATATATGGAAATAGACCTGTATATAAAGACATAGACAAAGACATATATAGACATATACCTGTATATAGACATAGACAAGGACATATATAGACATATATCTGTATATAGACATATACCTGTATATTGACGTAGACGTATATAGACATATACCTGTATACAGACATAGACAAGCACATATAAAGACATATACCTGTATATAGACATATACCTGTATATTGACGTAGACATATATAGACATATACCTGTATATAGACGTAGACAAGGACATATATAGACATATACCTGTATATGGACATAGACGAGGACATTTATGGACATATACCTGTATATAGACATAGACAAGGATATGTATAGACATATACCTGTATATAGACATAGACAAGGATATGTATAGACATATACTTGTATATAGACATATACCTGTATATTTACTTAGACGACATATATAGACATATGCCTGTATATAGACATAGACAAGGACATATATAGACATATACAGGCATATGTCTATATATGTCCTTGTCTACATCTATATACAGGTATATGTCTATATACGTCCTTGCCTATATACAGGTATATGTCTATATATGTCCTTTTGTCCTTGTGTTGCTTACACAATATACAAAAATTCATTCTGCCTAACTGCACTTGGTTCTTGGCAGCAAATCATATTTGGATTATAATTTAATGATCTGAGAATTACAAGTAATTTCTACACAAGGACACAATGCCCATATACATTTGTGAACTAATCCAAATAATGGCAACAATTTAGTGAAATTCCAAATATCATTAAACAAGTGTTTATAATTTATTTTACTACTTGCCCAACATCCAACGCATGAACATAATTTTCCTTCAAAGACCAAATCCATCATCATGATTTTCTGCCATAAAAATGATCTTTTCTGACCTTTATAATTTACTTACAGTTGAGCTCCAGACTATGTAATTGGGCCATCACTAAGAAAGGCTATTCCTATCTCCCGAAGATGCCCAATTCTAATTCTTCCTCTGCAGAAACACTTCATGTTTCAATTAAATGAACATTTGACTATGTTGAGTTCAATGTTGTCCCACCTTCTCAAAATACATGGTCACCCAAAAGGTGATATGTGAGGGCGAGACTAAGAATGTTACCTCCACGGACTTTAGCAAAACTTTCACCGTTCCTCGCTGTTGGTCAGTCTAGAAGATTCAAGTCACAAAGGACCCATGGTAATTTGATAAGCTCAATCCAAAATTTCTAGGTTACAGAAGACATAGGATAGTAGAGGAGCAGCATTTTTCATACTGGTAATGGTGTTCTGAAGGACCAATGATAGAACCTTTTGTTTGTAATATATATCAAGGATCTGGGTGAAAACATAGGTAGTCAGATTTGTACATTTATAGATAACAAGTTGTGGAGAGCAAGGAAGCTAGTCAAAGAATGCAGCATGATATAAATCAGATGGAAATTTGGCAAATAGCAGGTGAAGTTTCATTCAGACAATTATAACGTGATGTATTTTGGGAGGTCAAATGTAAAAATATACAGTAAGTCAGGGCTCTGAGGAACACAGGTATCCGGAGGTGCTAACTCACAGCTCCCTTAAAGTAGGTAAAGGAAGCTTAAAGCATGTGAGCCATAATCAATCAAAGCATTGAGAATAAAATTTGGAAATATACTACATTTGCATCAAACTTGGCTGTCACGTTTGTTGTGCAAAACAGCTCTGGCCACTGTCCAATGGGAAGGTGGAAGCTTTGAGGATGTCGACTGGATTAGAGTGGACAAATTTGGATGTTTTTACTGTAGTCAAATACCAAGGGGGTGACTTGATGGCATACATCAACCAGATAACAAGGGTGGAAATGTCAAATACTTTAAGAAATTAAGGTGGGGGGGGGGGGGGGAGATGGTGGAGGGGAGGTTGGAGAGTTTAAAATGAGATATGCAAGGTGCTTTTATTTAATAACAGTGGGAGATGGCAGGAACAAACTGTTGGGGAGATGGAAGAGGGATGAGGACCATGTGCAGGCCTGTACTGTCCCATGCCCTCTTTCTTGTCAAGTCACATTTTGGTGCTTAGTGAGCTATATCAACTCTCAATAAGCAACACATTGTACATGTTCTTCCTTAATTTTTGCCCTATTTCTCATCTCTTCCAATCTCCAACATATTCATCTCTCTTTAACAATGTCCTCTTGATCTTTATTTCCAGACATATATTGTGGTCCAGTTGTCCCTTCCCAAACCTTGTTTTGTTGGTTATGTTTGACAGTTAGATTAACTTCCCCAATTTGGAGCAGAGCAATTAATGTCAGTGATCTGAAATGGGTTATTTTACCACAACATCAAATTCAAACAATGGAGTGAGTCAGCAGATTTTCACGACATCCCGAGATTATAAAATCAAAATTTAAATCTAAACAAATAGAATTGAAGCTGCTGGCCACAAAATGTTTACCTCATCTCTGGGAACAAAGGAAGCCAATTGCTTGATCTTCAGTGGCTGGTTGTTGTTGCATTTCTTACAGAAGAGAATTTGTCCATTTGGCCACTGCTGAATTTTGGAGGTTTGTGAAGGAGTTGCCCAGCTGGTTACCATGTGGTTCAAATGCTCCATATATTGAGCAGGGATTGGCTTGTTGTAATCACCATTCTGAAAGAAAACAACATTGATTTGCACTAACATACTGGACAGATTCTAATTAATGGGGATTAAATATCAACGAATTTGGATGAATCATTTACCGGCTCAAACCAGTTACACAAGGCACTAATTGGCTGAGGGCAGTGTTACATACAAAACATGAAGAGTGATTTTGGAACAATTAACAATGTCACTGCCTTTAATTACATCTTTAAAATCTGAGCACACTTTCCCGGGCGTCTTGTCCATGTGGAATAATCAGTGTTGCTGCTATCATCTTTGTCACTCCCCGAATTCGTTTTATTTTATTTTCCTGTTCCCTTTGAAGCAAGTGGTTTAATAGATAACAAAAACTGTAAACAGATTTCATTGGCTGAAAGAACAAAATCCAGAGCTTCAAAGGCTCCCAATGAATTTGCATCCATCACAATTTTTACCTTAAGATCTCACTCCTGCCCTCCCTTCTGAAAATTGTAAACCCTCCAATTCTTCCCAGATTTGAAGGTCACTTCCAAAATGTGGTTTCTTTTTCAACATATGCTGCTTGGTTCTTCTCAGGACTTTGTGCTTTTGCTTCAGATTTTCAGTATCATTTGTTTGCCAAGCTAATAAGATTTAAAATCAATTTTGCTCAAGACCAGCCTTACGATATAAATGCCTTTTGGATAAGTCTGCACAGAGACCCAATGCATTTTCTCAGATGGATTTGTGAAAGTGACAGAGGAGCAAAATGTTATTCCTATTCTTAATCCTTACAAAAGAAAACACAAACCAAGAAATAAAGTGCTTTTTGACCAAACTGGTCCTCCAATTAGCTGCCATGCTTTCTGCAGTCTAATAGCGACAACACTTCAACCCTGCTTCAACGAGTTTCCGAAATTTCAGCTCTAGGATGCCTAAAGGTCATAGTAAACTAAATGAAACAAGAATGAACTAATATACCAAGTCCTTTGCTCATCGAAGATACACTTATCTCAAGAAGCAAGTTGCTCCCAAGCCTATGAACGTCTGACTTTAAAGGCAGGGAACTAACTTTTTCAACCATTTTGAGATGAGAAAGACATCGTAACATTCAGAATGACCCCATAGTTCATATAATGTAACACACTTAAATGATTTCAAGTCAATTATTATATTGATGTCAAGATCAGCATTTACTACCCATGACTAGTCATCCATAAACTGGTTCAATGCCTGTGATGAAAGTACCACAGTGATGCTGCAGGAAAACTGAGGATTTGAGTCCAGAGATGATAAAATGATGAGATAAATCCAAGTCCAGACAGTGAGAAACTTGGACTTGTGCGACTTGCTCTCTTGCCTCAAGCCTGCAAAGGTCCAAAGGTCTTGAGGTACTGCCAAAGAAGACGTGCCAAGTTATTGATGTTCATTTTGTAGTTGGTGCACCCTGAAATCAGTGCAGTCAGCAGTATCTTAAGGTTTTGGACAAGGTGCCAATAAATTGCTTTGCCCTAGATTGATGCAAGCTTGTTGCCTGTGGGAGCAGCACTCAACCGGTGCAACTCAGGGTTCCATTGTTCGTGCCTTGCAGGGTGGTACAAATGTTTAACAGGATCATATGTCAAAGATCATCCACGTCTCTGGCTTATTTTAGTGATCAATTTACCAGTCCATCATCTACATAGAATGTGCTAATGTGGACTAAATGATGGGAATGATATTATTAGGTCACTGCCCGACACTATTCTCTATTCACTGGTGAACCTCAATTTTAATATACCCAGCAATTTAAAAATCACATTTGTTGATTTCAAGAGTTTCTTAAAGTTAGCCCATCTCTTCAATTTCCCCTGATTTGAACCATCTTTTAGGGATTTACTTTTTCCATTCAAGAGACCAACCGTAGCTCAGACAGTAAAACCCCGAGACAAAATTGATGGCAAAGGATCCCACATTGAATGGAAAAGTTTCTAATCCTCTGATCAACGAATCAGACAATAAAATAGGCAAGACCACCCACAACTCGAAACATTGAATATGCAAGGTTTTGCTGTCAAAAAGAAACCTCGGTGATAAGAGGGAAAAAAATTGTTTCCAAGTCATACAATGTTCAACAATGACAGTGAAAATCAGATAGGAATCTAACCTCTTGAAAGCCATTGTACTGCTCACAGTTTGGACAATCCCAGCAGTTCCTGTTCCCGTATGGAACAGTTGTGTCCTGGCTGCAGAACCAGCAGTTCACCTTCACATGAGTCGGCTTCTTCCTGCAAAAGGCACATTCAAATTGATTATTTAGTGGCATATAATTAATCATCTAAATCCAAGAATGATGAAATTGTTCTTCCAGAATGGTTGTAACAATAATAAAAACAGGCATTGGTGTATATTTCCGCGTCCTTTTATTCAATGACACTATTCTCCATTTTCGTGACTGAAAAGACCAAGGACATGCTTGCTTTGTGATCAATTAGCTCCATATATCGAAACATTACCTTTAATAACTTGAAGGAACAAAATATAATTTATTTAAACCAGTATAAATGACAATAGACACCGACATTCATCGCGAGTGATCCGACAACTCATCAATGCAATTACAAGATGGTTGTGTTAACAACCAGAGTAGAGCACTGGACGAGAGCCCATTCATGCCGACAACAATATTTTCAATCCTTAATCACTCTAGGGTGCTGGTGACACCTTCAACTCCTGAAGTTCCTCGGATAATACATCCACAATTCCATAACTGTAATTCAATGACTAGTTTGAGTTCTCTTTGCTCATTTCTCTGCTTTCATTGTCTCTCTGATGCTTTTCAATTTTTTTTTTGCAGTAAACATTTTATGACATGGCAACTGGCTAACAGCAAGGCTCGCATTTATGCATATTATTTTTGTTTAATAAGAATCATCACTTTGCAGGTTTCCAGAGCACGAAATGTTTTGCAAAAGGAACAACTGAGTCAGTCTCCACTGCCTGCATCTAAAGACCAAAGGTCTGAAATGACAATCTAAATCCCAACACTAAACAGAGAAGGCAAAGCCAACTGGGGAGACTGCTGTAAATAACGGAGATGAATTTTATTTGGCACATGCAACTATTGCTGCAG
Source organism: Narcine bancroftii (assembly GCF_036971445.1). Classification (NCBI taxonomy): domain Eukaryota; kingdom Metazoa; phylum Chordata; class Chondrichthyes; order Torpediniformes; family Narcinidae; genus Narcine; species Narcine bancroftii. Next base: position 145,808,565 of record NC_091470.1, on the reverse strand, counting down.
AAATTGTCCTGCATTTGTGAGAAGACTGACAATTTCAGTTGTTTGCTGCCATTCTCCGTAGGCCCTTTCGTGCCAAGCCTCCTCCTAGAGGCTGGCTATAAGCATAGAGGGAAAAATATAAACTCAACTTTCATGGAGCAGCCCTAAAAGGAGGCTCTCGCGTCACATTCACGTCAAGTGGCACCTCGTAGCACCCTCTGTAGCTGATGGAGGCGGGACTACTGGTGTCTTAGCGCCACCCGCCGAGTCAACGTCATTCACATGCACCGAACCGTCACCGTTTTAAAAATCCCACTCCTGAGTCACCACAACATCATCAGCCTGTCCCTAGACAGCCACTTCCCCGAGAGGGATTGCAGTCAGCACCTTGCAGCCAGCCACAGTGTATTCATGGAGGTTTGTCTCCCGACGCAAGGGCGGAGAATCTCCGCTTTTACACTCGGGCTTTGTGACTGTATGAAAGGGCTTGGTGACTCAATAGATTAATTGGTAACTGACTGGATATTTAAATTAAATGCTACTGTATTTAAGAAAACACCTCACTCCTGTTGCAAAAAAAATGTAGGGCTTTGTAACATTAATACAAAACTCAAGATTTCAATTATAATGGAATGAGATTACCCTAATATTTATAAAATTATGAACTTTTCCTGACAAGTCCCATGGTCAAATACACAAAAGTGTTGGAGAAACTCAGCAGATCAGGCAGCGTCGTCCATAGGAAGCAAAGCTATCTGCAAGTCTGCCGATGACACAGTTGTTGGCAGAATCACAAATAGCAAAGAAGAAGCATACAGGAGGGGGATAGATCAGCTTGTTGAATGATGTAACAATTCCAAGGAGATGATTGTGGACTTCAGGAGGAAGTCAAGGGAACATGACCCAGTCCTCATTGAGAGCTCAGTAGTGGAGGTGGTCAAAAACTTCAAATTCCTGGGTGTCAACATCTCCAAGGATTTGTTCTGAAGCCTCCATGTAAATACAATCACAAAGAAGGCTCACTAGCAGCTGTACTTTGAGGTGGCTGAGGAGATTCATTATGTCATCAAAGACTCTGGAAACTTCAACCGAGGAGAGCATTCTGGCTGGTTGCATCACTGTCTGGTATGGATATGCCAACTATCAGCCTACGACATCACAGGCACCAGACTTCACTCCATCGAGGACGTCGACATGAGGCGGTGTCTAAAGAAAGCAGCATCTATCCTCAAGGACCGCCACCACCCAGGCCATGCCACTTCACTCTGCTACCATTGGGAAAAAGGTACAGGAGCCTCAAGACGAGCACTCAACGGCACAAGGACAGCTTCTTCCCTGCTGCCATCAGACTTCTGAATAATCAATGAACCAAAGCAACTGCCTTACTTTTTATGCACTGTTATTTTTTTTAATCTTAATTGTTGTGAAATGGTTATTATATGTATGTTTCCACTATGATTGCTGCAAAACACTGAATTGCATGACTTGTTCATGACAGTAAATACTAATTCATACAGTAGAACGAATCTTTCAGGCCGAAGCCCTTCATCAAGATATGAGCAGAAAGCAGGCAGGTGCCTGAATAAAAAGGTGGGGAGAGGTGGAAAGAAGGGGCAAGGGGAGGAGCATGGACCAACATGCAAGAGGTCAAAGGTGGACATGCTCTTCAGCCGAGCTCATCTCTGCTGACCAAGTTTATTCTCATCCATGTCTTCTCAGGACTTAATTAAATTTCAGGAATTCCTTCCTGAAACAGTCGTCTTTAAGGCTCTAGTTAAAATTTACCAAGTTTCTGATCACTTGGAATACTAAAAGCTTCCCAAGTAGCTGTTGTTCTTTCTGAAATATTGAGGCTTCTTGCATATTGAAGGCATAACACATTCACATGAACGATTTCCACCAGTTGTCAATTGCTCATAATGCACAGAGGAGATTTCAAACAGTTGGTCATCCAGGAAGACGCACAGCACAATGATGCTTTGCAATCTTTCCAGAGCCTCTGGTCTGGGAGAAGAACAGTCCAGTCACTGTACTGTCAGCTGCTGTCATAAATAAATCACTGCTTCAGGAGTGAAAAGACCCAAGTGCCACAACTGATATGCAACCACTGGCTATAAAATGCAGCCACTAAAAATGAGGGTTAAAAAAAATGCAGCCATAGCTTGATACAATCTGGTCTTAAGTAACACTGAAACATCCAAGCTAATAACAGGATGGTTGACGATCCGATAAACACAAACTCCAGAACACGGAGTCTACACATTATGAGATATCATCAGGGAGCCCACTTGGTCTGCTGGTAAATATTTTGACTTTATTGGTCATTAAAAAGCACTTCAAGTAGAGGGAAATGAAATCCTACTCATCTAACTCCACAGTGCAAGCATCTTCTTCATCAATTTAGTTCCCAGCTCCTTTCCCCACAGTCTTCAACATTTTGGCTGAGATCAACAAAAGGTGAGAATTCCGATAATCAAAGCGAAAGTAATCTTAGGAATTGTGCCTGAATTTGTTTCCAACATGAATACAAGTTACTAAGTGGTTGAATAAAATGAACCAATGCAATATAAACCAGCTTAAAGCATTTCAGAGAATGGTTCATGAATAAAATCTGGTGCCATGCCAGATAAGGATATACAAGGGCAAATAAGCAAAACCTTGGTCGAAATTGTTTTCACAAGGCTTATAAAAAAATGAAAGCAGGCAACAAAAGTCCAGAAATAAAGACTCAAAGAAATCACATGCACCATCGCCAATATTGCATAGACAACTAGATACCTTTAAACAGAGAAAAGAGGTGTAGGCTTGAAGGGCAAAATAGCCTACTCCTACACCACCATTCATTTTGATCATGGCTCCTCATCTATTCTCTCCCCAGTACATGCCTTCTCCCCATACCCCCTGATCCCCTTAACCACAAGGGCCAAATCCAACTCCCCCTTAAATATCAAGAAAGAACTGGCTTCATCCACTTCCTGTGGCAAAGAATTCCACAGATTCACCACTCTGCGAGAATATTTTTTTCTCATCTTAGTCCTAAAAGACTTCCCCCACATCCTTAAACTGTGCCCCCTGGTTCTGGTCTTCCCCAACAACAGGAAAAACCTTCCTGTATCTAGCCTGTCCAAGCCCTTAAAAATTTTATTCATTTCTGTAAGATTCTCCTGCCCCCTCCCACCCCCACAATCTTCAAAATTCCAGTGAGTATAAGCCGAGTTGATCCAGCCTTTCTTCATATTCAAGTCCTGCCATCCCTGGTATCAATCTAGTGAACCTTTGCACTCTCTCAATGGCAAGGATGTCGTTCCTCATATAAGGAAACCAAAACTGTACACAATACTCCAGGTGTGGTCTCATTCGGGCCCTGCACAACTGCAGTAGAATCTCTCTGCTCCTGTACTCGAATCCTCTTGCTATGAAATGCCAACATACTATTCATTTTCCTCACTGCCTGCTGTACCTGCATGCGCTCTTTCAATGACTGGTGCACAGGACACCCAGGTCTTGTTGCATCTCTCTTTTTCCTAATCAGACATCATTTAGGTAACAATCCTTTCCTGTTCTTGCCTCCAAAGTGGATAACCTCACATTTATCCATATTATATTGCATCTGTCCAACATGCCCAAAATAGGCCAGTTTTAGGAAAGTGGTCAACAACCTCAATTTTCAAAATCCAGTTTGTACAGGTACACACTCCTTTATCCAGAACCCTCGGGGGACAGTATGTTCTGAATTTTGGATTTTTCCAGATTTCGGAAAGCCCATCCAAATTGTGGTGCCATATTCACCCCCACCCCTTCCCTCGCCTGCCGGTCTCTCGGCCACCTGACTCGCGCTGCCAGTCTCCACCCCTTGCCTGCCTGACTCGTGCTCCCAGTCTCTCCCTGCTGGTCTCTCACCCACCCGACTCGCGCTGCCGCCTCTCTCCCCACTTTCTGGATTTTGGAGCTTTCAGGATGTCTGGATAAGGGATCGTGTACCTGTATTTATTAGGTTTTTTTTCTGTCTCCAATTTAATAAATATTTAGGTAGATTTAACATAAAATGTCAATGTATTAACATTTTAATCAACTGGTGTTATTTCACAATAGAATTAAAATCACAATCAGGTTTTTAAATTTTATTTGCAGCAACCATAGAAGCCGATTCCAGGCATTTAAACCTGTACCACCCATTTACACCCAAATTAACTTTCAACCCCATAACTTTTGCAGTATGGGAGGAAACTGAAGCCAGAAAAAAACAATGCAGACATGGGGAGAATGTACAAACTCCTTTACGACAGCACCTTATTCAAATCTGGCTCAAATGCACTGCAATATCATTTATGTGAGCTTATTGGTTTATATTACAACTGTATTAACATCTTCAACCATTTTCCACTCATCAAAATGCTTTTCCACACATTGATGCACAACATAAATTCAATTTATTTCCAAGTCAAAAGGTACAGCAAGTCTGCAGCTTCATTTCATTAACCCAGATGCTTCATTGAAAAAAGCTCTTTACCACAAAGGATAACAAATCAATACGCAACAACAGTCAAAATATTTAATTAAATCAGCAAATCCTAAAAACTAAAAACCTCATGACATGGGTATAGTTGTCATCTGCTGAAGGCTTAAGACTCATCGACAGCTGTGTATCACAGCAGCAGCTTGACAAATGACAAGAACAGAGACTGAATTAAATAAAACGATGGATCTAAGGGTACAGATTCAAAATTCTGTCTGACAAACTATGAAACTTATTGAATGATGATTTATGGTCAAAAAAAATCAAAAGCATAAACAGTTAACAATTCCCATTGCCCTCTGAGACATAATCCAATCTAGTTCTGTAATTCTCATCCATTTCAATTTCACAAATAAATCTCAGAATTCTACAGACACCATGTTTGAAGTGAAACAAAATGCTGGAGAAGCTCAGCAGGTCCAACAGTGTCCTTTGTGTAGCAACAGCAAAGGTTTCGGGCTTGCGCCTTTACCAGCTCCTTTCATGTTTCTGACAGCGACAAGAAGAAATTTCTTCACTCAGATTCTGACCATTTCAAATTCTCTCCACCAGAGGCTGTGAATGCTCAGGAGTTTACTCATTCAATAAAAAGGTTGAATTTTTGATACTTGGAAAAGTAAGGGTCAAGTAAATTCAACCACAAAGTTGTGCAGAGGTCAGAAATTAAAGGAGTGTGCAGTGGTTGTATTGTGGGATGCAGCCATTATAGTGCAAGAGGTCCTCAAAATGGTACACCAGTCCTTGGCAGAACAATACAATCAGTCCTCTCCTGCTCACAAGCGGTCAGTGAAATTTTTAACCTTTAAATGTTTTCCCAATATTGTTTTAAAAACCACAGATGAATCAACGTTATCCACACTTTCAGGCAAAAGATAAATGTGAATGACAGCCAACTGCCAACATTTTCACCCAAACTAATAATCACTAATATGTGGTAATTCTGCCTTGCCCACAGGAAAATGAATCTCAAGGTTTATGTAATGGCATACATTGACAATAAATGTGAAATCTATAATTGCACTGTGAAACATAACTAATTGCATGGAAACAAAACTTTGAAGAGGATTCATAGTTGAAATAAGGGAAACTACATGTCAAATTATGCACGACAACATGGTCATTGCACAGATTCAATATTGGACAGAATACTTGAGTCTTCATAAAAGTGACCTGGTAAAAAAACCCCTAGTTTATCGGTTGAAACAAAAGCGCTACAGACAGCACAGGTCTAACACAACCAAAGGTATGGCTGACAAAATATTTTACACCGTTGCCAAGATGGATGAAATCAACTTTATATCCCTCACTAAAGTCAACCATCACAAAGTCCATTTGATCTAAAACAAGAGATGACCTCTCTGATCATTGTTTGAGATGGTAGGAAAAGCATACAAATGTTTAATCGCTTGATTAATAATGCTCCATTTAAATCAGTTTTCTCAAATTAGCAAACTTAATTTAGCAGGTTAAAGTAACAGAAATTTCACATTTAAATCTAAACTCCTAATGCCCAGGTTTTCTCAGTTTTGACTTGATTGCTGACAGCTACAATGGCTCAGTCACAGGGGAAATTTTTCAACTTTGGATTTCTATTTTTCACTTTTATCCTCCTATCCCATTATTCCTTTAAGCTCTCACAGCATGCATATACATCCAGCAATATCTCATCTCAAATATGAAGATGTAAACTGGCTTGGGAAGTACTGTAGAACAAATGACACTTGCAGAACAAAATCCCAAGACAAGTCAAAAACTCGCAGGATAAGGGCCAATAGAATTCACATTCAGCGCAATCAGAGAATATGTGCATGTTTTCTGAAAGTACAATTGAATAAATTATTCTGCTTATGAATGCCTCTGCAAAATGGAAATAACAGTTGACACTTTCATCCATTTGGCTGTCTGGATCTGATGCTGCTTCACATTTTGGCATCTTTCCCTTCGATCGATGTAGCTATTTTTGGACATAATCTCCATCTGTCACAGTTTATCATCTTGTCTTTCTCCCATGTTTCTCCTTTTGAAAGATATACTGTAACTTTAAAAAGTTAGAGATAGAAACAATACAGCTGATATTGTTCCATTACACCAGTGGTTTTCAAACTTTTTCTTTCCACTAACATACCATCTTAAATAATCCCGATGCCATGGTTGCTCTGTGATTAGTAAGGGATTGCTTAAGGTGGTTTGTGGGTGGGGGAAAAAATAAGGTTGAGAACCACTGCTCTCGACCCAATTGTTACGGAAATATTTTGCTTGAGAAAAATTGTCATTGGCCCATTTCCTTTGGAGTTTTGAAACCGTGCACATAATGAGTCAATTAGGTACAATTAAAACAGTGGTTTTCAAACTTTTTCTTCCTACTCACATCCCACCTTACTAATCACAGAGCACCTTTGGCATAGGGATTACTTAAGGTGGGATGTGAGTGGAAAGAAAAAGTTTGAAAACCACTGTATCACACAATCAAATACCACGTTTCATTCTCAAGCCCGGCATCTCTCCATTCAACTGATGGGCTGATTTTTCCTGCCGTCTGCTGATTGATTAATTAAATGAAATGAACATCTCTCTACCTGTGCACTTCCCTCCACATGTTCAACTTAAAATGAGGATGAGGCAATCCAATTCCTGGTTTCCCAAATCAAAAGCAAAAGTTCCTGTATGCCACTCACATAAACTCTACTAGATGTTGAGCCACCCAATATATACATGTTAAAAATTAAAGCTTTTTTCACCAATGCTCATTTTGGGCATCTATGTCTGGCTGTACTTGTGCAGTCACTATGACCATGTCGGAAACCAAGCAGCCAAATTGCCACAAAACATTGACGGTGATGATCAGAATCAAGTTTATCATCATAAAATTTGTTTTGCACCAGCAGAACAAGGGGCAAAATTTACTATAAATTGCAATTTGTAAATTCAAGATTTAAAAGATAAGTAATTAGTGCAATAAAGAGAAAAAGTGAGGTTGTGTCCACAATTTCATTGTCTGTCCTGAAATCTGATTGCAGTGAGGTGGGGTGGGGAGCTTTTTTCTCACATTGAGCGTGTGCCTTCAGGCTCCTGCATCTCCTTCCCAATAATAGCGGTGTGAAGAGGGTGGTCAGCGTCCGTTATAATAGAAGCTGCTTCATGGATGGAAGACTAATGGCCAAGCTTCAACCCTCTGTTCGTCCTGTACCTCCATACCAGACAGTGATGCAACCAGTACAAATGCTCTCCATGGCAAACCTGCAGAAATTTGCAAGTCTTTGGTGACATACCAAATCTCCTCAAACTAATGCCTACTTCATTAATGCATTGACATGATCATCTCAGGATAAATCTTCAGAGATGTTAAGATCCAGGAATGATGACACGAACTTTCCTCATGACACCAGATTCATACACCAGGATGCCATTAAAAACCATCATCTCCTCAAATCGAATTAGCAAACCCCAAGACTGAGGCCTCAAGACCCCCATGTGCAATTGGATCCTGGAATTCCTCACTCCAGATCCGAATCAGTGCAGATTGGTTAAAACTTTCCTCCTCAACCGTGTCTGCCTGTCCCGCATCGGACTTGTCAGCCACAAACGAGCCTGCAGCTGACGTGGACATTTACCCCCTCCATAAATCTTCGTCCGCGAAGCCAAGCCAAAGAATCTCCATCAGCAACAGAGCATCACAGGTTGGCAGTCTTCGCCTGTTTTATACCCATTTCTGTGCGGCTCAGTACAACAACACCATTTAAAAACTTGCTAGTGATACCACTGTATAAAAAAGGGGAATGAGTCAGCACATAGGAGGAAGATTGAAAGCCTTGGCTGAATGGTGACGAACAACAACCACACACTCAATGTCACCAAGAGCAAGGAGCTGATTGTCGACTTTCGGAAAGGAAAACCAGGTGATCATTGGGGGACCAGAGGTGAAGAGGGTAAGCAAATTTAAATTTGTGGGAATCATCATCTTGGAGGCCCTTTCCTTGGCCCATCATGCCAATGACATTGTGGGGAAAGAACTTCTACTTCCTCAGAAGTTTGCATCAGTTCAGTATGTCATCGGAAATCTTGTCAAACTTCTAAAGATGTGTTCTGGAAAATGTGCTGAACAGCTGCATTACAGCTGATATAGGAGAACCAATACCCCTGAGGGGGGCAGCCCTACAAAAGATAGTGGACACAGCCCAGGACGTCCTTGGCAAAACCATCCCCACTATTGAAAACGTCTCCACGAAACATTGCCTTTGTCGAGCAGATGCAATCATCAATCATCAAGGATCCACGTCACCTAGCACGTGCTCAGTTTTTAGACATACAGCACGGTAACAGACCATTCCAGCCCAAGAGCCCTTGCCACCCAATTCCACCCGATTAACCAACAACCTACGTTACATTTCAACTGGTGGAGGAAACTGGAACCCCATGGGAAGGGGAAATCATACAAACTACTTACAGACACCGCGGGATTTGAACCCAGGTCTTGATTACTGGGACTGTAACAGTGTTCTCCTCACTGCTGCCATCAAGAAAGATGCACATGTACCATAAGACTTGCACCAACAGGTTCAGGAACAGTTGCTACCCCTCAACATCAGACTCAAACAATATGGAGGGGAGTTGTGAGATGGGGCAGACAGGGGGATGAGAGGTGGGAGTGAGAAGGGGCAGACAAGGGGATGAGGTGTGGGGTGATTGGGGGGCAGACGGGACGGTGAGGGGTGGGGGTGAGTGAGGGAGCAAACAGGGGAGGATGAGGGGTGGGGGTGAGAGAGGGGGAGGACAGAGAGGTTGAGGGGTGGGGGTGAGTGAGGGGCAAGGCGGGGGGATGAGGGATGGAGGTGGGTGAGGGGGAAAGCGGGGGCGGGATGAGGAGTGGAAGTGGGCGGGGAGCTGGCGGGGGCGGGGAGCTGGCGGGGGCGGGGGGACTGACACGGTTGGGGGCGGGGGGCTGACAGGGGTGGGGGTGAGGGGGACGAGGGAGCGCTGCAATGGGGAAGGCCGAGGCGTTCCGCAACTGCGGCTGCTCTCATCCTTGACCCTTCTCCTCCTCCGCAGCGACCAGCCCCGCTTACCTGGTAACGGCCCTGTAGAGCAGCGCCCCGGTGGCACACAGGCCAAGGCCGCCGCCGGCCGCCGTGAGGGGAAACGCGGAGAACACCCCGACCAGCGCCTCCATCGCCCGCGTAGAATGGGACCCACACGCTCGACGCGTCTGCGTCATCGCTCCTCGGCAGCGTCATCACGTCGCCCCACTGTCCGGTGTGGGGCAGCCCCTGGGGAGGAAAGGTTCTGCAGCGTTGCACCAGAAAGGCAGATGGAGAGGAGGGGGATCCACTGGGTGCAGGGCAGTGGGATCAGGCAGAGGAACTCGGCCGGTCTTGCAGCGGGCATGAGACACAAAGGAAAACTGCCGACGTTTCGGGACTGAGCTGTGCCAGCAAAAACCAGGCAGGCGGGGCAGTCCGGACCAACAAAAGGTGTTAATTGGATAGAAGGGGGGAGGTGAGAATTGATTTTGCCTGTGCTGAAGGAGACAGGGAAAAGGAGAGAAGGTGGGGGAGCTGAACGAAAGCCAGAGAAGTAGATGTTATTTAAAGGGTGAAAAACTACCGCATGCTGTTGTGCAGAGGGACTTGGGAGTACTTGTGCATGAATCGCAAAATGTTAGGTTGCAGGAGGTTATTAAGAAAGCAAATGGAATGTTGGCCTTCATCGCTAGAGGAATTTAATTCAGGAGTCGGGAGGTAATGTTGCAACTGTATAAGGTACTGGTGAGACCGCACCTGGAGTACAGAGTCCAGTTCTGGTCTCCATATTTGAGGAAGGATATACTGGCTTTGGAGACGGTCCAGAGGAGATTTACTAGCTTGATCCCTGGGATGAAGGGGTTGACTTATGATGAAAGATTAAATCATCGAGGATTGTATTTGCTCGAGTTCAGAAGAATGAGAGGTGATCTTATAGAAACCTATAGGATTATGAAGGGCATGGATAGGATAGATGTAGGAAGGTTTTTTGAGCTGGCCGGGGAAACTAAAACGAGAGGACACAGTCTCAAGATTCGGGGGAGTAGATTTAGGACAGCGATGAGGAAAAATAGTTTTTCCCAGAGAGTAGTGAATGCTTGGAATTCTCTAACCAGGGAAGTGGTTGAGGCTGCCTCATTAAACATATTTAAAATTCGGTTAGATAAATTTTTACATGATAGAGGAATCAAGGGATATGGGGAGAAGGCAGGTAGGTGGAGTTAGGTCATAAATTAGATCAGCCATGATCGTATTGAATGGCGGAGCAGGCTCGATGGGCCATTTTTGGCCTACTCCTGTTCCTTCTTCCTATGTTCCTATGTGAATGCCAACATGTTGGAGGTTGTCCAGACAAAGGTGAGGGTATGTTCCTCCTAATTGTGGGTGGTCTCAGTCTGGTGGCAGTGCATGACACCAAGGACAGACTCGTGGGCAAGGGAATTGAAAAGGGTGTTCACTGCGCTGACAGAGCTGAGGTGCTCAATCATAGTATGGTACAGACTAGAAGGGCCCATTTCTGTTCTGTGATGTTGTTCTCTGGTTCAAACTGTGATTCACTGGCACATCTGTGCGGACATGTTCAGGAGGAGGAAAGTGTGAATCTGCAGGTGTCACCTACTGCATCCCATTGTGGTCTCCCCATCGGAGAGATTGGATGCAGGCTGGGAGATCACTTCATTGATCACTTCACTGCGATGGCGTTAATCTCACAATCACCACCCATTTCAATTTCCTCACCTCCTTCCCTTGCAGATATGTTTGTCCATGGTGTCATGGACAATGGCCCTGGTAGATCACGTCCCTGTGGTGTTCAAGTGGGGGTGGGTGGAGAAGATCATCCACAAATTGGAGGAACAACTCTTAATATTCCATCCGGTGACCTTCCATCCACGTGGCTTTTGGAGGGAAATGTACACATTTTTAAAACATTGTGCCTTAAATGTGTGCAGATCTATTTATAAACTCCTATTTGGTTACATGATTGTTAGGCATTTTTACACTGCTGCTGAAGAGCAGAAAATTTCCTGAAATCCAGTGACAGTGTAAAAATGTCAAGACAATTGATTAATGCAAATTCCATCCTGTAATTTTTCCACTGGGACCCTTACACATTTCTACAGAATGCCAGCCACTCCGCAAGAAACAAGCCTAATGAAATCAAAGTTCCCTCTGACGAACTCTGCAACACAGCAAGGCTGTGCAAAAGTGCCCGTGTCAACAACCACATTGGGACACATCAAAGTATGCTTTTTTTTTCCCCCAGAAAAATTCCAGTTTCTGTGTAAAAATGCCAATTGACGGGGTGGTGGGATGATGAATTGTACTTTTCCTCACCCATTCTTACACTCATCCTTGCATTGGCCCATCAGCCAGATCTTTCTGGTGTGAAATTTAATCCCAGACTCAGTGAACAAAGAAAAGCTGGAGGAACTCAGCAGATTGGGCAGCAACAATCAATGAATGCTTGGGGTTGGGAGCCTTTGTTAAGACTTTTACTCAAGCAAGAGTACCCGCTGAACAGCTGACTCATGAGCCTGGGCCATTGGATTGATGGCAAGATGGCCTTGTGAATGGTGGTGCAGACGAGCTGCTGCCTCTGTGAGGAGCAGCTGAGAGACAGTGATTCCGTGGGGTCCAACCACCCAGTCTGACTCCCTTCAGCTCTGGACAGGCTTTAAACAGCCTGGTAAAGGAGCCAACGATTTTATTTAAAATCCCGCAAACCATGGGGTCTGGGCCAAAGATGGCAGCTCAGCAGCAGCCATGAAGGGTTGCAGACTCCAGGGAAGTGGAGGACTGGCACAGGGCACCAGGAAACAGAGAACACTGCTTCCCCTTCCCCCCAGCCTGGAGAAGAAGCAAAGTTGCTGACCTGTGGGACAGTGACAATGGTGGTGGGTGAGTGAGGGGTTCTGTGGCTGAGAAACACACAGGTTGTAGGCTGCTGGTCGAGGGACTCGCACCGGGCAGTGGACTGCTGGAGCCTGGCTGAAGGGGTGCCAGGTGCCGGAGTTGGGAACGCGAAAGGGTACAACTGAAGGGTTCCTAATTGTATCAGAGCTCAGGCTGCTGTGGGTTTGGACTGAACTCTGGGGCTCAGCAGGGCTGGAGGTAAATCCACAGACACTCAGTAGATGCTTTCAAACTGCCTTGTAAAATGGGGTTAACTGGGCAATTTGACTGGTTAGCACCCCACTCACATGTAATATAATGCTGAATCTTGAACCAATAATCAGAAAAATAAACCAGATGAATGAGAAATTTAAAAATTGCATGTCAAAGGCTGAGAGCTAATGAAATGGAAGAACTCTGAAACAAAAGCATGGAGTCCATGAAATAAAAGAATTGGCTGAATTTGCAAAATCTCATTGAGGGCTGTTTTGAACTTTGTAATTATTTGAAATTTGAGCCAACGGTCTTGTTCTCCAAGAGCTCCACTTCATTCTCTTTCCTGAGCCACAAGGGATCAATTACAAGAGGATGTGTAAAATCAGTGCGGGGATTTTTTTTGCTTGTTGATCAAATTACCTGACTGCACATTTTGCTTCCTCAGTAATCGTGTGAATTCAGTAACTGAATGCACTTTTTTATTCTAATTTTCAAGATCTTCAAAAGCTGGCCTTGATACGCACTTACCAAAAATTACAGCTCTATTGAGGGTAGCACAGTTGGTCTAGCAGTTTGCAAAACCCTGGCACTGTAAAGGTGTTGTAAGGTGTCTGCCTGAGTTTTCCCTGGGGGCTCATGTTTCCTCTCATTATTCAAAATGTACTGGGGTGAACGTTAATTGGGTGGTACAGACTCGTGGGCCAAAATGCCCTTTTACCATATCTAAATTTAAAATCACAAATATCGGTACTCCTTCCAAAAAATATTCATCATCATGGATATGACCAGAGGAACCTACTTTCACTTCAGGAGGAAGGGAGAAGTCACGTGATGGAGTAGTGACCGGTAGGGTAAATATACTGGAGCGGGCAAGGAATAAAATTAGAGAAGATAATAAGCCATTGAAATACAGACATAAGTTTTGAACTCTTAAAGAAGAGGAAGGAGTTTAATTCAGCAAAATCGATCCTATGGAAAAAAGGTTATAAATTCATGTTAAGACATCCAGCTGTGCTTAAAATATTTATCCCCGAGGAGCAAAACAGACTGTTCTTGGATGCAAAGGAAGCACAAGAATTCGCAGAACATTTGCAGGACAGAAGGAGAGATGAAGAGATGTAATAAGAATGAAGGACGACGATAAAGTACACATATATATAAAAATGTATATGTAAAGAACTAAAGAGGGAAAAGAAAAGGGAAGGAAGGGGGAAAAAAGGTTGAGCTTTGTTATATGTGTAAAAAAAAGTTTTCGGGGGGGTTGCAGGGGGGAGAGAATAACCGTCACTGCGAAATCAGTTGACACTTGTGAAGGATTGCAATCCAAATGGAATGGGGAGTTGCGGTTGCCCAGCAAGGAATAAAGGGCAAATGGGGGGGGCATTTGGGGTTAAGGTAATATTGGATGTGGGAGTTGTTGGGAGTATTTTATGTTTTAAATGTGTTGTCATACATTGAGTTTAGAAAAGAGAAAACTGAAAACTGAGATATGAAAATGGGGGAAAAGGGGTATGGAGGAGGTGAGGAAGCGGAAATGAGGTGTAAACAGGATATTAGATGGCCTCATTGAACTATATGACTATAAACATTAATGGAATACATAACCAAATTAAAAGGAGGAGGCTATTAAATTTACTGTAAAATGAAAAAATAGATATAGCATTTGTGCAGGAAACGCATCTAATTGAAGTGGAACATAACAAATTAAAGAGAGACTGGGTAGGCACCTAGCGGCAGCATCATATAATTCAAAAGCTAGAGGTGTAGCTATATTAATTAATAAAAATGTAATAAAAATAGTGGAGGGAATAATAGATCGTGCAGGGAGGTATGTAATGATAAAGTGTCAGATATACTCAGAATTTTGGAATTTGCTCAATATATATGCACCTAATGAGGAGGATCAAAAGTTTATGCAGAATATTTTTTTGAAGATTGTAGATACACAAGGAAATATATTGATAGGAGGGGATTTTGACCTTAATTTGGATCCAATGTTGGATAAAATTGGACAAAAGACAAGCAAAAAGAATAAAGTAGCCAAATTTATGGTTAAATCAATGCAGGAAATGAAACTCATGGATATATGGAGGAGGCAGCACCCAAGGGAGAAGGAATACTCATATTATTCAAGTAAGCATAAAACATACTCAAGGATTGATATGTTTTTGTTGTCAGCCCATATTCAAGGGAAAGTTAGGAAAACTGAGTATAAAGCTAGATTAATATCTGATCATTCACTCCTGTTATTAGCAATAGAACTGGAGAACATCCCACCAAGAACATATAGATGGAGGTTAAACTCCAAGCTACTTAAAAGGCAAGAATTTAGAGAGTTTATTGAACGTCAAATTAAAGCATGTTTTGAAATAAACACGGAATCAGTGAAAGACAAATTTATATTTATGGGACGCAATGAAAGCCTTCATTAGAGGACAGATAATAAGTAACTGAGATGAAAAAGGATTACAATCAGGAAATAGAGCAGTTGGAAAGGGAGATGCTAAGTACAGAAAAGGAACTGGTAAAAAGGGATATAACGGAAAAGAGAGAATTTGCGGACAAAAAATTAAAATACGAAACATTACAAACATACAAGACGGAGAAGAACATAATGAAAACAAAGCAAAAACACATAAAATATTAGCCTGGCAACTTAAAACAGAACAAACTAAAAGAACTGTATTGGCATCAAGGAAAAAGGACAAACAAATTACATATAACCCAATAGAGATTAATGAGATTTTATGAACAATTATACCAAAGATGGCAGTCTCTTCAATCTGAGGCGCCTGCAAGCTCACACCAAGACACAAGAGAAACTTGTCCGTGAACTACTCTTTGCAGATGATGCCGCTTTAGTTGCCCATTCAGAGCCAGCTCTTCAGCGCTTGACGTCCTGCTTTGCGGAAACTGCCAAAATGTTTGGCCTGGAAGTCAGCCTGAAGAAAACTGAGGTCCTCCATCAGCCAGCTCCCCACCATGACTACCAGCCCCCCCACATCTCCATCGGGCACACAAAACTCAAAACGGTCAACCAGTTTACCTATCTCGGCTGCACCATTTCATCAGATGCAAGGATCGACAATGAGATAGACAACAGACTCGCCAAGGCAAATAGCGCCTTTGGAAGACTACACAAAAGAGTCTGGAAAAACAACCAACTGAAAAACCTCACAAAGATAAGCGTATACAGAGCCGTTGTCATACCCACACTCCTGTTCGGCTCCGAATCATGGGTCCTCTACCGGCACCACCTACGGCTCCTAGAACGCTTCTACCAGCGTTGTCTCCGCTCCATCCTCAACATCCATTGGAGCGCTCACACCCCTAACGTCGAGGTACTCGAGATGGCAGAGGTCGACAGCATCGAGTCCACGCTGCTGAAGATCCAGCTGCGCTGGATGGGTCACGTCTCCAGAATGGAGGACCATCGCCTTCCCAAGATCGTATTATATGGCGAGCTCTCCACTGGCCACCGTGACAGAGGTGCACCAAAGAAAAGGTACAAGGACTGCCTAAAGAAATCTCTTGGTGCCTGCCACATTGACCACCGCCAGTGGGCTGATAACGCCTCAAACCGTGCATCTTGGCGCCTCACAGTTTGGCGGGCAGCAGCCTCCTTTGAAGAAGACCGCAGAGCCCACCTCACTGACAAAAGGCAAAGGAGGAAAAACCCAACACCCAACCCCAACCAACCAATTTTCCCTTGCAACCGCTGCAATCGTGTCTGCCTGTCCCGCATCGGACTGGTCAGCCACAAACGAGCCTGCAGCTGACGTGGACTTTTTACCCCCTCCATAAATCTTCGTCCGCGAAGCCAAGCCAAAGAAAAAAAATACCAAACTAAGAACGAGGAGAAAGATGATAAAATAGGTTTTTAGCTGAAATTGCAAGAAGAGGAACAAAACAAACTGATAAAACCATTTGAAATATAGGAAGTACAGGATATATTAAAAAAGCTGCCGAACAATAAAACACCAGGAGAAGATGGATTCCCAATAGAATTCTATAAAACGTTTCAAGAATTCTTAATTCCTCCTCTCCTGGAAGTAATGAACCAGGTAGAATAAACACAAAACTTGCCAGATTCATGTAAGACAGCAATAATTACAGTAATACCAAAGATGGGGAAGGATCCATTAACACCACCATCATATAGACCAATATTGCTACTTAACTCAGGTCATAAGATAACGAAATTATTACCAAACAGATTGGCCGATTGTGTACCAAAATTAGTAAAACAAGATCAAACTGGATTTATAAAAAGACGAAGAGCGGATAATGTCTATAAAGTTATTAATCTAATTCATGTAGTTCAAGGAAATAAGAAGCCAACAGTGGCTGTTGCTTTCGACACAGAAAAAGCCTTTGACAGAGTAGAATGGAACTATTTATTTACAGAGGTTCAATCTACCATAAAAATATATTAATTAGATTAAAGCATTATATAATGAACCGTTAGCAAAGGTAACAAACAGTAAATGGATTTGTATCAAGCCAATTTAAATTAAGTAGGTCAACTAGACAAGAATGTCCATTATGCCCCTCATTGTTCGCCTTAGCAATAGAACCATTGGCGGAACTGATAAGAACAGAAAATAAAATAAAAGGGATAAAAATAAAGGAGTATAAAATCAGCTTATTTGCAGATGACATCATAGTATACCTAACAGAACCAGAAATATCAATAAAAGAATACATAAGAAATTGGAGTATGGAGAAATATCGGGGTACAAGATCAACGCAAATAAAAGTGAAGTGATGCCAATGAGTAACACAGATGATACAGAATTTTAAAAAGAATCACCATTTAAATGGCAAGCACAAGCAGCAATCTGATACCTAGGGATCAGGTTAGATGATAACTGAAGCCACCTACACAAACTAAATTATCAGCCACTAATAAAGAAATTGCAGGAAGACTTAGAACACTGGAAAGAATTACCACTAACGTTGATAGGGAGGGTAAACTGCATTAAAATGAACGTGTTCCCAAGGATACAATACTTATTTCAATCATTGCCAATTCCCTTAACAGAGAAATTCTTCAATGAACTAAAGAGAATAATAAGGAAATTCTTGTGGAAAATGGGGAAACTGAGGGTAGCATTAGATAAATTAGCAGAGAGGTATAATCAAGGTGGTTTGCAGTTACCAAACTTTAAAAATTATTTTCGAGCTGCACAATTAAGGTATTTATCAGATTTTTACCAGACAAGGGAAAAACCAGATTGGACTGAGATAGAACTTGATAAAATAAGGGAGAAGAACATATACTTTTTAAGTGGGATAAAAAGCTGATGCAATATAAAAACTCACCAGTATTGCATCCTTTACTTAATATAAGGAAGAAGATCCATTTAGAAAGGAAAAAAAATGAATTACCAAATACCAAAATTGTTATTGACACAAAACCTACTAATCCCTTTTACAATAGATAACCTTTCCTTTAGAAAATGGGAGAGAAAAGGAATCAAAAGAATAGAAAATTGTTTTTTGGGAAATAATTTATTAACATTGAACAGTTGAAGTACAAATATAGAATATAGAGCCGCACAATTAAGGTATTTATCAGATTTTTACCAGACAAGGGAAAAACCAGACTGGACTACGATAGAACTAGATAAAATAGGGGAGAAGGTACCAGAACATATACTTTATAAGTGGGATGAAAAGCTGGTGCAATATAAAAACTCACCAGTACTGCATCATTTACTTAATACATGGAAGAAGATCCACTTAGAAAGGAAAACAACAAATTATCAAATACCAAAATTACTATTGACGCAAAATCTGCTAATCCCTTTTACAATAGACAACCTTTCCTTTAGAGAATGGGAGAGAAAAGGAATTAAAAGAATAGAAAATTGTTTTTTGGGAAATAATTTATTAACATTTGAACTGTTGAAGGACAAATATGGAATAACTCATGGTACAATGTTTCATATCATCAACTGAAAGCTTATTTAAAGGATAAATTGGGAAACAGACTGAGATTACCTGAAGGAAGTAGCTTTGAATATGTAATTACAGACACAATGATAATTAAAAGATTTATAACATCAAGCTGCAAGATAAGGAAAATGATGAAATAAGCTATAAACCTAAACAAAGGTGGGAAAAGGACTTAAACAGAAAGATAAAAGTGAAGTATGGGAAAAGTTATGTTCTGGAACTATCCCTTCTCTTTCTTTCTCTCTTTGGCTTGGCTTTGCGGACGAAGATTTATGGAGGGGGTAAAAGTCCACGTCAGCTGCAGGCTCGATTGTGGCTGACAAGTCCGATGCGGGACAGGCAGACACGGTTGCAGCGGTTGCAGGGGAAAATTGGTTGGTTGGGGTTGGGTGTTGGGTTTTTCCTCCTTTGTCTTTTGTCAGTGAGGTGGGCTCTGCGGTCTTCTTCAAAGGAGGTTGCTGCCCGCCAAACTGTGAGGCGCCAAGATGCACGGTTTGAGGCGATATCAGCCCACTGGCGGTGGTCAATGTGGCAGGCACCAAGAGATTTCTTTAGGCAGTCCTTGTACCTCTTCTTTGGTGCACCTCTGAAACGGTGGCCAGTGGAGAGCTCGCCATAAGAATACAATAAACACGAGGCTACGCATGATACAGTATAATTGGTTACACAGGTTATATATCACGCCTCAAAAGTTAAAATAGGATCCAACATTATCAGATAGATGTTTTCGCTGTAAGAAGGTAATGGGAACAACAGTACATGCAATTAGGGCATGTATGAAAGTGAAAATGTTTTGGGAAGATCTAAATCAGATATTAAATAAAATCACAAAAAATAACATACCAAAAAATCCAGAGATCTTTCTTCTCAGTAACATAAGAAGTAAGGAATTAATCCTCAAATTGGATAAAGCGCAAAAAATATTTTTTATGTTAGACTTAGCAGTAGCAAAAAAAAATGTATAAGGTCAACTTGGAAAATGGATGAGAGCATGAGAATACAGCAATATTACATGGAAATGAATAAATGTATTCCATTGGAAAAAACATACAATTTAAAAAATAAAGTCACATTATTTGAACAAATTTGGGAACCATACATGGAAAATAACAGAGAGGGCTTGCCTCGGACCTCCAGCCCCTAAAATGATAAGAAGACAAAACTATTTGATTCAGTGTGTAAAAACAGATGATGCATTTTTCATTGTGTGAAGACATCATTTTATGGTTTTATTGTATTGTATATGTTGAATATTTATTAATTTGGGGGGGGGGAATCGGAAGGGGGGAAAGGGAGGGTAGGGGGGAAAAAATAGGTTAAATGCCACTGTGTATATTTAATGAGAAATATTTTGGTTGATATGGTTCACAGTGTGAAAAATAAAAAAATATTTAACTTCAGGAGGAAGTTCAGGGAACATGACCCAGTTCTCACCAAGGGCTCAGTGGTGGAGGTTCTGTCCTTGAGCCTCCACATTGATGCAATTGCAAAGAAGGCTCGCCAGCCGGTATACTTTGTGAGGTGTCTGAGGAGGTTCGGTATGTCACCAAAAAATCTCATAAATTACTGTGGAAAGCATTCTAGTTGGTTTCATAACTGTCTGATATGGAAGCACCAACTCTCAGGTCAAGAAAAAACTTGAGGGTTGTTAACTGAGCCAGTGACATCACAGGCACCACAGCACTCCATCAAGATATCCACATGAGACGGCGTCAAAAGCAGCCTCCATTGTCAAAAACTCCCACCACGCAGGCCACGCCCTCTTTACTCTGTCCAGGAGTTGAAAGACGAGCACTCAATGGCACAAGGATAGCTTCTTTCCCACTGTCATCAGATTTCTGAATAATCAATGAACCCATATACTTTTAGTGGACTAATATTTTTACTTTTTGTTTAAATAGTAATGTTGTAAGATGGTTATGATTACACTTTGAGGATGCTGCAAAACACCGAATTTCTTGACTTGATTATGACAATAAATTCTGATTCTTAGTCAGTCTATTGGCTTTGAGGATTACTGATAATCCCGTTTTGTTTGAGGGCAAGTCACAAGGCCAGCATGGGACCATGTTCCAAACACTGCTTCTCAGCACAATCCTAAAAGTTACTCCTCCATTTTGAGTGGTCAAAAGCAAAAATAATGCATAAGCTTGTGAAATAATGACTCCATTGTAATCTTATCAATCTGATTGAATCTTGATCTTATTGATTGAAGGGGTGTCAACTTCAGTCATCCAAAAGCATCCTGATTGTTACCAGGTTAGTAATTCAGAAACCTGAATTCTTAGGACACAAGATCGATATGTTTATTTTAAAAAAAAAGTGAATTTAAAAATACTTACCATCCGCAACACCAACCTTGAAACCACTATTTATTTTTGCAAAACTCAAACCAACGAAAGGTCCCAATATGCAGGTTGTGAAACAAACCAGAACAGTTGCCTTGTATGTTGGTCCTGCTGGAGTTTAGTCTGCAGGATCTTAGATTCACAATGTTGGCACCATGTCTATGCGAGCTTGATACTGCTGTCAACCAGTGTAGGTCCAGCTGTTTCTTGGCTGATAGCAGGAAAATGCTACGCCATAGCATTACAAACCAAGGAAATTACACATCTGATGCCATTCATCTGCACACTAGTAGGATAGATGTTGGCCTTGGAAGTGCCATAAAATAAAACCAAGAGTGCCCTTGATAGGAATCAAGAGTTTCTGCCTTCAAAATGTTGTTTTCATTAAAGATAGACATATCAGCAATAGAATCAATTGCAAGGATGAAGTCATGTTAGTTTTCCAGATACATCCTCTCGGTCTCATCCAGCCACATTTACAAGCCATTCTCAGTGATGATCAATGAAGCCTGTCAGCTGGAGTTAACGACATTCCCTCCTTAATGTTCCATTTGAAGCAGTACAGATTCACCAGCAGAAAAATAGAGGTTTACTTCATATTTGAACAACTGCTGTGAGATTTCATGAGGTATACTGTTAGTGTTGAGGACCAAATAATCTGTTCTCTCCCACAGGCACAAGCACTTTCAAGGCCAACATCTATCCTGCTAGTGTAATAATATCTTTAGCTGGTGACATAGGAGTCCAAGCAGACTGCTGTTGATGAATGGGTGAAACACAAAAGTCTGCAGATTCTGTGATTGTAGAAGGGATCAGGTCTGAAACGACAGCAGTAGATCTTTATTTTCTTTGGATGTTGCAAGACCAGCTGAGTTCCTCCAATACTTTGGTGCAAGGGACAAATCATTTGTAATGAGGACAAGGGTAGGAACCATTTTGGAAGTCAAATGGTCAGGACACATCTTTGATGTTAAAATCTAAAGCACAGGTCCATAACTAGATTATCAATCCAGTTTTTAAACTGGTTTTTGAATGTGTCTTGTGATTGCATCATATTCCCAAGAAACAAGAACTTCTCTTCCACATTCTTGAGCAGATAAACAAAGATTTATTGGCAAAGTGGTTCGAACAAACAAAATGGATTACTTGCTTTTGTTCTGATGTGCAGATTAAACACATTTGAGAGGAATCAAATTTAAAAGTTCAAAATAAGTGGCATATCTGTACTTGGTAGGAAATTAATGGCAAAAATATTTATTCAGATGGGAATTTTCAACCAATTCAAAACATTTTGAAAAGAAACTACCGGCAAGTTAACAGTAACACATGGTGAACACATGCTATAGTGAATATTGATCCTCAAAAGGTTAACAGCTAATTAGGTCAAACCAGATATATAACACCCTTGTCTCAGCTAGTACACTGATATTCATTGAACCTTATTTGATGTATTACGGTAAAATTGCTTCGTTTCTTCCCCTCCCTCATACAGATACTACATGAAGGTGTTTTATGCATGGGGGTGGGAGGAGAGAGGTAGGAACAACTCCATAACTCTAAATAAAATCCTACAACTGAAGAAATTTTCATTTTACTCAGTTGTTTGATTGATCATTGGTGAACTCTATTAAGGCACAGATATGAAATTAACAGTAGAATATTTCCTCACCTACCACTATTGCAGCCTCTAACCTTCTGTTGATACAGTAATGAAATATAAATTAACAGCAAAGTTTCTGATGCCAGCAATTTAAATACAAACAAAAGTGTCACATTTGGTGTTCAGTTAAGACTTTTTCTGGACACTATCAAGTTGTAAACAAAATTAATTAAAAGGGACCAAATAGCAAGCTAATATCTGTTTGCCTGGCAGCAGGTAAAGTGTACATTTCCCTTCAAATTAACATAAAACACTAGTTTGCAGTTTCCACAATCTGTTGAGACACATGAAACAATTGAATAAATTAACATTTTGCTGCAATTTTCTTTCATGACTTCATGTAGCATGCATTTCATACTGCACTCAGTATAAATACATTCTACTACTTGAACATTTCTACAGAAACCACAAACATTACAAATATACATACATTCCTTTCACAGAGTTTGTCAAGGTTTCCAGAAGGTCAAAAAAATATGCTTTCCAAGAGGGAAAGGGTAACACAAATTTGCAAATTTATTTTAGCTCCTTAAAATAAATAGTAACGTCTAGGGGCCAACGCATCAGCTATCACTGCACAGATTATTTTCAGAAGGGAAAAGATATTTGTTCTACCAATTTTTCCTGCTTATTATCTGTCTGTGACATCTATCTGCGATAACTTCAGTTACCATCTGGTGGCTTGTCCAAGCGGCTAATGTTAACACCCAAACATGAATAGATCACACAAGATATTATTTGGAGATCTCCCAGCACCTACAAGAATGCGTACACTTTGTGCAGATGTCATTAAACAGCAGCTGCCCTGGTCACATTATCTGTAGTTAACCAAATAAGTTAATGCCAAGGCTGGCACCTGAACATTAGTCTGGCATGGATCCAGGAAGAAAACCTCATCTTTGTGCTTTACATAAACAATATCTAATCTGGTCAGTGATTACTTACATTTTCCCCCAGCTTGTGGGTCATTACAATGACATTGCACTGTAACAAAACAATTGGTGAGCGTCCATTTATTTCCAACACTATCCCAAAACATGCACAATCAGTTCGTATGTGGTCATCATGATGGCCGTGTTTGGAATCTGGCGAATCAGCTGAGCTTGCAGTCCTCTGTAGAAGGCACTGTAACCTTCCTCTATCGCCACTAAGCGTGCAGTTTGCAAAAATGTTTTGTATTTTGTGCCTTCCTCCCGTAATCTTGTTCTTATGACTTCTAAAAAATAAATGCAAGGAAACGTTTTTTTTTTGCTTTTCCATTTCACTTCAATGTTCCTCTCACCAATTGTTTGGACCAATTGCTCCAATACTCTCCTGTACAAATTTTTAAGACAAAAACAATACATCCTTGCATATACATTTATCATGTCCTACATTTTTTTTAAACCCTCTCCCCAGTTCAAGAAGGCCAACATTTAGGGTCACCAACATAAATTTGACAGAACTTCCCACATGTCATGAATTATACAGGTCATGGGACAAGCCAGTAAATTCTCAGGACAGACATGAGCCCTCTTCAATAGTAAAGGCTAGCTTTCCTTCAAACCATGCACTTTATCAGACTTGAATGTACAGTGAAAACTTTGTTTTGAATGTCATCCAGGCAAGTCAACCAATATAGTGTGAATTTAAGGGTTAAACTGTGTTGAAAGATAATCACATTTATACCTGCATTACTGATGAGACTTGCAATTGCAATGTTGTTTCAAGACCCCAGGAAGCAGTAAATCAAGGCATTCTGCTAACTGCCTTCCCCAGAAAGGGAAATACCTGGTTAGTTGCCTTGATTTACTGCTAATTGCTTGCAACAACTTGATGTAGTTAGTGACAATGACTGATGTTCTGCTAACTGCTGAAGACAATGACTTGATGTACTGTTAAAGATAATGACCAAGACCAGCTACATGCTTGTGTATCAAACTGTCTTGTTAACTCAGCACACTTGAGCCCCTTTCACACTCACCAATGATCCCAGGAATCAAATGCCAATTGGCCTTTAAAGTGGCAAGTTTGAACGCAAAATCTGCTCCACTCAGGAGTCAAAGATGACATCATCTCACTCCAGGGATTGCTGGTCCCGACCCCTGGTGCAATCCCCAGCATCTGCAGACACCAGCATTAAGATGAGGCAAGTGTGAAATGAGCAATTGCATCAGAGGCACTTCCGATTAAAGGTAGAACAGACTAAATGCCGGGGATAAGCCCTTGTAAGTCTGCAAGCGTTCAGTATCCCAGTTAGAAATGGTCAAGTGTGAAAGGCCCCATTCCTATCCAAGGAGACCGAAGGGCCAATTTACTGAGATGCAAGTGTGAAAGGGGCTTTGGATTTGGAGTCGCGACTCATTGTTCATTCTCCTACACTCAACTGTGATAACCATGCAAAAGAACAAGTAGAGCAAAGATTTTAACTTTGCAGCATAAAAAGGGAACAAAGGGTCTGATTCAACAACAGTGTAGTGGATGTTGTTGAAGTACATTTAAACAGTGCAACACAGCATGAAAGAAATAGTCCTTGAATCTGGAAGTGGGCAGTTTCAAACCAATGGGAGTGAGGAAATGGAGAGGCTTGACTCATCTCCCTCATTTGCATGATGAAGGGCTAAATCCTGAAAGGCCGGTTATGTATCTTTACCTTTGCTTCATAAAGTTCACTGTTTGACTTGCTCAGCTTTTCCAGCATTATTTTTACTTCCCCTTCCTTTCAATGCATCTTGTATTTTGAATATCATGTACATGCTTCTACAGTTTTCTGGCTCCCCATTCCACTTATAGCCACACGATGACAAAGCTGTCCTTCATATCCCTCTCAAAGCTATACTCTCAGAATCTCGAATCAGCAACACTGAGAATAACTTTATCCATGTCCCTCATGATCATACACATTTCTAAAAAGGACACCCTCAGCCTCCTCTGCTCCACAGACGAAAAACCAGCTGATCCAAACTCTCCCTCAAACTCACTCTCCAGCTCCAAAAACGTCTGGTGAATTTCCTCCACAAACCATCCAATCTATTGTTATTTTTACTTGATCCAGGGGTCCAGAACTGCACAATACTGCAAGAGTGGTCTCACCACACTTTTTTACAGTGACATCCCAAGATCCCAACTTGTGTGTTCTATACTTCACCATGTCAAGGCAAGCATGCCAAATGCCTTCTTCACGGCCCTGTCAATCTGAGCTGCCACTTTAGCGAGCTATGGACCTATACTCCTTGCTTTGCTTTGTCTGCACTTCATGGAGCTGATGTACTTGGTGTACCTTTGCCCTTTTTAGCGTAGCGTGTTGGCCAACTCCCCAGGCAGCGGGAAACATAGGGCAGTCCAGACTTGGGTCTTTGTCTTCAACTCTCCCCAGAGCTCTACCATTTCCTGTGCAAGTCTTTCCCTGGTTTGCTTTACAAAGTGCAGCACCACAAATTTGTCAAAGAGTTCATTTTTATTTGTCACTCTTTGGCCTTCCTTCCCAACTGATCTATTCAGTTGTAAATTTAGCTATTCTTCCTCAATGTTCACAAAGCCACCAATTCTGGTATCATCTGAAAATTTACCAATCACATGGCATTTATAATTTGCATCACAAGGTAGTTAAACAAGCAATAGTGGACCTGACCACTTTAATGTAGCATTGGTCACAAGCTTCCAGTCACTTTTTTTTTTTTTTAAATCAGATTTCTGACACTCTCATACTAACCACCTCCACCAATGAGTCTCTGACTATACAAATGTTGGTCAATCTTGCATCTCTGAGTCTCCTTGAGCAACTTTTCCAAGATCGACATCAGGCTCACTCATCTGTAGTTTTTTTTTGGCTTGTCCTTGTTGCTCTTTTGAACAGAACAACCCTCCAGACTACTGTAACTTGCAACCATGATGAGGCAAATAACTCTCCAAAGTCCTCCAAAATGTATTCCCTGGCTCCTCACAAGGTTAGAAAATACACGGTCAAATCTATAACAATGCTGGTAATCCAGGTTCGAATCCAGCATTGTACGTTCTCCTGTGTCTGTGTGGGCTTCCTCCAGGTGCTCCCACTGTTAAAAGGTAATTAGGTGGCATGGGCTCATGGGCCAGAAGGGCCTGTCACTGTACTTTCTGTCTAAATTAAATTAAATTCTGGGGATCTGTTGACCTCAACGTGCTCCAAGGCCACCAAAAACCTCCTTCCTCTTAGTCTATAAATGATCCAAGTCATTCCAATTCACTTGCTTCATTTCCTCAGCTTCCATGATCTTCTCTACAGTAAAGACCAAAGGGAAGATGGTACCAGCCAAGAAGAAGCAAGAATACTTACCATGAGGATAAGCAGTACAAGATGCACACATCTTTGAAATTCCAGCAGCAATCATCAATCCGAGGAAGTCTGAAACATTCTTGTCATTATCCCTCACAGTGAACCTCCATTCCTCCAAATTTTTCTTCAAGGCTTCATAAATAACAAAATGAATCACAGTCTCAGAGATCCCAGCATATGAGGCAGTTAAACCTCTGTAAAAACCTTTGAATCCTTCTGTTTGATAGACGTGCCTTGCACATTGGAAAGCATTGGAGGCTTTTTCACCTCGTTTCCTACAAATAGATACAATGGAACCAAGTAAAGCACAAAAGCATTTTGAATTGTTGCTACAATTATGTTAAACATAACCTAGAACAAATGCAGCTTACCTGCTTTCCAATTGCATTCGTGTTTTGACCAACCAAATGGGGTTCATCAACGTATTCGTAATAAAGCCTAGTGTATTAAAAAGTTAGATTTCTTGAAACCACAAATCATCATTCATAAATGCAACAATTAAGGGAAGCTTTTACTTTACAAATACACCAGTTTCATGGTTCAATACTTTGATACGGTACATTCATATAGTTCACCGTGTGCTACCCACTGCTAATCCTCAAATTACAGTCCAATCCAGTGAACCAGTTTGGTGGAACTTCTATAAAGCTCTAAAGTACTTAACAGCCTGTTAATCGCCTTGCCACACAATTGGAAGATCAAACACCAATGTGTTGAAATGGGATGGCCTACTCGACCAGAGATCTGCAAATGTACCAAATGGCAAACCATGAAGTCATGTTTGGACTGTCCACTGGATGTCTTGCTAAGATCACCCAGCTCATATTGAGAGATACTCACCCTGTCATAGGCACAAAACTCTTTTCTAACATTCATTCTTAGAAAAAAATGTATACAAATAATTTAAAAACTACTTACTTGCAAACCCAGCAGAACACATGTTGACAGCATTAGAGTGTGGTACAAAGACTGCATTAAATTTCTCCTTGGCTTTGGAGTAGGCAGCAAAGTAGATCGCTCTGCACAGAAACAAAAGTGACCATTTATTAAATCAGTTACGTTCCTTCCTTTTTGTGGGAGGGAGGAGTGACAAAGCAAGAGGATGTATTATTCTTGAACATAGGTTTTAAATTTCTGTTCGGGTAGAATTTTATATTTACATATATATACACATATCTATATCGATATAGATATATATATCTATATCTATATAGATATATAGATATCTATATAGATATATATATATCTATATAGATATATATATCTATATAGATATATATATCTATATAGATATATATATACACACACATACATATATACACACATACTTTTCTTTTCTTTGGCTTGGCTTCGCGGACGAAGATTTATGGAGGGGGTAAAAAAGTCCACGTCAGCTGCAGGCTCGTTTGTGGCTGACCAGTCCGATGCGGGACAGGCAGACACGATTGCAGCGGTTGCAAGGGAAAATTGGTTGGTTGGGGTTGGGTGTTGGGTTTTTCCTCCTTTGCCTTTTGTCAGTGAGGTGGGCTCTGCGGTCTTCTTCAAAGGAGGCTGCTGCCCGCCAAACTGTGAGGCGCCAAGATGCACGGTTTGAGGCGTTATCAGCCCACTGGCGGTGGTCAATGTGGCAGGCACCAAGAGATTTCTTTAGGCAGTCCTTGTACCTTTTCTTTGGTGCACCTCTGTCACGGTGGCCAGTGGAGAGCTCGCCATATAATACGATCTTGGGAAGGCGATGGTCCTCCATTCTGGAGACGTGACCCATCCAGCGCAGCTGGATCTTCAGCAGCGTGGACTCGATGCTGTCGACCTCTGCCATCTCGAGTACCTCGACGTTAGGGGTGTGAGCGCTCCAATGGATGTTGAGGATGGAGCGGAGACAACGCTGGTGGAAGCGTTCTAGGAGCCGTAGGTGGTGCCGGTAGAGGACCCATGATTCGGAGCCGAACAGGAGTGTGGGTATGACAACTGCTCTGTATACGCTTATCTTTGTGAGGTTTTTCAGTTGGTTGTTTTTCCAGACTCTATTGTGTAGTCTTCCAAAGGCGCTATTTGCCTTGGCGAGTCTGTTGTCTATCTCATTGTCGATCCTTGCATCTGATGAAATGGTGCAGCCGAGATAGGTAAACTGGTTGACCGTTTTGAGTTTTGTGTGCCCGATGGAGATGTGGGGGGGCTGGTAGTCATGGTGGGGGGCTGGTAGTCATGGTGGGGGCTGGTAGTCATGGTGGGGAGCTGGCTGATGGAGGACCTCAGTTTTCTTCAGGCTGACTTCCAGGCCAAACATTTTGGCAGTTTCCGCAAAGCAGGACGTCAAGTGCTGAAGAGCTGGCTCTGAATGGGCAACTAAA